>NC_136781.1:18218608-18922275 GCF_947034865.1 Barbatula barbatula | reverse complement strand
ATAAACAAGCTTTCTGAGCTGAGAAATGCATTTTGTGACAAAGTGCATCAGTGGATGATGAGAATGTCAGTTTTGACAAAGAACACTGTTCATTACTAAAATGCTCTAATTGAGCTGTTAGAATGTCAGAAACAAGCTTTCTGAGCTGAGAACTGCATTTTGTGACAAAGTTCATCAGTGGATGATGAGAATGTCAGTTTTGACAAAGAACACTGTTCATTACTAAAATGCTCTAATTGAGCTGTTAGAATGTCAGAAACAAGCTTTCTGAGCTGAGAACTGCATTTTGTGACAAAAAGCATCAGTGGATGATGAGAATGTCAGTTTTGACAAAGAACACTGATCATTACTAAAATGCTCCAATTGAGCTGTTAGAATGTCAGAAACAAGCTTTCTGAGCTGAGAACTGCATTTTGTGACAAAAAGCATCAGTGGATGATGAGAATGTCAGTTTTGACAAAGAACACTGATCATTACTAAAATGCTCCAATTGAGCTGTTAGAATGTCAGAAACAAGCTTTCTGAGCTGAGAAATGCATTTTGTGACAAAAAGCATCAGTGGATGATGAGAATGTCAGTTTTGACAAAGAACTCTGTTCATTACTAAAATGCTCCAATTGAGCTGTTAGAATGTCATAAACAAGCTTTCTGAGCTGAGAAATGCATTTTGTGACAAAGTGCATCAGTGGATGATGAGAATGTCAGTTTTGACAAAGAACACTGTTCATTACTAAAATGCTCTAATTGAGCTGTTAGAATGTCAGAAACAAGCTTTCTGAGCTGAGAACTGCATTTTGTGACAAAGTTCATCAGTGGATGATGAGAATGTCAGTTTTGACAAAGAACACTGATCATTACTAAAATGCTCCAATTGAGCTGTTAGAATGTCAGAAACAAGCTTTCTGAGCTGAGAAATGCATTTTGTGACAAAGTGCTTCAGTGGATGATGAGAATGTCAGTTTTGACAAAGAACACTGTTCATTACTAAAATGCTCTAATTGAGCTGTTAGAATGTCAGAAACAAGCTTTCTGAGCTGAGAACTGCATTTTGTGACAAAAAGCATCAGTGGATGATGAGAATGTCAGTTTTGACAAAGAACACTGATCATTACTAAAATGCTCCAATTGAGCTGTTAGAATGTCAGAAACAAGCTTTCTGAGCTGAGAACTGCATTTTGTGACAAAAAGCATCAGTGGATGATGAGAATGTCAGTTTTGACAAAGAACACTGATCATTACTAAAATGCTCCAATTGAGCTGTTAGAATGTCAGAAACAAGCTTTCTGAGCTGAGAACTGCATTTTGTGACATAGTTCATCAGTGGATGATGAGAATGTCAGTTTTGACAAAGAACACTGTTCATTACTAAAATGCTCTAATTGAGCTGTTAGAATGTCAGAAACAAGCTTTCTGAGCTGAAAACTGCATTTTGTGACAAAGTGAATCAGTGGATGATGAGAATGTCACTTTTGACAAAGAACACTGATCATTACTAAAATGCTCCAATTGAGCTGTTAGAATGTCAGAAACAAGCTTTCTGAGCTGAAAACTGCATTTTTTTGACAAAGTGCATCAATGGATGATGAGAATGTCAGTTTTGACAAAGAACACTGTTCATTACTAAAATGCTCTAATTGAGCTGTTAGAATGTTAGAAACAAGCTTTCTGAGCTGAGAACTGCATTTTGTGACATAGTTCATCAGTGGATGATGAGAATGTCAGTTTTGACAAAGAACACTGATCATTACTAAAATGCTCCGATTGAGCTGTTAGAATGTCATAAACAAGCTTTCTGAGCTGAGAAATGCATTTTGTGACAAAGTGCTTCAGTGGATGATGAGAATGTCAGTTTTGACAAAGAACACTGTTCATTACTAAAATGCTCTAATTGAGCTGTTAGAATGTCAGAAACAAGCTTTCTGAGCTGAGAACTGCATTTTGTGACAAAGTTCATCAGTGGATGATGAGAATGTCAGTTTTGACAAAGAACACTGATCATTACTAAAATGCTCCAATTGAGCTGTTAGAATGTCAGAAACAAGCTTTCTGAGCTGAGAAATGCATTTTGTGACAAAGTGCTTCAGTGGATGATGAGAATGTCAGTTTTGACAAAGAACACTGTTCATTACTAAAATGCTCTAATTGAGCTGTTAGAATGTCAGAAACAAGCTTTCTGAGCTGAGAACTGCATTTTGTGACAAAAAGCATCAGTGGATGATGAGAATGTCAGTTTTGACAAAGAACACTGATCATTACTAAAATGCTCCAATTGAGCTGTTAGAATGTCAGAAACAAGCTTTCTGAGCTGAGAACTGCATTTTGTGACAAAGTGCTTCAGTGGATGATGAGAATGTCAGTTTTGACAAAGAACACTGTTCATTACTAAAATTCTCTAATTGAGCTGTTAGAATATCAGAAACAAGCTTTCTGAGCTGAAAACTGCATTTTGTGACATAGTTCATCAGTGGATGATGAGAATGTCAGTTTTGACAAAGAACACTGATCATCACTAAAATGCTCCAATTAAGCTTTTAGAATGTCAGAAACAAGCTTTCTGAGCTGAGAACTGCATTTTGTGACATAGTTCATCAGTGGATGATGAGAATGTCAGTTTTGACAAAGAACACTGTTCATTACTAAAATTCTCTAATTGAGCTGTTAGAATGTCAGAAACAAGCTTTCTGAGCTGAGAACTGCATTTTGTGAGAAAGTGAATCAGTGGATGATGAGAATGTCAGTTTTGACAAAGAACACTGTTCATTACTAAAATGCTCCAATTGAGCTGTTAGAATGTCAGAAACAAGCTTTCTGAGCATAAAACTGCATTTTGTGACAAAGTGCATCAGTGGATGATGAGAATGTCAGTTTTGACAAAGAACACTGTTCATTACTAAAATGCTCTAATTGAGCTGTTAGAATGTCAGAAACAAGCTTTCTGAGCTGAGAAATGCATTTTGTGACAAAGTGCTTCAGTGGATGATGAGAATGTCAGTTTTGACAAAGAACACTGTTCATTACTAAAATGCTCTAATTGAGCGTTAGAATGTCAGAAACAAGCTTTCTGAGCTGAGAACTGCATTTTGTGACATAGTTCATCAGTGGATGATGAGAATGTCAGTTTTGACAAAGAACACTGTTCATTACTAAAATGCTCTAATTGAGCTGTTAGAATGTCAGAAACAAGCTTTCTGAGCTGAGAACTGCATTTTGTGACATAGTTCATCAGTGGATGATGAGAATGTCAGTTTTGACAAAAAACACTGTTCATTACTAAAATGCTCTAATTGAGCTGTTAGAATGTCAGAAACAAGCTTTCTGAGCTGAGAACTGCATTTTGTGACATAGTTCATCAGTGGATGATGAGAATGTCAGTTTTGACAAAGAACACTGTTCATTACTAAAATTCTCTAATTGAGCTGTTAGAATGTCAGAAACAAGCTTTCTGAGATGAGAACTGCATTTTGTGAGAAAGTGAATCAGTGGATGATGAGAATGTCAGTTTTGACAAAGAACACTGTTCATTACTAAAATGCTCCAATTGAGCTGTTAGAATGTCAGAAACAAGCTTTCTGAGCATAAAACTGCATTTTGTGAAAAAATGCATCAGTGGATGATGAGAATGTCAGTTTTGACAAAGAACACTGTTCATTACTAAAATGCTCTAATTGAGCTGTTAGAATGTCAGAAACAAGCTTTCTGAGCTGAGAAATGCATTTTGTGACAAAGTGCTTCAGTGGATGATGAGAATGTCAGTTTTGACAAAGAACACTGTTCATTACTAAAATGCTCTAATTGAGCTGTTAGAATGTCAGAAACAAGCTTTCTGAGCTGAGAACTGCATTTTGTGACATAGTTCATCAGTGGATGATGAGAATGTCAGTTTTGACAAAGAACACTGTTCATTACTAAAATGCTCTAATTGAGCTGTTAGAATGTCAGAAACAAGCTTTCTGAAATGAGAACTGCATTTTGTGACATAGTTAATCAGTGGATGATGAGAATGTCAGTTTTGACAAAGAACACTGTTCATTACTAAAATGCTCTAATTGAGCTGTTAGAATGTCAGAAACAAGCTTTCTGAGCTGAGAACTGCATTTTGTGACAAAAAGCATCAGTGGATGATGAGAATGTCAGTTTTGACAAAGAACACTGATCATTACTAAAATGCTCCAATTGAGCTGTTAGAATGTCAGAAACAAGCTTTCTGAGCTGAGAACTGCATTTTGTGACATAGTTCATCAGTGGATGATGAGAATGTCAGTTTTGACAAAGAACACTGTTCATTACTAAAATGCTCTAATTGAGCTGTTAGAATGTTAGAAACAAGCTTTCTGAGCTGAGAACTGCATTTTGTGACATAGTTCATCAGTGGATGATGAGAATGTCAGTTTTGACAAAGAACACTGTTCATTACTAAAATGCTCCAATTGAGCTGTTAGAATGTCAGAAACAAGCTTTCTGAGCTGAGAAATGCATTTTGTGACAAAAAGCATCAGTGGATGATGAGAATGTCAGTTTTGACAAAGAACACTGATCATTACTAAAATGCTCCAATTGAGCTGTTAGAATGTCAGAAACAAGCTTTCTGAGCTGAAAACTGCATTTTGTGACAAAAAGCATCAGTGGATGATGAGAATGTCAGTTTTGACAAAGAACACTGATCATTACTAAAATGCTCCAATTGAGCTGTTAGAATGTCAGAAACAAGCTTTCTGAGCTGAGAACTGCTTTTTGTGACAAAGTTCATCAGTGGATGATGAGAATGTCAGTTTTGACAAAGAACACTGTTCATTACTAAAATGCTCTAATTGAGCTGTTAGAATGTCAGAAACAAGCTTTCTGAGCTGAGAACTGCATTTTGTGACAAAGTTCATCAGTGGATGATGAGAATGTCAGTTTTGACAAAGAACTCTGTTCATTACTGAAATGCTCCAATTGAGCTGTTAGAATGTCAGAAACAAGCTTTCTGAGCTGAAAACTGCATTTTGTGACAAAAAGCATCAGTGGATGATGAGAATGTCAGTTTTGACAAAGAACACTGATCATTACTAAAATGCTCCAATTGAGCTGTTAGAATGTCATAAACAAGCTTTCTGAGCTGAGAAATGCATTTTGTGACAAAGTGCATCAGTGGATGATGAGAATGTCAGTTTTGACAAAGAACACTGTTCATTACTAAAATGCTCTAATTGAGCTGTTAGAATGTCAGAAACAAGCTTTCTGAGCTGAGAACTGCATTTTGTGACAAAGTTCATCAGTGGATGATGAGAATGTCAGTTTTGACAAAGAACACTGATCATTACTAAAATGCTCCAATTGAGCTGTTAGAATGTCAGAAACAAGCTTTCTGAGCTGAGAAATGCATTTTGTGACAAAGTTCATCAGTGGATGATGAGAATGTCAGTTTTGACAAAGAACACTGTTCATTACTAAAATGCTCTAATTGAGCTGTTAGAATGTCAGAAACAAGCTTTCTGAGCTGAGAACTGCATTTTGTGACAAAGTTCATCAGTGGATGATGAGAATGTCAGTTTTGACAAAGAACTCTGTTCATTACTGAAATGCTCCAATTGAGCTGTTAGAATGTCAGAAACAAGCTTTCTGAGCTGAAAACTGCATTTTGTGACAAAAAGCATCAGTGGATGATGAGAATGTCAGTTTACTAAAATGCTCCAATTGAGCTGTTAGAATGTCATAAACAAGCTTTCTGAGCTGAGAAATGCATTTTGTGACAAAGTGCATCAGTGGATGATGAGAATGTCAGTTTTGACAAAGAACACTGTTCATTACTAAAATGCTCTAATTGAGCTGTTAGAATGTCAGAAACAAGCTTTCTGAGCTGAGAACTGCATTTTGTGACAAAGTTCATCAGTGGATGATGAGAATGTCAGTTTTGACAAAGAACACTGATCATTACTAAAATGCTCCAATTAAGCTGTTAGAATGTCAGAAACAAGCTTTCTGAGCTGAGAAATGCATTTTGTGACAAAGTGCTTCAGTGGATGATGAGAATGTCAGTTTTGACAAAGAACACTGTTCATTACTAAAATTCTCTCATTGAGCTGTTAGAATGTCAGAAACAAGCTTTCTGAGCTGAAACTGCATTTTGTGACATAGTTCATCAGTGGATGATGAGAATGTCAGTTTTGACAAAGAACACTGATCATCACTAAAATGCTCCAATTAAGCTGTTAGAATGTCAGAAACAAGCTTTCTGAGCTGAGAACTGCATTTTGTGACATAGTTCATCAGTGGATGATGAGAATGTCAGTTTTGACAAAGAACACTGTTCATTGCTGATATGCTCCAATTGAGCTGTTAGAATGTCAGAAACAAGCTTTCTGAGCTGAGAACTGCATTTTGTGACATAGTTCATCAGTGGATGATGAGAATGTCAGTTTTGACAAAGAACACTGTTCATTACTAAAATGCTCTAATTGAGCTGTTAGAATGTCAGAAACAAGCTTTCTGAGCTGAGAACTGCATTTTGTGACAAAAAGCATCAGTGGATGATGAGAATGTCAGTTTTGACAAAGAACACTGATCATTACTAAAATGCTCCGATTGAGCTGTTAGAATGTCAGAAACAAGCTTTCTGAGCTGAGAAATGCATTTTGTGACAAAGTGCTTCAGTGGATGATGAGAATGTCAGTTTTGACAAAGAACACTGTTCATTACTAAAATGCTCCAATTGAGCTGTTAGAATTTCAGAAACAAGCTTTCTGAGCTGAGAAATGCATTTTGTGACAAAAAGCATCAGTGGATGATGAGAATGTCAATTTTGACAAAGAACACTGTTCATTACTAAAATGCTCTAATTGAGCTGTTAGAATGTCAGAAACAAGCTTTCTGAGCTGAGAACTGCATTTTGTGACAAAGTTCATCAGTGGATGATGAGAATGTCAGTTTTGACAAAGAACTCTGTTCATTACTGAAATGCTCCAATTGAGCTGTTAGAATGTCAGAAACAAGCTTTCTGAGCTGAAAACTGCATTTTGTGACAAAAAGCATCAGTGGATGATGAGAATGTCAGTTTACTAAAATGCTCCAATTGAGCTGTTAGAATGTCATAAACAAGCTTTCTGAGCTGAGAAATGCATTTTGTGACAAAGTGCATCAGTGGATGATGAGAATGTCAGTTTTGACAAAGAACACTGTTCATTACTAAAATGCTCTAATTGAGCTGTTAGAATGTCAGAAACAAGCTTTCTGAGCTGAGAACTGCATTTTGTGACAAAGTTCATCAGTGGATGATGAGAATGTCAGTTTTGACAAAGAACACTGATCATTACTAAAATGCTCCAATTAAGCTGTTAGAATGTCAGAAACAAGCTTTCTGAGCTGAGAAATGCATTTTGTGACAAAGTGCTTCAGTGGATGATGAGAATGTCAGTTTTGACAAAGAACACTGTTCATTACTAAAATTCTCTCATTGAGCTGTTAGAATGTCAGAAACAAGCTTTCTGAGCTGAAACTGCATTTTGTGACATAGTTCATCAGTGGATGATGAGAATGTCAGTTTTGACAAAGAACACTGATCATCACTAAAATGCTCCAATTAAGCTGTTAGAATGTCAGAAACAAGCTTTCTGAGCTGAGAACTGCATTTTGTGACATAGTTCATCAGTGGATGATGAGAATGTCAGTTTTGACAAAGAACACTGTTCATTGCTGATATGCTCCAATTGAGCTGTTAGAATGTCAGAAACAAGCTTTCTGAGCTGAGAACTGCATTTTGTGACATAGTTCATCAGTGGATGATGAGAATGTCAGTTTTGACAAAGAACACTGTTCATTACTAAAATGCTCTAATTGAGCTGTTAGAATGTCAGAAACAAGCTTTCTGAGCTGAGAACTGCATTTTGTGACAAAAAGCATCAGTGGATGATGAGAATGTCAGTTTTGACAAAGAACACTGATCATTACTAAAATGCTCCGATTGAGCTGTTAGAATGTCAGAAACAAGCTTTCTGAGCTGAGAAATGCATTTTGTGACAAAGTGCTTCAGTGGATGATGAGAATGTCAGTTTTGACAAAGAACACTGTTCATTACTAAAATGCTCCAATTGAGCTGTTAGAATTTCAGAAACAAGCTTTCTGAGCTGAGAAATGCATTTTGTGACAAAAAGCATCAGTGGATGATGAGAATGTCAATTTTGACAAAGAACACTGTTCATTACTAAAATGCTCTAATTGAGCTGTTAGAATGTCAGAAACAAGCTTTCTGAGCTGAGAACTGCATTTTGTGACAAAGTTCATCAGTGGATGATGAGAATGTCAGTTTTGACAAAGAACTCTGTTCATTACTGAAATGCTCCAATTGAGCTGTTAGAATGTCAGAAACAAGCTTTCTGAGCTGAAAACTGCATTTTGTGACAAAAAGCATCAGTGGATGATGAGAATGTCAGTTTTGACAAAGAACACTGATCATTACTAAAATGCTCCAATTGAGCTGTTAGAATGTCATAAACAAGCTTTCTGAGCTGAGAAATGCATTTTGTGACAAAGTGCATCAGTGGATGATGAGAATGTCAGTTTTGACAAAGAACACTGTTCATTACTAAAATGCTCTAATTGAGCTGTTAGAATGTCATAAACAAGCTTTCTGAGCTGAAACTGCATTTTGTGACATAGTTCATCAGTGGATGATGAGAATGTCAGTTTTGACAAAGAACACTGATCATCACTAAAATGCTCCAATTAAGCTGTTAGAATGTCAGAAACAAGCTTTCTGAGCTGAGAACTGCATTTTGTGACAAAGTTCATCAGTGGATGATGAGAATGTCAGTTTTGACAAAGAACACTGTTCATTGCTGATATGCTCCAATTGAGCTGTTAGAATGTCAGAAACAAGCTTTCTGAGCTGAGAACTGCATTTTGTGACATAGTTCATCAGTGGATGATGAGAATGTCAGTTTTGACAAAGAACACTGTTCATTACTAAAATGCTCTAATTGAGCTGTTAGAATGTCAGAAACAAGCTTTCTGAGCTGAGAACTGCATTTTGTGACAAAAAGCATCAGTGGATGATGAGAATGTCAGTTTTGACAAAGAACACTGATCATTACTAAAATGCTCCGATTGAGCTGTTAGAATGTCAGAAACAAGCTTTCTGAGCTGAGAAATGCATTTTGTGACAAAGTGCTTCAGTGGATGATGAGAATGTCAGTTTTGACAAAGAACACTGTTCATTACTAAAATGCTCCAATTGAGCTGTTAGAATGTCAGAAACAAGCTTTCTGAGCTGAGAAATGCATTTTGTGACAAAAAGCATCAGTGGATGATGAGAATGTCAATTTTGACAAAGAACACTGTTCATTACTAAAATGCTCTAATTGAGCTGTTAGAATGTCAGAAACAAGCTTTCTGAGCTGAGAACTGCATTTTGTGACAAAAAGCATCAGTGGATGATGAGAATGTCAGTTTTGACAAAGAACACTGATCATTACTAAAATGCTCCAATTGAGCTGTTAGAATGTCAGAAACAAGCTTTCTGAGCTGAGAACTGCATTTTGTGACAAAAAGCATCAGTGGATGATGAGAATGTCAGTTTTGACAAAGAACACTGATCATTACTAAAATGCTCCAATTGAGCTGTTAGAATGTCAGAAACAAGCTTTCTGAGCTGAGAACTGCATTTTGTGACATAGTTCATCAGTGGATGATGAGAATGTCAGTTTTGACAAAGAACACTGTTCATTACTAAAATGCTCCAATTGAGCTGTTAGAATGTCAGAAACAAGCTTTCTGAGCTGAGAAATGCATTTTGTGACAAAAAGCATCAGTGGATGATGAGAATGTCAGTTTTGACAAAGAACACTGATCATTACTAAAATGCTCCAATTGAGCTGTTAGAATGTCAGAAACAAGCTTTCTGAGCTGAAAATTGCATTTTGTGACAAAAAGCATCAGTGGATGATGAGAATGTCAGTTTTGACAAAGAACACTGATCATTACTAAAATGCTCCAATTGAGCTGTTAGAATGTCAGAAACAAGCTTTCTGAGCTGAGAACTGCTTTTTGTGACAAAGTTCATCAGTGGATGATGAGAATGTCAGTTTTGACAAAGAACACTGTTCATTACTAAAATGCTCTAATTGAGCTGTTAGAATGTCAGAGTTTTGACAAAGAACACTGATCATTACTAAAATGCTCCAATTGAGCTGTTAGAATGTCAGAAACAAGCTTTCTGAGCTGAGAACTGCATTTTGTGACATAGTTCATCAGTGGATGATGAGAATGTCAGTTTTGAAAAAGAACACTGTTCATTACTAAAATGCTCTAATTGAGCTGTTAGAATGTCAGAAACAAGGTTTCTGAGCTGAAAACTGCATTTTGTGACAAAGTGAATCAGTGGATGATGAGAATGTCAGTTTTGACAAAGAACACTGTTCATTACTGAAATGCTCCAATTGAGCTGTTAGAATGTCAGAAACAAGCTTTCTGAGCTGAGAAATGCATTTTGTGACATAGTTCATCAGTGGATGATGAGAATGTCAGTTTTGACAAAGAACACTGTTCATTACTAAAATGCTCTAATTGAGCTGTTAGAATGTCAGAAACAAGCTTTCTGAGCTGAGAACTGCATTTTGTGACAAAAAGCATCAGTGGATGATGAGAATGTCAGTTTTGACAAAGAACACTGATCATTACTAAAATGCTCCAATTGAGCTGTTAGAATGTCAGAAACAAGCTTTCTGAGCTGAGAAATGCATTTTGTGACAAAGTGCATCAGTGGATGATGAGAATGTCACTTTTGACAAAGAACACTGTTCATTACTAAAATGCTCTAATTGAACTGTTAGAATGTCAGAAACAAGCTTTCTGAGCTGAGAACTGCATTTTGTGACATAGTTCATCAGTGGATGATGAGAATGTTAGTTTTGACAAAGAACACTGTTCATTACTAAAATGCTCTAATTGAACTGTTAGAATGTTAGAAACAAGCTTTCTGAGCTGAGAACTGCATTTTGTGACATAGTTCATCAGTGGATGATGAGAATGTCAGTTTTGACAAAGAACACTGTTCATTACTAAAATGCTCCAATTGAGCTGTTAGAATGTCAGAAACAAGCTTTCTGAGCTGAGAACTGCATTTTGTGACATAGTTCATCAGTGGATGATGAGAATGTCAGTTTTGACAAAGAACACTGTTCATTGCTGATATGCTCCAATTGAGCTGTTAGAATGTCAGGAACAAGCTTTCTGAGCTGAGAAATGCATTTTGTGACAAAGTGAATCAGTGGATGATGAGAATGTCAGTTTTGACAAAGAACACTGATCATCACTAAAATGCTCCAATTAAGCTGTTAGAGTGTCAGAAACAAGCTTTCTGAGCTGAGAACTGCATTTTGTGACATAGTTCATCAGTGGATGATGAGAATGTCAGTTTTGACAAAGAACACTGTTCATTACTAAAATGCTCCAATTGAGCTGTTAGAATGTCAGAAACAAGCTTTCTGAGCTGAGAAATGCATTTTGTGACAAAGTGCATCAGTGGATGATGAGAATGTCACTTTTGACAAAGAACACTGTTCATTACTAAAATGCTCTAATTGAACTGTTAGAATGTCAGAAACAAGCTTTCTGAGCTGAGAACTGCATTTTGTGACATAGTTCATCAGTGGATGATGAGAATGTCAGTTTTGACAAAGAACACTGTTCATTACTAAAATGCTCTAATTGAACTGTTAGAATGTTAGAAACAAGCTTTCTGAGCTGAGAACTGCATTTTGTGACATAGTTCATCAGTGGATGATGAGAATGTCAGTTTTGACAAAGAACACTGTTCATTACTAAAATGCTCCAATTGAGCTGTTAGAATGTCAGAAACAAGCTTTCTGAGCTGAGAACTGCATTTTGTGACATAGTTCATCAGTGGATGATGAGAATGTCAGTTTTGACAAAGAACACTGTTCATTGCTGATATGCTCCAATTGAGCTGTTAGAATGTCAGGAACAAGCTTTCTGAGCTGAGAAATGCATTTTGTGACAAAGTGAATCAGTGGATGATGAGAATGTCAGTTTTGACAAAGAACACTGATCATCACTAAAATGCTCCAATTAAGCTGTTACAGTGTCAGAAACAAGCTTTCTGAGCTGAGAACTGCATTTTGTGACATAGTTCATCAGTGGATGATGAGAATGTCAGTTTTGACAAAGAACACTGTTCATTACTGAAATGCTCAAATTGAGCTGTTAGAATGTCAGAAACAAGCTTTCTGAGCTGAGAACTGCATTTTGTGACAAAGTTCATCAGTGGATGATGAGAATGTCAGTTTTGACAAAGAACACTGATCATTACTAAAATGCTCCAATTGAGCTGTTAGAATGTCAGAAACAAGCTTTCTGAGCTGAGAACTGCATTTTGTGACATAGTTCATCAGTGGATGATGAGAATGTCAGTTTTGACAAAGAACACTGTTCATTGCTGATATGCTCCAATTGAGCTGTTAGAATGTCAGGAACAAGCTTTCTGAGCTGAGAAATGCATTTTGTGACAAAGTGAATCAGTGGATGATGAGAATGTCAGTTTTGACAAAGAACACTGATCATCACTAAAATGCTCCAATTAAGCTGTTAGAGTGTCAGAAACAAGCTTTCTGAGCTGAGAAATTTATTTTGTGACAAAGTGCATCAGTGGATGATGAGAATGTCAGTTTTGACAAAGAACACTGTTCATTACTAAAATGCTCTAATTGAGCTGTTAGAATGTCAGAAACAAGCTTTCTGAGCTGAGAACTGCATTTTGTGACAAAGTTCATCAGTGGATGATGAGAATGTCAGTTTTGACAAAGAACACTGATCATTACTAAAATGCTCCAATTGAGCTGTTAGAATGTCAGAAACAAGCTTTCTGAGCTGAGAACTGCATTTTGTGACAAAGTGAATCAGTGGATGGATGAGAATGTCACTTTTGACAAAGAACACTGTTCATTACTGAAATGCTCCAATTGAGCTGTTAGAATGTCAGAAACAAGCTTTCTGAGCTGAAAACTGCATTTTGTGACATAGTTCATCAGTGGATGATGAGAATGTCAGTTTTGACAAAGAACACTGATCATCACTAAAATGCTCCAATTAAGCTGTTAGAATGTCAGAAACAAGCTTTCTGAGCTGAGAACTGCATTTTGTGACATAGTTCATCAGTGGATGATGAGAATGTCAGTTTTGACAAAGAACACTGTTCATTACTAAAATTCTCTAATTGAGCTGTTAGAATGTCAGAAACAAGCTTTCTGAGCTGAGAACTGCATTTTGTGAGAAAGTGAATCAGTGGATGATGAGAATGTCAGTTTTGACAAAGAACACTGTTCATTACTAAAATGCTCCAATTGAGCTGTTAGAATGTCAGAAACAAGCTTTCTGAGCATAAAACTGCATTTTGTGACAAAGTGCATCATTGGATGATGAGAATGTCAGTTTTGACAAAGAACACTGTTCATTACTAAAATGCTCTAATTGAGCTGTTAGAATGTCAGAAAAAAGCTTTCTGAGCTGAGAACTGCATTTTGTGACAAAAAGCATCAGTGGATGATGAGAATGTCAGTTTTGACAAAGAACACTGATCATTACTAAAATGCTCTAATTGAGCTGTTAGAATGTCAGAAACAAGCTTTCTGAGCTGAGAACTGCATTTTGTGACAAATTGAATCAGTGGATGATGAGAATGTCACTTTTGACAAAGAACACTGATCATTACTAAAATGCTCCAATTGAGCTGTTAGAATGTCAGAAACAAGCTTTCTGAGCTGAAAACTGCATTTTTTTGACAAAGTGCATCAGTGGATGGTGAGAATGTCAGTTTTGACAAAGAACACTGATCATTACTAAAATGCTCCAATTGAGCTGTTAGAATGTCAGAAACAAGCTTTCTGAGCTGAGAAATGCATTTTGTGACAAAGTGCTTCAGTGGATGATGAGAATGTCAGTTTTGACAAAGAACACTGTTCATTACTAAAATGCTCTAATTGAGCTGTTAGAATGTCAGAAACAAGCTTTCTGAGCTGAGAACTGCATTTTGTGACAAAGTTCATCAGTGGATGATGAGAATGTCAGTTTTGACAAAGAACACTGTTCATTACTGAAATGCTCCAATTGAGCTGTTAGAATGTCAGAAACAAGCTTTCTGAGCTGAGAAATGCATTTTGTGACATAGTTCATCAGTGGATGATGAGAATGTCAGTTTTGACAAAGAACACTGTTCATTACTAAAATGCTCTAATTGAGCTGTTAGAATGTCAGAAACAAGCTTTCTGAGCTGAGAACTGCATTTTGTGACAAAAAGCATCAGTGGATGATGAGAATGTCAGTTTTGACAAAGAACACTGATCATTACTAAAATGCTCTAATTGAGCTGTTAGAATGTCAGAAACAAGCTTTCTGAGCTGAGAACTGCATTTTGTGACAAAGTTCATCAGTGGATGATGAGAATGTCAGTTTTGACAAAGAACACTGATCATTACTAAAATGCTCCAATTGAGCTGTTAGAATGTCAGAAACAAGCTTTCTGAGCTGAGAACTGCATTTTGTGACAAAGTGCTTCAGTGGATGATGAGAATGTCAGTTTTGACAAAGAACACTGTTCATTACTAAAATGCTCTAATTGAGCTGTTAGAATGTCAGAAACAAGCTTTCTGAGCTGAGAACTGCATTTTGTGACAAAAAGCATCAGTGGATGATGAGAATGTCAGTTTTGACAAAGAACACTGATCATTACTAAAATGCTCCAATTGAGCTGTTAGAATGTCAGAAACAAGCTTTCTGAGCTGAGAACTGCATTTTGTGACAAAGTGCTTCAGTGGATGATGAGAATGTCAGTTTTGACAAAGAACACTGTTCATTACTAAAATTCTCTAATTGAGCTGTTAGAATGTCAGAAACAAGCTTTCTGAGCTGAAAACTGCATTTTGTGACATAGTTCATCAGTGGATGATGAGAATGTCAGTTTTGACAAAGAACACTGATCATCACTAAAATGCTCCAATTAAGCTGTTAGAATGTCAGAAACAAGCTTTCTGAGCTGAGAACTGCATTTTGTGAGAAAGTGAATCAGTGGATGATGAGAATGTCAGTTTTGACAAAGAACACTGTTCATTACTAAAATGCTCCAATTGAGCTGTTAGAATGTCAGAAACAAGCTTTCTGAGCATAAAACTGCATTTTGTGACAAAGTGCATCAGTGGATGATGAGAATGTCAGTTTTGACAAAGAACACTGATCATCACTAAAATGCTCCAATTAAGCTGTTAGAATGTCAGAAACAAGCTTTCTGAGCTGAGAACTGCATTTTGTGAGAAAGTGAATCAGTGGATGATGAGAATGTCAGTTTTGACAAAGAACACTGTTCATTACTAAAATGCTCTAATTGAGCTGTTAGAATGTCAGAAACAAGCTTTCTGAGCTGAGAACTGCATTTTGTGACAAAAAGCATCAGTGGATGATGAGAATGTCAGTTTTGACAAAGAACACTGATCATTACTAAAATGCTCCGATTGAGCGGTTAGAATGTCAGAAACAAGCTTTCTGAGCTGAGAAATGCATTTTGTGACAAAGTGCTTCAGTGGATGATGAGAATGTCAGTTTTGACAAAGAACACTGTTCATTACTAAAATGCTCTAATTGAGCTGTTAGAATGTCAGAAACAAGCTTTCTGAGCTGAGAACTGCATTTTGTGACATAGTTCATCAGTGGATGATGAGAATTTCAGTTTTGACAAAGAACACTGTTCATTACTAAAATGCTCCAATTGAGCTGTTAGAATGTCAGAAACAAGCTTTCTGAGCTGAGAACCGCATTTTTTGACATAGTTCATCAGTGGATGATGAGAATGTCAGTTTTGACAAAGAACTCTGTTCATTACTGAAATGCTCCAATTGAGCTGTTAGAATGTCAGAAACAAGCTTTCTGAGCTGAAAACTGCATTTTGTGACAAAAAGCATCAGTGGATGATGAGAATGTCAGTTTTGACAAAGAACACTGATCATTACTAAAATGCTCCAATTGAGCTGTTAGAATGTCAGAAACAAGCTTTCTGAGCTGAGAACTGCATTTTGTGACATAGTTCATCAGTGGATGATGAGAATGTCAGTTTTGACAAAGAACACTGTTCATTACTAAAATGCTCTAATTGAGCTGTTAGAATGTCAGAAACAAGGTTTCTGAGCTGAAAACTGCATTTTATGACAAAGTGAATCAGTGGATGATGAGAATGTCAGTTTTGACAAAGAACACTGTTCATTACTGAAATGCTCCAATTGAGCTGTTAGAATGTCAGAAACAAGCTTTCTGAGCTGAGAAATGCATTTTGTGACATAGTTCATCAGTGGATGATGAGAATGTCAGTTTTGACAAAGAACACTGTTCATTACTAAAATGCTCTAATTGAGCTGTTAGAATGTCAGAAACAAGCTTTCTGAGCTGAGAACTGCATTTTGTGACAAAAAGCATCAGTGGATGATGAGAATGTCAGTTTTGACAAAGAACACTGATCATTACTAAAATGCTCCAATTGAGCTGTTAGAATGTCAGAAACAAGCTTTCTGAGCTGAGAAATGCATTTTGTGACAAAGTGCATCAGTGGATGATGAGAATGTCACTTTTGACAAAGAACACTGTTCATTACTAAAATGCTCTAATTGAACTGTTAGAATGTCAGAAACAAGCTTTCTGAGCTGAGAACTGCATTTTGTGACATAGTTCATCAGTGGATGATGAGAATGTTAGTTTTGACAAAGAACACTGTTCATTACTAAAATGCTCTAATTGAACTGTTAGAATGTTAGAAACAAGCTTTCTGAGCTGAGAACTGCATTTTGTGACATAGTTCATCAGTGGATGATGAGAATGTCAGTTTTGACAAAGAACACTGTTCATTACTAAAATGCACCAATTGAGCTGTTAGAATGTCAGAAACAAGCTTTCTGAGCTGAGAACTGCATTTTGTGACATAGTTCATCAGTGGATGATGAGAATGTCAGTTTTGACAAAGAACACTGTTCATTGCTGATATGCTCCAATTGAGCTGTTAGAATGTCAGGAACAAGCTTTCTGAGCTGAGAAATGCATTTTGTGACAAAGTGAATCAGTGGATGATGAGAATGTCAGTTTTGACAAAGAACACTGATCATCACTAAAATGCTCCAATTAAGCTGTTAGAGTGTCAGAAACAAGCTTTCTGAGCTGAGAACTGCATTTTGTGACATAGTTCATCAGTGGATGATGAGAATGTCAGTTTTGACAAAGAACACTGTTCATTACTAAAATGCTCCAATTGAGCTGTTAGAATGTCAGAAACAAGCTTTCTGAGCTGAGAAATGCATTTTGTGACAAAGTTTATCAGTGGATGATGAGAATGTCACTTTTGACAAAGAACACTGTTCATTACTAAAATGCTCTAATTGAACTGTTAGAATGTCAGAAACAAGCTTTCTGAGCTGAGAACTGCATTTTGTGACATAGTTCATCAGTGGATGATGAGAATGTCAGTTTTGACAAAGAACACTGTTCATTACTAAAATGCTCTAATTGAACTGTTAGAATGTTAGAAACAAGCTTTCTGAGCTGAGAACTGCATTTTGTGACATAGTTCATCAGTGGATGATGAGAATGTCAGTTTTGACAAAGAACACTGTTCATTACTAAAATGCTCCAATTGAGCTGTTAGAATGTCAGAAACAAGCTTTCTGAGCTGAGAACTGCATTTTGTGACATAGTTCATCAGTGGATGATGAGAATGTCAGTTTTGACAAAGAACAGTGTTCATTGCTGATATGCTCCAATTGAGCTGTTAGAATGTCAGGAACAAGCTTTCTGAGCTGAGAAATGCATTTTGTGACAAAGTGAATCAGTGGATGATGAGAATGTCAGTTTTGACAAAGAACACTGATCATCACTAAAATGCTCCAATTAAGCTGTTACAGTGTCAGAAACAAGCTTTCTGAGCTGAGAACTGCATTTTGTGACATAGTTCATCAGTGGATGATGAGAATGTCAGTTTTGACAAAGAACACTGTTCATTACTGAAATGCTCAAATTGAGCTGTTAGAATGTCAGAAACAAGCTTTCTGAGCTGAGAACTGCATTTTGTGACAAAGTTCATCAGTGGATGATGAGAATGTCAGTTTTGACAAAGAACACTGATCATTACTAAAATGCTCCAATTGAGCTGTTAGAATGTCAGAAACAAGCTTTCTGAGCTGAGAACTGCATTTTGTGACATAGTTCATCAGTGGATGATGAGAATGTCAGTTTTGACAAAGAACACTGTTCATTGCTGATATGCTCCAATTGAGCTGTTAGAATGTCAGGAACAAGCTTTCTGAGCTGAGAAATGCATTTTGTGACAAAGTGAATCAGTGGATGATGAGAATGTCAGTTTTGACAAAGAACACTGATCATCACTAAAATGCTCCAATTAAGCTGTTAGAGTGTCAGAAACAAGCTTTCTGAGCTGAGAAATTTATTTTGTGACAAAGTGCATCAGTGGATGATGAGAATGTCAGTTTTGACAAAGAACACTGTTCATTACTAAAATGCTCCAATTGAGCTGTTAGAATGTCAGAAACAAGCTTTCTGAGCTGAGAAATGCATTTTGTGACAAAGTTTATCAGTGGATGATGAGAATGTCACTTTTGACAAAGAACACTGTTCATTACTAAAATGCTCTAATTGAACTGTTAGAATGTCAGAAACAAGCTTTCTGAGCTGAGAACTGCATTTTGTGACATAGTTCATCAGTGGATGATGAGAATGTCAGTTTTGACAAAGAACACTGTTCATTACTAAAATGCTCTAATTGAACTGTTAGAATGTTAGAAACAAGCTTTCTGAGCTGAGAACTGCATTTTGTGACATAGTTCATCAGTGGATGATGAGAATGTCAGTTTTGACAAAGAACACTGTTCATTACTAAAATGCTCCAATTGAGCTGTTAGAATGTCAGAAACAAGCTTTCTGAGCTGAGAACTGCATTTTGTGACATAGTTCATCAGTGGATGATGAGAATGTCAGTTTTGACAAAGAACAGTGTTCATTGCTGATATGCTCCAATTGAGCTGTTAGAATGTCAGGAACAAGCTTTCTGAGCTGAGAAATGCATTTTGTGACAAAGTGAATCAGTGGATGATGAGAATGTCAGTTTTGACAAAGAACACTGATCATCACTAAAATGCTCCAATTAAGCTGTTACAGTGTCAGAAACAAGCTTTCTGAGCTGAGAACTGCATTTTGTGACATAGTTCATCAGTGGATGATGAGAATGTCAGTTTTGACAAAGAACACTGTTCATTGCTGATATGCTCCAATTGAGCTGTTAGAATGTCAGGAACAAGCTTTCTGAGCTGAGAAATGCATTTTGTGACAAAGTGAATCAGTGGATGATGAGAATGTCAGTTTTGACAAAGAACACTGATCATCACTAAAATGCTCCAATTAAGCTGTTAGAGTGTCAGAAACAAGCTTTCTGAGCTGAGAAATTTATTTTGTGACAAAGTGCATCAGTGGATGATGAGAATGTCAGTTTTGACAAAGAACACTGTTCATTACTAAAATGCTCTAATTGAGCTGTTAGAATGTCAGAAACAAGCTTTCTGAGCTGAGAACTGCATTTTGTGACAAAGTTCATCAGTGGATGATGAGAATGTCAGTTTTGACAAAGAACACTGATCATTACTAAAATGCTCCAATTGAGCTGTTAGAATGTCAGAAACAAGCTTTCTGAGCTGAGAACTGCATTTTGTGACAAAGTGAATCAGTGGATGGATGAGAATGTCACTTTTGACAAAGAACACTGTTCATTACTGAAATGCTCCAATTGAGCTGTTAGAATGTCAGAAACAAGCTTTCTGAGCTGAAAACTGCATTTTGTGACATAGTTCATCAGTGGATGATGAGAATGTCAGTTTTGACAAAGAACACTGATCATCACTAAAATGCTCCAATTAAGCTGTTAGAATGTCAGAAACAAGCTTTCTGAGCTGAGAACTGCATTTTGTGACATAGTTCATCAGTGGATGATGAGAATGTCAGTTTTGACAAAGAACACTGTTCATTACTAAAATTCTCTAATTGAGCTGTTAGAATGTCAGAAACAAGCTTTCTGAGCTGAGAACTGCATTTTGTGAGAAAGTGAATCAGTGGATGATGAGAATGTCAGTTTTGACAAAGAACACTGTTCATTACTAAAATGCTCCAATTGAGCTGTTAGAATGTCAGAAACAAGCTTTCTGAGCATAAAACTGCATTTTGTGACAAAGTGCATCATTGGATGATGAGAATGTCAGTTTTGACAAAGAACACTGTTCATTACTAAAATGCTCTAATTGAGCTGTTAGAATGTCAGAAAAAAGCTTTCTGAGCTGAGAACTGCATTTTGTGACAAAAAGCATCAGTGGATGATGAGAATGTCAGTTTTGACAAAGAACACTGATCATTACTAAAATGCTCTAATTGAGCTGTTAGAATGTCAGAAACAAGCTTTCTGAGCTGAGAACTGCATTTTGTGACAAATTGAATCAGTGGATGATGAGAATGTCACTTTTGACAAAGAACACTGATCATTACTAAAATGCTCCAATTGAGCTGTTAGAATGTCAGAAACAAGCTTTCTGAGCTGAAAACTGCATTTTTTTGACAAAGTGCATCAGTGGATGGTGAGAATGTCAGTTTTGACAAAGAACACTGATCATTACTAAAATGCTCCAATTGAGCTGTTAGAATGTCAGAAACAAGCTTTCTGAGCTGAGAAATGCATTTTGTGACAAAGTGCTTCAGTGGATGATGAGAATGTCAGTTTTGACAAAGAACACTGTTCATTACTAAAATGCTCTAATTGAGCTGTTAGAATGTCAGAAACAAGCTTTCTGAGCTGAGAACTGCATTTTGTGACAAAGTTCATCAGTGGATGATGAGAATGTCAGTTTTGACAAAGAACACTGTTCATTACTGAAATGCTCCAATTGAGCTGTTAGAATGTCAGAAACAAGCTTTCTGAGCTGAGAAATGCATTTTGTGACATAGTTCATCAGTGGATGATGAGAATGTCAGTTTTGACAAAGAACACTGTTCATTACTAAAATGCTCTAATTGAGCTGTTAGAATGTCAGAAACAAGCTTTCTGAGCTGAGAACTGCATTTTGTGACAAAAAGCATCAGTGGATGATGAGAATGTCAGTTTTGACAAAGAACACTGATCATTACTAAAATGCTCCAATTGAGCTGTTAGAATGTCAGAAACAAGCTTTCTGAGCTGAGAAATGCATTTTGTGACAAAGTGCATCAGTGGATGATGAGAATGTCACTTTTGACAAAGAACACTGTTCATTACTAAAATGCTCTAATTGAACTGTTAGAATGTCAGAAACAAGCTTTCTGAGCTGAGAACTGCATTTTGTGACATAGTTCATCAGTGGATGATGAGAATGTCAGTTTTGACAAAGAACACTGTTCATTACTAAAATGCTCTAATTGAACTGTTAGAATGTTAGAAACAAGCTTTCTGAGCTGAGAACTGCATTTTGTGACATAGTTCATCAGTGGATGATGAGAATGTCAGTTTTGACAAAGAACACTGTTCATTACTAAAATGCTCCAATTGAGCTGTTAGAATGTCAGAAACAAGCTTTCTGAGCTGAGAACTGCATTTTGTGACATAGTTCATCAGTGGATGATGAGAATGTCAGTTTTGACAAAGAACACTGTTCATTGCTGATATGCTCCAATTGAGCTGTTAGAATGTCAGGAACAAGCTTTCTGAGCTGAGAAATGCATTTTGTGACAAAGTGAATCAGTGGATGATGAGAATGTCAGTTTTGACAAAGAACACTGATCATCACTAAAATGCTCCAATTAAGCTGTTAGAGTGTCAGAAACAAGCTTTCTGAGCTGAGAACTGCATTTTGTGACATAGTTCATCAGTGGATGATGAGAATGTCAGTTTTGACAAAGAACACTGTTCATTACTGAAATGCTCAAATTGAGCTGTTAGAATGTCAGAAACAAGCTTTCTGAGCTGAGAACTGCATTTTGTGACAAAGTTCATCAGTGGATGATGAGAATGTCAGTTTTGACAAAGAACACTGATCATTACTAAAATGCTCCAATTGAGCTGTTAGAATGTCAGAAACAAGCTTTCTGAGCTGAGAACTGCATTTTGTGACATAGTTCATCAGTGGATGATGAGAATGTCAGTTTTGACAAAGAACACTGTTCATTGCTGATATGCTCCAATTGAGCTGTTAGAATGTCAGGAACAAGCTTTCTGAGCTTAGAAATGCATTTTGTGACAAAGTGAATCAGTGGATGATGAGAATGTCAGTTTTGACAAAGAACACTGATCATCACTAAAATGCTCCAATTAAGCTGTTAGAGTGTCAGAAACAAGCTTTCTGAGCTGAGAAATGCATTTTGTGACAAAGTGCATCAGTGGATGATGAGAATGTCAGTTTTGACAAAGAACACTGTTCATTACTAAAATGCTCTAATTGAGCTGTTAGAATGTCAGAAACAAGCTTTCTGAGCTGAGAACTGCATTTTGTGACAAAGTTCATCAGTGGATGATGAGAATGTCAGTTTTGACAAAGAACACTGATCATTACTAAAATGCTCCAATTGAGCTGTTAGAATGTCAGAAACAAGCTTTCTGAGCTGAGAACTGCATTTTGTGACAAAGTGAATCAGTGGATGGATGAGAATGTCACTTTTGACAAAGAACACTGTTCATTACTGAAATGCTCCAATTGAGCTGTTAGAATGTCAGAAACAAGCTTTCTGAGCTGAAAACTGCATTTTGTGACATAGTTCATCAGTGGATGATGAGAATGTCAGTTTTGACAAAGAACACTGATCATCACTAAAATGCTCCAATTAAGCTGTTAGAATGTCAGAAACAAGCTTTCTGAGCTGAGAACTGCATTTTGTGACATAGTTCATCAGTGGATGATGAGAATGTCAGTTTTGACAAAGAACACTGTTCATTACTAAAATTCTCTAATTGAGCTGTTAGAATGTCAGAAACAAGCTTTCTGAGCTGAGAACTGCATTTTGTGAGAAAGTGAATCAGTGGATGATGAGAATGTCAGTTTTGACAAAGAACACTGTTCATTACTAAAATGCTCTAATTGAGCTGTTAGAATGTCAGAAACAAGCTTTCTGAGCTGAGAACTGCATTTTGTGACAAAAAGCATCAGTGGATGATGAGAATGTCAGTTTTGACAAAGAACACTGATCATTACTAAAATGCTCCGATTGAGCTGTTAGAATGTCAGAAACAAGCTTTCTGAGCTGAGAAATGCATTTTGTGACAAAGTGCTTCAGTGGATGATGAGAATGTCAGTTTTGACAAAGAACACTGTTCATTACTAAAATGCTCTAATTGAGCTGTTAGAATGTCAGAAACAAGCTTTCTGAGCTGAGAACTGCATTTTGTGACATAGTTCATCAGTGGATGATGAGAATGTCAGTTTTGACAAAGAACACTGTTCATTACTAAAATGCTCTAATTGAGCTGTTAGAATGTTAGAAACAAGCTTTCTGAGCTGAGAACTGCATTTTGTGACATAGTTCATCAGTGGATGATGAGAATGTCAGTTTTGACAAAGAACACTGTTCATTACTAAAATGCTCCAATTGAGCTGTTAGAATGTCAGAAACAAGCTTTCTGAGCTGAGAACTGCTTTTTGTGACAAAGTTCATCAGTGGATGATGAGAATGTCAGTTTTGACAAAGAACACTGTTCATTACTAAAATGCTCTAATTGAGCTGTTAGAATGTCAGAAACAAGCTTTCTGAGCTGAGAACTGCATTTTGTGACAAAGTTCATCAGTGGATGATGAGAATGTCAGTTTTGACAAAGAACTCTGTTCATTACTGAAATGCTCCAATTGAGCTGTTAGAATGTCAGAAACAAGCTTTCTGAGCTGAAAACTGCATTTTGTGACAAAAAGCATCAGTGGATGATGAGAATGTCAGTTTTGACAAAGAACAATGATCATTACTAAAATGCTCCAATTGAGCTGTTAGAATGTCATAAACAAGCTTTCTGAGCTGAGAAATGCATTTTGTGACAAAGTGCATCAGTGGATGATGAGAATGTCACTTTTGACAAAGAACACTGTTCATTACTAAAATGCTCTAATTGAGCTGTTAGAATGTCAGAAACAAGCTTTCTGAGCTGAGAACTGCATTTTGTGACAAAGTTCATCAGTGGATGATGAGAATGTCAGTTTTGACAAAGAACACTGATCATTACTAAAATGCTCCAATTGAGCTGTTAGAATGTCAGAAACAAGCTTTCTGAGCTGAGAACTGCATTTTGTGACAAAGTGCTTCAGTGGATGATGAGAATGTCAGTTTTGACAAAGAACACTGTTCATTACTAAAATGCTCTAATTGAGCTGTTAGAATGTCAGAAACAAGCTTTCTGAGCTGAGAACTGCATTTTGTGACAAAAAGCATCAGTGGATGATGAGAATGTCAGTTTTGACAAAGAACACTGATCATTACTAAAATGCTCCAATTGAGCTGTTAGAATGTCAGAAACAAGCTTTCTGAGCTGAGAACTGCATTTTGTGACAAAGTGCTTCAGTGGATGATGAGAATGTCAGTTTTGACAAAGAACACTGTTCATTACTAAAATTCTCTAATTGAGCTGTTAGAATGTCAGAAACAAGCTTTCTGAGCTGAAAACTGCATTTTGTGACATAGTTCATCAGTGGATGATGAGAATGTCAGTTTTGACAAAGAACACTGATCATCACTAAAATGCTCCAATTAAGCTGTTAGAATGTCAGAAACAAGCTTTCTGAGCTGAGAACTGCATTTTGTGAGAAAGTGAATCAGTGGATGATGAGAATGTCAGTTTTGACAAAGAACACTGTTCATTACTAAAATGCTCCAATTGAGCTGTTAGAATGTCAGAAACAAGCTTTCTGAGCATAAAACTGCATTTTGTGACAAAGTGCATCAGTGGATGATGAGAATGTCAGTTTTGACAAAGAACACTGATCATCACTAAAATGCTCCAATTAAGCTGTTAGAATGTCAGAAACAAGCTTTCTGAGCTGAGAACTGCATTTTGTGAGAAAGTGAATCAGTGGATGATGAGAATGTCAGTTTTGACAAAGAACACTGTTCATTACTAAAATGCTCTAATTGAGCTGTTAGAATGTCAGAAACAAGCTTTCTGAGCTGAGAACTGCATTTTGTGACAAAAAGCATCAGTGGATGATGAGAATGTCAGTTTTGACAAAGAACACTGATCATTACTAAAATGCTCCGATTGAGCGGTTAGAATGTCAGAAACAAGCTTTCTGAGCTGAGAAATGCATTTTGTGACAAAGTGCTTCAGTGGATGATGAGAATGTCAGTTTTGACAAAGAACACTGTTCATTACTAAAATGCTCTAATTGAGCTGTTAGAATGTCAGAAACAAGCTTTCTGAGCTGAGAACTGCATTTTGTGACATAGTTCATCAGTGGATGATGAGAATGTCAGTTTTGACAAAGAACACTGTTCATTACTAAAATGCTCCAATTGAGCTGTTAGAATGTCAGAAACAAGCTTTCTGAGCTGAGAACCGCATTTTTTGACATAGATCATCAGTGGATGATGAGAATGTCAGTTTTGACAAAGAACTCTGTTCATTACTGAAATGCTCCAATTGAGCTGTTAGAATGTCAGAAACAAGCTTTCTGAGCTGAAAACTGCATTTTGTGACAAAAAGCATCAGTGGATGATGAGAATGTCAGTTTTGACAAAGAACACTGATCATTACTAAAATGCTCCAATTGAGCTGTTAGAATGTCAGAAACAAGCTTTCTGAGCTGAGAACTGCATTTTGTGACATAGTTCATCAGTGGATGATGAGAATGTCAGTTTTGACAAAGAACACTGTTCATTACTAAAATGCTCTAATTGAGCTGTTAGAATGTCAGAAACAAGGTTTCTGAGCTGAAAACTGCATTTTGTGACAAAGTGAATCAGTGGATGATGAGAATGTCAGTTTTGACAAAGAACACTGATCATTACTAAAATGCTCTAATTGAGCTGTTAGAATGTCAGAAACAAGCTTTCTGAGCTGAGAACTGCATTTTGTGACAAATTGAATCAGTGGATGATGAGAATGTCACTTTTGACAAAGAACACTGATCATTACTAAAATGCTCCAATTGAGCTGTTAGAATGTCAGAAACAAGCTTTCTGAGCTGAAAACTGCATTTTTTTGACAAAGTGCATCAGTGGATGATGAGAATGTCAGTTTTGACAAAGAACACTGATCATTACTAAAATGCTCCAATTGAGCTGTTAGAATGTCAGAAACAAGCTTTCTGAGCTGAGAAATGCATTTTGTGACAAAGTACTTCAGTGGATGATGAGAATGTCAGTTTTGACAAAGAACACTGTTCATTACTAAAATGCTCTAATTGAGCTGTTAGAATGTCAGAAACAAGCTTTCTGAGCTGAGAACTGCATTTTGTGACAAAGTTCATCAGTGGATGATGAGAATGTCAGTTTTGACAAAGAACACTGTTCATTACTGAAATGCTCCAATTGAGCTGTTAGAATGTCAGAAACAAGCTTTCTGAGCTGAGAAATGCATTTTGTGACATAGTTCATCAGTGGATGATGAGAATGTCAGTTTTGACAAAGAACACTGTTCATTACTAAAATGCTCTAATTGAGCTGTTAGAATGTCAGAAACAAGCTTTCTGAGCTGAGAACTGCATTTTGTGACAAAAAGCATCAGTGGATGATGAGAATGTCAGTTTTGACAAAGAACACTGATCATTACTAAAATGCTCCAATTGAGCTGTTAGAATGTCAGAAACAAGCTTTCTGAGCTGAGTAATGCATTTTGTGACAAAGTGCATCAGTGGATGATGAGAATGTCACTTTTGACAAAGAACACTGTTCATTACTAAAATGCTCTAATTGAGCTGTTAGAATGTCAGAAACAAGCTTTCTGAGCTGAGAAATGCATTTTGTGACAAAGTACTTCAGTGGATGATGAGAATGTCAGTTTTGACAAAGAACACTGTTCATTACTAAAATGCTCTAATTGAGCTGTTAGAATGTCAGAAACAAGCTTTCTGAGCTGAGAACTGCATTTTGTGACAAAGTTCATCAGTGGATGATGAGAATGTCAGTTTTGACAAAGAACACTGTTCATTACT
Source organism: Barbatula barbatula (assembly GCF_947034865.1). Lineage (NCBI taxonomy): Eukaryota > Metazoa > Chordata > Actinopteri > Cypriniformes > Nemacheilidae > Barbatula > Barbatula barbatula. Next base: position 18,895,105 of record NC_136781.1, on the reverse strand, counting down.
GAAATGCTCCAATTGAGCTGTTAGAATGTCAGAAACAAGCTTTCTGAGCTGAGAAATGCATTTTGTGACATAGTTCATCAGTGGATGATGAGAATGTCAGTTTTGACAAAGAACACTGTTCATTACTAAAATGCTCTAATTGAGCTGTTAGAATGTCAGAAACAAGCTTTCTGAGCTGAGAACTGCATTTTGTGACAAAAAGCATCAGTGGATGATGAGAATGTCAGTTTTGACAAAGAACACTGATCATTACTAAAATGCTCCAATTGAGCTGTTAGAATGTCAGAAACAAGCTTTCTGAGCTGAGAAATGCATTTTGTGACAAAGTGCATCAGTGGATGATGAGAATGTCACTTTTGACAAAGAACACTGTTCATTACTAAAATGCTCTAATTGAGCTGTTAGAATGTCAGAAACAAGCTTTCTGAGCTGAGAACTGCATTTTGTGACATAGTTCATCAGTGGATGATGAGAATGTCAGTTTTGACAAAGAACACTGTTCATTGCTGATATGCTCCAATTGAGCTGTTAGAATGTCAGGAACAAGCTTTCTGAGCTGAGAAATGCATTTTGTGACAAAGTGAATCAGTGGATGATGAGAATGTCAGTTTTGACAAAGAACACTGATCATCACTATAATGCTCCAATTAAGCTGTTAGAGTGTCAGAAACAAGCTTTCTGAGCTGAGAAATGCATTTTGTGACAAAGTGCATCAGTGGATGATGAGAATGTCAGTTTTGACAAAGAACACTGTTCATTACTAAAATGCTCTAATTGAGCTGTTAGAATGTCAGAAACAAGCTTTCTGAGCTGAGAACTGCATTTTGTGACAAAGTTCATCAGTGGATGATGAGAATGTCAGTTTTGACAAAGAACACTGATCATTACTAAAATGCTCCAATTGAGCTGTTAGAATGTCAGAAACAAGCTTTCTGAGCTGAGAACTGCATTTTGTGACAAAGTGAATCAGTGGATGGATGAGAATGTCACTTTTGACAAAGAACACTGTTCATTACTGAAATGCTCCAATTGAGCTGTTAGAATGTCAGAAACAAGCTTTCTGAGCTGAAAACTGCATTTTTTGACATAGTTCATCAGTGGATGATGAGAATGTCAGTTTTGACAAAGAACACTGATCATCACTAAAATGCTCCAATTAAGCTGTTAGAATGTCAGAAACAAGCTTTCTGAGCTGAGAACTGCATTTTGTGACATAGTTCATCAGTGGATGATGAGAATGTCAGTTTTGACAAAGAACACTGTTAATACTAAAATTCTCTAATTGAGCTGTTAGAATGTCAGAAACAAGCTTTCTGAGCTGAGAACTGCATTTTGTGAGAAAGTGAATCAGTGGATGATGAGAATGTCAGTTTTGACAAAGAACACTGTTCATTACTAAAATGCTCCAATTGAGCTGTTAGAATGTCAGAAACAAGCTTTCTGAGCATAAAACTGCATTTTGTGACAAAGTGCATCATTGGATGATGAGAATGTCAGTTTTGACAAAGAACACTGTTCATTACTAAAATGCTCTAATTGAGCTGTTAGAATGTCAGAAACAAGCTTTCTGAGCTGAGAACTGCATTTTGTGACAAAAAGCATCAGTGGATGATGAGAATGTCAGTTTTGACAAAGAACACTGATCATTACTAAAATGCTCCGATTGAGCTGTTAGAATGTCAGAAACAAGCTTTCTGAGCTGAGAAATGCATTTTGTGACAAAGTGCTTCAGTGGGTGATGAGAATGTCAGTTTTGACAAAGAACACTGTTCATTACTAAAATGCTCTAATTGAGCTGTTAGAATGTCAGAAACAAGCTTTCTGAGCTGAGAACTGCATTTTGTGACATAGTTCATCAGTGGATGATGAGAATGTCAGTTTTGACAAAGAACACTGTTCATTACTAAAATGCTCTAATTGAGCTGTTAGAATGTTAGAAACAAGCTTTCTGAGCTGAGAACTGCAGTTTGTGACATAGTTCATCAGTGGATGATGAGAATGTCAGTTTTGACAAAGAACACTGTTCATTACTAAAATGCTCCAATTGAGCTGTTAGAATGTCAGAAACAAGCTTTCTGAGCTGAGAACTGCATTTTGTGACATAGTTCATCAGTGGATGATGAGAATGTCAGTTTTGACAAAGAACTCTGTTCATTACTGAAATGCTCCAATTGAGCTGTTAGAATGTCAGAAACAAGCTTTCTGAGCTGAAAACTGCATTTTGTGACAAAAAGCATCAGTGGATGATGAGAATGTCAGTTTTGACAAAGAACACTGATCATTACTAAAATGCTCCAATTGAGCTGTTAGAATGTCAGAAACAAGCTTTCTGAGCTGAGAACTGCATTTTGTGACATAGTTCATCAGTGGATGATGAGAATGTCAGTTTTGACAAAGAACACTGTTCATTGCTGATATGCTCCAATTGAGCTGTTAGAATGTCAGGAACAAGCTTTCTGAGCTTAGAAATGCATTTTGTGACAAAGTGAATCAGTGGATGATGAGAATGTCAGTTTTGACAAAGAACACTGATCATCACTAAAATGCTCCAATTAAGCTGTTAGAGTGTCAGAAACAAGCTTTCTGAGCTGAGAAATGCATTTTGTGACAAAGTGCATCAGTGGATGATGAGAATGTCAGTTTTGACAAAGAACACTGTTCATTACTAAAATGCTCTAATTGAGCTGTTAGAATGTCAGAAACAAGCTTTCTGAGCTGAGAACTGCATTTTGTGACAAAGTTCATCAGTGGATGATGAGAATGTCAGTTTTGACAAAGAACACTGATCATTACTAAAATGCTCCAATTGAGCTGTTAGAATGTCAGAAACAAGCTTTCTGAGCTGAGAACTGCATTTTGTGACAAAGTGAATCAGTGGATGGATGAGAATGTCACTTTTGACAAAGAACACTGTTCATTACTGAAATGCTCCAATTGAGCTGTTAGAATGTCAGAAACAAGCTTTCTGAGCTGAAAACTGCATTTTGTGACATAGTTCATCAGTGGATGATGAGAATGTCAGTTTTGACAAAGAACACTGATCATCACTAAAATGCTCCAATTAAGCTGTTAGAATGTCAGAAACAAGCTTTCTGAGCTGAGAACTGCATTTTGTGACATAGTTCATCAGTGGATGATGAGAATGTCAGTTTTGACAAAGAACACTGTTCATTACTAAAATTCTCTAATTGAGCTGTTAGAATGTCAGAAACAAGCTTTCTGAGCTGAGAACTGCATTTTGTGAGAAAGTGAATCAGTGGATGATGAGAATGTCAGTTTTGACAAAGAACACTGTTCATTACTAAAATGCTCTAATTGAGCTGTTAGAATGTCAGAAACAAGCTTTCTGAGCTGAGAACTGCATTTTGTGACAAAAAGCATCAGTGGATGATGAGAATGTCAGTTTTGACAAAGAACACTGATCATTACTAAAATGCTCCGATTGAGCTGTTAGAATGTCAGAAACAAGCTTTCTGAGCTGAGAAATGCATTTTGTGACAAAGTGCTTCAGTGGATGATGAGAATGTCAGTTTTGACAAAGAACACTGTTCATTACTAAAATGCTCTAATTGAGCTGTTAGAATGTCAGAAACAAGCTTTCTGAGCTGAGAACTGCATTTTGTGACATAGTTCATCAGTGGATGATGAGAATGTCAGTTTTGACAAAGAACACTGTTCATTACTAAAATGCTCTAATTGAGCTGTTAGAATGTTAGAAACAAGCTTTCTGAGCTGAGAACTGCATTTTGTGACATAGTTCATCAGTGGATGATGAGAATGTCAGTTTTGACAAAGAACACTGTTCATTACTAAAATGCTCCAATTGAGCTGTTAGAATGTCAGAAACAAGCTTTCTGAGCTGAGAACTGCTTTTTGTGACAAAGTTCATCAGTGGATGATGAGAATGTCAGTTTTGACAAAGAACACTGTTCATTACTAAAATGCTCTAATTGAGCTGTTAGAATGTCAGAAACAAGCTTTCTGAGCTGAGAACTGCATTTTGTGACAAAGTTCATCAGTGGATGATGAGAATGTCAGTTTTGACAAAGAACTCTGTTCATTACTGAAATGCTCCAATTGAGCTGTTAGAATGTCAGAAACAAGCTTTCTGAGCTGAAAACTGCATTTTGTGACAAAAAGCATCAGTGGATGATGAGAATGTCAGTTTTGACAAAGAACAATGATCATTACTAAAATGCTCCAATTGAGCTGTTAGAATGTCATAAACAAGCTTTCTGAGCTGAGAAATGCATTTTGTGACAAAGTGCATCAGTGGATGATGAGAATGTCACTTTTGACAAAGAACACTGTTCATTACTAAAATGCTCTAATTGAGCTGTTAGAATGTCAGAAACAAGCTTTCTGAGCTGAGAACTGCATTTTGTGACAAAGTTCATCAGTGGATGATGAGAATGTCAGTTTTGACAAAGAACACTGATCATTACTAAAATGCTCCAATTGAGCTGTTAGAATGTCAGAAACAAGCTTTCTGAGCTGAGAACTGCATTTTGTGACAAAGTGCTTCAGTGGATGATGAGAATGTCAGTTTTGACAAAGAACACTGTTCATTACTAAAATGCTCTAATTGAGCTGTTAGAATGTCAGAAACAAGCTTTCTGAGCTGAGAACTGCATTTTGTGACAAAAAGCATCAGTGGATGATGAGAATGTCAGTTTTGACAAAGAACACTGATCATTACTAAAATGCTCCAATTGAGCTGTTAGAATGTCAGAAACAAGCTTTCTGAGCTGAGAACTGCATTTTGTGACAAAGTGCTTCAGTGGATGATGAGAATGTCAGTTTTGACAAAGAACACTGTTCATTACTAAAATTCTCTAATTGAGCTGTTAGAATGTCAGAAACAAGCTTTCTGAGCTGAAAACTGCATTTTGTGACATAGTTCATCAGTGGATGATGAGAATGTCAGTTTTGACAAAGAACACTGATCATCACTAAAATGCTCCAATTAAGCTGTTAGAATGTCAGAAACAAGCTTTCTGAGCTGAGAACTGCATTTTGTGAGAAAGTGAATCAGTGGATGATGAGAATGTCAGTTTTGACAAAGAACACTGTTCATTACTAAAATGCTCCAATTGAGCTGTTAGAATGTCAGAAACAAGCTTTCTGAGCATAAAACTGCATTTTGTGACAAAGTGCATCAGTGGATGATGAGAATGTCAGTTTTGACAAAGAACACTGATCATCACTAAAATGCTCCAATTAAGCTGTTAGAATGTCAGAAACAAGCTTTCTGAGCTGAGAACTGCATTTTGTGAGAAAGTGAATCAGTGGATGATGAGAATGTCAGTTTTGACAAAGAACACTGTTCATTACTAAAATGCTCTAATTGAGCTGTTAGAATGTCAGAAACAAGCTTTCTGAGCTGAGAACTGCATTTTGTGACAAAAAGCATCAGTGGATGATGAGAATGTCAGTTTTGACAAAGAACACTGATCATTACTAAAATGCTCCGATTGAGCGGTTAGAATGTCAGAAACAAGCTTTCTGAGCTGAGAAATGCATTTTGTGACAAAGTGCTTCAGTGGATGATGAGAATGTCAGTTTTGACAAAGAACACTGTTCATTACTAAAATGCTCTAATTGAGCTGTTAGAATGTCAGAAACAAGCTTTCTGAGCTGAGAACTGCATTTTGTGACATAGTTCATCAGTGGATGATGAGAATGTCAGTTTTGACAAAGAACACTGTTCATTACTAAAATGCTCCAATTGAGCTGTTAGAATGTCAGAAACAAGCTTTCTGAGCTGAGAACCGCATTTTTTGACATAGATCATCAGTGGATGATGAGAATGTCAGTTTTGACAAAGAACTCTGTTCATTACTGAAATGCTCCAATTGAGCTGTTAGAATGTCAGAAACAAGCTTTCTGAGCTGAAAACTGCATTTTGTGACAAAAAGCATCAGTGGATGATGAGAATGTCAGTTTTGACAAAGAACACTGATCATTACTAAAATGCTCCAATTGAGCTGTTAGAATGTCAGAAACAAGCTTTCTGAGCTGAGAACTGCATTTTGTGACATAGTTCATCAGTGGATGATGAGAATGTCAGTTTTGACAAAGAACACTGTTCATTACTAAAATGCTCTAATTGAGCTGTTAGAATGTCAGAAACAAGGTTTCTGAGCTGAAAACTGCATTTTGTGACAAAGTGAATCAGTGGATGATGAGAATGTCAGTTTTGACAAAGAACACTGATCATTACTAAAATGCTCTAATTGAGCTGTTAGAATGTCAGAAACAAGCTTTCTGAGCTGAGAACTGCATTTTGTGACAAATTGAATCAGTGGATGATGAGAATGTCACTTTTGACAAAGAACACTGATCATTACTAAAATGCTCCAATTGAGCTGTTAGAATGTCAGAAACAAGCTTTCTGAGCTGAAAACTGCATTTTTTTGACAAAGTGCATCAGTGGATGATGAGAATGTCAGTTTTGACAAAGAACACTGATCATTACTAAAATGCTCCAATTGAGCTGTTAGAATGTCAGAAACAAGCTTTCTGAGCTGAGAAATGCATTTTGTGACAAAGTACTTCAGTGGATGATGAGAATGTCAGTTTTGACAAAGAACACTGTTCATTACTAAAATGCTCTAATTGAGCTGTTAGAATGTCAGAAACAAGCTTTCTGAGCTGAGAACTGCATTTTGTGACAAAGTTCATCAGTGGATGATGAGAATGTCAGTTTTGACAAAGAACACTGTTCATTACTGAAATGCTCCAATTGAGCTGTTAGAATGTCAGAAACAAGCTTTCTGAGCTGAGAAATGCATTTTGTGACATAGTTCATCAGTGGATGATGAGAATGTCAGTTTTGACAAAGAACACTGTTCATTACTAAAATGCTCTAATTGAGCTGTTAGAATGTCAGAAACAAGCTTTCTGAGCTGAGAACTGCATTTTGTGACAAAAAGCATCAGTGGATGATGAGAATGTCAGTTTTGACAAAGAACACTGATCATTACTAAAATGCTCCAATTGAGCTGTTAGAATGTCAGAAACAAGCTTTCTGAGCTGAGTAATGCATTTTGTGACAAAGTGCATCAGTGGATGATGAGAATGTCACTTTTGACAAAGAACACTGTTCATTACTAAAATGCTCTAATTGAGCTGTTAGAATGTCAGAAACAAGCTTTCTGAGCTGAGAAATGCATTTTGTGACAAAGTACTTCAGTGGATGATGAGAATGTCAGTTTTGACAAAGAACACTGTTCATTACTAAAATGCTCTAATTGAGCTGTTAGAATGTCAGAAACAAGCTTTCTGAGCTGAGAACTGCATTTTGTGACAAAGTTCATCAGTGGATGATGAGAATGTCAGTTTTGACAAAGAACACTGTTCATTACTGAAATGCTCCAATTGAGCTGTTAGAATGTCAGAAACAAGCTTTCTGAGCTGAGAAATGCATTTTGTGACATAGTTCATCAGTGGATGATGAGAATGTCAGTTTTGACAAAGAACACTGTTCATTACTAAAATGCTCTAATTGAGCTGTTAGAATGTCAGAAACAAGCTTTCTGAGCTGAGAACTGCATTTTGTGACAAAAAGCATCAGTGGATGATGAGAATGTCAGTTTTGACAAAGAACACTGATCATTACTAAAATGCTCCAATTGAGCTGTTAGAATGTCAGAAACAAGCTTTCTGAGCTGAGAAATGCATTTTGTGACAAAGTGCATCAGTGGATGATGAGAATGTCACTTTTGACAAAGAACACTGTTCATTACTAAAATGCTCTAATTGAGCTGTTAGAATGTCAGAAACAAGCTTTCTGAGCTGAGAACTGCATTTTGTGACATAGTTCATCAGTGGATGATGAGAATGTCAGTTTTGACAAAGAACACTGTTCATTGCTGATATGCTCCAATTGAGCTGTTAGAATGTCAGGAACAAGCTTTCTGAGCTGAGAAATGCATTTTGTGACAAAGTGAATCAGTGGATGATGAGAATGTCAGTTTTGACAAAGAACACTGATCATCACTATAATGCTCCAATTAAGCTGTTAGAGTGTCAGAAACAAGCTTTCTGAGCTGAGAAATGCATTTTGTGACAAAGTGCATCAGTGGATGATGAGAATGTCAGTTTTGACAAAGAACACTGTTCATTACTAAAATGCTCTAATTGAGCTGTTAGAATGTCAGAAACAAGCTTTCTGAGCTGAGAACTGCATTTTGTGACAAAGTTCATCAGTGGATGATGAGAATGTCAGTTTTGACAAAGAACACTGATCATTACTAAAATGCTCCAATTGAGCTGTTAGAATGTCAGAAACAAGCTTTCTGAGCTGAGAACTGCATTTTGTGACAAAGTGAATCAGTGGATGGATGAGAATGTCACTTTTGACAAAGAACACTGTTCATTACTGAAATGCTCCAATTGAGCTGTTAGAATGTCAGAAACAAGCTTTCTGAGCTGAAAACTGCATTTTTTGACATAGTTCATCAGTGGATGATGAGAATGTCAGTTTTGACAAAGAACACTGATCATCACTAAAATGCTCCAATTAAGCTGTTAGAATGTCAGAAACAAGCTTTCTGAGCTGAGAACTGCATTTTGTGACATAGTTCATCAGTGGATGATGAGAATGTCAGTTTTGACAAAGAACACTGTTAATACTAAAATTCTCTAATTGAGCTGTTAGAATGTCAGAAACAAGCTTTCTGAGCTGAGAACTGCATTTTGTGAGAAAGTGAATCAGTGGATGATGAGAATGTCAGTTTTGACAAAGAACACTGTTCATTACTAAAATGCTCCAATTGAGCTGTTAGAATGTCAGAAACAAGCTTTCTGAGCATAAAACTGCATTTTGTGACAAAGTGCATCATTGGATGATGAGAATGTCAGTTTTGACAAAGAACACTGTTCATTACTAAAATGCTCTAATTGAGCTGTTAGAATGTCAGAAACAAGCTTTCTGAGCTGAGAACTGCATTTTGTGACAAAAAGCATCAGTGGATGATGAGAATGTCAGTTTTGACAAAGAACACTGATCATTACTAAAATGCTCCGATTGAGCTGTTAGAATGTCAGAAACAAGCTTTCTGAGCTGAGAAATGCATTTTGTGACAAAGTGCTTCAGTGGGTGATGAGAATGTCAGTTTTGACAAAGAACACTGTTCATTACTAAAATGCTCTAATTGAGCTGTTAGAATGTCAGAAACAAGCTTTCTGAGCTGAGAACTGCATTTTGTGACATAGTTCATCAGTGGATGATGAGAATGTCAGTTTTGACAAAGAACACTGTTCATTACTAAAATGCTCTAATTGAGCTGTTAGAATGTTAGAAACAAGCTTTCTGAGCTGAGAACTGCAGTTTGTGACATAGTTCATCAGTGGATGATGAGAATGTCAGTTTTGACAAAGAACACTGTTCATTACTAAAATGCTCCAATTGAGCTGTTAGAATGTCAGAAACAAGCTTTCTGAGCTGAGAACTGCATTTTGTGACATAGTTCATCAGTGGATGATGAGAATGTCAGTTTTGACAAAGAACTCTGTTCATTACTGAAATGCTCCAATTGAGCTGTTAGAATGTCAGAAACAAGCTTTCTGAGCTGAAAACTGCATTTTGTGACAAAAAGCATCAGTGGATGATGAGAATGTCAGTTTTGACAAAGAACACTGATCATTACTAAAATGCTCCAATTGAGCTGTTAGAATGTCAGAAACAAGCTTTCTGAGCTGAGAACTGCATTTTGTGACATAGTTCATCAGTGGATGATGAGAATGTCAGTTTTGACAAAGAACACTGTTCATTACTAAAATGCTCTAATTGAGCTGTTAGAATGTCAGAAACAAGCTTTCTGAGCTGAGAACTGCATTTTGTGACAAAGTGAATCAGTGGATGATGAGAATGTCAGTTTTGACAAAGAACACTGATCATTACTAAAATGCTCTAATTGAGCTGTTAGAATGTCAGAAACAAGCTTTCTGAGCTGAGAAATGCATTTTGTGACAAAGTGAATCAGTGGATGATGAGAATGTCACTTTTGACAAAGAACACTGATCATTACTAAAATGCTCCAATTGAGCTGTTAGAATGTCAGAAACAAGCTTTCTGAGCTGAAAACTGCATTTTTTTGACAAAGTGCATCAGTGGATGATGAGAATGTCAGTTTTGACAAAGAACACTGTTCATTACTAAAATGCTCTAATTGAGCTGTTAGAATTTCAGAAACAAGCTTTCTGAGCTGAGAACTGCATTTTGTGACAGTTCATCAGTGGATGATGAGAATGTCAGTTTTGACAAAGAACACTGTTCATTACTAAAATGCTCTAATTGAGCTGTTAGAATGTCAGAAACAAGCTTTCTGAGCTGAGAACTGCATTTTGTGACATAGTTCATCAGTGGATGATGAGAATGTCAGTTTTGACAAAGAACACTGTTCATTACTAAAATGCTCTAATTGAGCTGTTAGAATGTCAGAAACAAGCTTTCTGAGCTGAGAACTGCATTTTGTGATAAAAAGCATCAGTGGATGATGAGAATGTCAGTTTTGACAAAGAACACTGATCATTACTAAAATGCTCCAATTGAGCTGTTAGAATGTCAGAAACAAGCTATCTGAGCTGAGAAATGCATTTTGTGACAAAGTGCTTCAGTGGATGATGAGAATGTCAGTTTTGACAAAGAACACTGTTCATTACTAAAATGCTCTAATTGAGCTGTTAGAATGTCAGAAACAAGCTTTCTGAGCTGAGAACTAAATTTTGTGACAAAAAGCATCAGTGGATGATGAGAATGTCAGTTTTGACAAAGAACACTGATCATTACTAAAATGCTCCAATTGAGCTGTTAGAATGTCAGAAACAAGCTTTCTGAGCTGAGAAATGCATTTTGTGACAAAGTGCATCAGTGGATGATGAGAATGTCACTTTTGACAAAGAACACTGTTCATTACTAAAATGCTCTAATTGAACTGTTAGAATGTCAGAAACAAGCTTTCTGAGCTGAGAACTGCATTTTGTGACATAGTTCATCAGTGGATGATGAGAATGTCAGTTTTGACAAAGAACACTGTTCATTACTAAAATGCTCTAATTGAGCTGTTAGAATGTCAGAAACAAGCTTTCTGAGCTGAGAACTGCATTTTGTGACAAAGTGAATCAGTGGATGATGAGAATGTCAGTTTTGACAAAGAACACTGATCATTACTAAAATGCTCTAATTGAGCTGTTAATATGTCAGAAACAAGCTTTCTGAGCTGAGAACTGCATTTTGTGACAAATTGAATCAGTGGATGATGAGAATGTCACTTTTGACAAAGAACACTGATCATTACTAAAATGCTCCAATTGAGCTGTTAGAATGTCAGAAACAAGCTTTCTGAGCTGAAAACTGCATTTTTTTGACAAAGTGCATCAGTGGATGATGAGAATGTCAGTTTTGACAAAGAACACTGATCATTACTAAAATGCTCCAATTGAGCTGTTAGAATGTCAGAAACAAGCTTTCTGAGCTGAGAAATGCATTTTGTGACAAAGTACTTCAGTGGATGATGAGAATGTCAGTTTTGACAAAGAACACTGTTCATTACTAAAATGCTCTAATTGAGCTGTTAGAATGTCAGAAACAAGCTTTCTGAGCTGAGAACTGCATTTTGTGACAAAGTTCATCAGTGGATGATGAGAATGTCAGTTTTGACAAAGAACACTGTTCATTACTGAAATGCTCCAATTGAGCTGTTAGAATGTCAGAAACAAGCTTTCTGAGCTGAGAAATGCATTTTGTGACATAGTTCATCAGTGGATGATGAGAATGTCAGTTTTGACAAAGAACACTGTTCATTACTAAAATGCTCTAATTGAGCTGTTAGAATGTCAGAAACAAGCTTTCTGAGCTGAGAACTGCATTTTGTGACAAAAAGCATCAGTGGATGATGAGAATGTCAGTTTTGACAAAGAACACTGATCATTACTAAAATGCTCCAATTGAGCTGTTAGAATGTCAGAAACAAGCTTTCTGAGCTGAGAAATGCATTTTGTGACAAAGTGCATCAGTGGATGATGAGAATGTCACTTTTGACAAAGAACACTGTTCATTACTAAAATGCTCTAATTGAACTGTTAGAATGTCAGAAACAAGCTTTCTGAGCTGAGAACTGCATTTTGTGACATAGTTCATCAGTGGATGATGAGAATGTCAGTTTTGACAAAGAACACTGTTCATTACTAAAATGCTCTAATTGAACTGTTAGAATGTTAGAAACAAGCTTTCTGAGCTGAGAACTGCATTTTGTGACATAGTTCATCAGTGGATGATGAGAATGTCAGTTTTGACAAAGAACACTGTTCATTACTAAAATGCTCCAATTGAGCTGTTAGAATGTCAGAAACAAGCTTTCTGAGCTGAGAACTGCATTTTGTGACATAGTTCATCAGTGGATGATGAGAATGTCAGTTTTGACAAAGAACACTGTTCATTGCTGATATGCTCCAATTGAGCTGTTAGAATGTCAGGAACAAGCTTTCTGAGCTGAGAAATGCATTTTGTGACAAAGTGAATCAGTGGATGATGAGAATGTCAGTTTTGACAAAGAACACTGATCATTACTAAAATGCTCCGATTGAGCTGTTAGAATGTCAGAAACAAGCTTTCTGAGCTGAGAAATGCATTTTGTGACAAAGTGCTTCAGTGGATGATGAGAATGTCAGTTTTGACAAAGAACACTGTTCATTACTAAAATGCTCTAATTGAGCTGTTAGAATGTCAGAAACAAGCTTTCTGAGCTGAGAACTGCATTTTGTGACATAGTTCATCAGTGGATGATGAGAATGTCAGTTTTGACAAAGAACACTGTTCATTACTAAAATGCTCTAATTGAGCTGTTAGAATGTTAGAAACAAGCTTTCTGAGCTGAGAACTGCATTTTGTGACATAGTTCATCAGTGGATGATGAGAATGTCAGTTTTGACAAAGAACTCTGTTCATTACTGAAATGCTCCAATTGAGCTGTTAGAATGTCAGAAACAAGCTTTCTGAGCTGAAAACTGCATTTTGTGACAAAAAGCATCAGTGGATGATGAGAATGTCAGTTTTGACAAAGAACACTGATCATTACTAAAATGCTCCAATTGAGCTGTTAGAATGTCAGAAACAAGCTTTCTGAGCTGAGAACAGTTTTTTGTGACAAAGTTCATCAGTGGATGATGAGAATGTCAGTTTTGACAAAGAACACTGTTCATTACTAAAATGCTCTAATTGAGCTGTTAGAATGTCAGAAACAAGCTTTCTGAGCTGAGAACTGCATTTTGTGACAAAGTTCATCAGTGGATGATGAGAATGTCAGTTTGACAAAGAACTCTGTTCATTACTGAAATGCTCCAATTGAGCTGTTAGAATGTCAGAAACAAGCTTTCTGAGCTGAAAACTGCATTTTGTGACAAAAAGCATCAGTGGATGATGAGAATGTCAGTTTTGACAAAGAACACTGATCATTACTAAAATGCTCCAATTGAGCTGTTAGAATGTCATAAACAAGCTTTCTGAGCTGAGAAATGCATTTTGTGACAAAGTGCATCAGTGGATGATGAGAATGTCACTTTTGACAAAGAACACTGTTCATTACTAAAATGCTCTAATTGAACTGTTAGAATGTCAGAAACAAGCTTTCTGAGCTGAGAACTGCATTTTGTGACAAAAAGCATCAGTGGATGATGAGAATGTCAGTTTTGACAAAGAACACTGTTCATTACTAAAATGCTCTAATGAGCTGTTAGAATGTCAGAAACAAGCTTTCTGAGCTGAGAACTGCATTTTGTGACAAAGTGAATCCGTGGATGATGAGAATGTCAGTTTTGACAAAGAACACTGATCATTACTAAAATGCTCTAATTGAGCTGTTAGAATGTCAGAAACAAGCTTTCTGAGCTGAGAACTGCATTTTGTGACAAATTGAATCAGTGGATGATGAGAATGTCACTTTTGACAAAGAACACTGATCATTACTAAAATGCTCCAATTGAGCTGTTAGAATGTCAGAAACAAGCTTTCTGAGCTGAAAACTGCATTTTTTTGACAAAGTGCATCAGTGGATGATGAGAATGTCAGTTTTGACAAAGAACACTGATCATTACTAAAATGCTCCAATTGAGCTGTTAGAATGTCAGAAACAAGCTTTCTGAGCTGAGAAATGCATTTTGTGACAAAGTACTTCAGTGGATGATGAGAATGTCAGTTTTGACAAAGAACACTGTTCATTACTAAAATGCTCTAATTGAGCTGTTAGAATGTCAGAAACAAGCTTTCTGAGCTGAGAACTGCATTTTGTGACAAAGTTCATCAGTGGATGATGAGAATGTCAGTTTTGACAAAGAACATTGTTCATTACTGAAATGCTCCAATTGAGCTGTTAGAATGTCAGAAACAAGCTTTCTGAGCTGAGAAATGCATTTTGTGACATAGTTCATCAGTGGATGATGAGAATGTCAGTTTTGACAAAGAACACTGTTCATTACTAAAATGCTCTAATTGAGCTGTTAGAATGTCAGAAACAAGCTTTCTGAGCTGAGAACTGCATTTTGTGACAAAAAGCATCAGTGGATGATGAGAATGTCAGTTTTGACAAAGAACACTGATCATTACTAAAATGCTCCAATTGAGCTGTTAGAATGTCAGAAACAAGCTTTCTGAGCTGAGAAATGCATTTTGTGACAAAGTGCATCAGTGGATGATGAGAATGTCACTTTTGACAAAGAACACTGTTCATTACTAAAATGCTCTAATTGAACTGTTAGAATGTCAGAAACAAGCTTTCTGAGCTGAGAACTGCATTTTGTGACATAGTTCATCAGTGGATGATGAGAATGTCAGTTTTGACAAAGAACACTGTTCATTACTAAAATGCTCTAATTGAACTGTTAGAATGTTAGAAACAAGCTTTCTGAGCTGAGAACTGCATTTTGTGACATAGTTCATCAGTGGATGATGAGAATGTCAGTTTTGACAAAGAACACTGTTCATTACTAAAATGCTCCAATTGAGCTGTTAGAATGTCAGAAACAAGCTTTCTGAGCTGAGAACTGCATTTTGTGACATAGTTCATCAGTGGATGATGAGAATGTCAGTTTTGACAAAGAACACTGTTCATTGCTGATATGCTCCAATTGAGCTGTTAGAATGTCAGGAACAAGCTTTCTGAGCTGAGAAATGCATTTTGTGACAAAGTGAATCAGTGGATGATGAGAATGTCAGTTTTGACAAAGAACACTGATCATCACTAAAATGCTCCAATTAAGCTGTTAGAGTGTCAGAAACAAGCTTTCTGAGCTGAGAACTGCATTTTGTGACATAGTTCATCAGTGGATGATGAGAATGTCAGTTTTGACAAAGAACACTGTTCATTACTGAAATGCTCAAATTGAGCTGTTAGAATGTCAGAAACAAGCTTTCTGAGCTGAGAACTGCATTTTGTGACAAAGTTCATCAGTGGATGATGAGAATGTCAGTTTTGACAAAGAACACTGATCATTACTAAAATGCTCCAATTGAGCTGTTAGTTTGTCAGAAACAAGCTTTCTGAGCTGAGAACTGCATTTTGTGACATAGTTCATCAGTGGATGATGAGAATGTCAGTTTTGACAAAGAACACTGTTCATTGCTGATATGCTCCAATTGAGCTGTTAGAATGTCAGGAACAAGCTTTCTGAGCTGAGAAATGCATTTTGTGACAAAGTGAATCAGTGGATGATGAGAATGTCAGTTTTGACAAAGAACACTGATCATCACTAAAATGCTCCAATTAAGCTGTTAGAGTGTCAGAAACAAGCTTTCTGAGCTGAGAAATGCATTTTGTGACAAAGTGCATCAGTGGATGATGAGAATGTCAGTTTTGACAAAGAACACTGTTCATTACTAAAATGCTCTAATTGAGCTGTTAGAATGTCAGAAACAAGCTTTCTGAGCTGAGAACTGCATTTTGTGACAAAGTTCATCAGTGGATGATGAGAATGTCAGTTTTGACAAAGAACACTGATCATTACTAAAATGCTCCAATTGAGCTGTTAGAATGTCAGAAACAAGCTTTCTGAGCTGAGAACTGCATTTTGTGACAAAGTGAATCAGTGGATGGATGAGAATGTCACTTTTGACAAAGAACACTGTTCATTACTGAAATGCTCCAATTGAGCTGTTAGAATGTCAGAAACAAGCTTTCTGAGCTGAAAACTGCATTTTGTGACATAGTTCATCAGTGGATGATGAGAATGTCAGTTTTGACAAAGAACACTGATCATCACTAAAATGCTCCAATTAAGCTGTTAGAATGTCAGAAACAAGCTTTCTGAGCTGAGAACTGCATTTTGTGACATAGTTCATCAGTGGATGATGAGAATGTCAGTTTTGACAAAGAACACTGTTCATTACTAAAATTCTCTAATTGAGCTGTTAGAATGTCAGAAACAAGCTTTCTGAGCTGAGAACTGCATTTTGTGAGAAAGTGAATCAGTGGATGATGAGAATGTCAGTTTTGACAAAGAACACTGTTCATTACTAAAATGCTCCAATTGAGCTGTTAGAATGTCAGAAACAAGCTTTCTGAGCATAAAACTGCATTTTGTGACAAAGTGCATCATTGGATGATGAGAATGTCAGTTTTGACAAAGAACACTGTTCATTACTAAAATGCTCTAATTGAGCTGTTAGAATGTCAGAAACAAGCTTTCTGAGCTGAGAACTGCATTTTGTGACAAAAAGCATCAGTGGATGATGAGAATGTCAGTTTTGACAAAGAACACTGATCATTACTAAAATGCTCCGATTGAGCTGTTAGAATGTCAGAAACAAGCTTTCTGAGCTGAGAAATGCATTTTGTGACAAAGTGCTTCAGTGGATGATGAGAATGTCAGTTTTGACAAAGAACACTGTTCATTACTAAAATGCTCTAATTGAGCTGTTAGAATGTCAGAAACAAGCTTTCTGAGCTGAGAACTGCATTTTGTGACATAGTTCATCAGTGGATGATGAGAATGTCAGTTTTGACAAAGAACACTGTTCATTACTAAAATGCTCTAATTGAGCTGTTAGAATGTTAGAAACAAGCTTTCTGAGCTGAGAACTGCAGTTTGTGACATAGTTCATCAGTGGATGATGAGAATGTCAGTTTTGACAAAGAACACTGTTCATTACTAAAATGCTCCAATTGAGCTGTTAGAATGTCAGAAACAAGCTTTGTGAGCTGAGAACCGCATTTTGTGACATAGTTCATCAGTGGATGATGAGAATGTCAGTTTTGACAAAGAACACTGTTCATTACTAAAATGCTCTAATTGAGCTGTTAGAATGTCAGAAACAAGCTTTCTGAGCTGAGAACTGCATTTTGTGACAAAAAGCATCAGTGGATGATGAGAATGTCAGTTTTGACAAAGAACACTGATCATTACTAAAATGCTCCGATTGAGCTGTTAGAATGTCAGAAACAAGCTTTCTGAGCTGAGAAATGCATTTTGTGACAAAGTGCTTCAGTGGATGATGAGAATGTCAGTTTTGACAAAGAACACTGTTCATTACTAAAATGCTCTAATTGAGCTGTTAGAATGTCAGAAACAAGCTTTCTGAGCTGAGAACTGCATTTTGTGACATAGTTCATCAGTGGATGATGAGAATGTCAGTTTTGACAAAGAACACTGATCATTACTAAAATGCTCCAATTTTGCTGTTAGAATGTCAGAAACAAGCTTTCTGAGCTGAGAACAGCTTTTTTTGACAAAGTTCATCAGTGGATGATGAGAATGTCAGTTTTGACAAAGAACACTGTTCATTACTAAAATGCTCCAATTGAGCTGTTAGAATGTTAGAAACAAGCTTTCTGAGCTGAGAACTGCATTTTGTGACATAGTTCATCAGTGGATGATGAGAATGTCAGTTTTGACAAAGAACTCTGTTCATTACTGAAATGCTCCAATTGAGCTGTTAGAATGTCAGAAACAAGCTTTCTGAGCTGAAAACTGCATTTTGTGACAAAAAGCATCAGTGGATGATGAGAATGTCAGTTTTGACAAAGAACACTGATCATTACTAAAATGCTCCAATTGAGCTGTTAGAATGTCAGAAACAAGCTTTCTGAGCTGAGAACTGCTTTTTGTGACAAAGTTCATCAGTGGATGATGAGAATGTCAGTTTTGACAAAGAACACTGTTCATTACTAAAATGCTCTAATTGAGCTGTTAGAATGTCAGAAACAAGCTTTCTGAGCTGAGAACTGCATTTTGTGACAAAGTTCATCAGTGGATGATGAGAATGTCAGTTTTGACAAAGAACTCTGTTCATTACTGAAATGCTCCAATTGAGCTGTTAGAATGTCAGAAACAAGCTTTCTGAGCTGAAAACTGCATTTTGTGACAAAAAGCATCAGTGGATGATGAGAATGTCAGTTTTGACAAAGAACACTGATCATTACTAAAATGCTCCAATTGAGCTGTTAGAATGTCATAAACAAGCTTTCTGAGCTGAGAAATGCATTTCGTGACAAAGTGCATCAGTGGATGATGAGAATGTCACTTTTGACAAAGAACACTGTTCATTACTAAAATGCTCTAATTGAGCTGTTAGAATGTTAGAAACAAGCTTTCTGAGCTGAGAACTGCATTTTGTGACAAAGTTCATCAGTGGATGATGAGAATGTCAGTTTTGACAAAGAACACTGATCATTACTAAAATGCTCCAATTGAGCTGTTAGAATGTCAGAAACAAGCTTTCTGAGCTGAGAAATGCATTTTGTGACAAAGTGCTTCAGTGGATGATGAGAATGTCAGTTTTGACAAAGAACACTGTTCATTACTAAAATGCTCTAATTGAGCTGTTAGAATGTCAGAAACAAGCTTTCTGAGCTGAGAATTGCATTTTGTGACAAAGTTCATCAGTGGATGATGAGAATGTCAGTTTTGACAAAGAACTCTGTTCATTACTGAAATGCTCCAATTGAGCTGTTAGAATGTCAGAAACAAGCTTTCTGAGCTGAAAACTGCATTTTGTGACAAAAAGCATCAGTGGATGATGAGAATGTCAGTTTTGACAAAGAACACTGATCATTACTAAAATGCTCCAATTGAGCTGTTAGAATGTCAGAAACAAGCTTTCTGAGCTGAGAAATGCATTTTGTGACAAAGTGCATCAGTGGATGATGAGAATGTCACTTTTGACAAAGAACACTGTTCATTACTAAAATGCTCTAATTGAACTGTTAGAATGTCAGAAACAAGCTTTCTGAGCTGAGAACTGCATTTTGTGACAAAAAGCATCAGTGGATGATGAGAATGTCAGTTTTGACAAAGAACACTGTTCATTACTAAAATGCTCTAATGAGCTGTTAGAATGTCAGAAACAAGCTTTCTGAGCTGAGAACTGCATTTTGTGACAAAGTGAATCCGTGGATGATGAGAATGTCAGTTTTGACAAAGAACACTGATCATTACTAAAATGCTCTAATTGAGCTGTTAGAATGTCAGAAACAAGCTTTCTGAGCTGAGAACTGCATTTTGTGACAAATTGAATCAGTGGATGATGAGAATGTCACTTTTGACAAAGAACACTGATCATTACTAAAATGCTCCAATTGAGCTGTTAGAATGTCAGAAACAAGCTTTCTGAGCTGAAAACTGCATTTTTTTGACAAAGTGCATCAGTGGATGATGAGAATGTCAGTTTTGACAAAGAACACTGATCATTACTAAAATGCTCCAATTGAGCTGTTAGAATGTCAGAAACAAGCTTTCTGAGCTGAGAAATGCATTTTGTGACAAAGTACTTCAGTGGATGATGAGAATGTCAGTTTTGACAAAGAACACTGTTCATTACTAAAATGCTCTAATTGAGCTGTTAGAATGTCAGAAACAAGCTTTCTGAGCTGAGAACTGCATTTTGTGACAAAGTTCATCAGTGGATGATGAGAATGTCAGTTTTGACAAAGAACATTGTTCATTACTGAAATGCTCCAATTGAGCTGTTAGAATGTCAGAAACAAGCTTTCTGAGCTGAGAAATGCATTTTGTGACATAGTTCATCAGTGGATGATGAGAATGTCAGTTTTGACAAAGAACACTGTTCATTACTAAAATGCTCTAATTGAGCTGTTAGAATGTCAGAAACAAGCTTTCTGAGCTGAGAACTGCATTTTGTGACAAAAAGCATCAGTGGATGATGAGAATGTCAGTTTTGACAAAGAACACTGATCATTACTAAAATGCTCCAATTGAGCTGTTAGAATGTCAGAAACAAGCTTTCTGAGCTGAGAAATGCATTTTGTGACAAAGTGCATCAGTGGATGATGAGAATGTCACTTTTGACAAAGAACACTGTTCATTACTAAAATGCTCTAATTGAACTGTTAGAATGTCAGAAACAAGCTTTCTGAGCTGAGAACTGCATTTTGTGACATAGTTCATCAGTGGATGATGAGAATGTCAGTTTTGACAAAGAACACTGTTCATTACTAAAATGCTCTAATTGAACTGTTAGAATGTTAGAAACAAGCTTTCTGAGCTGAGAACTGCATTTTGTGACATAGTTCATCAGTGGATGATGAGAATGTCAGTTTTGACAAAGAACACTGTTCATTACTAAAATGCTCCAATTGAGCTGTTAGAATGTCAGAAACAAGCTTTCTGAGCTGAGAACTGCATTTTGTGACATAGTTCATCAGTGGATGATGAGAATGTCAGTTTTGACAAAGAACACTGTTCATTGCTGATATGCTCCAATTGAGCTGTTAGAATGTCAGGAACAAGCTTTCTGAGCTGAGAAATGCATTTTGTGACAAAGTGAATCAGTGGATGATGAGAATGTCAGTTTTGACAAAGAACACTGATCATCACTAAAATGCTCCAATTAAGCTGTTAGAGTGTCAGAAACAAGCTTTCTGAGCTGAGAACTGCATTTTGTGACATAGTTCATCAGTGGATGATGAGAATGTCAGTTTTGACAAAGAACACTGTTCATTACTGAAATGCTCAAATTGAGCTGTTAGAATGTCAGAAACAAGCTTTCTGAGCTGAGAACTGCATTTTGTGACAAAGTTCATCAGTGGATGATGAGAATGTCAGTTTTGACAAAGAACACTGATCATTACTAAAATGCTCCAATTGAGCTGTTAGTTTGTCAGAAACAAGCTTTCTGAGCTGAGAACTGCATTTTGTGACATAGTTCATCAGTGGATGATGAGAATGTCAGTTTTGACAAAGAACACTGTTCATTGCTGATATGCTCCAATTGAGCTGTTAGAATGTCAGGAACAAGCTTTCTGAGCTGAGAAATGCATTTTGTGACAAAGTGAATCAGTGGATGATGAGAATGTCAGTTTTGACAAAGAACACTGATCATCACTAAAATGCTCCAATTAAGCTGTTAGAGTGTCAGAAACAAGCTTTCTGAGCTGAGAAATGCATTTTGTGACAAAGTGCATCAGTGGATGATGAGAATGTCAGTTTTGACAAAGAACACTGTTCATTACTAAAATGCTCTAATTGAGCTGTTAGAATGTCAGAAACAAGCTTTCTGAGCTGAGAACTGCATTTTGTGACAAAGTTCATCAGTGGATGATGAGAATGTCAGTTTTGACAAAGAACACTGATCATTACTAAAATGCTCCAATTGAGCTGTTAGAATGTCAGAAACAAGCTTTCTGAGCTGAGAACTGCATTTTGTGACAAAGTGAATCAGTGGATGGATGAGAATGTCACTTTTGACAAAGAACACTGTTCATTACTGAAATGCTCCAATTGAGCTGTTAGAATGTCAGAAACAAGCTTTCTGAGCTGAAAACTGCATTTTGTGACATAGTTCATCAGTGGATGATGAGAATGTCAGTTTTGACAAAGAACACTGATCATCACTAAAATGCTCCAATTAAGCTGTTAGAATGTCAGAAACAAGCTTTCTGAGCTGAGAACTGCATTTTGTGACATAGTTCATCAGTGGATGATGAGAATGTCAGTTTTGACAAAGAACACTGTTCATTACTAAAATTCTCTAATTGAGCTGTTAGAATGTCAGAAACAAGCTTTCTGAGCTGAGAACTGCATTTTGTGAGAAAGTGAATCAGTGGATGATGAGAATGTCAGTTTTGACAAAGAACACTGTTCATTACTAAAATGCTCCAATTGAGCTGTTAGAATGTCAGAAACAAGCTTTCTGAGCATAAAACTGCATTTTGTGACAAAGTGCATCATTGGATGATGAGAATGTCAGTTTTGACAAAGAACACTGTTCATTACTAAAATGCTCTAATTGAGCTGTTAGAATGTCAGAAACAAGCTTTCTGAGCTGAGAACTGCATTTTGTGACAAAAAGCATCAGTGGATGATGAGAATGTCAGTTTTGACAAAGAACACTGATCATTACTAAAATGCTCCGATTGAGCTGTTAGAATGTCAGAAACAAGCTTTCTGAGCTGAGAAATGCATTTTGTGACAAAGTGCTTCAGTGGATGATGAGAATGTCAGTTTTGACAAAGAACACTGTTCATTACTAAAATGCTCTAATTGAGCTGTTAGAATGTCAGAAACAAGCTTTCTGAGCTGAGAACTGCATTTTGTGACATAGTTCATCAGTGGATGATGAGAATGTCAGTTTTGACAAAGAACACTGTTCATTACTAAAATGCTCTAATTGAGCTGTTAGAATGTTAGAAACAAGCTTTCTGAGCTGAGAACTGCAGTTTGTGACATAGTTCATCAGTGGATGATGAGAATGTCAGTTTTGACAAAGAACACTGTTCATTACTAAAATGCTCCAATTGAGCTGTTAGAATGTCAGAAACAAGCTTTGTGAGCTGAGAACCGCATTTTGTGACATAGTTCATCAGTGGATGATGAGAATGTCAGTTTTGACAAAGAACACTGTTCATTACTAAAATGCTCTAATTGAGCTGTTAGAATGTCAGAAACAAGCTTTCTGAGCTGAGAACTGCATTTTGTGACAAAAAGCATCAGTGGATGATGAGAATGTCAGTTTTGACAAAGAACACTGATCATTACTAAAATGCTCCGATTGAGCTGTTAGAATGTCAGAAACAAGCTTTCTGAGCTGAGAAATGCATTTTGTGACAAAGTGCTTCAGTGGATGATGAGAATGTCAGTTTTGACAAAGAACACTGTTCATTACTAAAATGCTCTAATTGAGCTGTTAGAATGTCAGAAACAAGCTTTCTGAGCTGAGAACTGCATTTTGTGACATAGTTCATCAGTGGATGATGAGAATGTCAGTTTTGACAAAGAACACTGTTCATTACTAAAATGCTCCAATTGAGCTGTTAGAATGTTAGAAACAAGCTTTCTGAGCTGAGAACTGCATTTTGTGACATAGTTCATCAGTGGATGATGAGAATGTCAGTTTTGACAAAGAACTCTGTTCATTACTGAAATGCTCCAATTGAGCTGTTAGAATGTCAGAAACAAGCTTTCTGAGCTGAAAACTGCATTTTGTGACAAAAAGCATCAGTGGATGATGAGAATGTCAGTTTTGACAAAGAACACTGATCATTACTAAAATGCTCCAATTGAGCTGTTAGAATGTCAGAAACAAGCTTTCTGAGCTGAGAACTGCTTTTTGTGACAAAGTTCATCAGTGGATGATGAGAATGTCAGTTTTGACAAAGAACACTGTTCATTACTAAAATGCTCTAATTGAGCTGTTAGAATGTCAGAAACAAGCTTTCTGAGCTGAGAACTGCATTTTGTGACAAAGTTCATCAGTGGATGATGAGAATGTCAGTTTTGACAAAGAACTCTGTTCATTACTGAAATGCTCCAATTGAGCTGTTAGAATGTCAGAAACAAGCTTTCTGAGCTGAAAACTGCATTTTGTGACAAAAAGCATCAGTGGATGATGAGAATGTCAGTTTTGACAAAGAACACTGATCATTACTAAAATGCTCCAATTGAGCTGTTAGAATGTCATAAACAAGCTTTCTGAGCTGAGAAATGCATTTCGTGACAAAGTGCATCAGTGGATGATGAGAATGTCACTTTTGACAAAGAACACTGTTCATTACTAAAATGCTCTAATTGAGCTGTTAGAATGTTAGAAACAAGCTTTCTGAGCTGAGAACTGCATTTTGTGACAAAGTTCATCAGTGGATGATGAGAATGTCAGTTTTGACAAAGAACACTGATCATTACTAAAATGCTCCAATTGAGCTGTTAGAATGTCAGAAACAAGCTTTCTGAGCTGAGAAATGCATTTTGTGACAAAGTGCTTCAGTGGATGATGAGAATGTCAGTTTTGACAAAGAACACTGTTCATTACTAAAATGCTCTAATTGAGCTGTTAGAATGTCAGAAACAAGCTTTCTGAGCTGAGAATTGCATTTTGTGACAAAGTTCATCAGTGGATGATGAGAATGTCAGTTTTGACAAAGAACTCTGTTCATTACTGAAATGCTCCAATTGAGCTGTTAGAATGTCAGAAACAAGCTTTCTGAGCTGAAAACTGCATTTTGTGACAAAAAGCATCAGTGGATGATGAGAATGTCAGTTTTGACAAAGAACACTGATCATTACTAAAATGCTCCAATTGAGCTGTTAGAATGTCAGAAACAAGCTTTCTGAGCTGAGAAATGCATTTTGTGACAAAGTGCATCAGTGGATGATGAGAATGTCACTTTTGACAAAGAACACTGTTCATTACTAAAATGCTCTAATTGAACTGTTAGAATGTCAGAAACAAGCTTTCTGAGCTGAGAACTGCATTTTGTGACATAGTTCATCAGTGGATGATGAGAATGTCAGTTTTGACAAAGAACACTGTTCATTACTAAAATGCTCTAATTGAGCTGTTAGAATGTCAGAAACAAGCTTTCTGAGCTGAGAACTGCATTTTGTGACAAAGTGAATCAGTGGATGATGAGAATGTCAGTTTTGACAAAGAACACTGATCATCACTAAAATGCTCCAATTAAGCTGTTAGAATGACAGAAACAAGCTTTCTGAGCTGAGAACTGCATTTTGTGACATAGTTCATCAGTGGATGATGAGAATGTCAGTTTTGACAAAGAACACTGTTCATTACTGAAATGCTCAAATTGAGCTGTTAGAATGTCAGAAACAAGCTTTCTGAGCTGAGAACTGCATTTTGTGACAAAGTGAATCAGTGGATGATGAGAATGTCACTTTTGACAAAGAACACTGATCATTACTAAAATGCTCCAATTGAGCTGTTAGAATGTCAGAAACAAGCTTTCTGAGCTGAAAACTGCATTTTTTTGACAAAGTGCATCAGTGGATGATGAGAATGTCAGTTTTGACAAAGAACACTGTTCATTACTAAAATGCTCTAATTGAGCTGTTAGAATGTCAGAAACAAGCTTTCTGAGCTGAGAACTGCATTTTGTGACATAGTCCATCAGTGGATGATGAGAATGTCAGTTTTGACAAAGAACACTGTTCATTACTAAAATGCTCTAATTGAGCTGTTAGAATGTCAGAAACAAGCTTTCTGAGCTGAGAACTGCATTTTGTGACAGTTCATCAGTGGATGATGAGAATGTCAGTTTTGACAAAGAACACTGTTAATTACTAAAATGCTCTAATTGAGCTGTTAGAATGTCAGAAACAAGCTTTCTGAGCTGAGAACTGCATTTTGTGACATAGTTCATCAGTGGATGATGAGAATGTCAGTTTTGACAAATAACACTGTTCATTACTAAAATGCTCTAATTGAGCTGTTAGAATGTTAGAAACAAGCTTTCTGAGCTGAGAACTGCATTTTGTGACAAAGTTCATCAGTGGATGATGAGAATGTCAGTTTTGACAAAGAACTCTGTTCATTACTGAAATGCTCCAATTGAGCTGTTAGAATGTCAGAAACAAGCTTTCTGAGCTGAAAACTGCATTTTGTGACAAAAAGCATCAGTGGATGATGAGAATGTCAGTTTTGACAAAGAACACTGATCATTACTAAAATGCTCCAATTGAGCTGTTAGAATGTCATAAACAAGCTTTCTGAGCTGAGAAATGCATTTCGTGACAAAGTGCATCAGTGGATGATGAGAATGTCACTTTTGACAAAGAACACTGTTCATTACTAAAATGCTCTAATTGAGCTGTTAGAATGTTAGAAACAAGCTTTCTGAGCTGAGAACTGCATTTTGTGACAAAGTTCATCAGTGGATGATGAGAATGTCAGTTTTGACAAAGAACACTGGTCATTACTAAAATGCTCCAATTGAGCTGTTAGAATGTCAGAAACAAGCTTTCTGAGCTGAGAAATGCATTTTGTGACAAAGTGCTTCAGTGGATGATGAGAATGTCAGTTTTGACAAAGAACACTGTTCATTACTAAAATGCTCTAATTGAGCTGTTAGAATGTCAGAAACAAGCTTTCTGAGCTGAGAACTGCATTTTGTGACAAAAAGCATCAGTGGATGATGAGAATGTCAGTTTTGACAAAGAACACTGATCATTACTAAAATGCTCCAATTGAGCTGTTAGAATGTCAGAAACAAGCTTTCTGAGCTGAGAAATGCATTTTGTGACAAAGTGCATCAGTGGATGATGAGAATGTCACTTTTGACAAAGAACACTGTTCATTACTAAAATGCTCTAATTGAACTGTTAGAATGTCAGAAACAAGCTTTCTGAGCTGAGAACTGCATTTTGTGACATAGTTCATCAGTGGATGATGAGAATGTCAGTTTTGACAAAGAACACTGTTCATTACTAAAATGCTCCAATTGAGCTGTTAGAATGTCAGAAACAAGCTTTCTGAGCTGAAAACTGCATTTTTTTGACAAAGTGCATCAGTGGATGATGAGAATGTCAGTTTTGACAAAGAACACTGTTCATTACTAAAATGCTCTAATTGAGCTGTTAGAATGTCAGAAACAAGCTTTCTGAGCTGAGAACTGCATTTTGTGACATAGTCCATCAGTGGATGATGAGAATGTCAGTTTTGACAAAGAACACTGTTCATTACTAAAATGCTCTAATTGAGCTGTTAGAATGTCAGAAACAAGCTTTCTGAGCTGAGAACTGCATTTTGTGACAGTTCATCAGTGGATGATGAGAATGTCAGTTTTGACAAAGAACACTGTTAATTACTAAAATGCTCTAATTGAGCTGTTAGAATGTCAGAAACAAGCTTTCTGAGCTGAGAACTGCATTTTGTGACATAGTTCATCAGTGGATGATGAGAATGTCAGTTTTGACAAATAACACTGTTCATTACTAAAATGCTCTAATTGAGCTGTTAGAATGTTAGAAACAAGCTTTCTGAGCTGAGAACTGCATTTTGTGACAAAGTTCATCAGTGGATGATGAGAATGTCAGTTTTGACAAAGAACTCTGTTCATTACTGAAATGCTCCAATTGAGCTGTTAGAATGTCAGAAACAAGCTTTCTGAGCTGAAAACTGCATTTTGTGACAAAAAGCATCAGTGGATGATGAGAATGTCAGTTTTGACAAAGAACACTGATCATTACTAAAATGCTCCAATTGAGCTGTTAGAATGTCATAAACAAGCTTTCTGAGCTGAGAAATGCATTTCGTGACAAAGTGCATCAGTGGATGATGAGAATGTCACTTTTGACAAAGAACACTGTTCATTACTAAAATGCTCTAATTGAGCTGTTAGAATGTTAGAAACAAGCTTTCTGAGCTGAGAACTGCATTTTGTGACAAAGTTCATCAGTGGATGATGAGAATGTCAGTTTTGACAAAGAACACTGGTCATTACTAAAATGCTCCAATTGAGCTGTTAGAATGTCAGAAACAAGCTTTCTGAGCTGAGAAATGCATTTTGTGACAAAGTGCTTCAGTGGATGATGAGAATGTCAGTTTTGACAAAGAACACTGTTCATTACTAAAATGCTCTAATTGAGCTGTTAGAATGTCAGAAACAAGCTTTCTGAGCTGAGAACTGCATTTTGTGACAAAAAGCATCAGTGGATGATGAGAATGTCAGTTTTGACAAAGAACACTGATCATTACTAAAATGCTCCAATTGAGCTGTTAGAATGTCAGAAACAAGCTTTCTGAGCTGAGAAATGCATTTTGTGACAAAGTGCATCAGTGGATGATGAGAATGTCACTTTTGACAAAGAACACTGTTCATTACTAAAATGCTCTAATTGAACTGTTAGAATGTCAGAAACAAGCTTTCTGAGCTGAGAACTGCATTTTGTGACATAGTTCATCAGTGGATGATGAGAATGTCAGTTTTGACAAAGAACACTGTTCATTACTAAAATGCTCTAATTGAGCTGTTAGAATGTCAGAAACAAGCTTTCTGAGCTGAGAACTGCATTTTGTGACAAAGTGAATCAGTGGATGATGAGAATGTCAGTTTTGACAAAGAACACTGATCATCACTAAAATGCTCCAATTAAGCTGTTAGAATGTCAGAAACAAGCTTTCTGAGCTGAGAACTGCATTTTGTGACATAGTTCATCAGTGGATGATGAGAATGTCAGTTTTGACAAAGAACACTGTTCATTACTGAAATGCTCAAATTGAGCTGTTAGAATGTCAGAAACAAGCTTTCTGAGCTGAGAAATGCATTTTGTGACAAAGTGCATCAGTGGATGATGAGAATGTCAGTTTTGACAAAGAACACTGTTCATTACTAAAATGCTCTAATTGAGCTGTTAGAATGTCAGAAACAAGCTTTCTGAGCTGAGAACTGCATTTTGTGACAAAGTTCATCAGTGGATGATGAGAATGTCAGTTTTGACAAAGAACACTGATCATTACTAAAATGCTCCAATTGAGCTGTTAGAATGTCAGAAACAAGCTTTCTGAGCTGAGAACTGCATTTTGTGACAAAGTGAATCAGTGGATGGATGAGAATGTCACTTTTGACAAAGAACACTGTTCATTACTGAAATGCTCCAATTGAGCTGTTAGAATGTCAGAAACAAGCTTTCTGAGCTGAAAACTGCATTTTGTGACATAGTTCATCAGTGGATGATGAGAATGTCAGTTTTGACAAAGAACACTGATCATCACTAAAATGCTCCAAGTAAGCTGTTAGAATGTCAGAAACAAGCTTTCTGAGCTGAGAACTGCATTTTGTGACACAGTTCATCAGTGGATGATGAGAATGTCAGTTTTGACAAAGAACACTGATCATTACTAAAATGCTCTAATTGAGCTGTTAGAATGTCAGAAACAAGCTTTCTGAGCTGAGAACTGCATTTTGTGACAAAGTGAATCAGTGGATGATGAGAATGTCACTTTTGACAAAGAACACTGATCATTACTAAAATGCTCCAATTGAGCTGTTAGAATGTCAGAAACAAGCTTTCTGAGCTGAAAACTGCATTTTTTTGACAAAGTGCATCAGTGGATGATGAGAATGTCAGTTTTGACAAAGAACACTGTTCATTACTAAAATGCTCTAATTGAGCTGTTAGAATGTCAGAAACAAGCTTTCTGAGCTGAGAACTGCATTTTGTGACATAGTCCATCAGTGGATGATGAGAATGTCAGTTTTGACAAAGAACACTGTTCATTACTAAAATGCTCTAATTGAGCTGTTAGAATGTCAGAAACAAGCTTTCTGAGCTGAGAACTGCATTTTGTGACAGTTCATCAGTGGATGATGAGAATGTCAGTTTTGACAAAGAACACTGTTCATTACTAAAATGCTCTAATTGAGCTGTTAGAATGTCAGAAACAAGCTTTCTGAGCTGAGAACTGCATTTTGTGACATAGTTCATCAGTGGATGATGAGAATGTCAGTTTTGACAAAGAACACTGATCATTACTAGAATGCTCCAATTGAGCTGTTAGAATGTCATAAACAAGCTTTCTGAGCTGAGAAATGCATTTTGTGACAAAGTGCATCAGTGGATGATGAGAATGTCACTTTTGACAAAGAACACTGTTCATTACTAAAATGCTCCAATTGAGCTGTTGGAATGTCAGAAACAAGCTTTCTGAGCTGAAAACTGCATTTTTTTGACAAAGTGCATCAGTGGATGATGAGAATGTCAGTTTTGACAAAGAACACTGATCATTACTAAAATGCTCCAATTGAGCTGTTAGAATGTCAGAAACAAGCTTTCTGAGCTGAGGAATGCATTTTGTGACAAAGTACTTCAGTGGATGATGAGAATGTCAGTTTTGACAAAGAACACTGTTCATTACTAAAATGCTCTAATTGAGCTGTTAGAATGTCAGAAACAAGCTTTCTGAGCTGAGAACTGCATTTTGTGACAAAGTTCATCAGTGGATGATGAGAATGTCAGTTTTGACAAAGAACACTGTTCATTACTGAAATGCTCCAATTGAGCTGTTAGAATGTCAGAAACAAGCTTTCTGAGCTGAGAAATGCATTTTGTGACATAGTTCATCAGTGGATGATGAGAATGTCAGTTTTGACAAAGAACACTGTTCATTACTAAAATGCTCTAATTGAGCTGTTAGAATGTCAGAAACAAGCTTTCTGAGCTGAGAACTGCATTTTGTGACAAAAAGCATCAGTGGATGATGAGAATGTCAGTTTTGACAAAGAACACTGATCATTACTAAAATGCTCCAATTGAGCTGTTAGAATGTCAGAAACAAGCTTTCTGAGCTGAGAAATGCATTTTGTGACAAAGTGCATCAGTGGATGATGAGAATGTCACTTTTGACAAAGAACACTGTTCATTACTAAAATGCTCTAATTGAACTGTTAGAATGTCAGAAACAAGCTTTCTGAGCTGAGAACTGCATTTTGTGACATAGTTCATCAGTGAATGATGAGAATGTCAGTTTTGACAAAGAACACTGTTCATTACTAAAATGCTCTAATTGAACTGTTAGAATGTTAGAAACAAGCTTTCTGAGCTGAGAACTGCATTTTGTGACATAGTTCATCAGTGGATGATGAGAATGTCAGTTTTGACAAAGAACACTGTTCATTACTAAAATGCTCCAATTGAGCTGTTAGAATGTCAGAAACAAGCTTTCTGAGCTGAGAACTGCATTTTGTGACATAGTTCATCAGTGGATGATGAGAATGTCAGTTTTGACAAAGAACACTGTTCATTGCTGATATGCTCCAATTGAGCTGTTAGAATGTCAGGAACAAGCTTTCTGAGCTGAGAAATGCATTTTGTGACAAAGTGAATAAGTGGATGATGAGAATGTCAGTTTTGACAAAGAACACTGATCATTACTAAAATGCTCCGATTGAGCTGTTGGAATGTTAGAAACAAGCTTTCTGAGCTGAGAACTGCATTTTGTGACAAAGTGCTTCAGTGGATGATGAGAATGTCAGTTTTGACAAAGAACACTGTTCATTACTAAAATGCTCTAATTGAGCTGTTAGAATGTCAGAAACAAGCTTTCTGAGCTGAGAACTGCATTTTGTGACATAGTTCATCAGTGGATGATGAGAATGTCAGTTTTGACAAAGAACACTGTTCATTACTAAAATGCTCTAATTGAGCTGTTAGAATGTTAGAAACAAGCTTTCTGAGCTGAGAACTGCATTTTGTGACATAGTTCATCAGTGGATGATGAGAATGTCAGTTTTGACAAAGAACTCTGTTCATTACTGAAATGCTCCAATTGAGCTGTTAGAATGTCAGAAACAAGCTTTCTGAGCTGAAAACTGCATTTTGTGACAAAAAGCATCAGTGGATGATGAGAATGTCAGTTTTGACAAAGAACACTGATCATTACTAAAATGCTCCAATTTTGCTGTTAGAATGTCAGAAACAAGCTTTCTGAGCTGAGAACAGCTTTTTTTGACAAAGTTCATCAGTGGATGATGAGAATGTCAGTTTTGACAAAGAACACTGTTCATTACTAAAATGCTCTAATTGAGCTGTTAGAATGTCAGAAACAAGCTTTCTGAGCTGAGAACTGCATTTTGTGACAAAGTTCATCAGTGGATGATGAGAATGTCAGTTTTGACAAAGAACTCTGTTCATTACTGAAATGCTCCAATTGAGCTGTTAGAATGTCAGAAACAAGCTTTCTGAGCTGAAAACTGCATTTTGTGACAAAAAGCATCAGTGGATGATGAGAATGTCAGTTTTGACAAAGAACACTGATCATTACTAAAATGCTCCAATTGAGCTGTTAGAATGTCATAAACAAGCTTTCTGAGCTGAGAAATGCATTTTGTGACAAAGTGCATCAGTGGATGATGAGAATGTCACTTTTGACAAAGAATACTGTTCATTACTAAAATGCTCTAATTGAGCTGTTAGAATGTTAGAAACAAGCTTTCTGAGCTGAGAACTGCATTTTGTGACAAAGTTCATCAGTGGATGATGAGAATGTCAGTTTTGACAAAGAACACTGATCATTACTAAAATGCTCCAATTGAGCTGTTAGAATGTCAGAAACAAGCTTTCTGAGCTGAGAAATGCATTTTGTGACAAAGTGCTTCAGTGGATGATGAGAATGTCAGTTTTGACAAAGAACACTGTTCATTACTAAAATGCTCTAATTGAGCTGTTAGAATGTCAGAAACAAGCTTTCTGAGCTGAGAACTAAATTTTGTGACAAAAAGCATCAGTGGATGATGAGAATGTCAGTTTTGACAAAGAACACTGATCATTACTAAAATGCTCCAATTGAGCTGTTAGAATGTCAGAAACAAGCTTTCTGAGCTGAGAAATGCATTTTGTGACAAAGTGCATCAGTGGATGATGAGAATGTCACTTTTGACAAAGAACACTGTTCATTACTAAAATGCTCTAATTGAACTGTTAGAATGTCAGAAACAAGCTTTCTGAGCTGAGAACTGCATTTTGTGACATAGTTCATCAGTGGATGATGAGAATGTCAGTTTTGACAAAGAACACTGTTCATTACTAAAATGCTCTAATTGAGCTGTTAGAATGTCAGAAACAAGCTTTCTGAGCTGAGAACTGCATTTTGTGACAAAGTGAATCCGTGGATGATGAGAATGTCAGTTTTGACAAAGAACACTGATCATTACTAAAATGCTCTAATTGAGCTGTTAGAATGTCAGAAACAAGCTTTCTGAGCTGAGAACTGCATTTTGTGACAAATTGAATCAGTGGATGATGAGAATGTCACTTTTGACAAAGAACACTGATCATTACTAAAATGCTCCAATTGAGCTGTTAGAATGTCAGAAACAAGCTTTCTGAGCTGAAAACTGCATTTTTTTGACAAAGTGCATCAGTGGATGATGAGAATGTCAGTTTTGACAAAGAACACTGATCATTACTAAAATGCTCCAATTGAGCTGTTAGAATGTCAGAAACAAGCTTTCTGAGCTGAGAAATGCATTTTGTGACAAAGTACTTCAGTGGATGATGAGAATGTCAGTTTTGACAAAGAACACTGTTCATTACTAAAATGCTCTAATTGAGCTGTTAGAATGTCAGAAACAAGCTTTCTGAGCTGAGAACTGCATTTTGTGACAAAGTTCATCAGTGGATGATGAGAATGTCAGTTTTGACAAAGAACACTGTTCATTACTGAAATGCTCCAATTGAGCTGTTAGAATGTCAGAAACAAGCTTTCTGAGCTGAGAAATGCATTTTGTGACATAGTTCATCAGTGGATGATGAGAATGTCAGTTTTGACAAAGAACACTGTTCATTACTAAAATGCTCTAATTGAGCTGTTAGAATGTCAGAAACAAGCTTTCTGAGCTGAGAACTGCATTTTGTGACAAAAAGCATCAGTGGATGATGAGAATGTCAGTTTTGACAAAGAACACTGATCATTACTAAAATGCTCCAATTGAGCTGTTAGAATGTCAGAAACAAGCTTTCTGAGCTGAGAAATGCATTTTGTGACAAAGTGCATCAGTGGATGATGAGAATGTCACTTTTGACAAAGAACACTGTTCATTGCTAAAATGCTCTAATTGAACTGTTAGAATGTCAGAAACAAGCTTTCTGAGCTGAGAACTGCATTTTGTGACATAGTTCATCAGTGGATGATGAGAATGTCAGTTTTGACAAAGTACACTGTTCATTACTAAAATGCTCTAATTGAACTGTTAGAATGTTAGAAACAAGCTTTCTGAGCTGAGAACTGCATTTTGTGACATAGTTCATCAGTGGATGATGAGAATGTCAGTTTTGACAAAGAACACTGTTCATTACTAAAATGCTCCAATTGAGCTGTTAGAATGTCAGAAACAAGCTTTCTGAGCTGAGAACTGCATTTTGTGACATAGTTCATCAGTGGATGATGAGAATGTCAGTTTTGACAAAGAACACTGTTCATTGCTGATATGCTCCAATTGAGCTGTTAGAATGTCAGGAACAAGCTTTCTGAGCTGAGAAATGCATTTTGTGACAAAGTGAATCAGTGGATGATGAGAATGTCAGTTTTGACAAAGAACACTGATCATCACTAAAATGCTCCAATTGAGCTGTTAGAATGTCAGAAACAAGCTTTCTGAGCTGAGAAATGCATTTTGTGACAAAGTGCATCAGTGGATGATGAGAATGTCACTTTTGACAAAGAACACTGTTCATTGCTAAAATGCTCTAATTGAACTGTTAGAATGTCAGAAACAAGCTTTCTGAGCTGAGAACTGCATTTTGTGACATAGTTCATCAGTGGATGATGAGAATGTCAGTTTTGACAAAGAACACTGTTCATTACTAAAATGCTCTAATTGAACTGTTAGAATGTTAGAAACAAGCTTTCTGAGCTGAGAACTGCATTTTGTGACATAGTTCATCAGTGGATGATGAGAATGTCAGTTTTGACAAAGAACACTGTTCATTACTAAAATGCTCCAATTGAGCTGTTAGAATGTCAGAAACAAGCTTTCTGAGCTGAGAACTGCATTTTGTGACATAGTTCATCAGTGGATGATGAGAATGTCAGTTTTGACAAAGAACACTGTTCATTGCTGATATGCTCCAATTGAGCTGTTAGAATGTCAGGAACAAGCTTTCTGAGCTGAGAAATGCATTTTGTGACAAAGTGAATCAGTGGATGATGAGAATGTCAGTTTTGACAAAGAACACTGATCATCACTAAAATGCTCCAATTAAGCTGTTAGAGTGTCAGAAACAAGCTTTCTGAGCTGAGAACTGCATTTTGTGACATAGTTCATCAGTGGATGATGAGAATGTCAGTTTTGACAAAGAACACTGTTCATTACTGAAATGCTCAAATTGAGCTGTTAGAATGTCAGAAACAAGCTTTCTGAGCTGAGAACTGCATTTTGTGACAAAGTTCATCAGTGGATGATGAGAATGTCAGTTTTGACAAAGAACACTGATCATTACTAAAATGCTCCAATTAAGCTGTTAGAGTGTCAGAAACAAGCTTTCTGAGCTGAGAAATGCATTTTGTGACAAAGTGCATCAGTGGATGATGAGAATGTCAGTTTTGACAAAGAACACTGTTCATTACTAAAATGCTCTAATTGAGCTGTTAGAATGTCAGAAACAAGCTTTCTGAGCTGAAAACTGCATTTTGTGACATAGTTCATCAGTGGATGATGAGAATGTCAGTTTTGACAAAGAACACTGTTCATTACTAAAATTCTCTAATTGAGCTGTTAGAATGTCAGAAACAAGCTTTCTGAGCTGAGAACTGCATTTTGTGAGAAAGTGAATCAGTGGATGATGAGAATGTCAGTTTTGACAAAGAACACTGTTCATTACTAAAATGCTCCAATTGAGCTGTTAGAATGTCAGAAACAAGCTTTCTGAGCATAAAACTGCATTTTGTGACAAAGTGCATCATTGGATGATGAGAATGTCAGTTTTGACAAAGAACACTGTTCATTACTAAAATGCTCTAATTGAGCTGTTAGAATGTCAGAAACAAGCTTTCTGAGCTGAGAACTGCATTTTGTGACAAAAAGCATCAGTGGATGATGAGAATGTCAGTTTTGACAAAGAACACTGATCATTACTAAAATGCTCCGATTGAGCTGTTAGAATGTCAGAAACAAGCTTTCTGAGCTGAAAACTGCATTTTGTGACAAAAAGCATCAGTGGATGATGAGAATGTCAGTTTTGACAAAGAACACTGATCATTACTAAAATGCTCCAATTGAGCTGTTAGAATGTCAGAAACAAGCTTTCTGAGCTGAGAACTGCATTTTGTGACATAGTTCATCAGTGGATGATGAGAATGTCAGTTTTGACAAAGAACACTGTTCATTACTAAAATGCTCTAATTGAGCTGTTAGAATGTCAGAAACGAGCTTTCTGAGCTGAGAACTGCATTTTGTGACAAAGTGAATCAGTGGATGATGAGAATGTCAGTTTTGACAAAGAACACTGATCATTACTAAAATGCTCCAATTGAGCTGTTAGAATGTCAGAAACAAGCTTTCTGAGCTGAAAACTGCATTTTTTTGACAAAGTGCATCAGTGGATGATGAGAATGTCAGTTTTGACAAAGAACACTGTTCATTACTAAAATGCTCTAATTGAGCTGTTAGAATGTCAGAAACAAGCTTTATGAGCTGAGAACTGCATTTTGTGACAGTTCATCAGTGGATGATGAGAATGTCAGTTTTGACAAAGAACACTGTTCATTACTAAAATGCTCTAATTGAGCTGTTAGAATGTCAGAAACAAGCTTTCTGAGCTGAGAACTGCATTTTGTGACATAGTTCATCAGTGGATGATGAGAATGTCAGTTTTGACAAAGAACACTGTTCATTACTAAAATGCTCTAATTGAGCTGTTAGAATGTCAGAAACAAGCTTTCTGAGCTGAGAACTGCATTTTGTGACAAAAAGCATCAGTGGATGATGAGAATGTCAGTTTTGACAAAGAACACTGATCATTACTAAAATGCTCCGATTGAGCTGTTAGAATGTCAGAAACAATTTTTCTGAGCTGAGAAATGCATTTTGTGACAAAGTGCTTCAGTGGATGATGAGAATGTCAGTTTTGACAAAGAACACTGTTCATTACTAAAATGCTCTAATTGAGCTGTTAGAATGTCAGAAACAAGCTTTCTGAGCTGAGAACTGCATTTTGTGACATAGTTCATCAGTGGATGATGAGAATGTCAGTTTTGACAAAGAACACTGTTCATTACTAAAATGCTCCAATTGAGCTGTTAGAATGTTAGAAACAAGCTTTCTGAGCTGAGAACTGCATTTTGTGACATAGTTCATCAGTGGATGATGAGAATGTCAGTTTTGACAAAGAACTCTGTTCATTACTGAAATGCTCCAATTGAGCTGTTAGAATGTCAGAAACAAGCTTTCTGAGCTGAAAACTGCATTTTGTGACAAAAAGCATCAGTGGATGATGAGAATGTCAGTTTTGACAAAGAACACTGATCATTACTAAAATGCTCCAATTGAGCTGTTAGAATGTCAGAAACAAGCTTTCTGAGCTGAGAACTGCTTTTTGTGACAAAGTTCATCAGTGGATGATGAGAATGTCAGTTTTGACAAAGAACACTGTTCATTACTAAAATGCTCTAATTGAGCTGTTAGAATGTCAGAAACAAGCTTTCTGAGCTGAGAACTGCATTTTGTGACAAAGTTCATCAGTGGATGATGAGAATGTCAGTTTTGACAAAGAACACTGTTCATTACTAAAATGCTCTAATTGAGCTGTTAGAATGTCAGAAACAAGCTTTCTGAGCTGAGAACTGCATTTTGTGACAAAAAGCATCAGTGGATGATGAGAATGTCAGTTTTGACAAAGAACACTGATCATTACTAAAATGCTCCAATTGAGCTGTTAGAATGTCAGAAACAAGCTTTCTGAGCTGAGAACTGCTTTTTGTGACAAAGTTCATCAGTGGATGATGAGAATGTCAGTTTTGACAAAGAACACTGTTCATTACTAAAATGCTCTAATTGAGCTGTTAGAATGTCAGAAACAAGCTTTCTGAGCTGAAAACTGCATTTTGTGACAAAAAGCATCAGTGGATGATGAGAATGTCAGTTTTGACAAAGAACACTGATCATTACTAAAATGCTCCAATTGAGCTGTTAGAATGTCATAAACAAGCTTTCTGAGCTGAGAAATGCATTTCGTGACAAAGTGCATCAGTGGATGATGAGAATGTCACTTTTGACAAAGAACACTGTTCATTACTAAAATGCTCTAATTGAGCTGTTAGAATGTTAGAAACAAGCTTTCTGAGCTGAGAACTGCATTTTGTGACAAAGTTCATCAGTGGATGATGAGAATGTCAGTTTTGACAAAGAACACTGATCATTACTAAAATGCTCCAATTGAGCTGTTAGAATGTCAGAAACAAGCTTTCTGAGCTGAGAAATGCATTTTGTGACAAAGTGCTTCAGTGGATGATGAGAATGTCAGTTTTGACAAAGAACACTGTTCATTACTAAAATGCTCTAATTGAGCTGTTAGAATGTCAGAAACAAGCTTTCTGAGCTGAGAACTGCATTTTGTGACAGTTCATCAGTGGATGATGAGAATGTCAGTTTTGACAAAGAACACTGTTCATTACTAAAATGCTCTAATTGAGCTGTTAGAATGTCAGAAACAAGCTTTCTGAGCTGAGAACTGCATTTTGTGACATAGTTCATCAGTGGATGATGAGAATGTCAGTTTTGACAAATAACACTGTTCATTACTAAAATGCTCTAATTGAGCTGTTAGAATGTTAGAAACAAGCTTTCTGAGCTGAGAACTGCATTTTGTGACAAAAAGCATCAGTGGATGATGAGAATGTCAGTTTTGACAAAGAACTCTGTTCATTACTGAAATGCTCCAATTGAGCTGTTAGAATGTCAGAAACAAGCTTTCTGAGCTGAAAACTGCATTTTGTGACAAAAAGCATCAGTGGATGATGAGAATGTCAGTTTTGACAAAGAACACTGATCATTACTAAAATGCTCCAATTGAGCTGTTAGAATGTCAGAAACAAGCTTTCTGAGCTGAGAACTGCTTTTTGTGACAAAGTTCATCAGTGGATGATGAGAATGTCAGTTTTGACAAAGAACACTGTTCATTACTAAAATGCTCTAATTGAGCTGTTAGAATGTCAGAAACAAGCTTTCTGAGCTGAGAACTGCATTTTGTGACAAAGTTCATCAGTGGATGATGAGAATGTCAGTTTTGACAAAGAACTCTGTTCATTACTGAAATGCTCCAATTGAGCTGTTAGAATGTCAGAAACAAGCTTTCTGAGCTGAAAACTGCATTTTGTGACAAAATGCATCAGTGGATGATGAGAATGTCAGTTTTGACAAAGAACACTGATCATTACTAAAATGCTCCAATTGAGCTGTTAGAATGTCATAAACAAGCTTTCTGAGCTGAGAAATGCATTTTGTGACAAAGTGCATCAGTGGATGATGAGAATGTCACTTTTGACAAAGAACACTGTTCATTACTAAAATGCTCTAATTGAGCTGTTAGAATGTTAGAAACAAGCTTTCTGAGCTGAGAACTGCATTTTGTGACAAAGTTCATCAGTGGATGATGAGAATGTCAGTTTTGACAAAGAACACTGATCATTACTAAAATGCTCCAATTGAGCTGTTAGAATGTCAGAAACAAGCTTTCTGAGCTGAGAAATGCATTTTGTGACAAAGTGCTTCAGTGGATGATGAGAATGTCAGTTTTGACAAAGAACACTGTTCATTACTAAAATGCTCTAATTGAGCTGTTAGAATGTCAGAAACAAGCTTTCTGAGCTGAGAACTGCATTTTGTGACAAAAAGCATCAGTGGATGATGAGAATGTCAGTTTTGACAAAGAACACTGATCATTACTAAAATGCTCCAATTGAGCTGTTAGAATGTCAGAAACAAGCTTTCTGAGCTGAGAAATGCATTTTGTGACAAAGTGCATCAGTGGATGATGAGAATGTCACTTTTGACAAAGAACACTGTTCATTACTAAAATGCTCTAATTGAACTGTTAGAATGTCAGAAACAAGCTTTCTGAGCTGAGAACTGCATTTTGTGACATAGTTCATCAGTGGATGATGAGAATGTCAGTTTTGACAAAGAACACTGTTCATTACTAAAATGCTCTAATTGAGCTGTTAGAATGTCAGAAACAAGCTTTCTGAGCTGAGAACTGCATTTTGTGACAAAGTGAATCAGTGGATGATGAGAATGTCAGTTTTGACAAAGAACACTGATCATCACTAAAATGCTCCAATTAAGCTGTTAGAATGTCAGAAACAAGCTTTCTGAGCTGAGAACTGCATTTTGTGACATAGTTCATCAGTGGATGATGAGAATGTCAGTTTTGACAAAGAACACTGTTCATTACTGAAATGCTCAAATTGAGCTGTTAGAATGTCAGAAACAAGCTTTCTGAGCTGAGAAATGCATTTTGTGACAAAGTGCATCAGTGGATGATGAGAATGTCAGTTTTGACAAAGAACACTGTTCATTACTAAAATGCTCTAATTGAGCTGTTAGAATGTCAGAAACAAGCTTTCTGAGCTGAGAACTGCATTTTGTGACAAAGTTCATCAGTGGATGATGAGAATGTCAGTTTTGACAAAGAACACTGATCATTACTAAAATGCTCCAATTGAGCTGTTAGAATGTCAGAAACAAGCTTTCTGGGCTGAGAACTGCATTTTGTGACAAAGTGAATCAGTGGATGGATGAGAATGTCACTTTTGACAAAGAACACTGTTCATTACTGAAATGCTCCAATTGAGCTGTTAGAATGTCAGAAACAAGCTTTCTGAGCTGAAAACTGCATTTTGTGACATAGTTCATCAGTGGATGATGAGAATGTCAGTTTTGACAAAGAACACTGATCATCACTAAAATGCTCCAATTAAGCTGTTAGAATGTCAGAAACAAGCTTTCTGAGCTGAGAACTGCATTTTGTGACATAGTTCATCAGTGGATGATGAGAATGTCAGTTTTGACAAAGAACACTGTTCATTACTAAAATTCTCTAATTGAGCTGTTAGAATGTCAGAAACAAGCTTTCTGAGCTGAGAACTGCATTTTGTGAGAAAGTGAATCAGTGGATGATGAGAATGTCAGTTTTGACAAAGAACACTGATCATTACTAAAATGCTCCGATTGAGCTGTTAGAATGTCAGAAACAAGCTTTCTGAGCTGAGAAATGCATTTTGTGACAAAGTGCTTCAGTGGATGATGAGAATGTCAGTTTTGACAAAGAACACTGTT
Organism: Barbatula barbatula; assembly: GCF_947034865.1. Taxonomy (NCBI): domain Eukaryota; kingdom Metazoa; phylum Chordata; class Actinopteri; order Cypriniformes; family Nemacheilidae; genus Barbatula; species Barbatula barbatula. The sequence goes on along the minus strand of NC_136781.1, from coordinate 18,854,090 downwards.
CATTACTAAAATGCTCCAATTGAGCTGTTAGAATGTCAGAAACAAGCTTTCTGAGCTGAGAACTGCATTTTGTGACATAGTTCATCAGTGGATGATGAGAATGTCAGTTTTGACAAAGAACACTGATCATTACTAAAATGCTCCAATTGAGCTGTTAGAATGTCAGAAACAAGCTTTCTGAGCTGAGAACTGCATTTTGTGACATAGTTCATCAGTGGATGATGAGAATGTCAGTTTTGACAAAGAACACTGTTCATTACTAAAAATGCTCTAATTGAGCTGTTAGAATGTCAGAAACAAGCTTTCTGAGCTGAAAACTGCATTTTTTTGACAAAGTGCATCAGTGGATGATGAGAATGTCAGTTTTGACAAAGAACACTGTTCATTACTAAAATGCTCTAATTGAGCTGTTAGAATGTCAGAAACAAGCTTTCTGAGCTGAGAACTGCATTTTGTGACATAGTCCATCAGTGGATGATGAGAATGTCAGTTTTGACAAAGAACACTGTTCATTACTAAAATGCTCTAATTGAGCTGTTAGAATGTCAGAAACAAGCTTTCTGAGCTGAGAACTGCATTTTGTGACAGTTCATCAGTGGATGATGAGAATGTCAGTTTTGACAAAGAACACTGTTCATTACTAAAATGCTCTAATTGAGCTGTTAGAATGTCAGAAACAAGCTTTCTGAGCTGAGAACTGCATATTGTGACATAGTTCATCAGTGGATGATGAGAATGTCAGTTTTGACAAAGAACACTGTTCATTACTAAAATGCTCTAATTGAGCTGTTAGAATGTCAGAAACAAGCTTTCTGAGCTGAGAACTGCATTTTGTGACAAAAAGCATCAGTGGATGATGAGAATGTCAGTTTTGACAAAGAACACTGATCATTACTAAAATGCTCCGATTGAGCTGTTAGAATGTCAGAAACAAGCTTTCTGAGCTGAGAAATGCATTTTGTGACAAAGTGCTTCAGTGGATGATGAGAATGTCAGTTTTGACAAAGAACACTGTTCATTACTAAAATGCTCTAATTGAGCTGTTAGAATGTCAGAAACAAGCTTTCTGAGCTGAGAACTGCATTTTGTGACATAGTTCATCAGTGGATGATGAGAATGTCAGTTTTGACAAAGAACACTGTTCATTACTAAAATGCTCTAATTGAGCTGTTAGAATGTTAGAAACAAGCTTTCTGAGCTGAGAACTGCATTTTGTGACATAGTTCATCAGTGGATGATGAGAATGTCAGTTTTGACAAAGAACACTGTTCATTACTAAAATGCTCTAATTGAGCTGTTAGAATGTTAGAAACAAGCTTTCTGAGCTGAGAACTGCATTTTGTGACATAGTTCATCAGTGGATGATGAGAATGTCAGTTTTGACAAAGAACTCTGTTCATTACTGAAATGCTCCAATTGAGCTGTTAGAATGTCAGAAACAAGCTTTCTGAGCTGAAAACTGCATTTTGTGACAAAAAGCATCAGTGGATGATGAGAATGTCAGTTTTGACAAAGAACACTGATCATTACTAAAATGCTCCAATTGAGCTGTTAGAATGTCAGAAACAAGCTTTCTGAGCTGAGAACTGCTTTTTGTGACAAAGTTCATCAGTGGATGATGAGAATGTCAGTTTTGACAAAGAACACTGTTCATTACTAAAATGCTCTAATTGAGCTGTTAGAATGTCAGAAACAAGCTTTCTGAGCTGAGAACTGCATTTTGTGACAAAGTTCATCAGTGGATGATGAGAATGTCAGTTTTGACAAAGAACTCTGTTCATTACTGAAATGCTCCAATTGAGCTGTTAGAATGTCAGAAACAAGCTTTCTGAGCTGAAAACTGCATTTTGTGACAAAAAGCATCAGTGGATGATGAGAATGTCAGTTTTGACAAAGAACACTGATCATTACTAAAATGCTCCAATTGAGCTGTTAGAATGTCAGAAACAAGCTTTCTGAGCTGAGAAATGCATTTTGTGACAAAGTGCTTCAGTGGATGATGAGAATGTCAGTTTTGACAAAGAACACTGTTCATTACTAAAATGCTCTAATTGAGCTGTTAGAATGTCAGAAACAAGCTTTCTGAGCTGAGAACTGCATTTTGTGACAAAAAGCATCAGTGGATGATGAGAATGTCAGTTTTGACAAAGAACACTGATCATTACTAAAATGCTCCAATTGAGCTGTTAGAATGTCAGAAACAAGCTTTCTGAGCTGAGAACTGCATTTTGTGACAAAGTTCATCAGTGGATGATGAGAATGTCAGTTTTGACAAAGAACACTGATCATTACTAAAATGCTCCAATTGAGCTGTTAGAATGTCAGAAACAAGCTTTCTGAGCTGAGAACTGCATTTTGTGACAAAGTGAATCAGTGGATGGATGAGAATGTCACTTTTGACAAAGAACACTGTTCATTACTGAAATGCTCCAATTGAGCTGTTAGAATGTCAGAAACAAGCTTTCTGAGCTGAAAACTGCATTTTGTGACATAGTTCATCAGTGGATGATGAGAATGTCAGTTTTGACAAAGAACACTGATCATCACTAAAATGCTCCAATTAAGCTGTTAGAATGTCAGAAACAAGCTTTCTGAGCTGAGAACTGCATTTTGTGACATAGTTCATCAGTGGATGATGAGAATGTCAGTTTTGACAAAGAACACTGTTCATTACTAAAATTCTCTAATTGAGCTGTTAGAATGTCAGAAACAAGCTTTCTGAGCTGAGAACTGCATTTTGTGAGAAAGTGAATCAGTGGATGATGAGAATGTCAGTTTTGACAAAGAACACTGATCATTACTAAAATGCTCCGATTGAGCTGTTAGAATGTCAGAAACAAGCTTTCTGAGCTGAGAACTGCATTTTGTGACAAAGTGAATCAGTGGATGATGAGAATGTCAGTTTTGACAAAGAACACTGTTCATTACTAAAATGCTCTAGTTGAGCTGTTAGAATGTCAGAAACAAGCTTTCTGAGCTGAGAACTGCATTTTGTGACATAGTCCATCAGTGGATGATGAGAATGTCAGTTTTGACAAAGAACACTGTTCATTACTAAAATGCTCTAATTGAGCTGTTAGAATGTCAGAAACAAGCTTTCTGAGCTGAGAACTGCATTTTGTGACAAAGTTCATCAGTGGATGATGAGAATGTCAGTTTTGACAAAGAACTCTGTTCATTACTGAAATGCTCCAATTGATCTGTTAGAATGTCAGAAACAAGCTTTCTGAGCTGAAAACTGCATTTTGTGACAAAAAGCATCAGTGGATGATGAGAATGTCAGTTTTGACAAAGAACACTGATCATTACTAAAATGCTCCAATTGAGCTGTTAGAATGTCATAAACAAGCTTTCTGAGCTGAGAAATGCATTTTGTGACAAAGTGCATCAGTGGATGATGAGAATGTCAGTTTTGACAAAGAACACTGTTCATTACTAAAATGCTCTAATTGAGCTGTTAGAATGTCAGAAACAAGTTTTCTGAGCTGAGAACTGCATTTTGTGACAAAGTTCATCAGTGGATGATGAGAATGTCAGTTTTGACAAAGAACACTGTTCATTACTAAAATGCTCCAATTGAGCTGTTAGAATGTCAGAAACAAGCTTTCTGAGCTGAGAAATGCATTTTGTGACAAAGTGCTTCAGTGGATGATGAGAATGTCAGTTTTGACAAAGAACACTGTTCATTACTAAAATGCTCTAATTGAGCTGTTAGAATGTCAGAAACAAGCTTTCTGAGCTGAGAACTGCATTTTGTGACAAAAAGCATCAGTGGATGATGAGAATGTCAGTTTTGACAAAGAACACTGATCATTACTAAAATGCTCCAATTGAGCTGTTAGAATGTCAGAAACAAGCTTTCTGAGCTGAGGACTGCATTTTGTGACAAAGTGCTTCAGTGGATGATGAGAATGTCAGTTTTTACAAAGAACACTGTTCATTACTAAAATTCTCTAATTGAGCTGTTAGAATGTCAGAAACAAGCTTTCTGAGCTGAAAACTGCATTTTGTGACAAAGTTCATCAGTGGATGATGAGAATGTCAGTTTTGACAAAGAACACTGTTCATTACTAAAATTCTCTAATTGAGCTGTTAGAATGTCAGAAACAAGCTTTCTGAGCTGAGAACTGCATTTTGTGAGAAAGTGAATCAGTGGATGATGAGAATGTCAGTTTTGACAAAGAACACTGTTCATTACTAAAATGCTCCAATTGAGCTGTTAGAATGTCAGAAACAAGCTTTCTGAGCATAAAACTGCATTTTGTGACAAAGTGCATCAGTGGATGATGAGAATGTCAGTTTTGACAAAGAACACTGTTCATTACTAAAATGCTCTAATTGAGCTGTTAGAATGTCAGAAACAAGCTTTCTGAGCTGAGAACTGCATTTTGTGACAAAAAGCATCAGTGGATGATGAGAATGTCAGTTTTGACAAAGAACACTGATCATTACTAAAATGCTCCGATTGAGCTGTTAGAATGTCAGAAACAAGCTTTCTGAGCTGAGAAATGCATTTTGTGACAAAGTGCTTCAGTGGATGATGAGAATGTCAGTTTTGACAAAGAACACTGTTCATTACTAAAATGCTCTAATTGAGCTGTTAGAATGTCAGAAACAAGCTTTCTGAGCTGAGAACTGCATTTTGTGACATAGTTCATCAGTGGATGATGAGAATGTCAGTTTTGACAAAGAACACTGTTCATTACTAAAATGCTCTAATTGAGCTGTTAGAATGTTAGAAACAAGCTTTCTGAGCTGAGAACTGCATTTTGTGACATAGTTCATCAGTGGATGATGAGAATGTCAGTTTTGACAAAGAACACTGTTCATTACTAAAATGCTCCAATTGAGCTGTTAGAATGTCAGAAACAAGCTTTCTGAGCTGAGAACCGCATTTTGTGACATAGTTCATCAGTGGATGATGAGAATGTCAGTTTTGACAAAGAACACTGTTCATTACTAAAATTCTCTAATTGAGCTGTTAGAATGTCAGAAACAAGCTTTCTGAGCTGAAAACTGCATTTTGTGACAAAGTTCATCAGTGGATGATGAGAATGTCAGTTTTGACAAAGAACACTGTTCATTACTAAAATTCTCTAATTGAGCTGTTAGAATGTCAGAAACAAGCTTTCTGAGCTGAGAACTGCATTTTGTGAGAAAGTGAATCAGTGGATGATGAGAATGTCAGTTTTGACAAAGAACACTGTTCATTACTAAAATGCTCCAATTGAGCTGTTAGAATGTCAGAAACAAGCTTTCTGAGCATAAAACTGCATTTTGTGACAAAGTGCATCAGTGGATGATGAGAATGTCAGTTTTGACAAAGAACACTGTTCATTACTAAAATGCTCTAATTGAGCTGTTAGAATGTCAGAAACAAGCTTTCTGAGCTGAGAACTGCATTTTGTGACAAAAAGCATCAGTGGATGATGAGAATGTCAGTTTTGACAAAGAACACTGATCATTACTAAAATGCTCCGATTGAGCTGTTAGAATGTCAGAAACAAGCTTTCTGAGCTGAGAAATGCATTTTGTGACAAAGTGCTTCAGTGGATGATGAGAATGTCAGTTTTGACAAAGAACACTGTTCATTACTAAAATGCTCTAATTGAGCTGTTAGAATGTCAGAAACAAGCTTTCTGAGCTGAGAACTGCATTTTGTGACATAGTTCATCAGTGGATGATGAGAATGTCAGTTTTGACAAAGAACACTGTTCATTACTAAAATGCTCTAATTGAGCTGATAGAATGTTAGAAACAAGCTTTCTGAGCTGAGAACTGCATTTTGTGACATAGTTCATCAGTGGATGATGAGAATGTCAGTTTTGACAAAGAACACTGTTCATTACTAAAATGCTCCAATTGAGCTGTTAGAATGTCAGAAACAAGCTTTCTGAGCTGAGAACCGCATTTTGTGACATAGTTCATCAGTGGATGATGAGAATGTCAGTTTTGACAAAGAACTCTGTTCATTACTGAAATGCTCCAATTGAGCTGTTAGAATGTCAGAAACAAGCTTTCTGAGCTGAAAACTGCATTTTGTGACAAAAAGCATCAGTGGATGATGAGAATGTCAGTTTTGACAAAGAACACTGATCATTACTAAAATGCTCCAATTGAGCTGTTAGAATGTCAGAAACAAGCTTTCTGAGCTGAGAACTGCATTTTGTGACATAGTTCATCAGTGGATGATGAGAATGTCAGTTTTGACAAAGAACACTGTTCATTACAAAAATGCTCTAATTGAGCTGTTAGAATGTCAGAAACAAGCTTTCTGAGCTGAAAACTGCATTTTTTTGACAAAGTGCATCAGTGGATGATGAGAATGTCAGTTTTGACAAAGAACACTGTTCATTACTAAAATGCTCTAATTGAGCTGTTAGAATGTCAGAAACAAGCTGTCTGAGCTGAGAACTGCATTTTGTGACATAGTTCATCAGTGGATGATGAGAATGTCAGTTTTGACAAAGAACACTGTTCATTACTAAAATGCTCTAATTGAGCTGTTAGAATGTCAGAAACAAGCTTTCTGAGCTGAGAACTGCATTTTGTGACATAGTTCATCAGTGGATGATGAGAATGTCAGTTTTGACAAAGAACACTGTTCATTACTGAAATGCTCTAATTGAGCTGTTAGAATGTCAGAAACAAGCTTTCTGAGCTGAGAACTGCATTTTGTGACAAAAAGCATCAGTGGATGATGAGAATGTCAGTTTTGACAAAGAACACTGATCATTACTAAAATGCTCCGATTGAGCTGTTAGAATGTCAGAAACAAGCTTTCTGAGCTGAGAAATGCATTTTGTGACAAAGTGCTTCAGTGGATGATGAGAATGTCAGTTTTGACAAAGAACACTGTTCATTACTAAAATGCTCTAATTGAGCTGTTAGAATGTCAGAAACAAGCTTTCTGAGCTGAGAACTGCATTTTGTGACATAGTTCATCAGTGGATGATGAGAATGTCAGTTTTGACAAAGAACACTGTTCATTACTGAAATGCTCTAATTGAGCTGTTAGAATGTCAGAAACAAGCTTTCTGAGCTGAGAACTGCATTTTGTGACAAAAAGCATCAGTGGATGATGAGAATGTCAGTTTTGACAAAGAACACTGATCATTACTAAAATGCTCCGATTGAGCTGTTAGAATGTCAGAAACAAGCTTTCTGAGCTGAGAAATGCATTTTGTGACAAAGTGCTTCAGTGGATGATGAGAATGTCAGTTTTGACAAAGAACACTGTTCATTACTAAAATGCTCTAATTGAGCTGTTAGAATGTCAGAAACAAGCTTTCTGAGCTGAGAACTGCATTTTGTGACAAAAAGCATCAGTGGATGATGAGAATGTCAGTTTTGACAAAGAACACTGATCATTACTAAAATGCACCAATTGAGCTGTTAGAATGTCAGAAACAAGCTTTCTGAGCTGAGAACTGCATTTTGTGACATAGTTCATCAGTGGATGATGAGAATGTCAGTTTTGACAAAGAACACTGTTCATTACTAAAATGCTCTAATTGAGCTGATAGAATGTTAGAAACAAGCTTTCTGAGCTGAGAACTGCATTTTGTGACATAGTTCATCAGTGGATGATGAGAATGTCAGTTTTGACAAAGAACACTGTTCATTACTAAAATGCTCCAATTGAGCTGTTAGAATGTCAGAAACAAGCTTTCTGAGCTGAGAACCGCATTTTGTGACATAGTTCATCAGTGGATGATGAGAATGTCAGTTTTGACAAAGAACTCTGTTCATTACTGAAATGCTCCAATTGAGCTGTTAGAATGTCAGAAACAAGCTTTCTGAGCTGAAAACTGCATTTTGTGACAAAAAGCATCAGTGGATGATGAGAATGTCAGTTTTGACAAAGAACACTGATCATTACTAAAATGCTCCAATTGAGCTGTTAGAATGTCAGAAACAAGCTTTCTGAGCTGAGAACTGCATTTTGTGACATAGTTCATCAGTGGATGATGAGAATGTCAGTTTTGACAAAGAACACTGTTCATTACAAAAATGCTCTAATTGAGCTGTTAGAATGTCAGAAACAAGCTTTCTGAGCTGAAAACTGCATTTTTTTGACAAAGTGCATCAGTGGATGATGAGAATGTCAGTTTTGACAAAGAACACTGTTCATTACTAAAATGCTCTAATTGAGCTGTTAGAATGTCAGAAACAAGCTGTCTGAGCTGAGAACTGCATTTTGTGACATAGTTCATCAGTGGATGATGAGAATGTCAGTTTTGACAAAGAACACTGTTCATTACTAAAATGCTCTAATTGAGCTGTTAGAATGTCAGAAACAAGCTTTCTGAGCTGAGAACTGCATTTTGTGACATAGTTCATCAGTGGATGATGAGAATGTCAGTTTTGACAAAGAACACTGTTCATTACTGAAATGCTCTAATTGAGCTGTTAGAATGTCAGAAACAAGCTTTCTGAGCTGAGAACTGCATTTTGTGACAAAAAGCATCAGTGGATGATGAGAATGTCAGTTTTGACAAAGAACACTGATCATTACTAAAATGCTCCGATTGAGCTGTTAGAATGTCAGAAACAAGCTTTCTGAGCTGAGAAATGCATTTTGTGACAAAGTGCTTCAGTGGATGATGAGAATGTCAGTTTTGACAAAGAACACTGTTCATTACTAAAATGCTCTAATTGAGCTGTTAGAATGTCAGAAACAAGCTTTCTGAGCTGAGAACTGCATTTTGTGACATAGTTCATCAGTGGATGATGAGAATGTCAGTTTTGACAAAGAACACTGTTCATTACTGAAATGCTCTAATTGAGCTGTTAGAATGTCAGAAACAAGCTTTCTGAGCTGAGAACTGCATTTTGTGACAAAAAGCATCAGTGGATGATGAGAATGTCAGTTTTGACAAAGAACACTGATCATTACTAAAATGCTCCGATTGAGCTGTTAGAATGTCAGAAACAAGCTTTCTGAGCTGAGAAATGCATTTTGTGACAAAGTGCTTCAGTGGATGATGAGAATGTCAGTTTTGACAAAGAACACTGTTCATTACTAAAATGCTCTAATTGAGCTGTTAGAATGTCAGAAACAAGCTTTCTGAGCTGAGAACTGCATTTTGTGACAAAAAGCATCAGTGGATGATGAGAATGTCAGTTTTGACAAAGAACACTGATCATTACTAAAATGCACCAATTGAGCTGTTAGAATGTCAGAAACAAGCTTTCTGAGCTGAGAACTGCATTTTGTGACAAAGTTCTTCAGTGGATGATGAGAATGTCAGTTTTGACAAAGAACACTGTTCATTACTAAAATTCTCTAATTGAGCTGTGAGAATGTCAGAAACAAGCTTTCTGAGCTGAGAACTGCATTTTGTGAGAAATTGAATCAGTGGATGATGAGAATGTCAGTTTTGACAAAGAACACTGTTCATTACTAAAATGCTCCAATTGAGCTGTTAGAATGTCAGAAACAAGCTTTCTGAGCATAAAACTGCATTTTGTGACAAAGTGCATCAGTGGATGATGAGAATGTCAGTTTTGACAAAGAACACTGTTCATTACTAAAATGCTCTAATTGAGCTGTTAGAATGTCAGAAACAAGCTTTCTGAGCTGAGAACTGCATTTTGTGACAAAAAGCATCAGTGGATGATGAGAATGTCAGTTTTGACAAAGAACACTGATCATTACTAAAATGCTCCAATTGAGCTGTTAGAATGTCAGAAACAAGCTTTCTGAGCTGAGAACTGCATTTTGTGACAAAGTGCTTCAGTGGATGATGAGAATGTCAGTTTTGACAAAGAACACTGTTCATTACTAAAATTCTCTAATTGAGCTGTTAGAATGTCAGAAACAAGCTTTCTGAGCTGAGAACTGCATTTTGTGAGAAATTGAATCAGTGGATGATGAGAATGTCAGTTTTGACAAAGAACACTGTTCATTACTAAAATGCTCCAATTGAGCTGTTAGAATGTCAGAAACAAGCTTTCTGAGCATAAAACTGCATTTTGTGACAAAGTGCATCAGTGGATGATGAGAATGTCAGTTTTGACAAAGAACACTGTTCATTACTAAAATGCTCTAATTGAGCTGTTAGAATGTCAGAAACAAGCTTTCTGAGCTGAGAACTGCATTTTGTGACAAAAAGCATCAGTGGATGATGAGAATGTCAGTTTTGACAAAGAACACTGATCATTACTAAAATGCTCCGATTGAGCTGTTAGAATGTCAGAAACAAGCTTTCTGAGCTGAGAAAGGCATTTTGTGACAAAGTGCTTCAGTGGATGATGAGAATGTCAGTTTTGACAAAGAACACTGTTCATTACTAAAATGCTCTAATTGAGCTGTTAGAATGTCAGAAACAAGCTTTCTGAGCTGAGAACTGCATTTTGTGACATAGTTCATCAGTGGATGATGAGAATGTCAGTTTTGACAAAGAACACTGTTCATTACTAAAATGCTCTAATTGAGCTGTTAGAATGTTAGAAACAAGCTTTCTGAGCTGAGAACTGCTTTTGTGACATAGTTCATCAGTGGATGATGAGAATGTCAGTTTTGACAAAGAACTCTGTTCATTACTGAAATGCTCCAATTGAGCTGTTAGAATGTCAGAAACAAGCTTTCTGAGCTGAAAACTGCATTTTGTGACAAAAAGCATCAGTGGATGATGAGAATGTCAGTTTTGACAAAGAACACTGATCATTACTAAAATGCTCCAATTGAGCTGTTAGAATGTCAGAAACAAGCTTTCTGAGCTGAGAACTGCATTTTGTGACATAGTTCATCAGTGGATGATGAGAATGTCAGTTTTGACAAAGAACACTGTTCATTACTAAAATGCTCTAATTGAGCTGTTAGAATGTCAGAAACAAGCTTTCTGAGCTGAAAACTGCATTTTGTGACAAAGTGAATCAGTGGATGATGAGAATGTCAGTTTTGACAAAGAACACTGATCATTACTAAAATGCTCTAATTGAGCTGTTAGAATGTCAGAAACAAGCTTTCTGAGCTGAGAACTGCATTTTGTGACAAAGTGAATCAGTGGATGATGAGAATGTCACTTTTGACAAAGAACACTGATCATTACTAAAATGCTCCAATTGAGCTGTTAGAATGTCAGAAACAAGCTTTCTGAGCTGAAAACTGCATTTTTTTGACAAAGTGCATCAGTGGATGATGAGAATGTCAGTTTTGACAAAGAACACTGTTCATTACTAAATGCTCTAATTGAGCTGTTAGAATGTCAGAAACAAGATTTCTGAGCTGAGAACTGCATTTTGTGACATAGTTCATCAGTGGATGATGAGAATGTCAGTTTTGACAAAGAACACTGTTCATTACTAAAATGCTCTAATTGAGCTGTTAGAATGTCAGAAACAAGCTTTCTGAGCTGAGAACTGCATTTTGTGACATAGTTCATCAGTGGATGATGAGAATGTCAGTTTTGACAAAGAACACTGTTCATTACTAAAATGCTCTAATTGAGCTGTTAGAATGTTAGAAACAAGCTTTCTGAGCTGAGAACTGCTTTTGTGACATAGTTCATCAGTGGATGATGAGAATGTCAGTTTTGACAAAGAACACTGTTCATTACTAAAATGCTCCAATTGAGCTGTTAGAATGTCAGAAACAAGCTTTCTGAGCTGAGAACCGCATTTTGTGACATAGTTCATCAGTGGATGATGAGAATGTCAGTTTTGACAAAGAACTCTGTTCATTACTGAAATGCTCCAATTGAGCTGTTAGAATGTCAGAAACAAGCTTTCTGAGCTGAAAACTGCATTTTGTGACAAAAAGCATCAGTGGATGATGAGAATGTCAGTTTTGACAAAGAACACTGATCATTACTAAAATGCTCCAATTGAGCTGTTAGAATGTCAGAAACAAGCTTTCTGAGCTGAGAACTGCATTTTGTGACATAGTTCATCAGTGGATGATGAGAATGTCAGTTTTGACAAAGAACACTGTTCATTACTAAAATGCTCTAATTGAGCTGTTAGAATGTCAGAAACAAGCTTTCTGAGCTGAAAACTGCATTTTGTGACAAAGTGAATCAGTGGATGATGAGAATGTCAGTTTTGACAAAGAACACTGTTCATTACTAAAATGCTCTAATTGAGCTGTTAGAATGTCAGAAACAAGCTTTCTGAGCTGAGAACTGCATTTTGTGACAAAAAGCATCAGTGGATGATGAGAATGTCAGTTTTGACAAAGAACACTGATCATTACTAAAATGCTCCGATTGAGCTGTTAGAATGTCAGAAACAAGCTTTCTGAGCTGAGAAATGCATTTTGTGACAAAGTGCTTCAGTGGATGATGAGAATGTCAGTTTTGACAAAGAACACTGTTCATTACTAAAATGCTCTAATTGAGCTGTTAGAATGTCAGAAACAAGCTTTCTGAGCTGAGAACTGTATTTTGTGACATAGTTCATCAGTGGATGATGAGAATGTCAGTTTTGACAAAGAACACTGTTCATTACTAAAATGCTCTAATTGAGCTGTTAGAATGTCAGAAACAAGCTTTCTGAGCTGAGAACTGCATTTTGTGACATAGTTCATCAGTGGATGATGAGAATGTCAGTTTTGACAAAGAACACTGTTCATTACTAAAATGCTCTAATTGAGCTGTTAGAATGTCAGAAACAAGCTTTCTGAGCTGAGAACTGCATTTTGTGACAAAAAGCATCAGTGGATGATGAGAATGTCAGTTTTGACAAAGAACACTGATCATTACTAAAATGCTCCGATTGAGCTGTTAGAATGTCAGAAACAAGCTTTCTGAGCTGAGAAATGCATTTTGTGACAAAGTGCTTCAGTGGATGATGAGAATGTCAGTTTTGACAAAGAACACTGTTCATTACTAAAATGCTCTAATTGAGCTGTTAGAATGTCAGAAACAAGCTTTCTGAGCTGAGAACTGTATTTTGTGACATAGTTCATCAGTGGATGATGAGAATGTCAGTTTTGACAAAGAACACTGTTCATTACTAAAATGCTCTAATTGAGCTGTTAGAATGTCAGAAACAAGCTTTCTGAGCTGAGAACTGCATTTTGTGACATAGTTCATCAGTGGATGATGAGAATGTCAGTTTTGACAAAGAACACTGTTCATTACTAAAATGCTCTAATTGAGCTGTTAGAATGTTAGAAACAAGCTTTCTGAGCTGAGAACTGCATTTTGTGACATAGTTCATCAGTGGATGATGAGAATGTCAGTTTTGACAAAGAACACTGTTCATTACTAAAATGCTCCAATTGAGCTGTTAGAATGTCAGAAACAAGCTTTCTGAGCTGAGAACCGCATTTTGTGACATAGTTCATCAGTGGATGATGAGAATGTCAGTTTTGACAAAGAACTCTGTTCATTACTGAAATGCTCCAATTGAGCTGTTAGAATGTCAGAAACAAGCTTTCTGAGCTGAAAACTGCATTTTGTGACAAAAAGCATCAGTGGATGATGAGAATGTCAGTTTTGACAAAGAACACTGATCATTACTAAAATGCTCCAATTGAGCTGTTAGAATGTCAGAAACAAGCTTTCTGAGCTGAGAACTGCATTTTGTGACATAGTTCATCAGTGGATGATGAGAATGTCAGTTTTGACAAAGAACACTGTTCATTACTAAAATGCTCTAATTGAGCTGTTAGAATGTTAGAAACAAGCTTTCTGAGCTGAGAACTGCATTTTGTGACAAAGTGCTTCAGTGGATGATGAGAATGTCAGTTTTGACAAAGAACACTGTTCATTACTAAAATGCTCTAATTGAGCTGTTAGAATGTCAGAAACAAGCTTTCTGAGCTGAGAACTGCATTTTGTGACATAGTTCATCAGTGGATGATGAGAATGTCAGTTTTGACAAAGAACACTGTTCATTACTAAAATGCTCTAATTGAGCTGTTAGAATGTTAGAAACAAGCTTTCTGAGCTGAGAACTGCATTTTGTGACATAGTTCATCAGTGGATGATGAGAATGTCAGTTTTGACAAAGAACACTGTTCATTACTAAAATGCTCCAATTGAGCTGTTAGAATGTCAGAAACAAGCTTTCTGAGCTGAGAACCGCATTTTGTGACATAGTTCATCAGTGGATGATGAGAATGTCAGTTTTGACAAAGAACTCTGTTCATTACTGAAATGCTCCAATTGAGCTGTTAGAATGTCAGAAACAAGCTTTCTGAGCTGAAAACTGCATTTTGTGACAAAAAGCATCAGTGGATGATGAGAATGTCAGTTTTGACAAAGAACACTGATCATTACTAAAATGCTCCAATTGAGCTGTTAGAATGTCAGAAACAAGCTTTCTGAGCTGAGAACTGCATTTTGTGACATAGTTCATCAGTGGATGATGAGAATGTCAGTTTTGACAAAGAACACTGTTCATTACAAAAATGCTCTAATTGAGCTGTTAGAATGTCAGAAACAAGCTTTCTGAGCTGAAAACTGCATTTTTTTGACAAAGTGCATCAGTGGATGATGAGAATGTCAGTTTTGACAAAGAACACTGTTCATTACTAAAATGCTCTAATTGAGCTGTTAGAATGTCAGAAACAAGCTGTCTGAGCTGAGAACTGCATTTTGTGACATAGTTCATCAGTGGATGATGAGAATGTCAGTTTTGACAAAGAACACTGTTCATTACTAAAATGCTCTAATTGAGCTGTTAGAATGTCAGAAACAAGCTTTCTGAGCTGAGAACTGCATTTTGTGACATAGTTCATCAGTGGATGATGAGAATGTCAGTTTTGACAAAGAACACTGTTCATTACTGAAATGCTCTAATTGAGCTGTTAGAATGTCAGAAACAAGCTTTCTGAGCTGAGAACTGCATTTTGTGACAAAAAGCATCAGTGGATGATGAGAATGTCAGTTTTGACAAAGAACACTGATCATTACTAAAATGCTCCGATTGAGCTGTTAGAATGTCAGAAACAAGCTTTCTGAGCTGAGAAATGCATTTTGTGACAAAGTGCTTCAGTGGATGATGAGAATGTCAGTTTTGACAAAGAACACTGTTCATTACTAAAATGCTCTAATTGAGCTGTTAGAATGTCAGAAACAAGCTTTCTGAGCTGAGAACTGCATTTTGTGACATAGTTCATCAGTGGATGATGAGAATGTCAGTTTTGACAAAGAACACTGTTCATTACTGAAATGCTCTAATTGAGCTGTTAGAATGTCAGAAACAAGCTTTCTGAGCTGAGAACTGCATTTTGTGACAAAAAGCATCAGTGGATGATGAGAATGTCAGTTTTGACAAAGAACACTGATCATTACTAAAATGCTCCGATTGAGCTGTTAGAATGTCAGAAACAAGCTTTCTGAGCTGAGAAATGCATTTTGTGACAAAGTGCTTCAGTGGATGATGAGAATGTCAGTTTTGACAAAGAACACTGTTCATTACTAAAATGCTCTAATTGAGCTGTTAGAATGTCAGAAACAAGCTTTCTGAGCTGAGAACTGCATTTTGTGACAAAAAGCATCAGTGGATGATGAGAATGTCAGTTTTGACAAAGAACACTGATCATTACTAAAATGCACCAATTGAGCTGTTAGAATGTCAGAAACAAGCTTTCTGAGCTGAGAACTGCATTTTGTGACAAAGTTCTTCAGTGGATGATGAGAATGTCAGTTTTGACAAAGAACACTGTTCATTACTAAAATTCTCTAATTGAGCTGTGAGAATGTCAGAAACAAGCTTTCTGAGCTGAGAACTGCATTTTGTGAGAAATTGAATCAGTGGATGATGAGAATGTCAGTTTTGACAAAGAACACTGTTCATTACTAAAATGCTCCAATTGAGCTGTTAGAATGTCAGAAACAAGCTTTCTGAGCATAAAACTGCATTTTGTGACAAAGTGCATCAGTGGATGATGAGAATGTCAGTTTTGACAAAGAACACTGTTCATTACTAAAATGCTCTAATTGAGCTGTTAGAATGTCAGAAACAAGCTTTCTGAGCTGAGAACTGCATTTTGTGACAAAAAGCATCAGTGGATGATGAGAATGTCAGTTTTGACAAAGAACACTGATCATTACTAAAATGCTCCAATTGAGCTGTTAGAATGTCAGAAACAAGCTTTCTGAGCTGAGAACTGCATTTTGTGACAAAGTGCTTCAGTGGATGATGAGAATGTCAGTTTTGACAAAGAACACTGTTCATTACTAAAATTCTCTAATTGAGCTGTTAGAATGTCAGAAACAAGCTTTCTGAGCTGAGAACTGCATTTTGTGAGAAATTGAATCAGTGGATGATGAGAATGTCAGTTTTGACAAAGAACACTGTTCATTACTAAAATGCTCCAATTGAGCTGTTAGAATGTCAGAAACAAGCTTTCTGAGCATAAAACTGCATTTTGTGACAAAGTGCATCAGTGGATGATGAGAATGTCAGTTTTGACAAAGAACACTGTTCATTACTAAAATGCTCTAATTGAGCTGTTAGAATGTCAGAAACAAGCTTTCTGAGCTGAGAACTGCATTTTGTGACAAAAAGCATCAGTGGATGATGAGAATGTCAGTTTTGACAAAGAACACTGATCATTACTAAAATGCTCCGATTGAGCTGTTAGAATGTCAGAAACAAGCTTTCTGAGCTGAGAAAGGCATTTTGTGACAAAGTGCTTCAGTGGATGATGAGAATGTCAGTTTTGACAAAGAACACTGTTCATTACTAAAATGCTCTAATTGAGCTGTTAGAATGTCAGAAACAAGCTTTCTGAGCTGAGAACTGCATTTTGTGACATAGTTCATCAGTGGATGATGAGAATGTCAGTTTTGACAAAGAACACTGTTCATTACTAAAATGCTCTAATTGAGCTGTTAGAATGTTAGAAACAAGCTTTCTGAGCTGAGAACTGCTTTTGTGACATAGTTCATCAGTGGATGATGAGAATGTCAGTTTTGACAAAGAACTCTGTTCATTACTGAAATGCTCCAATTGAGCTGTTAGAATGTCAGAAACAAGCTTTCTGAGCTGAAAACTGCATTTTGTGACAAAAAGCATCAGTGGATGATGAGAATGTCAGTTTTGACAAAGAACACTGATCATTACTAAAATGCTCCAATTGAGCTGTTAGAATGTCAGAAACAAGCTTTCTGAGCTGAGAACTGCATTTTGTGACATAGTTCATCAGTGGATGATGAGAATGTCAGTTTTGACAAAGAACACTGTTCATTACTAAAATGCTCTAATTGAGCTGTTAGAATGTCAGAAACAAGCTTTCTGAGCTGAAAACTGCATTTTGTGACAAAGTGAATCAGTGGATGATGAGAATGTCAGTTTTGACAAAGAACACTGATCATTACTAAAATGCTCTAATTGAGCTGTTAGAATGTCAGAAACAAGCTTTCTGAGCTGAGAACTGCATTTTGTGACAAAGTGAATCAGTGGATGATGAGAATGTCACTTTTGACAAAGAACACTGATCATTACTAAAATGCTCCAATTGAGCTGTTAGAATGTCAGAAACAAGCTTTCTGAGCTGAAAACTGCATTTTTTTGACAAAGTGCATCAGTGGATGATGAGAATGTCAGTTTTGACAAAGAACACTGTTCATTACTAAATGCTCTAATTGAGCTGTTAGAATGTCAGAAACAAGCTTTCTGAGCTGAGAACTGCATTTTGTGACATAGTTCATCAGTGGATGATGAGAATGTCAGTTTTGACAAAGAACACTGTTCATTACTAAAATGCTCTAATTGAGCTGTTAGAATGTCAGAAACAAGCTTTCTGAGCTGAGAACTGCATTTTGTGACATAGTTCATCAGTGGATGATGAGAATGTCAGTTTTGACAAAGAACACTGTTCATTACTAAAATGCTCTAATTGAGCTGTTAGAATGTTAGAAACAAGCTTTCTGAGCTGAGAACTGCTTTTGTGACATAGTTCATCAGTGGATGATGAGAATGTCAGTTTTGACAAAGAACACTGTTCATTACTAAAATGCTCCAATTGAGCTGTTAGAATGTCAGAAACAAGCTTTCTGAGCTGAGAACCGCATTTTGTGACATAGTTCATCAGTGGATGATGAGAATGTCAGTTTTGACAAAGAACTCTGTTCATTACTGAAATGCTCCAATTGAGCTGTTAGAATGTCAGAAACAAGCTTTCTGAGCTGAGAACCGCATTTTGTGACATAGTTCATCAGTGGATGATGAGAATGTCAGTTTTGACAAAGAACTCTGTTCATTACTGAAATGCTCCAATTGAGCTGTTAGAATGTCAGAAACAAGCTTTCTGAGCTGAAAACTGCATTTTGTGACAAAAAGCATCAGTGGATGATGAGAATGTCAGTTTTGACAAAGAACACTGATCATTACTAAAATGCTCCAATTGAGCTGTTAGAATGTCAGAAACAAGCTTTCTGAGCTGAGAACTGCATTTTGTGACATAGTTCATCAGTGGATGATGAGAATGTCAGTTTTGACAAAGAACACTGTTCATTACAAAAATGCTCTAATTGAGCTGTTAGAATGTCAGAAACAAGCTTTCTGAGCTGAAAACTGCATTTTTTTGACAAAGTGCATCAGTGGATGATGAGAATGTCAGTTTTGACAAAGAACACTGTTCATTACTAAAATGCTCTAATTGAGCTGTTAGAATGTCAGAAACAAGCTGTCTGAGCTGAGAACGCAATTTTGTGACATAGTTCATCAGTGGATGATGAGAATGTCAGTTTTGACAAAGAACACTGTTCATTACTAAAATGCTCTAATTGAGCTGTTAGAATGTCAGAAACAAGCTTTCTGAGCTGAGAACTGCATTTTGTGACATAGTTCATCAGTGGATGATGAGAATGTCAGTTTTGACAAAGAACACTGTTCATTACTAAAATGCTCTAATTGAGCTGTTAGAATGTCAGAAACAAGCTTTCTGAGCTGAGAACTGCATTTTGTGACAAAAAGCATCAGTGGATGATGAGAATGTCAGTTTTGACAAAGAACACTGTTCATTACTAAAATGCTCTAATTGAGCTGTTAGAATGTCAGAAACAAGCTTTCTGAGCTGAGAACTGCATTTTGTGAGAAAGTGAATCAGTGGATGATGAGAATGTCAGTTTTGACAAAGAACACTGTTCATTACTAAAATGCTCTAATTGAGCTGTTAGAATGTCAGAAACAAGCTTTCTGAGCTGAGAACTGCATTTTGTGACATAGTTCATCAGTGGATGATGAGAATGTCAGTTTTGACAAAGAACACTGTTCATTACTAAAATGCTCTAATTGAGCTGTTAGAATGTTAGAAACAAGCTTTCTGAGCTGAGAACTGCTTTTGTGACATAGTTCATCAGTGGATGATGAGAATGTCAGTTTTGACAAAGAACACTGTTCATTACTAAAATGCTCCAATTGAGCTGTTAGAATGTCAGAAACAAGCTTTCTGAGCTGAGAACCGCATTTTGTGACATAGTTCATCAGTGGATGATGAGAATGTCAGTTTTGACAAAGAACTCTGTTCATTACTGAAATGCTCCAATTGAGCTGTTAGAATGTCAGAAACAAGCTTTCTGAGCTGAAAACTGCATTTTGTGACAAAAAGCATCAGTGGATGATGAGAATGTCAGTTTTGACAAAGAACACTGATCATTACTAAAATGCTCCAATTGAGCTGTTAGAATGTCAGAAACAAGCTTTCTGAGCTGAGAACTGCATTTTGTGACATAGTTCATCAGTGGATGATGAGAATGTCAGTTTTGACAAAGAACACTGTTCATTACTAAAATGCTCTAATTGAGCTGTTAGAATGTCAGAAACAAGCTTTCTGAGCTGAAAACTGCATTTTGTGACAAAGTGAATCAGTGGATGATGAGAATGTCAGTTTTGACAAAGAACACTGTTCATTACTAAAATGCTCTAATTGAGCTGTTAGAATGTCAGAAACAAGCTTTCTGAGCTGAGAACTGCATTTTGTGACAAAAAGCATCAGTGGATGATGAGAATGTCAGTTTTGACAAAGAACACTGATCATTACTAAAATGCTCCGATTGAGCTGTTAGAATGTCAGAAACAAGCTTTCTGAGCTGAGAAATGCATTTTGTGACAAAGTGCTTCAGTGGATGATGAGAATGTCAGTTTTGACAAAGAACACTGTTCATTACTAAAATGCTCTAATTGAGCTGTTAGAATGTCAGAAACAAGCTTTCTGAGCTGAGAACTGTATTTTGTGACATAGTTCATCAGTGGATGATGAGAATGTCAGTTTTGACAAAGAACACTGTTCATTACTAAAATGCTCTAATTGAGCTGTTAGAATGTCAGAAACAAGCTTTCTGAGCTGAGAACTGCATTTTGTGACATAGTTCATCAGTGGATGATGAGAATGTCAGTTTTGACAAAGAACACTGTTCATTACTAAAATGCTCTAATTGAGCTGTTAGAATGTCAGAAACAAGCTTTCTGAGCTGAGAACTGCATTTTGTGACAAAAAGCATCAGTGGATGATGAGAATGTCAGTTTTGACAAAGAACACTGATCATTACTAAAATGCTCCGATTGAGCTGTTAGAATGTCAGAAACAAGCTTTCTGAGCTGAGAAATGCATTTTGTGACAAAGTGCTTCAGTGGATGATGAGAATGTCAGTTTTGACAAAGAACACTGTTCATTACTAAAATGCTCTAATTGAGCTGTTAGAATGTCAGAAACAAGCTTTCTGAGCTGAGAACTGTATTTTGTGACATAGTTCATCAGTGGATGATGAGAATGTCAGTTTTGACAAAGAACACTGTTCATTACTAAAATGCTCTAATTGAGCTGTTAGAATGTCAGAAACAAGCTTTCTGAGCTGAGAACTGCATTTTGTGACATAGTTCATCAGTGGATGATGAGAATGTCAGTTTTGACAAAGAACACTGTTCATTACTAAAATGCTCTAATTGAGCTGTTAGAATGTTAGAAACAAGCTTTCTGAGCTGAGAACTGCATTTTGTGACATAGTTCATCAGTGGATGATGAGAATGTCAGTTTTGACAAAGAACACTGTTCATTACTAAAATGCTCCAATTGAGCTGTTAGAATGTCAGAAACAAGCTTTCTGAGCTGAGAACCGCATTTTGTGACATAGTTCATCAGTGGATGATGAGAATGTCAGTTTTGACAAAGAACTCTGTTCATTACTGAAATGCTCCAATTGAGCTGTTAGAATGTCAGAAACAAGCTTTCTGAGCTGAAAACTGCATTTTGTGACAAAAAGCATCAGTGGATGATGAGAATGTCAGTTTTGACAAAGAACACTGATCATTACTAAAATGCTCCAATTGAGCTGTTAGAATGTCAGAAACAAGCTTTCTGAGCTGAGAACTGCATTTTGTGACATAGTTCATCAGTGGATGATGAGAATGTCAGTTTTGACAAAGAACACTGTTCATTACTAAAATGCTCTAATTGAGCTGTTAGAATGTTAGAAACAAGCTTTCTGAGCTGAGAACTGCATTTTGTGACAAAGTGCTTCAGTGGATGATGAGAATGTCAGTTTTGACAAAGAACACTGTTCATTACTAAAATGCTCTAATTGAGCTGTTAGAATGTCAGAAACAAGCTTTCTGAGCTGAGAACTGCATTTTGTGACATAGTTCATCAGTGGATGATGAGAATGTCAGTTTTGACAAAGAACACTGTTCATTACTAAAATGCTCTAATTGAGCTGTTAGAATGTTAGAAACAAGCTTTCTGAGCTGAGAACTGCATTTTGTGACATAGTTCATCAGTGGATGATGAGAATGTCAGTTTTGACAAAGAACACTGTTCATTACTAAAATGCTCCAATTGAGCTGTTAGAATGTCAGAAACAAGCTTTCTGAGCTGAGAACCGCATTTTGTGACATAGTTCATCAGTGGATGATGAGAATGTCAGTTTTGACAAAGAACTCTGTTCATTACTGAAATGCTCCAATTGAGCTGTTAGAATGTCAGAAACAAGCTTTCTGAGCTGAAAACTGCATTTTGTGACAAAAAGCATCAGTGGATGATGAGAATGTCAGTTTTGACAAAGAACACTGATCATTACTAAAATGCTCCAATTGAGCTGTTAGAATGTCAGAAACAAGCTTTCTGAGCTGAGAACTGCATTTTGTGACATAGTTCATCAGTGGATGATGAGAATGTCAGTTTTGACAAAGAACACTGTTCATTACAAAAATGCTCTAATTGAGCTGTTAGAATGTCAGAAACAAGCTTTCTGAGCTGAAAACTGCATTTTTTTGACAAAGTGCATCAGTGGATGATGAGAATGTCAGTTTTGACAAAGAACACTGTTCATTACTAAAATGCTCTAATTGAGCTGTTAGAATGTCAGAAACAAGCTGTCTGAGCTGAGAACTGCATTTTGTGACATAGTTCATCAGTGGATGATGAGAATGTCAGTTTTGACAAAGAACACTGTTCATTACTAAAATGCTCTAATTGAGCTGTTAGAATGTCAGAAACAAGCTTTCTGAGCTGAGAACTGCATTTTGTGACATAGTTCATCAGTGGATGATGAGAATGTCAGTTTTGACAAAGAACACTGTTCATTACTGAAATGCTCTAATTGAGCTGTTAGAATGTCAGAAACAAGCTTTCTGAGCTGAGAACTGCATTTTGTGACAAAAAGCATCAGTGGATGATGAGAATGTCAGTTTTGACAAAGAACACTGATCATTACTAAAATGCTCCGATTGAGCTGTTAGAATGTCAGAAACAAGCTTTCTGAGCTGAGAAATGCATTTTGTGACAAAGTGCTTCAGTGGATGATGAGAATGTCAGTTTTGACAAAGAACACTGTTCATTACTAAAATGCTCTAATTGAGCTGTTAGAATGTCAGAAACAAGCTTTCTGAGCTGAGAACTGCATTTTGTGACATAGTTCATCAGTGGATGATGAGAATGTCAGTTTTGACAAAGAACACTGTTCATTACTGAAATGCTCTAATTGAGCTGTTAGAATGTCAGAAACAAGCTTTCTGAGCTGAGAACTGCATTTTGTGACAAAAAGCATCAGTGGATGATGAGAATGTCAGTTTTGACAAAGAACACTGATCATTACTAAAATGCTCCGATTGAGCTGTTAGAATGTCAGAAACAAGCTTTCTGAGCTGAGAAATGCATTTTGTGACAAAGTGCTTCAGTGGATGATGAGAATGTCAGTTTTGACAAAGAACACTGTTCATTACTAAAATGCTCTAATTGAGCTGTTAGAATGTCAGAAACAAGCTTTCTGAGCTGAGAACTGCATTTTGTGACAAAAAGCATCAGTGGATGATGAGAATGTCAGTTTTGACAAAGAACACTGATCATTACTAAAATGCACCAATTGAGCTGTTAGAATGTCAGAAACAAGCTTTCTGAGCTGAGAACTGCATTTTGTGACAAAGTTCTTCAGTGGATGATGAGAATGTCAGTTTTGACAAAGAACACTGTTCATTACTAAAATTCTCTAATTGAGCTGTGAGAATGTCAGAAACAAGCTTTCTGAGCTGAGAACTGCATTTTGTGAGAAATTGAATCAGTGGATGATGAGAATGTCAGTTTTGACAAAGAACACTGTTCATTACTAAAATGCTCCAATTGAGCTGTTAGAATGTCAGAAACAAGCTTTCTGAGCATAAAACTGCATTTTGTGACAAAGTGCATCAGTGGATGATGAGAATGTCAGTTTTGACAAAGAACACTGTTCATTACTAAAATGCTCTAATTGAGCTGTTAGAATGTCAGAAACAAGCTTTCTGAGCTGAGAACTGCATTTTGTGACAAAAAGCATCAGTGGATGATGAGAATGTCAGTTTTGACAAAGAACACTGATCATTACTAAAATGCTCCAATTGAGCTGTTAGAATGTCAGAAACAAGCTTTCTGAGCTGAGAACTGCATTTTGTGACAAAGTGCTTCAGTGGATGATGAGAATGTCAGTTTTGACAAAGAACACTGTTCATTACTAAAATTCTCTAATTGAGCTGTTAGAATGTCAGAAACAAGCTTTCTGAGCTGAGAACTGCATTTTGTGAGAAATTGAATCAGTGGATGATGAGAATGTCAGTTTTGACAAAGAACACTGTTCATTACTAAAATGCTCCAATTGAGCTGTTAGAATGTCAGAAACAAGCTTTCTGAGCATAAAACTGCATTTTGTGACAAAGTGCATCAGTGGATGATGAGAATGTCAGTTTTGACAAAGAACACTGTTCATTACTAAAATGCTCTAATTGAGCTGTTAGAATGTCAGAAACAAGCTTTCTGAGCTGAGAACTGCATTTTGTGACAAAAAGCATCAGTGGATGATGAGAATGTCAGTTTTGACAAAGAACACTGATCATTACTAAAATGCTCCGATTGAGCTGTTAGAATGTCAGAAACAAGCTTTCTGAGCTGAGAAAGGCATTTTGTGACAAAGTGCTTCAGTGGATGATGAGAATGTCAGTTTTGACAAAGAACACTGTTCATTACTAAAATGCTCTAATTGAGCTGTTAGAATGTCAGAAACAAGCTTTCTGAGCTGAGAACTGCATTTTGTGACATAGTTCATCAGTGGATGATGAGAATGTCAGTTTTGACAAAGAACACTGTTCATTACTAAAATGCTCTAATTGAGCTGTTAGAATGTTAGAAACAAGCTTTCTGAGCTGAGAACTGCTTTTGTGACATAGTTCATCAGTGGATGATGAGAATGTCAGTTTTGACAAAGAACTCTGTTCATTACTGAAATGCTCCAATTGAGCTGTTAGAATGTCAGAAACAAGCTTTCTGAGCTGAAAACTGCATTTTGTGACAAAAAGCATCAGTGGATGATGAGAATGTCAGTTTTGACAAAGAACACTGATCATTACTAAAATGCTCCAATTGAGCTGTTAGAATGTCAGAAACAAGCTTTCTGAGCTGAGAACTGCATTTTGTGACATAGTTCATCAGTGGATGATGAGAATGTCAGTTTTGACAAAGAACACTGTTCATTACTAAAATGCTCTAATTGAGCTGTTAGAATGTCAGAAACAAGCTTTCTGAGCTGAAAACTGCATTTTGTGACAAAGTGAATCAGTGGATGATGAGAATGTCAGTTTTGACAAAGAACACTGATCATTACTAAAATGCTCTAATTGAGCTGTTAGAATGTCAGAAACAAGCTTTCTGAGCTGAGAACTGCATTTTGTGACAAAGTGAATCAGTGGATGATGAGAATGTCACTTTTGACAAAGAACACTGATCATTACTAAAATGCTCCAATTGAGCTGTTAGAATGTCAGAAACAAGCTTTCTGAGCTGAAAACTGCATTTTTTTGACAAAGTGCATCAGTGGATGATGAGAATGTCAGTTTTGACAAAGAACACTGTTCATTACTAAATGCTCTAATTGAGCTGTTAGAATGTCAGAAACAAGCTTTCTGAGCTGAGAACTGCATTTTGTGACATAGTTCATCAGTGGATGATGAGAATGTCAGTTTTGACAAAGAACACTGTTCATTACTAAAATGCTCTAATTGAGCTGTTAGAATGTCAGAAACAAGCTTTCTGAGCTGAGAACTGCATTTTGTGACATAGTTCATCAGTGGATGATGAGAATGTCAGTTTTGACAAAGAACACTGTTCATTACTAAAATGCTCTAATTGAGCTGTTAGAATGTTAGAAACAAGCTTTCTGAGCTGAGAACTGCTTTTGTGACATAGTTCATCAGTGGATGATGAGAATGTCAGTTTTGACAAAGAACACTGTTCATTACTAAAATGCTCCAATTGAGCTGTTAGAATGTCAGAAACAAGCTTTCTGAGCTGAGAACCGCATTTTGTGACATAGTTCATCAGTGGATGATGAGAATGTCAGTTTTGACAAAGAACTCTGTTCATTACTGAAATGCTCCAATTGAGCTGTTAGAATGTCAGAAACAAGCTTTCTGAGCTGAGAACCGCATTTTGTGACATAGTTCATCAGTGGATGATGAGAATGTCAGTTTTGACAAAGAACTCTGTTCATTACTGAAATGCTCCAATTGAGCTGTTAGAATGTCAGAAACAAGCTTTCTGAGCTGAAAACTGCATTTTGTGACAAAAAGCATCAGTGGATGATGAGAATGTCAGTTTTGACAAAGAACACTGATCATTACTAAAATGCTCCAATTGAGCTGTTAGAATGTCAGAAACAAGCTTTCTGAGCTGAGAACTGCATTTTGTGACATAGTTCATCAGTGGATGATGAGAATGTCAGTTTTGACAAAGAACACTGTTCATTACAAAAATGCTCTAATTGAGCTGTTAGAATGTCAGAAACAAGCTTTCTGAGCTGAAAACTGCATTTTTTTGACAAAGTGCATCAGTGGATGATGAGAATGTCAGTTTTGACAAAGAACACTGTTCATTACTAAAATGCTCTAATTGAGCTGTTAGAATGTCAGAAACAAGCTGTCTGAGCTGAGAACGCAATTTTGTGACATAGTTCATCAGTGGATGATGAGAATGTCAGTTTTGACAAAGAACACTGTTCATTACTAAAATGCTCTAATTGAGCTGTTAGAATGTCAGAAACAAGCTTTCTGAGCTGAGAACTGCATTTTGTGACATAGTTCATCAGTGGATGATGAGAATGTCAGTTTTGACAAAGAACACTGTTCATTACTAAAATGCTCTAATTGAGCTGTTAGAATGTCAGAAACAAGCTTTCTGAGCTGAGAACTGCATTTTGTGACAAAAAGCATCAGTGGATGATGAGAATGTCAGTTTTGACAAAGAACACTGTTCATTACTAAAATGCTCTAATTGAGCTGTTAGAATGTCAGAAACAAGCTTTCTGAGCTGAGAACTGCATTTTGTGAGAAAGTGAATCAGTGGATGATGAGAATGTCAGTTTTGACAAAGAACACTGATCATTACTAAAATGCTCCGATTGAGCTGTTAGAATGTCAGAAACAAGCTTTCTGAGCTGAGAAATGCATTTTGTGACAAAGTGCTTCAGTGGATGATGAGAATGTCAGTTTTGACAAAGAACACTGTTCATTACTAAAATGCTCTAATTGAGCTGTTAGAATGTCAGAAACAAGCTTTCTGAGCTGAGAACTGCATTTTGTGACAAAAAGCATCAGTGGATGATGAGAATGTCAGTTTTGACAAAGAACACTGATCATTACTAAAATGCACCAATTGAGCTGTTAGAATGTCAGAAACAAGCTTTCTGAGCTGAGAACTGCATTTTGTGACAAAGTTCTTCAGTGGATGATGAGAATGTCAGTTTTGACAAAGAACACTGTTCATTACTAAAATTCTCTAATTGAGCTGTGAGAATGTCAGAAACAAGCTTTCTGAGCTGAGAACTGCATTTTGTGAGAAATTGAATCAGTGGATGATGAGAATGTCAGTTTTGACAAAGAACACTGTTCATTACTAAAATGCTCCAATTGAGCTGTTAGAATGTCAGAAACAAGCTTTCTGAGCATAAAACTGCATTTTGTGACAAAGTGCATCAGTGGATGATGAGAATGTCAGTTTTGACAAAGAACACTGTTCATTACTAAAATGCTCTAATTGAGCTGTTAGAATGTCAGAAACAAGCTTTCTGAGCTGAGAACTGCATTTTGTGACAAAAAGCATCAGTGGATGATGAGAATGTCAGTTTTGACAAAGAACACTGATCATTACTAAAATGCTCCAATTGAGCTGTTAGAATGTCAGAAACAAGCTTTCTGAGCTGAGAACTGCATTTTGTGACAAAGTGCTTCAGTGGATGATGAGAATGTCAGTTTTGACAAAGAACACTGTTCATTACTAAAATTCTCTAATTGAGCTGTTAGAATGTCAGAAACAAGCTTTCTGAGCTGAGAACTGCATTTTGTGAGAAATTGAATCAGTGGATGATGAGAATGTCAGTTTTGACAAAGAACACTGTTCATTACTAAAATGCTCCAATTGAGCTGTTAGAATGTCAGAAACAAGCTTTCTGAGCATAAAACTGCATTTTGTGACAAAGTGCATCAGTGGATGATGAGAATGTCAGTTTTGACAAAGAACACTGTTCATTACTAAAATGCTCTAATTGAGCTGTTAGAATGTCAGAAACAAGCTTTCTGAGCTGAGAACTGCATTTTGTGACAAAAAGCATCAGTGGATGATGAGAATGTCAGTTTTGACAAAGAACACTGATCATTACTAAAATGCTCCGATTGAGCTGTTAGAATGTCAGAAACAAGCTTTCTGAGCTGAGAAAGGCATTTTGTGACAAAGTGCTTCAGTGGATGATGAGAATGTCAGTTTTGACAAAGAACACTGTTCATTACTAAAATGCTCTAATTGAGCTGTTAGAATGTCAGAAACAAGCTTTCTGAGCTGAGAACTGCATTTTGTGACATAGTTCATCAGTGGATGATGAGAATGTCAGTTTTGACAAAGAACACTGTTCATTACTAAAATGCTCTAATTGAGCTGTTAGAATGTTAGAAACAAGCTTTCTGAGCTGAGAACTGCTTTTGTGACATAGTTCATCAGTGGATGATGAGAATGTCAGTTTTGACAAAGAACTCTGTTCATTACTGAAATGCTCCAATTGAGCTGTTAGAATGTCAGAAACAAGCTTTCTGAGCTGAAAACTGCATTTTGTGACAAAAAGCATCAGTGGATGATGAGAATGTCAGTTTTGACAAAGAACACTGATCATTACTAAAATGCTCCAATTGAGCTGTTAGAATGTCAGAAACAAGCTTTCTGAGCTGAGAACTGCATTTTGTGACATAGTTCATCAGTGGATGATGAGAATGTCAGTTTTGACAAAGAACACTGTTCATTACTAAAATGCTCTAATTGAGCTGTTAGAATGTCAGAAACAAGCTTTCTGAGCTGAAAACTGCATTTTGTGACAAAGTGAATCAGTGGATGATGAGAATGTCAGTTTTGACAAAGAACACTGATCATTACTAAAATGCTCTAATTGAGCTGTTAGAATGTCAGAAACAAGCTTTCTGAGCTGAGAACTGCATTTTGTGACAAAGTGAATCAGTGGATGATGAGAATGTCACTTTTGACAAAGAACACTGATCATTACTAAAATGCTCCAATTGAGCTGTTAGAATGTCAGAAACAAGCTTTCTGAGCTGAAAACTGCATTTTTTTGACAAAGTGCATCAGTGGATGATGAGAATGTCAGTTTTGACAAAGAACACTGTTCATTACTAAATGCTCTAATTGAGCTGTTAGAATGTCAGAAACAAGCTTTCTGAGCTGAGAACTGCATTTTGTGACATAGTTCATCAGTGGATGATGAGAATGTCAGTTTTGACAAAGAACACTGTTCATTACTAAAATGCTCTAATTGAGCTGTTAGAATGTCAGAAACAAGCTTTCTGAGCTGAGAACTGCATTTTGTGACATAGTTCATCAGTGGATGATGAGAATGTCAGTTTTGACAAAGAACACTGTTCATTACTAAAATGCTCTAATTGAGCTGTTAGAATGTTAGAAACAAGCTTTCTGAGCTGAGAACTGCTTTTGTGACATAGTTCATCAGTGGATGATGAGAATGTCAGTTTTGACAAAGAACACTGTTCATTACTAAAATGCTCCAATTGAGCTGTTAGAATGTCAGAAACAAGCTTTCTGAGCTGAGAACCGCATTTTGTGACATAGTTCATCAGTGGATGATGAGAATGTCAGTTTTGACAAAGAACTCTGTTCATTACTGAAATGCTCCAATTGAGCTGTTAGAATGTCAGAAACAAGCTTTCTGAGCTGAGAACCGCATTTTGTGACATAGTTCATCAGTGGATGATGAGAATGTCAGTTTTGACAAAGAACTCTGTTCATTACTGAAATGCTCCAATTGAGCTGTTAGAATGTCAGAAACAAGCTTTCTGAGCTGAAAACTGCATTTTGTGACAAAAAGCATCAGTGGATGATGAGAATGTCAGTTTTGACAAAGAACACTGATCATTACTAAAATGCTCCAATTGAGCTGTTAGAATGTCAGAAACAAGCTTTCTGAGCTGAGAACTGCATTTTGTGACATAGTTCATCAGTGGATGATGAGAATGTCAGTTTTGACAAAGAACACTGTTCATTACAAAAATGCTCTAATTGAGCTGTTAGAATGTCAGAAACAAGCTTTCTGAGCTGAAAACTGCATTTTTTTGACAAAGTGCATCAGTGGATGATGAGAATGTCAGTTTTGACAAAGAACACTGTTCATTACTAAAATGCTCTAATTGAGCTGTTAGAATGTCAGAAACAAGCTGTCTGAGCTGAGAACGCAATTTTGTGACATAGTTCATCAGTGGATGATGAGAATGTCAGTTTTGACAAAGAACACTGTTCATTACTAAAATGCTCTAATTGAGCTGTTAGAATGTCAGAAACAAGCTTTCTGAGCTGAGAACTGCATTTTGTGACATAGTTCATCAGTGGATGATGAGAATGTCAGTTTTGACAAAGAACACTGTTCATTACTAAAATGCTCTAATTGAGCTGTTAGAATGTCAGAAACAAGCTTTCTGAGCTGAGAACTGCATTTTGTGACAAAAAGCATCAGTGGATGATGAGAATGTCAGTTTTGACAAAGAACACTGATCATTACTAAAATGCTCCGATTGAGCTGTTAGAATGTCAGAAACAAGCTTTCTGAGCTGAGAAATGCATTTTGTGACAAGGTGCTTCAGTGGATGATGAGAATGTCAGTTTTGACAAAGAACACTGTTCATTACTAAAATGCTCTAATTGAGCTGTTAGAATGTCAGAAACAAGCTTTCTGAGCTGAGAACTGCATTTTGTGACAAAAAGCATCAGTGGATGATGAGAATGTCAGTTTTGACAAAGAACACTGATCATTACTAAAATGCTCCAATTGAGCTGTTAGAATGTCAGAAACAAGCTTTCTGAGCTGAGAACTGCATTTTGTGACAAAGTTCTTCAGTGGATGATGAGAATGTCAGTTTTGACAAAGAACACTGTTCATTACTAAAATTCTCTAATTGAGCTGTGAGAATGTCAGAAACAAGCTTTCTGAGCTGAGAACTGCATTTTGTGAGAAATTGAATCAGTGGATGATGAGAATGTCAGTTTTGACAAAGAACACTGTTCATTACTAAAATGCTCCAAATTGAGCTGTTAGAATGTCAGAAACAAGCTTTCTGAGCATAAAACTGCATTTTGTGACAAAGTGCATCAGTGGATGATGAGAATGTCAGTTTTGACAAAGAACACTGTTCATTACTAAAATGCTCTAATTGAGCTGTTAGAATGTCAGAAACAAGCTTTCTGAGCTGAGAACTGCATTTTGTGACAAAAAGCATCAGTGGATGATGAGAATGTCAGTTTTGACAAAGAACACTGATCATTACTAAAATGCTCCAATTGAGCTGTTAGAATGTCAGAAACAAGCTTTCTGAGCTGAGAACTGCATTTTGTGACAAAGTGCTTCAGTGGATGATGAGAATGTCAGTTTTGACAAAGAACACTGTTCATTACTAAAATGCTCTAATTGAGCTGTTAGAATGTCAGAAACAAGCTTTCTGAGCTGAGAACTGCATTTTGTGAGAAATTGAATCAGTGGATGATGAGAATGTCAGTTTTGACAAAGAACACTGTTCATTACTAAAATGCTCCAATTGAGCTGTTAGAATGTCAGAAACAAGCTTTCTGAGCATAAAACTGCATTTTGTGACAAAGTGCATCAGTGGATGATGAGAATGTCAGTTTTGACAAAGAACACTGTTCATTACTAAAATGCTCTAATTGAGCTGTTAGAATGTCAGAAACAAGCTTTCTGAGCTGAGAACTGCATTTTGTGACAAAAAGCAACAGTGGATGATGAGAATGTCAGTTTTGACAAAGAACACTGATCATTACTAAAATGCTCCGATTGAGCTGTTAGAATGTCAGAAACAAGCTTTCTGAGCTGAGAAATGCATTTTGTGACAAAGTGCTTCAGTGGATGATGAGAATGTCAGTTTTGACAAAGAACACTGTTCATTACTAAAATGCTCTAATTGAGCTGTTAGAATGTCAGAAACAAGCTTTCTGAGCTGAGAACTGCATTTTGTGACATAGTTCATCAGTGGATGATGAGAATGTCAGTTTTGACAAAGAACACTGTTCATTACTAAAATGCTCTAATTGAGCTGTTAGAATGTTAGAAACAAGCTTTCTGAGCTGAGAACTGCTTTTGTGACATAGTTCATCAGTGGATGATGAGAATGTCAGTTTTGACAAAGAACACTGTTCATTACTAAAATGCTCCAATTGAGCTGTTAGAATGTCAGAAACAAGCTTTCTGAGCTGAGAACCGCATTTTGTGACATAGTTCATCAGTGGATGATGAGAATGTCAGTTTTGACAAAGAACACTGTTCATTACTAAAATGCTCTAATTGAGCTGTTAGAATGTCAGAAACAAGCTTTCTGAGCTGAGAACTGCATTTTGTGACATAGTTCATCAGTGGATGATGAGAATGTCAGTTTTGACAAAGAACACTGTTCATTACTAAAATGCTCTAATTGAGCTGTTAGAATGTTAGAAACAAGCTTTCTGAGCTGAGAACTGCATTTTGTGACATAGTTCATCAGTGGATGATGAGAATGTCAGTTTTGACAAAGAACACTGTTCATTACTAAAATGCTCCAATTGAGCTGTTAGAATGTCAGAAACAAGCTTTCTGAGCTGAGAACCGCATTTTGTGACATAGTTCATCAGTGGATGATGAGAATGTCAGTTTTGACAAAGAACTCTGTTCATTACTGAAATGCTCCAATTGAGCTGTTAGAATGTCAGAAACAAGCTTTCTGAGCTGAAAACTGCATTTTGTGACAAAAAGCATCAGTGGATGATGAGAATGTCAGTTTTGACAAAGAACACTGATCATTACTAAAATGCTCCAATTGAGCTGTTAGAATGTCAGAAACAAGCTTTCTGAGCTGAGAACTGCATTTTGTGACATAGTTCATCAGTGGATGATGAGAATGTCAGTTTTGACAAAGAACACTGTTCATTACAAAAATGCTCTAATTGAGCTGTTAGAATGTCAGAAACAAGCTTTCTGAGCTGAAAACTGCATTTTTTTGACAAAGTGCATCAGTGGATGATGAGAATGTCAGTTTTGACAAAGAACACTGTTCATTACTAAAATGCTCTAATTGAGCTGTTAGAATGTCAGAAACAAGCTGTCTGAGCTGAGAACGCAATTTTGTGACATAGTTCATCAGTGGATGATGAGAATGTCAGTTTTGACAAAGAACACTGTTCATTACTAAAATGCTCTAATTGAGCTGTTAGAATGTCAGAAACAAGCTTTCTGAGCTGAGAACTGCATTTTGTGACATAGTTCATCAGTGGATGATGAGAATGTCAGTTTTGACAAAGAACACTGTTCATTACTAAAATGCTCTAATTGAGCTGTTAGAATGTCAGAAACAAGCTTTCTGAGCTGAGAACTGCATTTTGTGACAAAAAGCATCAGTGGATGATGAGAATGTCAGTTTTGACAAAGAACACTGATCATTACTAAAATGCTCCGATTGAGCTGTTAGAATGTCAGAAACAAGCTTTCTGAGCTGAGAAATGCATTTTGTGACAAGGTGCTTCAGTGGATGATGAGAATGTCAGTTTTGACAAAGAACACTGTTCATTACTAAAATGCTCTAATTGAGCTGTTAGAATGTCAGAAACAAGCTTTCTGAGCTGAGAACTGCATTTTGTGACAAAAAGCATCAGTGGATGATGAGAATGTCAGTTTTGACAAAGAACACTGATCATTACTAAAATGCTCCAATTGAGCTGTTAGAATGTCAGAAACAAGCTTTCTGAGCTGAGAACTGCATTTTGTGACAAAGTTCTTCAGTGGATGATGAGAATGTCAGTTTTGACAAAGAACACTGTTCATTACTAAAATTCTCTAATTGAGCTGTGAGAATGTCAGAAACAAGCTTTCTGAGCTGAGAACTGCATTTTGTGAGAAATTGAATCAGTGGATGATGAGAATGTCAGTTTTGACAAAGAACACTGTTCATTACTAAAATGCTCCAATTGAGCTGTTAGAATGTCAGAAACAAGCTTTCTGAGCATAAAACTGCATTTTGTGACAAAGTGCATCAGTGGATGATGAGAATGTCAGTTTTGACAAAGAACACTGTTCATTACTAAAATGCTCTAATTGAGCTGTTAGAATGTCAGAAACAAGCTTTCTGAGCTGAGAACTGCATTTTGTGACAAAAAGCATCAGTGGATGATGAGAATGTCAGTTTTGACAAAGAACACTGATCATTACTAAAATGCTCCAATTGAGCTGTTAGAATGTCAGAAACAAGCTTTCTGAGCTGAAAACTGCATTTTTTTGACAAAGTGCATCAGTGGATGATGAGAATGTCAGTTTTGACAAAGAACACTGTTCATTACTAAATGCTCTAATTGAGCTGTTAGAATGTCAGAAACAAGCTTTCTGAGCTGAGAACTGCATTTTGTGACATAGTTCATCAGTGGATGATGAGAATGTCAGTTTTGACAAAGAACACTGTTCATTACTAAAATGCTCTAATTGAGCTGTTAGAATGTCAGAAACAAGCTTTCTGAGCTGAGAACTGCATTTTGTGACATAGTTCATCAGTGGATTGATGAGAATGTCAGTTTTGACAAAGAACACTGTTCATTACTAAAATGCTCTAATTGAGCTGTTAGAATGTTAGAAACAAGCTTTCTGAGCTGAGAACTGCTTTTGTGACATAGTTCATCAGTGGATGATGAGAATGTCAGTTTTGACAAAGAACACTGTTCATTACTAAAATGCTCCGATTGAGCTGTTAGAATGTCAGAAACAAGCTTTCTGAGCTGAGAAATGCATTTTGTGACAAAGTGCTTCAGTGGATGATGAGAATGTCAGTTTTGACAAAGAACACTGTTCATTACTAAAATGCTCTAATTGAGCTGTTAGAATGTCAGAAACAAGCTTTCTGAGCTGAGAACTGCATTTTGTGACATAGTTCATCAGTGGATGATGAGAATGTCAGTTTTGACAAAGAACACTGTTCATTACTAAAATGCTCTAATTGAGCTGTTAGAATGTTAGAAACAAGCTTTCTGAGCTGAGAACTGCTTTTGTGACATAGTTCATCAGTGGATGATGAGAATGTCAGTTTTGACAAAGAACACTGTTCATTACTGAAATGCTCCAATTGAGCTGTTAGAATGTCAGAAACAAGCTTTCTGAGCTGAATACTGCATTTTGTGACAAAAAGCATCAGTGGATGATGAGAATGTCAGTTTTGACAAAGAACACTGATCATTACTAAAATGCTCCAATTGAGCTGTTAGAATGTCAGAAACAAGCTTTCTGAGCTGAGAAATGCATTTTGTGACATAGTTCATCAGTGGATGATGAGAATGTCAGTTTTGACAAAGAACACTGTTCATTACTAAAATGCTCTAATTGAGCTGTTAGAATGTCAGAAACAAGCTTTCTGAGCTGAAAACTGCATTTTGTGACAAAGTGAATCAGTGGATGATGAGAATGTCAGTTTTGACAAAGAACACTGATCATTACTAAAATGCTCTAATTGAGCTGTTAGAATGTCAGAAACAAGCTTTCTGAGCTGAGAACTGCATTTTGTGACAAAGTGAATCAGTGGATGATGAGAATGTCAGTTTTGACAAAGAACACTGATCATTACTAAAATGCTCCAATTGAGCTGTTAGAATGTCAGAAACAACCTTTCTGAGCTGAAAACTGCATTTTTTTGACAAAGTGCATCAGTGGATGATGAGAATGTCAGTTTTGACAAAGAACACTGTTCATTACTAAAATGCTCTAATTGAGCTGTTAGAATGTCAGAAACAAGCTTTCTGAGCTGAGAACTGCATTTTGTGACATAGTTCATCAGTGGATGATGAGAATGTCAGTTTTGACAAAGAACACTGTTCATTACTAAAATGCTCTAATTGAGCTGTTAGAATGTCAGAAACAAGCTTTCTGAGCTGAGAACTGCATTTTGTGACATAGTTCATCAGTGGATTGATGAGAATGTCAGTTTTGACAAAGAACACTGTTCATTACTAAAATGCTCTAATTGAGCTGTTAGAATGTCAGAAACAAGCTTTCTGAGCTGAGAACTGCATTTTGTGACAAAAAGCATCAGTGGATGATGAGAATGTCAGTTTTGACAAAGAACACTGTTCATTACTGAAATGCTCCAATTGAGCTGTTAGAATGTCAGAAACAAGCTTTCTGAGCTGAAAACTGCATTTTGTGACATAGTTCATCAGTGGATGATGAGAATGTCAGTTTTGACAAAGAACACTGTTCATTACTGAAATGCTCCAATTGAGCTGTTAGAATGTCAGAAACAAGCTTTCTGAGCTGAAAACTGCATTTTGTGACATAGTTCATCAGTGGATGATGAGAATGTCAGTTTTGACAAAGAACACTGATCATCACTAAAATGCTCCAATTGAGCTGTTAGAATGTCAGAAACAAGCTTTCTGAGCTGAAAACTGCATTTTGTGACAAAAAGCATCAGTGGATGATGAGAATGTCAGTTTTGACAAAGAACACTGATCATTACTAAAATGCTCCAATTGAGCTGTTAGAATGTCAGAAACAAGCTTTCTGAGCTGAGAACTGCATTTTGTGACAAAGTTCATCAGTGGATGATGAGAATGTCAGTTTTGACAAAGAACTCTGTTAATTACTAAAATGCTCTAATTGAGCTGTTAGAATGTCAGAAACAAGCTTTCTGAGCTGAAAACTGCATTTTGTGACAAAAAGCATCAGTGGATGATGAGAATGTCAGTTTTGACAAAGAACACTGATCATTACTAAAATGCTCCAATTGAGCTGTTAGAATGTCAGAAACAAGCTTTCTGAGCTGAAAACTGCATTTTTTGAACAAAGTGCATCAGTGGATGATGAGAATGTCAGTTTTGACAAAGAACACTGTTCATTACTAAAATGCTCTAATTGAGCTGTTAGAATGTCAGAAACAAGCTTTCTGAGCTGAGAACTGCATTTTGTGACAAAGTGCTTCAGTGGATGATGAGAATGTCAGTTTTGACAAAGAACACTGTTCATTACTAAAATACTCTAATTGAGCTGTTAGAATGTCAGAAACAAGCTTTCTGAGCTGAGAACTGCATTTTGTGACAAAGTGCATCAGTGGATGATGAGAATGTCAGTTTTGACAAAGAACACTGATCATCACTAAAATGCTCCAATTAAGCTGTTAGAATGTCAGAAACAAGCTTTCTGAGCTGAGAAATGCATTTTGTGACAAAGTGCATCAGTGGATGATGAGAATGTCAGTTTTGACAAAGAACACTGTTCATTACTAAAATGCTCTAATTGAGCTGTTAGAATGTCAGAAACAAGCTTTCTGAGCTGAGAACTGCATTTTGTGACATAGTTCATCAGTGGATGATGAGAATGTCAGTTTTGACAAAGAACACTGTTCATTACTAAAATGCTCTAATTGAGCTGTTAGAATGTTAGAAACAAGCTTTCTGAGCTGAGAACTGCATTTTGTGACATAGTTCATCAGTGGATGATGAGAATGTCAGTTTTGACAAAGAACACTGTTCATTACTAAAATGCTCCAATTGAGCTGCTAGAATGTCAGAAACAAGCTTTCTGAGCTGAGAACTGCATTTTGTGACATAGTTCATCAGTGGATGATGAGACTGTCAGTTTTGACAAAGAACACTGTTCATTACTAAAATGCTCTAATTGAGCTGTTAGAATGTCAGAAACAAGCTTTCTGAGCTGAGAACTGCATTTTGTGACATAGTTCATCAGTGGATGATGAGAATGTCAGTTTTGACAAAGAACACTGTTCATTACTGAAATGCTCAAATTGAGCTGTTAGAATGTCAGAAACAAGCTTTCTGAGCTGAGAAATGCATTTTGTGACATAGTCCATCAGTGGATGATGAGAATGTCAGTTTTGACAAAGAACACTGTTCATTACTAAAATGCTCTAATTGAGCTGTTAGAATGTCAGAAACAAGCTTTCTGAGCTGAGAACTGCATTTTGTGACATAGTCCATCAGTGGATGATGAGAATGTCAGTTTTGACAAAGAACACTGTTCATTACTAAAATGCTCTAATTGAGCTGTTAGAATGTCAGAAACAAGCTTTCTGAGCTGAGAACTGCATTTTGTGACAGTTCATCAGTGGATGATGAGAATGTCAGTTTTGACAAAGAACACTGTTCATTACTAAAATGCTCTAATTGAGCTGTTAGAATGTCAGAAACAAGCTTTCTGAGCTGAGAACTGCATTTTGTGACATAGTTCATCAGTGGATGATGAGAATGTCAGTTTTGACAAAGAACACTGTTCATTACTAAAATGCTCTAATTGAGCTGTTAGAATGTTAGAAACAAGCTTTCTGAGCTGAGAACTGCATTTTGTGACATAGTTCATCAGTGGATGATGAGAATGTCAGTTTTGACAAAGAACTCTGTTCATTACTGAAATGCTCCAATTGAGCTGTTAGAATGTCAGAAACAAGCTTTCTGAGCTGAGAACTGCTTTTTGTGACAAAGTTCATCAGTGGATGATGAGAATGTCAGTTTTGACAAAGAACTCTGTTCATTACTAAAATGCTCTAATTGAGCTGTTAGAATGTCAGAAACAAGCTTTCTGAGCTGAGAACTGCATTTTGTGACAAAGTTCATCAGTGGATGATGAGAATGTCAGTTTTGACAAAGAACTCTGTTCATTACTGAAATGCTCCAATTGAGCTGTTAGAATGTCAGAAACAAGCTTTCTGAGCTGAAAACTGCATTTTGTGACAAAAAGCATCAGTGGATGATGAGAATGTCAGTTTTGACAAAGAACACTGATCATTACTAAAATGCTCCGATTGAGCTGTTAGAATGTCAGAAACAACCTTTCTGAGCTGAAAACTGCATTTTTTTGACAAAGTGCATCAGTGGATGATGAGAATGTCAGTTTTGACAAAGAACACTGTTCATTACTAAAATGCTCTAATTGAGCTGTTAGAATGTCAGAAACAAGCTTTCTGAGCTGAGAACTGCATTTTGTGACATAGTTCATCAGTGGATGATGAGAATGTCAGTTTTGACAAAGAACACTGTTCATTACTAAAATGCTCTAATTGAGCTGTTAGAATGTCAGAAACAAGCTTTCTGAGCTGAGAACTGCATTTTGTGACAAAAAGCATCAGTGGATGATGAGAATGTCAGTTTTGACAAAGAACACTGTTCATTACTGAAATGCTCCAATTGAGCTGTTAGAATGTCAGAAACAAGCTTTCTGAGCTGAAAACTGCATTTTGTGACATAGTTCATCAGTGGATGATGAGAATGTCAGTTTTGACAAAGAACACTGTTCATTACTGAAATGCTCCAATTGAGCTGTTAGAATGTCAGAAACAAGCTTTCTGAGCTGAAAACTGCATTTTGTGACATAGTTCATCAGTGGATGATGAGAATGTCAGTTTTGACAAAGAACACTGATCATCACTAAAATGCTCCAATTGAGCTGTTAGAATGTCAGAAACAAGCTTTCTGAGCTGAAAACTGCATTTTGTGACAAAAAGCATCAGTGGATGATGAGAATGTCAGTTTTGACAAAGAACACTGATCATTACTAAAATGCTCCAATTGAGCTGTTAGAATGTCAGAAACAAGCTTTCTGAGCTGAGAACTGCATTTTGTGACAAAGTTCATCAGTGGATGATGAGAATGTCAGTTTTGACAAAGAACTCTGTTAATTACTAAAATGCTCTAATTGAGCTGTTAGAATGTCAGAAACAAGCTTTCTGAGCTGAAAACTGCATTTTGTGACAAAAAGCATCAGTGGATGATGAGAATGTCAGTTTTGACAAAGAACACTGATCATTACTAAAATGCTCCAATTGAGCTGTTAGAATGTCAGAAACAAGCTTTCTGAGCTGAAAACTGCATTTTTTGAACAAAGTGCATCAGTGGATGATGAGAATGTCAGTTTTGACAAAGAACACTGTTCATTACTAAAATGCTCTAATTGAGCTGTTAGAATGTCAGAAACAAGCTTTCTGAGCTGAGAACTGCATTTTGTGACAAAGTGCTTCAGTGGATGATGAGAATGTCAGTTTTGACAAAGAACACTGTTCATTACTAAAATACTCTAATTGAGCTGTTAGAATGTCAGAAACAAGCTTTCTGAGCTGAGAACTGCATTTTGTGACAAAGTGCATCAGTGGATGATGAGAATGTCAGTTTTGACAAAGAACACTGATCATCACTAAAATGCTCCAATTAAGCTGTTAGAATGTCAGAAACAAGCTTTCTGAGCTGAGAAATGCATTTTGTGACAAAGTGCATCAGTGGATGATGAGAATGTCAGTTTTGACAAAGAACACTGTTCATTACTAAAATGCTCTAATTGAGCTGTTAGAATGTCAGAAACAAGCTTTCTGAGCTGAGAACTGCATTTTGTGACATAGTTCATCAGTGGATGATGAGAATGTCAGTTTTGACAAAGAACACTGTTCATTACTAAAATGCTCTAATTGAGCTGTTAGAATGTTAGAAACAAGCTTTCTGAGCTGAGAACTGCATTTTGTGACATAGTTCATCAGTGGATGATGAGAATGTCAGTTTTGACAAAGAACACTGTTCATTACTAAAATGCTCCAATTGAGCTGCTAGAATGTCAGAAACAAGCTTTCTGAGCTGAGAACTGCATTTTGTGACATAGTTCATCAGTGGATGATGAGAATGTCAGTTTTGACAAAGAACACTGTTCATTACTAAAATGCTCTAATTGAGCTGTTAGAATGTCAGAAACAAGCTTTCTGAGCTGAGAACTGCATTTTGTGACATAGTTCATCAGTGGATGATGAGAATGTCAGTTTTGACAAAGAACACTGTTCATTACTGAAATGCTCAAATTGAGCTGTTAGAATGTCAGAAACAAGCTTTCTGAGCTGAGAAATGCATTTTGTGACAAAGTGCATCAGTGGATGATGAGAATGTCAGTTTTGACAAAGAACA
Organism: Barbatula barbatula; assembly: GCF_947034865.1. NCBI lineage: Eukaryota > Metazoa > Chordata > Actinopteri > Cypriniformes > Nemacheilidae > Barbatula > Barbatula barbatula. Next base: position 18,813,199 of record NC_136781.1, on the reverse strand, counting down.
CTGTTCATTACTAAAATGCTCTAATTGAGCTGTTAGAATGTCAGAAACAAGCTTTCTGAGCTGAGAACTGCATTTTGTGACATAGTCCATCAGTGGATGATGAGAATGTCAGTTTTGACAAAGAACACTGTTCATTACTAAAATGCTCTAATTGAGCTGTTAGAATGTCAGAAACAAGCTTTCTGAGCTGAGAACTGCATTTTGTGACAGTTCATCAGTGGATGATGAGAATGTCAGTTTTGACAAAGAACACTGTTCATTACTAAAATGCTCTAATTGAGCTGTTAGAATGTCAGAAACAAGCTTTCTGAGCTGAGAACTGCATTTTGTGACATAGTTCATCAGTGGATGATGAGAATGTCAGTTTTGACAAAGAACACTGTTCATTACTAAAATGCTCTAATTGAGCTGTTAGAATGTTAGAAACAAGCTTTCTGAGCTGAGAACTGCATTTTGTGACATAGTTCATCAGTGGATGATGAGAATGTCAGTTTTGACAAAGAACTCTGTTCATTACTGAAATGCTCCAATTGAGCTGTTAGAATGTCAGAAACAAGCTTTCTGAGCTGAGAACTGCTTTTTGTGACAAAGTTCATCAGTGGATGATGAGAATGTCAGTTTTGACAAAGAACACTGTTCATTACTAAAATGCTCTAATTGAGCTGTTAGAATGTCAGAAACAAGCTTTCTGAGCTGAGAACTGCATTTTGTGACAAAGTTCATCAGTGGATGATGAGAATGTCAGTTTTGACAAAGAACTCTGTTCATTACTGAAATGCTCCAATTGAGCTGTTAGAATGTCAGAAACAAGCTTTCTGAGCTGAAAACTGCATTTTGTGACAAAAAGCATCAGTGGATGATGAGAATGTCAGTTTTGACAAAGAACACTGATCATTACTAAAATGCTCCAATTGAGCTGTTAGAATGTCATAAACAAGCTTTCTGAGCTGAGAAATGCATTTTGTGACAAAGTGCATCAGTGGATGATGAGAATGTCACTTTTGACAAAGAACACTGTTCATTACTAAAATGCTCTAATTGAGCTGTTAGAATGTTAGAAACAAGCTTTCTGAGCTGAGAACTGCATTTTGTGACAAAGTTCATCAGTGGATGATGAGAATGTCAGTTTTGACAAAGAACACTGATCATTACTAAAATGCTCCAATTGAGCTGTTAGAATGTCAGAAACAAGCTTTCTGAGCTGAGAAATGCATTTTGTGACAAAGTGCTTCAGTGGATGATGAGAATGTCAGTTTTGACAGAGAACACTGTTCATTACTAAAATGCTCTAATTGAGCTGTTAGAATGTCAGAAACAAGCTTTCTGAGCTGAGAACTGCATTTTGTGACAAAAAGCATCAGTGGATGATGAGAATGTCAGTTTTGACAAAGAACACTGATCATTACTAAAATGCTCCAATTGAGCTGTTAGAATGTCAGAAACAAGCTTTCTGAGCTGAGAAATGCATTTTGTGACAAAGTGCATCAGTGGATGATGAGAATGTCACTTTTGACAAAGAACACTGTTCATTACTAAAATGCTCTAATTGAACTGTTAGAATGTCAGAAACAAGCTTTCTGAGCTGAGAACTGCATTTTGTGACATAGTTCATCAGTGGATGATGAGAATGTCAGTTTTGACAAAGAACACTGTTCATTACTAAAATGCTCTAATTGAGCTGTTAGAATGTCAGAAACAAGCTTTCTGAGCTGAGAACTGCATTTTGTGACAAAGTGAATCAGTGGATGATGAGAATGTCAGTTTTGACAAAGAACACTGATCATCACTAAAATGCTCCAATTAAGCTGTTAGAATGTCAGAAACAAGCTTTCTGAGCTGAGAACTGCATTTTGTGACATAGTTCATCAGTGGATGATGAGAATGTCAGTTTTGACAAAGAACACTGTTCATTACTGAAATGCTCAAATTGAGCTGTTAGAATGTCAGAAACAAGCTTTCTGAGCTGAGAAATGCATTTTGTGACAAAGTGCATCAGTGGATGATGAGAATGTCAGTTTTGACAAAGAACACTGTTCATTACTAAAATGCTCTAATTGAGCTGTTAGAATGTTAGAAACAAGCTTTCTGAGCTGAGAACTGCATTTTGTGACATAGTTCATCAGTGGATGATGAGAATGTCAGTTTTGACAAAGAACACTGTTCATTACTAAAATGCTCCAATTGAGCTGCTAGAATGTCAGAAACAAGCTTTCTGAGCTGAGAACTGCATTTTGTGACATAGTTCATCAGTGGATGATGAGAATGTCAGTTTTGACAAAGAACACTGTTCATTACTAAAATGCTCTAATTGAGCTGTTAGAATGTCAGAAACAAGCTTTCTGAGCTGAGAACTGCATTTTGTGACATAGTTCATCAGTGGATGATGAGAATGTCAGTTTTGACAAAGAACACTGTTCATTACTGAAATGCTCAAATTGAGCTGTTAGAATGTCAGAAACAAGCTTTCTGAGCTGAGAAATGCATTTTGTGACAAAGTGCATCAGTGGATGATGAGAATGTCAGTTTTGACAAAGAACACTGTTCATTACTAAAATGCTCTAATTGAGCTGTTAGAATGTCAGAAACAAGCTTTCTGAGCTGAGAACTGCATTTTGTGACATAGTCCATCAGTGGATGATGAGAATGTCAGTTTTGACAAAGAACACTGTTCATTACTAAAATGCTCTAATTGAGCTGTTAGAATGTCAGAAACAAGCTTTCTGAGCTGAGAACTGCATTTTGTGACAGTTCATCAGTGGATGATGAGAATGTCAGTTTTGACAAAGAACACTGTTCATTACTAAAATGCTCTAATTGAGCTGTTAGAATGTCAGAAACAAGCTTTCTGAGCTGAGAACTGCATTTTGTGACATAGTTCATCAGTGGATGATGAGAATGTCAGTTTTGACAAAGAACACTGTTCATTACTAAAATGCTCTAATTGAGCTGTTAGAATGTTAGAAACAAGCTTTCTGAGCTGAGAACTGCATTTTGTGACATAGTTCATCAGTGGATGATGAGAATGTCAGTTTTGACAAAGAACTCTGTTCATTACTGAAATGCTCCAATTGAGCTGTTAGAATGTCAGAAACAAGCTTTCTGAGCTGAGAACTGCTTTTTGTGACAAAGTTCATCAGTGGATGATGAGAATGTCAGTTTTGACAAAGAACACTGTTCATTACTAAAATGCTCTAATTGAGCTGTTAGAATGTCAGAAACAAGCTTTCTGAGCTGAGAACTGCATTTTGTGACAAAGTTCATCAGTGGATGATGAGAATGTCAGTTTTGACAAAGAACTCTGTTCATTACTGAAATGCTCCAATTGAGCTGTTAGAATGTCAGAAACAAGCTTTCTGAGCTGAAAACTGCATTTTGTGACAAAAAGCATCAGTGGATGATGAGAATGTCAGTTTTGACAAAGAACACTGATCATTACTAAAATGCTCCAATTGAGCTGTTAGAATGTCATAAACAAGCTTTCTGAGCTGAGAAATGCATTTTGTGACAAAGTGCATCAGTGGATGATGAGAATGTCACTTTTGACAAAGAACACTGTTCATTACTAAAATGCTCTAATTGAGCTGTTAGAATGTTAGAAACAAGCTTTCTGAGCTGAGAACTGCATTTTGTGACAAAGTTCATCAGTGGATGATGAGAATGTCAGTTTTGACAAAGAACACTGATCATTACTAAAATGCTCCAATTGAGCTGTTAGAATGTCAGAAACAAGCTTTCTGAGCTGAGAAATGCATTTTGTGACAAAGTGCTTCAGTGGATGATGAGAATGTCAGTTTTGACAGAGAACACTGTTCATTACTAAAATGCTCTAATTGAGCTGTTAGAATGTCAGAAACAAGCTTTCTGAGCTGAGAACTGCATTTTGTGACAAGAAGCATCAGTGGATGATGAGAATGTCAGTTTTGACAAAGAACACTGATCATTACTAAAATGCTCCAATTGAGCTGTTAGAATGTCAGAAACAAGCTTTCTGAGCTGAGAACTGCATTTTGTGACAAAGTGCATCAGTGGATGATGAGAATGTCACTTTTGACAAAGAACACTGTTCATTACTAAAATGCTCTAATTGAACTGTTAGAATGTCAGAAACAAGCTTTCTGAGCTGAGAACTGCATTTTGTGACATAGTTCATCAGTGGATGATGAGAATGTCAGTTTTGACAAAGAACACTGTTCATTACTAAAATGCTCTAATTGAGCTGTTAGAATGTCAGAAACAAGCTTTCTGAGCTGAGAACTGCATTTTGTGACAAAGTGAATCAGTGGATGATGAGAATGTCAGTTTTGACAAAGAACACTGATCATCACTAAAATGCTCCAATTAAGCTGTTAGAATGTCAGAAACAAGCTTTCTGAGCTGAGAACTGCATTTTGTGACATAGTTCATCAGTGGATGATGAGAATGTCAGTTTTGACAAAGAACACTGTTCATTACTGAAATGCTCAAATTGAGCTGTTAGAATGTCAGAAACAAGCTTTCTGAGCTGAGAAATGCATTTTGTGACAAAGTGCATCAGTGGATGATGAGAATGTCAGTTTTGACAAAGAACACTGTTCATTACTAAAATGCTCTAATTGAGCTGTTAGAATGTCAGAAACAAGCTTTCTGAGCTGAGAACTGCATTTTGTGACAAAGTTCATCAGTGGATGATGAGAATGTCAGTTTTGACAAAGAACACTGATCATTACTAAAATGCTCCAATTGAGCTGTTAGAATGTCAGAAACAAGCTTTCTGAGCTGAGAACTGCATTTTGTGACAAAGTGAATCAGTGGATGGATGAGAATGTCACTTTTGACAAAGAACACTGTTCATTACTGAAATGCTCCAATTGAGCTGTTAGAATGTCAGAAAAAAGCTTTCTGAGCTGAAAACTGCATTTTGTGACATAGTTCATCAGTGGATGATGAGAATGTCAGTTTTGACAAAGAACACTGATCATCACTAAAATGCTCCAATTAAGCTGTTAGAATGTCAGAAACAAGCTTTCTGAGCTGAGAACTGCATTTTGTGACATAGTTCATCAGTGGATGATGAGAATGTCAGTTTTGACAAAGAACACTGTTCATTACTAAAATTCTCTAATTGAGCTGTTAGAATGTCAGAAACAAGCTTTCTGAGCTGAGAACTGCATTTTGTGAGAAAGTGAATCAGTGGATGATGAGAATGTCAGTTTTGACAAAGAACACTGATCATTACTAAAATGCTCCGATTGAGCTGTTAGAATGTCAGAAACAAGCTTTCTGAGCTGAGAAATGCATTTTGTGACAAAGTGCTTCAGTGGATGATGAGAATGTCAGTTTTGACAAAGAACACTGTTCATTACTAAAATGCTCCAATTGAGCTGTTAGAATGTCAGAAACAAGCTTTCTGAGCTGAGAACTGCATTTTGTGACATAGTTCATCAGTGGATGATGAGAATGTCAGTTTTGACAAAGAACACTGATCATTACTAAAATGCTCCAATTGAGCTGTTAGAATGTCAGAAACAAGCTTTCTGAGCTGAGAACTGCATTTTGTGACAGAGTTCATCAGTGGATGATGAGAATGTCAGTTTTGACAAAGAACACTGTTCATTACTAAAAATGCTCTAATTGAGCTGTTAGAATGTCAGAAACAAGCTTTCTGAGCTGAAAACTGCATTTTGTGACAAAGTGAATCAGTGGATGATGAGAATGTCAGTTTTGACAAAGAACACTGATCATTACTAAAATGCTCTAATTGAGCTGTTAGAATGTCAGAAACAAGCTTTCTGAGCTGAGAACTGCATTTTGTGACAAAGTGAATCAGTGGATGATGAGAATGTCACTTTTGACAAAGAACACTGATCATTACTAAAATGCTCCAATTGAGCTGTTAGAATGTCAGAAACAAGCTTTCTGAGCTGAAAACTGCATTTTTTTGACAAAGTGCATCAGTGGATGATGAGAATGTCAGTTTTGACAAAGAACACTGTTCATTACTAAAATGCTCTAATTGAGCTGTTAGAATGTCAGAAACAAGCTTTCTGAGCTGAGAACTGCATTTTGTGACATAGTCCATCAGTGGATGATGAGAATGTCAGTTTTGACAAAGAACACTGTTCATTACTAAAATGCTCTAATTGAGCTGTTAGAATGTCAGAAGCAAGCTTTCTGAGCTGAGAACTGCATTTTGTGACAGTTCATCAGTGGATGATGAGAATGTCAGTTTTGACAAAGAACACTGTTCATTACTAAAATGCTCTAATTGAGCTGTTAGAATGTCAGAAACAAGCTTTCTGAGCTGAGAACTGCATTTTGTGACATAGTTCATCAGTGGATGATGAGAATGTCAGTTTTGACAAAGAACACTGTTCATTACTAAAATGCTCTAATTGAGCTGTTAGAATGTCAGAAACAAGCTTTCTGAGCTGAGAACTGCATTTTGTGACAAAACGCATCAGTGGATGATGAGAATGTAAGTTTTGACAAAGAACACTGATCATTACTAAAATGCTCCGATTGAGCTGTTAGAATGTCAGAAACAAGCTTTCTGAGCTGAGAAATGCATTTTGTGACAAAGTGCTTCAGTGGATGATGAGAATGTCAGTTTTGACAAAGAACACTGTTCATTACTAAAATGCTCTAATTGAGCTGTTAGAATGTCAGAAACAAGCTTTCTGAGCTGAGAACTGCATATTGTGACATAGTTCATCAGTGGATGATGAGAATGTCAGTTTTGACAAAGAACACTGTTCATTACTAAAATGCTCTAATTGAGCTGTTAGAATGTCAGAAACAAGCTTTCTGAGCTGAGAACTGCATTTTGTGACATAGTTCATCAGTGGATGATGAGAATGTCAGTTTTGACAAAGAACACTGTTCATTACTAAAATGCTCTAATTGAGCTGTTAGAATGTTAGAAACAAGCTTTCTGAGCTGAGAACTGCATTTTGTGACATAGTTCATCAGTGGATGATGAGAATGTCAGTTTTGACAAAGAACACTGTTCATTACTAAAATGCTCCAATTGAGCTGCTAGAATGTCAGAAACAAGCTTTCTGAGCTGAGAACTGCATTTTGTGACATAGTTCATCAGTGGATGATGAGAATGTCAGTTTTGACAAAGAACACTGTTCATTACTAAAATGCTCTAATTGAGCTGTTAGAATGTCAGAAACAAGCTTTCTGAGCTGAGAACTGCATTTTGTGACATAGTTCATCAGTGGATGATGAGAATGTCAGTTTTGACAAAGAACACTGTTCATTACTGAAATGCTAAAATTGAGCTGTTAGAATGTCAGAGACAAGCTTTCTGAGCTGAGAAATGCATTTTGTGACAAAGTGCATCAGTGGATGATGAGAATGTCAGTTTTGACAAAGAACACTGTTCATTACTAAAATGCTCTAATTGAGCTGTTAGAATGTCAGAAACAAGCTTTCTGAGCTGAGAACTGCATTTTGTGACAGTTCATCAGTGGATGATGAGAATGTCAGTTTTGACAAAGAACACTGTTCATTACTAAAATGCTCTAATTGAGCTGTTAGAATGTCAGAAACAAGCTTTCTGAGCTGAGAACTGCATTTTGTGACATAGTTCATCAGTGGATGATGAGAATGTCAGTTTTGACAAAGAACACTGTTCATTACTAAAATGCTCTAATTGAGCTGTTAGAATGTTAGAAACAAGCTTTCTGAGCTGAGAACTGCATTTTGTGACATAGTTCATCAGTGGATGATGAGAATGTCAGTTTTGACAAAGAACTCTGTTCATTACTGAAATGCTCCAATTGAGCTGTAAGAATGTCAGAAACAAGCTTTCTGAGCTGAAAACTGCATTTTGTGACAAAAAGCATCAGTGGATGATGAGAATGTCAGTTTTGACAAAGAACACTGATCATTACTAAAATGCTCCAATTGAGCTGTTAGAATGTCAGAAACAAGCTTTCTGAGCTGAGAACTGCTTTTTGTGACAAAGTTCATCAGTGGATGATGAGAATGTCAGTTTTGACAAAGAACACTGTTCATTACTAAAATGCTCTAATTGAGCTGTTAGAATGTCAGAAACAAGCTTTCTGAGCTGAGAACTGCATTTTGTGACAAAGTTCATCAGTGGATGATGAGAATGTCAGTTTTGACAAAGAACTCTGTTCATTACTGAAATGCTCCAATTGAGCTGTTAGAATGTCAGAAACAAGCTTTCTGAGCTGAAAACTGCATTTTGTGACAAAAAGCATCAGTGGATGATGAGAATGTCAGTTTTGACAAAGAACACTGATCATTACTAAAATGCTCCAATTGAGCTGTTAGAATGTCATAAACAAGCTTTCTGAGCTGAGAAATGCATTTTGTGACAAAGTGCATCAGTGGATGATGAGAATGTCACTTTTGACAAAGAACACTGTTCATTACTAAAATGCTCTAATTGAGCTGTTAGAATGTTAGAAACAAGCTTTCTGAGCTGAGAACTGCATTTTGTGACAAAGTTCATCAGTGGATGATGAGAATGTCAGTTTTGACAAAGAACACTGATCATTACTAAAATGCTCTAATTGAGCTGTTAGAATGTCAGAAACAAGCTTTCTGAGCTGAGAAATGCATTTTGTGACAAAGTGCTTCAGTGGATGATGAGAATGTCAGTTTTGACAGAGAACACTGTTCATTACTAAAATGCTCTAATTGAGCTGTTAGAATGTCAGAAACAAGCTTTCTGAGCTGAGAACTGCATTTTGTGACAAAAAGCATCAGTGGATGATGAGAATGTCAGTTTTGACAAAGAACACTGATCATTACTAAAATGCTCCAATTGAGCTGTTAGAATGTCAGAAACAAGCTTTCTGAGCTGAGAAATGCATTTTGTGACAAAGTGCATCAGTGGATGATGAGAATGTCACTTTTGACAAAGAACACTGTTCATTACTAAAATGCTCTAATTGAACTGTTAGAATGTCAGAAACAAGCTTTCTGAGCTGAGAACTGCATTTTGTGACATAGTTCATCAGTGGATGATGAGAATGTCAGTTTTGACAAAGAACACTGTTCATTACTAAAATGCTCTAATTGAGCTGTTAGAATGTCAGAAACAAGCTTTCTGAGCTGAGAACTGCATTTTGTGACAAAGTGAATCAGTGGATGATGAGAATGTCAGTTTTGACAAAGAACACTGATCATCACTAAAATGCTCCAATTAAGCTGTTAGAATGTCAGAAACAAGCTTTCTGAGCTGAGAACTGCATTTTGTGACATAGTTCATCAGTGGATGATGAGAATGTCAGTTTTGACAAAGAACACTGTTCATTACTGAAATGCTCAAATTGAGCTGTTAGAATGTCAGAAACAAGCTTTCTGAGCTGAGAAATGCATTTTGTGACAAAGTGCATCAGTGGATGATGAGAATGTCAGTTTTGACAAAGAACACTGTTCATTACTAAAATGCTCTAATTGAGCTGTTAGAATGTCAGAAACAAGCTTTCTGAGCTGAGAACTGCATTTTGTGACAAAGTTCATCAGTGGATGATGAGAATGTCAGTTTTGACAAAGAACACTGATCATTACTAAAATGCTCCAATTGAGCTGTTAGAATGTCAGAAACAAGCTTTCTGAGCTGAGAACTGCATTTTGTGACAAAGTGAATCAGTGGATGGATGAGAATGTCACTTTTGACAAAGAACACTGTTCATTACTGAAATGCTCCAATTGAGCTGTTAGAATGTCAGAAACAAGCTTTCTGAGCTGAAAACTGCATTTTGTGACATAGTTCATCAGTGGATGATGAGAATGTCAGTTTTGACAAAGAACACTGTTCATTACTTAAATGCTCCAATTGAGCTGTTAGAATGTCAGAAACAAGCTTTCTGAGCATAAAACTGCATTTTGTGACAAAGTGCATCAGTGGATGATGAGAATGTCAGTTTTGACAAAGAACACTGTTCATTACTAAAATGCTCTAATTGAGCTGTTAGAATGTCAGAAACAAGCTTTCTGAGCTGAGAACTGCATTTTGTGACAAAAAGCATCAGTGGATGATGAGAATGTCAGTTTTGACAAAGAACACTGATCATTACTAAAATGCTCCAATTGAGCTGTTAGAATGTCAGAAACAAGCTTTCTGAGCTGAGAACTGCATTTTGTGACAAAGTGCTTCAGTGGATGATGAGAATGTCAGTTTTGACAAAGAACACTGTTCATTACTAAAATTCTCTAATTGAGCTGTTAGAATGTCAGAAACAAGCTTTCTGAGCTGAGAACTGCATTTTGTGAGAAATTGAATCAGTGGATGATGAGAATGTCAGTTTTGACAAAGAACACTGTTCATTACTAAAATGCTCCAATTGAGCTGTTAGAATGTCAGAAACAAGCTTTCTGAGCATAAAACTGCATTTTGTGACAAAGTGCATCAGTGGATGATGAGAATGTCAGTTTTGACAAAGAACACTGTTCATTACTAAAATGCTCTAATTGAGCTGTTAGAATGTCAGAAACAAGCTTTCTGAGCTGAGAACTGCATTTTGTGACAAAAAGCATCAGTGGATGATGAGAATGTCAGTTTTGACAAAGAACACTGATCATTACTAAAATGCTCCGATTGAGCTGTTAGAATGTCAGAAACAAGCTTTCTGAGCTGAGAAATGCATTTTGTGACAAAGTGCTTCAGTGGATGATGAGAATGTCAGTTTTGACAAAGAACACTGTTCATTACTAAAATGCTCTAATTGAGCTGTTAGAATGTCAGAAACAAGCTTTCTGAGCTGAGAACTGCATTTTGTGACATAGTTCATCAGTGGATGATGAGAATGTCAGTTTTGACAAAGAACACTGTTCATTACTAAAATGCTCTAATTGAGCTGTTAGAATGTTAGAAACAAGCTTTCTGAGCTGAGAACTGCTTTTGTGACATAGTTCATCAGTGGATGATGAGAATGTCAGTTTTGACAAAGAACACTGTTCATTACTAAAATGCTCCAATTGAGCTGTTAGAATGTCAGAAACAAGCTTTCTGAGCTGAAAACTGCATTTTGTGACAAAGTGAATCAGTGGATGATGAGAATGTCAGTTTTGACAAAGAACACTGATCATTACTAAAATGCTCTAATTGAGCTGTTAGAATGTCAGAAACAAGCTTTCTGAGCTGAGAACTGCATTTTGTGACATAGTGAATCAGTGGATGATGAGAATGTCACTTTTGACAAAGAACACTGATCATTACTAAAATGCTCCAATTGAGCTGTTAGAATGTCAGAAACAAGCTTTCTGAGCTGAAAACTGCATTTTTTTGACAAAGTGCATCAGTGGATGATGAGAATGTCAGTTTTGACAAAGAACACTGTTCATTACTAAATGCTCTAATTGAGCTGTTAGAATGTCAGAAACAAGCTTTCTGAGCTGAGAACTGCATTTTGTGACAAAGTTCATCAGTGGATGATGAGAATGTCAGTTTTGACAAAGAACACTGATCATTACTAAAATGCTCCAATTGAGCTGTTAGAATGTCAGAAACAAGCTTTCTGAGCTGAGAACTGCATTTTGTGACAAAGTGAATCAGTGGATGGATGAGAATGTCACTTTTGACAAAGAACACTGTTCATTACTGAAATGCTCCAATTGAGCTGTTAGAATGTCAGAAACAAGCTTTCTGAGCTGAAAACTGCATTTTGTGACATAGTTCATCAGTGGATGATGAGAATGTCAGTTTTGACAAAGAACACTGTTCATTACTTAAATGCTCCAATTGAGCTGTTAGAATGTCAGAAACAAGCTTTCTGAGCATAAAACTGCATTTTGTGACAAAGTGCATCAGTGGATGATGAGAATGTCAGTTTTGACAAAGAACACTGTTCATTACTAAAATGCTCTAATTGAGCTGTTAGAATGTCAGAAACAAGCTTTCTGAGCTGAGAACTGCATTTTGTGACAAAAAGCATCAGTGGATGATGAGAATGTCAGTTTTGACAAAGAACACTGATCATTACTAAAATGCTCCAATTGAGCTGTTAGAATGTCAGAAACAAGCTTTCTGAGCTGAGAACTGCATTTTGTGACAAAGTGCTTCAGTGGATGATGAGAATGTCAGTTTTGACAAAGAACACTGTTCATTACTAAAATTCTCTAATTGAGCTGTTAGAATGTCAGAAACAAGCTTTCTGAGCTGAGAACTGCATTTTGTGAGAAATTGAATCAGTGGATGATGAGAATGTCAGTTTTGACAAAGAACACTGTTCATTACTAAAATGCTCCAATTGAGCTGTTAGAATGTCAGAAACAAGCTTTCTGAGCATAAAACTGCATTTTGTGACAAAGTGCATCAGTGGATGATGAGAATGTCAGTTTTGACAAAGAACACTGTTCATTACTAAAATGCTCTAATTGAGCTGTTAGAATGTCAGAAACAAGCTTTCTGAGCTGAGAACTGCATTTTGTGACAAAAAGCATCAGTGGATGATGAGAATGTCAGTTTTGACAAAGAACACTGATCATTACTAAAATGCTCCGATTGAGCTGTTAGAATGTCAGAAACAAGCTTTCTGAGCTGAGAAATGCATTTTGTGACAAAGTGCTTCAGTGGATGATGAGAATGTCAGTTTTGACAAAGAACACTGTTCATTACTAAAATGCTCTAATTGAGCTGTTAGAATGTCAGAAACAAGCTTTCTGAGCTGAGAACTGCATTTTGTGACATAGTTCATCAGTGGATGATGAGAATGTCAGTTTTGACAAAGAACACTGTTCATTACTAAAATGCTCTAATTGAGCTGTTAGAATGTTAGAAACAAGCTTTCTGAGCTGAGAACTGCTTTTGTGACATAGTTCATCAGTGGATGATGAGAATGTCAGTTTTGACAAAGAACACTGTTCATTACTAAAATGCTCCAATTGAGCTGTTAGAATGTCAGAAACAAGCTTTCTGAGCTGAAAACTGCATTTTGTGACAAAGTGAATCAGTGGATGATGAGAATGTCAGTTTTGACAAAGAACACTGATCATTACTAAAATGCTCTAATTGAGCTGTTAGAATGTCAGAAACAAGCTTTCTGAGCTGAGAACTGCATTTTGTGACAAAGTGAATCAGTGGATGATGAGAATGTCACTTTTGACAAAGAACACTGATCATTACTAAAATGCTCCAATTGAGCTGTTAGAATGTCAGAAACAAGCTTTCTGAGCTGAAAACTGCATTTTTTTGACAAAGTGCATCAGTGGATGATGAGAATGTCAGTTTTGACAAAGAACACTGTTCATTACTAAATGCTCTAATTGAGCTGTTAGAATGTCAGAAACAAGCTTTCTGAGCTGAGAACTGCATTTTGTGACATAGTTCATCAGTGGATGATGAGAATGTCAGTTTTGACAAAGAACACTGTTCTTTACTAAAATGCTCTAATTGAGCTGTTAGAATGTCAGAAACAAGCTTTCTGAGCTGAGAACTGCATTTTGTGACATAGTTCATCAGTGGATTAATGAGAATGTCAGTTTTGACAAAGAACACTGTTCATTACTAAAATGCTCTAATTGAGCTGTTAGAATGTTAGAAACAAGCTTTCTGAGCTGAGAACTGCTTTTGTGACATAGTTCATCAGTGGATGATGAGAATGTCAGTTTTGACAAAGAACACTGTTCATTACTAAAATGCTCCGATTGAGCTGTTAGAATGTCAGAAACAAGCTTTCTGAGCTGAGAAATGCATTTTGTGACAAAGTGCTTCAGTGGATGATGAGAATGTCAGTTTTGACAAAGAACACTGTTCATTACTAAAATGCTCTAATTGAGCTGTTAGAATGTCAGAAACAAGCTTTCTGAGCTGAGAACTGCATTTTGTGACATAGTTCATCAGTGGATGATGAGAATGTCAGTTTTGACAAAGAACACTGTTCATTACTAAAATGCTCTAATTGAGCTGTTAGAATGTTAGAAACAAGCTTTCTGAGCTGAGAACTGCTTTTGTGACATAGTTCATCAGTGGATGATGAGAATGTCAGTTTTGACAAAGAACACTGTTCATTACTGAAATGCTCCAATTGAGCTGTTAGAATGTCAGAAACAAGCTTTCTGAGCTGAATACTGCATTTTGTGACAAAAAGCATCAGTGGATGATGAGAATGTCAGTTTTGACAAAGAACACTGATCATTACTAAAATGCTCCAATTGAGCTGTTAGAATGTCAGAAACAAGCTTTCTGAGCTGAGAAATGCATTTTGTGACATAGTTCATCAGTGGATGATGAGAATGTCAGTTTTGACAAAGAACACTGTTCATTACTAAAATGCTCTAATTGAGCTGTTAGAATGTCAGAAACAAGCTTTCTGAGCTGAAAACTGCATTTTGTGACAAAGTGAATCAGTGGATGATGAGAATGTCAGTTTTGACAAAGAACACTGATCATTACTAAAATGCTCTAATTGAGCTGTTAGAATGTCAGAAACAAGCTTTCTGAGCTGAGAACTGCATTTTGTGACAAAGTGAATCAGTGGATGATGAGAATGTCAGTTTTGACAAAGAACACTGATCATTACTAAAATGCTCCAATTGAGCTGTTAGAATGTCAGAAACAAGCTTTCTGAGCTGAAAACTGCATTTTTTTGACAAAGTGCATCAGTGGATGATGAGAATGTCAGTTTTGACAAAGAACACTGTTCATTACTAAAATGCTCTAATTGAGCTGTTAGAATGTCAGAAACAAGCTTTCTGAGCTGAGAACTGCATTTTGTGACATAGTTCATCAGTGGATGATGAGAATGTCAGTTTTGACAAAGAACACTGTTCATTACTAAAATGCTCTAATTGAGCTGTTAGAATGTCAGAAACAAGCTTTCTGAGCTGAGAACTGCATTTTGTGACATAGTTCATCAGTGGATTGATGAGAATGTCAGTTTTGACAAAGAACACTGTTCATTACTAAAATGCTCTAATTGAGCTGTTAGAATGTCAGAAACAAGCTTTCTGAGCTGAGAACTGCATTTTGTGACAAAAAGCATCAGTGGATGATGAGAATGTCAGTTTTGACAAAGAACACTGTTCATTACTGAAATGCTCCAATTCAGCTGTTAGAATGTCAGAAACAAGCTTTCTGAGCTGAAAACTGCATTTTGTGACATAGTTCATCAGTGGATGATGAGAATGTCAGTTTTGACAAAGAACACTGTTCATTACTGAAATGCTCTAATTGAGCTGTTAGAATGTCAGAAACAAGCTTTCTGAGCTGAAAACTGCATTTTGTGACATAGTTCATCAGTGGATGATGAGAATGTCAGTTTTGACAAAGAACACTGATCATCACTAAAATGCTCCAATTGAGCTGTTAGAATGTCAGAAACAAGCTTTCTGAGCTGAGAACTGCATTTTGTGACATAGTTCATCAGTGGATGATGAGAATGTCAGTTTTGACAAAGAACACTGATCATTACTAAAATGCTCCAATTGAGCTGTTAGAATGTCAGAAACAAGCTTTCTGAGCTGAAAACTGCATTTTTTGAACAAAGTGCATCAGTGGATGATGAGAATGTCAGTTTTGACAAAGAACACTGTTCATTACTAAAATGCTCTAATTGAGCTGTTAGAATGTCAGAAACAAGCTTTCTGAGCTGAGAACTGCATTTTGTGACAAAGTGCTTCAGTGGATGATGAGAATGTCAGTTTTGACAAAGAACACTGTTCATTACTAAAATACTCTAATTGAGCTGTTAGAATGTCAGAAACAAGCTTTCTGAGCTGAGAACTGCATTTTGTGACAAAGTGCATCAGTGGATGATGAGAATGTCAGTTTTGACAAAGAACACTGATCATCACTAAAATGCTCCAATTAAGCTGTTAGAATGTCAGAAACAAGCTTTCTGAGCTGAGAAATGCATTTTGTGACAAAGTGCATCAGTGGATGATGAGAATGTCAGTTTTGACAAAGAACACTGTTCATTACTAAAATGCTCTAATTGAGCTGTTAGAATGTCAGAAACAAGCTTTCTGAGCTGAGAACTGCATTTTGTGACATAGTTCATCAGTGGATGATGAGAATGTCAGTTTTGACAAAGAACACTGTTCATTACTAAAATGCTCTAATTGAGCTGTTAGAATGTTAGAAACAAGCTTTCTGAGCTGAGAACTGCATTTTGTGACATAGTTCATCAGTGGATGATGAGAATGTCAGTTTTGACAAAGAACACTGTTCATTACTAAAATGCTCCAATTGAGCTGCTAGAATGTCAGAAACAAGCTTTCTGAGCTGAGAACTGCATTTTGTGACATAGTTCATCAGTGGATGATGAGAATGTCAGTTTTGACAAAGAACACTGTTCATTACTAAAATGCTCTAATTGAGCTGTTAGAATGTCAGAAACAAGCTTTCTGAGCTGAGAACTGCATTTTGTGACATAGTTCATCAGTGGATGATGAGAATGTCAGTTTTGACAAAGAACACTGTTCATTACTGAAATGCTCAAATTGAGCTGTTAGAATGTCAGAAACAAGCTTTCTGAGCTGAGAAATGCATTTTGTGACAAAGTGCATCAGTGGATGATGAGAATGTCAGTTTTGACAAAGAACACTGTTCATTACTAAAATGCTCTAATTGAGCTGTTAGAATGTCAGAAACAAGCTTTCTGAGCTGAGAACTGCATTTTGTGACATAGTCCATCAGTGGATGATGAGAATGTCAGTTTTGACAAAGAACACTGTTCATTACTAAAATGCTCTAATTGAGCTGTTAGAATGTCAGAAACAAGCTTTCTGAGCTGAGAACTGCATTTTGTGACAGTTCAGCAGTGGATGATGAGAATGTCAGTTTTGACAAAGAACACTGTTCATTACTAAAATGCTCTAATTGAGCTGTTAGAATGTCAGAAACAAGCTTTCTGAGCTGAGAACTGCATTTTGTGACATAGTTCATCAGTGGATTGATGAGAATGTCAGTTTTGACAAAGAACACTGTTCATTACTAAAATGCTCTAATTGAGCTGTTAGAATGTCAGAAACAAGCTTTCTGAGCTGAGAACTGCATTTTGTGACAAAAAGCATCAGTGGATGATGAGAATGTCAGTTTTGACAAAGAACACTGTTCATTACTGAAATGCTCCAATTCAGCTGTTAGAATGTCAGAAACAAGCTTTCTGAGCTGAAAACTGCATTTTGTGACATAGTTCATCAGTGGATGATGAGAATGTCAGTTTTGACAAAGAACACTGTTCATTACTGAAATGCTCCAATTGAGCTGTTAGAATGTCAGAAACAAGCTTTCTGAGCTGAAAACTGCATTTTGTGACATAGTTCATCAGTGGATGATGAGAATGTCAGTTTTGACAAAGAACACTGATCATCACTAAAATGCTCCAATTGAGCTGTTAGAATGTCAGAAACAAGCTTTCTGAGCTGAAAACTGCATTTTGTGACAAAAAGCATCAGTGGATGATGAGAATGTCAGTTTTGACAAAGAACACTGATCATTACTAAAATGCTCCAATTGAGCTGTTAGAATGTCAGAAACAAGCTTTCTGAGCTGAAAACTGCATTTTTTGAACAAAGTGCATCAGTGGATGATGAGAATGTCAGTTTTGACAAAGAACACTGTTCATTACTAAAATGCTCTAATTGAGCTGTTAGAATGTCAGAAACAAGCTTTCTGAGCTGAGAACTGCATTTTGTGACAAAGTGCTTCAGTGGATGATGAGAATGTCAGTTTTGACAAAGAACACTGTTCATTACTAAAATACTCTAATTGAGCTGTTAGAATGTCAGAAACAAGCTTTCTGAGCTGAGAACTGCATTTTGTGACAAAGTGCATCAGTGGATGATGAGAATGTCAGTTTTGACAAAGAACACTGATCATCACTAAAATGCTCCAATTAAGCTGTTAGAATGTCAGAAACAAGCTTTCTGAGCTGAGAAATGCATTTTGTGACAAAGTGCATCAGTGGATGATGAGAATGTCAGTTTTGACAAAGAACACTGTTCATTACTAAAATGCTCTAATTGAGCTGTTAGAATGTCAGAAACAAGCTTTCTGAGCTGAGAACTGCATTTTGTGACATAGTTCATCAGTGGATGATGAGAATGTCAGTTTTGACAAAGAACACTGTTCATTACTAAAATGCTCTAATTGAGCTGTTAGAATGTTAGAAACAAGCTTTCTGAGCTGAGAACTGCATTTTGTGACATAGTTCATCAGTGGATGATGAGAATGTCAGTTTTGACAAAGAACACTGTTCATTACTAAAATGCTCCAATTGAGCTGCTAGAATGTCAGAAACAAGCTTTCTGAGCTGAGAACTGCATTTTGTGACATAGTTCATCAGTGGATGATGAGAATGTCAGTTTTGACAAAGAACACTGTTCATTACTAAAATGCTCTAATTGAGCTGTTAGAATGTCAGAAACAAGCTTTCTGAGCTGAGAACTGCATTTTGTGACATAGTTCATCAGTGGATGATGAGAATGTCAGTTTTGACAAAGAACACTGTTCATTACTGAAATGCTCAAATTGAGCTGTTAGAATGTCAGAAACAAGCTTTCTGAGCTGAGAAATGCATTTTGTGACAAAGTGCATCAGTGGATGATGAGAATGTCAGTTTTGACAAAGAACACTGTTCATTACTAAAATGCTCTAATTGAGCTGTTAGAATGTCAGAAACAAGCTTTCTGAGCTGAGAACTGCATTTTGTGACATAGTCCATCAGTGGATGATGAGAATGTCAGTTTTGACAAAGAACACTGTTCATTACTAAAATGCTCTAATTGAGCTGTTAGAATGTCAGAAACAAGCTTTCTGAGCTGAGAACTGCATTTTGTGACAGTTCATCAGTGGATGATGAGAATGTCAGTTTTGACAAAGAACACTGTTCATTACTAAAATGCTCTAATTGAGCTGTTAGAATGTCAGAAACAAGCTTTCTGAGCTGAGAACTGCATTTTGTGACATAGTTCATCAGTGGATGATGAGAATGTCAGTTTTGACAAAGAACACTGTTCATTACTAAAATGCTCTAATTGAGCTGTTAGAATGTTAGAAACAAGCTTTCTGAGCTGAGAACTGCATTTTGTGACATAGTTCATCAGTGGATGATGAGAATGTCAGTTTTGACAAAGAACTCTGTTCATTACTGAAATGCTCCAATTGAGCTGTTAGAATGTCAGAAACAAGCTTTCTGAGCTGAAAACTGCATTTTGTGACAAAAAGCATCAGTAGATGATGAGAATGTCAGTTTTGACAAAGAACACTGATCATTACTAAAATGCTCCAATTGAGCTGTTAGAATGTCAGAAACAAGCTTTCTGAGCTGAGAACTGCTTTTTGTGACAAAGTTCATCAGTGGATGATGAGAATGTCAGTTTTGACAAAGAACACTGTTCATTACTAAAATGCTCTAATTGAGCTGTTAGAATGTCAGAAACAAGCTTTCTGAGCTGAGAACTGCATTTTGTGACAAAGTTCATCAGTGGATGATGAGAATGTCAGTTTTGACAAAGAACTCTGTTCATTACTGAAATGCTCCAATTGAGCTGTTAGAATGTCAGAAACAAGCTTTCTGAGCTGAAAACTGCATTTTGTGACAAAAAGCATCAGTGGATGATGAGAATGTCAGTTTTGACAAAGAACACTGATCATTACTAAAATGCTCCAATTGAGCTGTTAGAATGTCATAAACAAGCTTTCTGAGCTGAGAAATGCATTTTGTGACAAAGTGCATCAGTGGATGATGAGAATGTCACTTTTGACAAAGAACACTGTTCATTACTAAAATGCTCTAATTGAGCTGTTAGAATGTTAGAAACAAGCTTTCTGAGCTGAGAACTGCATTTTGTGACAAAGTTCATCAGTGGATGATGAGAATGTCAGTTTTGACAAAGAACACTGTTCATTACTAAAATGCTCTAATTGAGCTGTTAGAATGTTAGAAACAAGCTTTCTGAGCTGAGAACTGCATTTTGTGACAAAGTTCATCAGTGGATGATGAGAATGTCAGTTTTGACAAAGAACACTGATCATTACTAAAATGCTCCAATTGAGCTGTTAGAATGTCAGAAACAAGCTTTCTGAGCTGAGAAATGCATTTTGTGACAAAGTGCTTCAGTGGATGATGAGAATGTCAGTTTTGACAGAGAACACTGTTCATTACTAAAATGCTCTAATTGAGCTGTTAGAATGTCAGAAACAAGCTTTCTGAGCTGAGAACTGCATTTTGTGACAAAAAGCATCAGTGGATGATGAGAATGTCAGTTTTGACAAAGAACACTGATCATTACTAAAATGCTCCAATTGAGCTGTTAGAATGTCAGAAACAAGCTTTCTGAGCTGAGAAATGCATTTTGTGACAAAGTGCATCAGTGGATGATGAGAATGTCACTTTTGACAAAGAACACTGTTCATTACTAAAATGCTCTAATTGAACTGTTAGAATGTCAGAAACAAGCTTTCTGAGCTGAGAACTGCATTTTGTGACATAGTTCATCAGTGGATGATGAGAATGTCAGTTTTGACAAAGAACACTGTTCATTACTAAAATGCTCTAATTGAGCTGTTAGAATGTCAGAAACAAGCTTTCTGAGCTGAGAACTGCATTTTGTGACAAAGTGAATCAGTGGATGATGAGAATGTCAGTTTTGACAAAGAACACTGATCATCACTAAAATGCTCCAATTAAGCTGTTAGAATGTCAGAAACAAGCTTTCTGAGCTGAGAACTGCATTTTGTGACATAGTTCATCAGTGGATGATGAGAATGTCAGTTTTGACAAAGAACACTGTTCATTACTGAAATGCTCAAATTGAGCTGTTAGAATGTCAGAAACAAGCTTTCTGAGCTGAGAAATGCATTTTGTGACAAAGTGCATCAGTGGATGATGAGAATGTCAGTTTTGACAAAGAACACTGTTCATTACTAAAATGCTCTAATTGAGCTGTTAGAATGTCAGAAACAAGCTTTCTGAGCTGAGAACTGCATTTTGTGACAAAGTTCATCAGTGGATGATGAGAATGTCAGTTTTGACAAAGAACACTGATCATTACTAAAATGCTCCAATTGAGCTGTTAGAATGTCAGAAACAAGCTTTCTGAGCTGAGAACTGCATTTTGTGACAAAGTGAATCAGTGGATGGATGAGAATGTCACTTTTGACAAAGAACACTGTTCATTACTGAAATGCTCCAATTGAGCTGTTAGAATGTCAGAAACAAGCTTTCTGAGCTGAAAACTGCATTTTGTGACATAGTTCATCAGTGGATGATGAGAATGTCAGTTTTGACAAAGAACACTGTTCATTACTTAAATGCTCCAATTGAGCTGTTAGAATGTCAGAAACAAGCTTTCTGAGCATAAAACTGCATTTTGTGACAAAGTGCATCAGTGGATGATGAGAATGTCAGTTTTGACAAAGAACACTGTTCATTACTAAAATGCTCTAATTGAGCTGTTAGAATGTCAGAAACAAGCTTTCTGAGCTGAGAACTGCATTTTGTGACAAAAAGCATCAGTGGATGATGAGAATGTCAGTTTTGACAAAGAACACTGATCATTACTAAAATGCTCCAATTGAGCTGTTAGAATGTCAGAAACAAGCTTTCTGAGCTGAGAACTGCATTTTGTGACAAAGTGCTTCAGTGGATGATGAGAATGTCAGTTTTGACAAAGAACACTGTTCATTACTAAAATTCTCTAATTGAGCTGTTAGAATGTCAGAAACAAGCTTTCTGAGCTGAGAACTGCATTTTGTGAGAAATTGAATCAGTGGATGATGAGAATGTCAGTTTTGACAAAGAACACTGTTCATTACTAAAATGCTCCAATTGAGCTGTTAGAATGTCAGAAACAAGCTTTCTGAGCATAAAACTGCATTTTGTGACAAAGTGCATCAGTGGATGATGAGAATGTCAGTTTTGACAAAGAACACTGTTCATTACTAAAATGCTCTAATTGAGCTGTTAGAATGTCAGAAACAAGCTTTCTGAGCTGAGAACTGCATTTTGTGACAAAAAGCATCAGTGGATGATGAGAATGTCAGTTTTGACAAAGAACACTGATCATTACTAAAATGCTCCGATTGAGCTGTTAGAATGTCAGAAACAAGCTTTCTGAGCTGAGAAATGCATTTTGTGACAAAGTGCTTCAGTGGATGATGAGAATGTCAGTTTTGACAAAGAACACTGTTCATTACTAAAATGCTCTAATTGAGCTGTTAGAATGTCAGAAACAAGCTTTCTGAGCTGAGAACTGCATTTTGTGACATAGTTCATCAGTGGATGATGAGAATGTCAGTTTTGACAAAGAACACTGTTCATTACTAAAATGCTCTAATTGAGCTGTTAGAATGTTAGAAACAAGCTTTCTGAGCTGAGAACTGCTTTTGTGACATAGTTCATCAGTGGATGATGAGAATGTCAGTTTTGACAAAGAACACTGTTCATTACTAAAATGCTCCAATTGAGCTGTTAGAATGTCAGAAACAAGCTTTCTGAGCTGAAAACTGCATTTTGTGACAAAGTGAATCAGTGGATGATGAGAATGTCAGTTTTGACAAAGAACACTGATCATTACTAAAATGCTCTAATTGAGCTGTTAGAATGTCAGAAACAAGCTTTCTGAGCTGAGAACTGCATTTTGTGACATAGTGAATCAGTGGATGATGAGAATGTCACTTTTGACAAAGAACACTGATCATTACTAAAATGCTCCAATTGAGCTGTTAGAATGTCAGAAACAAGCTTTCTGAGCTGAAAACTGCATTTTTTTGACAAAGTGCATCAGTGGATGATGAGAATGTCAGTTTTGACAAAGAACACTGTTCATTACTAAATGCTCTAATTGAGCTGTTAGAATGTCAGAAACAAGCTTTCTGAGCTGAGAACTGCATTTTGTGAAAAAGTTCATCAGTGGATGATGAGAATGTCAGTTTTGACAAAGAACACTGATCATTACTAAAATGCTCCAATTGAGCTGTTAGAATGTCAGAAACAAGCTTTCTGAGCTGAGAACTGCATTTTGTGACAAAGTGAATCAGTGGATGGATGAGAATGTCACTTTTGACAAAGAACACTGTTCATTACTGAAATGCTCCAATTGAGCTGTTAGAATGTCAGAAACAAGCTTTCTGAGCTGAAAACTGCATTTTGTGACATAGTTCATCAGTGGATGATGAGAATGTCAGTTTTGACAAAGAACACTGTTCATTACTTAAATGCTCCAATTGAGCTGTTAGAATGTCAGAAACAAGCTTTCTGAGCATAAAACTGCATTTTGTGACAAAGTGCATCAGTGGATGATGAGAATGTCAGTTTTGACAAAGAACACTGTTCATTACTAAAATGCTCTAATTGAGCTGTTAGAATGTCAGAAACAAGCTTTCTGAGCTGAGAACTGCATTTTGTGACAAAAAGCATCAGTGGATGATGAGAATGTCAGTTTTGACAAAGAACACTGATCATTACTAAAATGCTCCAATTGAGCTGTTAGAATGTCAGAAACAAGCTTTCTGAGCTGAGAACTGCATTTTGTGACAAAGTGCTTCAGTGGATGATGAGAATGTCAGTTTTGACAAAGAACACTGTTCATTACTAAAATTCTCTAATTGAGCTGTTAGAATGTCAGAAACAAGCTTTCTGAGCTGAGAACTGCATTTTGTGAGAAATTGAATCAGTGGATGATGAGAATGTCAGTTTTGACAAAGAACACTGTTCATTACTAAAATGCTCCAATTGAGCTGTTAGAATGTCAGAAACAAGCTTTCTGAGCATAAAACTGCATTTTGTGACAAAGTGCATCAGTGGATGATGAGAATGTCAGTTTTGACAAAGAACACTGTTCATTACTAAAATGCTCTAATTGAGCTGTTAGAATGTCAGAAACAAGCTTTCTGAGCTGAGAACTGCATTTTGTGACAAAAAGCATCAGTGGATGATGAGAATGTCAGTTTTGACAAAGAACACTGATCATTACTAAAATGCTCCGATTGAGCTGTTAGAATGTCAGAAACAAGCTTTCTGAGCTGAGAAATGCATTTTGTGACAAAGTGCTTCAGTGGATGATGAGAATGTCAGTTTTGACAAAGAACACTGTTCATTACTAAAATGCTCTAATTGAGCTGTTAGAATGTCAGAAACAAGCTTTCTGAGCTGAGAACTGCATTTTGTGACATAGTTCATCAGTGGATGATGAGAATGTCAGTTTTGACAAAGAACACTGTTCATTACTAAAATGCTCTAATTGAGCTGTTAGAATGTTAGAAACAAGCTTTCTGAGCTGAGAACTGCTTTTGTGACATAGTTCATCAGTGGATGATGAGAATGTCAGTTTTGACAAAGAACACTGTTCATTACTAAAATGCTCCAATTGAGCTGTTAGAATGTCAGAAACAAGCTTTCTGAGCTGAAAACTGCATTTTGTGACAAAGTGAATCAGTGGATGATGAGAATGTCAGTTTTGACAAAGAACACTGATCATTACTAAAATGCTCTAATTGAGCTGTTAGAATGTCAGAAACAAGCTTTCTGAGCTGAGAACTGCATTTTGTGACAAAGTGAATCAGTGGATGATGAGAATGTCACTTTTGACAAAGAACACTGATCATTACTAAAATGCTCCAATTGAGCTGTTAGAATGTCAGAAACAAGCTTTCTGAGCTGAAAACTGCATTTTTTTGACAAAGTGCATCAGTGGATGATGAGAATGTCAGTTTTGACAAAGAACACTGTTCATTACTAAATGCTCTAATTGAGCTGTTAGAATGTCAGAAACAAGCTTTCTGAGCTGAGAACTGCATTTTGTGACATAGTTCATCAGTGGATGATGAGAATGTCAGTTTTGACAAAGAACACTGTTCATTACTAAAATGCTCTAATTGAGCTGTTAGAATGTCAGAAACAAGCTTTCTGAGCTGAGAACTGCATTTTGTGACATAGTTCATCAGTGGATTGATGAGAATGTCAGTTTTGACAAAGAACACTGTTCATTACTAAAATGCTCTAATTGAGCTGTTAGAATGTTAGAAACAAGCTTTCTGAGCTGAGAACTGCTTTTGTGACATAGTTCATCAGTGGATGATGAGAATGTCAGTTTTGACAAAGAACACTGTTCATTACTAAAATGCTCCGATTGAGCTGTTAGAATGTCAGAAACAAGCTTTCTGAGCTGAGAAATGCATTTTGTGACAAAGTGCTTCAGTGGATGATGAGAATGTCAGTTTTGACAAAGAACACTGTTCATTACTAAAATGCTCTAATTGAGCTGTTAGAATGTCAGAAACAAGCTTTCTGAGCTGAGAACTGCATTTTGTGACATAGTTCATCAGTGGATGATGAGAATGTCAGTTTTGACAAAGAACACTGTTCATTACTAAAATGCTCTAATTGAGCTGTTAGAATGTTAGAAACAAGCTTTCTGAGCTGAGAACTGCTTTTGTGACATAGTTCATCAGTGGATGATGAGAATGTCAGTTTTGACAAAGAACACTGTTCATTACTGAAATGCTCCAATTGAGCTGTTAGAATGTCAGAAACAAGCTTTCTGAGCTGAATACTGCATTTTGTGACAAAAAGCATCAGTGGATGATGAGAATGTCAGTTTTGACAAAGAACACTGATCATTACTAAAATGCTCCAATTGAGCTGTTAGAATGTCAGAAACAAGCTTTCTGAGCTGAGAAATGCATTTTGTGACATAGTTCATCAGTGGATGATGAGAATGTCAGTTTTGACAAAGAACACTGTTCATTACTAAAATGCTCTAATTGAGCTGTTAGAATGTCAGAAACAAGCTTTCTGAGCTGAAAACTGCATTTTGTGACAAAGTGAATCAGTGGATGATGAGAATGTCAGTTTTGACAAAGAACACTGATCATTACTAAAATGCTCTAATTGAGCTGTTAGAATGTCAGAAACAAGCTTTCTGAGCTGAGAACTGCATTTTGTGACAAAGTGAATCAGTGGATGATGAGAATGTCAGTTTTGACAAAGAACACTGATCATTACTAAAATGCTCCAATTGAGCTGTTAGAATGTCAGAAACAAGCTTTCTGAGCTGAAAACTGCATTTTTTTGACAAAGTGCATCAGTGGATGATGAGAATGTCAGTTTTGACAAAGAACACTGTTCATTACTAAAATGCTCTAATTGAGCTGTTAGAATGTCAGAAACAAGCTTTCTGAGCTGAGAACTGCATTTTGTGACATAGTTCATCAGTGGATGATGAGAATGTCAGTTTTGACAAAGAACACTGTTCATTACTAAAATGCTCTAATTGAGCTGTTAGAATGTCAGAAACAAGCTTTCTGAGCTGAGAACTGCATTTTGTGACATAGTTCATCAGTGGATTGATGAGAATGTCAGTTTTGACAAAGAACACTGTTCATTACTAAAATGCTCTAATTGAGCTGTTAGAATGTCAGAAACAAGCTTTCTGAGCTGAGAACTGCATTTTGTGACAAAAAGCATCAGTGGATGATGAGAATGTCAGTTTTGACAAAGAACACTGTTCATTACTGAAATGCTCCAATTCAGCTGTTAGAATGTCAGAAACAAGCTTTCTGAGCTGAAAACTGCATTTTGTGACATAGTTCATCAGTGGATGATGAGAATGTCAGTTTTGACAAAGAACACTGTTCATTACTGAAATGCTCTAATTGAGCTGTTAGAATGTCAGAAACAAGCTTTCTGAGCTGAAAACTGCATTTTGTGACATAGTTCATCAGTGGATGATGAGAATGTCAGTTTTGACAAAGAACACTGATCATCACTAAAATGCTCCAATTGAGCTGTTAGAATGTCAGAAACAAGCTTTCTGAGCTGAAAACTGCATTTTGTGACAAAAAGCATCAGTGGATGATGAGAATGTCAGTTTTGACAAAGAACACTGATCATTACTAAAATGCTCCAATTGAGCTGTTAGAATGTCAGAAACAAGCTTTCTGAGCTGAAAACTGCATTTTTTGAACAAAGTGCATCAGTGGATGATGAGAATGTCAGTTTTGACAAAGAACACTGTTCATTACTAAAATGCTCTAATTGAGCTGTTAGAATGTCAGAAACAAGCTTTCTGAGCTGAGAACTGCATTTTGTGACAAAGTGCTTCAGTGGATGATGAGAATGTCAGTTTTGACAAAGAACACTGTTCATTACTAAAATACTCTAATTGAGCTGTTAGAATGTCAGAAACAAGCTTTCTGAGCTGAGAACTGCATTTTGTGACAAAGTGCATCAGTGGATGATGAGAATGTCAGTTTTGACAAAGAACACTGATCATCACTAAAATGCTCCAATTAAGCTGTTAGAATGTCAGAAACAAGCTTTCTGAGCTGAGAAATGCATTTTGTGACAAAGTGCATCAGTGGATGATGAGAATGTCAGTTTTGACAAAGAACACTGTTCATTACTAAAATGCTCTAATTGAGCTGTTAGAATGTCAGAAACAAGCTTTCTGAGCTGAGAACTGCATTTTGTGACATAGTTCATCAGTGGATGATGAGAATGTCAGTTTTGACAAAGAACACTGTTCATTACTAAAATGCTCTAATTGAGCTGTTAGAATGTTAGAAACAAGCTTTCTGAGCTGAGAACTGCATTTTGTGACATAGTTCATCAGTGGATGATGAGAATGTCAGTTTTGACAAAGAACACTGTTCATTACTAAAATGCTCCAATTGAGCTGCTAGAATGTCAGAAACAAGCTTTCTGAGCTGAGAACTGCATTTTGTGACATAGTTCATCAGTGGATGATGAGAATGTCAGTTTTGACAAAGAACACTGTTCATTACTAAAATGCTCTAATTGAGCTGTTAGAATGTCAGAAACAAGCTTTCTGAGCTGAGAACTGCATTTTGTGACATAGTTCATCAGTGGATGATGAGAATGTCAGTTTTGACAAAAAACACTGTTCATTACTGAAATGCTCAAATTGAGCTGTTAGAATGTCAGAAACAAGCTTTCTGAGCTGAGAAATGCATTTTGTGACAAAGTGCATCAGTGGATGATGAGAATGTCAGTTTTGACAAAGAACACTGTTCATTACTAAAATGCTCTAATTGAGCTGTTAGAATGTCAGAAACAAGCTTTCTGAGCTGAGAACTGCATTTTGTGACATAGTCCATCAGTGGATGATGAGAATGTCAGTTTTGACAAAGAACACTGTTCATTACTAAAATGCTCTAATTGAGCTGTTAGAATGTCAGAAACAAGCTTTCTGAGCTGAGAACTGCATTTTGTGACAGTTCAGCAGTGGATGATGAGAATGTCAGTTTTGACAAAGAACACTGTTCATTACTAAAATGCTCTAATTGAGCTGTTAGAATGTCAGAAACAAGCTTTCTGAGCTGAGAACTGCATTTTGTGACATAGTTCATCAGTGGATTGATGAGAATGTCAGTTTTGACAAAGAACACTGTTCATTACTAAAATGCTCTAATTGAGCTGTTAGAATGTCAGAAACAAGCTTTCTGAGCTGAGAACTGCATTTTGTGACAAAAAGCATCAGTGGATGATGAGAATGTCAGTTTTGACAAAGAACACTGTTCATTACTGAAATGCTCCAATTCAGCTGTTAGAATGTCAGAAACAAGCTTTCTGAGCTGAAAACTGCATTTTGTGACATAGTTCATCAGTGGATGATGAGAATGTCAGTTTTGACAAAGAACACTGTTCATTACTGAAATGCTCCAATTGAGCTGTTAGAATGTCAGAAACAAGCTT
Organism: Barbatula barbatula; assembly: GCF_947034865.1. Lineage (NCBI taxonomy): Eukaryota > Metazoa > Chordata > Actinopteri > Cypriniformes > Nemacheilidae > Barbatula > Barbatula barbatula. The sequence continues at coordinate 18,784,574 of NC_136781.1, read as the reverse complement.
TCTGAGCTGAAAACTGCATTTTGTGACATAGTTCATCAGTGGATGATGAGAATGTCAGTTTTGACAAAGAACACTGATCATCACTAAAATGCTCCAATTGAGCTGTTAGAATGTCAGAAACAAGCTTTCTGAGCTGAAAACTGCATTTTGTGACAAAAAGCATCAGTGGATGATGAGAATGTCAGTTTTGACAAAGAACACTGATCATTACTAAAATGCTCCAATTGAGCTGTTAGAATGTCAGAAACAAGCTTTCTGAGCTGAAAACTGCATTTTTTGAACAAAGTGCATCAGTGGATGATGAGAATGTCAGTTTTGACAAAGAACACTGTTCATTACTAAAATGCTCTAATTGAGCTGTTAGAATGTCAGAAACAAGCTTTCTGAGCTGAGAACTGCATTTTGTGACAAAGTGCTTCAGTGGATGATGAGAATGTCAGTTTTGACAAAGAACACTGTTCATTACTAAAATACTCTAATTGAGCTGTTAGAATGTCAGAAACAAGCTTTCTGAGCTGAGAACTGCATTTTGTGACAAAGTGCATCAGTGGATGATGAGAATGTCAGTTTTGACAAAGAACACTGATCATCACTAAAATGCTCCAATTAAGCTGTTAGAATGTCAGAAACAAGCTTTCTGAGCTGAGAAATGCATTTTGTGACAAAGTGCATCAGTGGATGATGAGAATGTCAGTTTTGACAAAGAACACTGTTCATTACTAAAATGCTCTAATTGAGCTGTTAGAATGTCAGAAACAAGCTTTCTGAGCTGAGAACTGCATTTTGTGACATAGTTCATCAGTGGATGATGAGAATGTCAGTTTTGACAAAGAACACTGTTCATTACTAAAATGCTCTAATTGAGCTGTTAGAATGTTAGAAACAAGCTTTCTGAGCTGAGAACTGCATTTTGTGACATAGTTCATCAGTGGATGATGAGAATGTCAGTTTTGACAAAGAACACTGTTCATTACTAAAATGCTCCAATTGAGCTGCTAGAATGTCAGAAACAAGCTTTCTGAGCTGAGAACTGCATTTTGTGACATAGTTCATCAGTGGATGATGAGAATGTCAGTTTTGACAAAGAACACTGTTCATTACTAAAATGCTCTAATTGAGCTGTTAGAATGTCAGAAACAAGCTTTCTGAGCTGAGAACTGCATTTTGTGACATAGTTCATCAGTGGATGATGAGAATGTCAGTTTTGACAAAGAACACTGTTCATTACTGAAATGCTCAAATTGAGCTGTTAGAATGTCAGAAACAAGCTTTCTGAGCTGAGAAATGCATTTTGTGACAAAGTGCATCAGTGGATGATGAGAATGTCAGTTTTGACAAAGAACACTGTTCATTACTAAAATGCTCTAATTGAGCTGTTAGAATGTCAGAAACAAGCTTTCTGAGCTGAGAACTGCATTTTGTGACATAGTCCATCAGTGGATGATGAGAATGTCAGTTTTGACAAAGAACACTGTTCATTACTAAAATGCTCTAATTGAGCTGTTAGAATGTCAGAAACAAGCTTTCTGAGCTGAGAACTGCATTTTGTGACAGTTCATCAGTGGATGATGAGAATGTCAGTTTTGACAAAGAACACTGTTCATTACTAAAATGCTCTAATTGAGCTGTTAGAATGTCAGAAACAAGCTTTCTGAGCTGAGAACTGCATTTTGTGACATAGTTCATCAGTGGATGATGAGAATGTCAGTTTTGACAAAGAACACTGTTCATTACTAAAATGCTCTAATTGAGCTGTTAGAATGTTAGAAACAAGCTTTCTGAGCTGAGAACTGCATTTTGTGACATAGTTCATCAGTGGATGATGAGAATGTCAGTTTTGACAAAGAACTCTGTTCATTACTGAAATGCTCCAATTGAGCTGTTAGAATGTCAGAAACAAGCTTTCTGAGCTGAAAACTGCATTTTGTGACAAAAAGCATCAGTGGATGATGAGAATGTCAGTTTTGACAAAGAACACTGATCATTACTAAAATGCTCCAATTGAGCTGTTAGAATGTCAGAAACAAGCTTTCTGAGCTGAGAACTGCTTTTTGTGACAAAGTTCATCAGTGGATGATGAGAATGTCAGTTTTGACAAAGAACACTGTTCATTACTAAAATGCTCTAATTGAGCTGTTAGAATGTCAGAAACAAGCTTTCTGAGCTGAGAACTGCATTTTGTGACAAAGTTCATCAGTGGATGATGAGAATGTCAGTTTTGACAAAGAACTCTGTTCATTACTGAAATGCTCCAATTGAGCTGTTAGAATGTCAGAAACAAGCTTTCTGAGCTGAAAACTGCATTTTGTGACAAAAAGCATCAGTGGATGATGAGAATGTCAGTTTTGACAAAGAACACTGATCATTACTAAAATGCTCCAATTGAGCTGTTAGAATGTCATAAACAAGCTTTCTGAGCTGAGAAATGCATTTTGTGACAAAGTGCATCAGTGGATGATGAGAATGTCACTTTTGACAAAGAACACTGTTCATTACTAAAATGCTCTAATTGAGCTGTTAGAATGTTAGAAACAAGCTTTCTGAGCTGAGAACTGCATTTTGTGACAAAGTTCATCAGTGGATGATGAGAATGTCAGTTTTGACAAAGAACACTGATCATTACTAAAATGCTCCAATTGAGCTGTTAGAATGTCAGAAACAAGCTTTCTGAGCTGAGAACTGCATTTTGTGACAAAAAGCATCAGTGGATGATGAGAATGTCAGTTTTGACAAAGAACACTGTTCATTACTGAAATGCTCCAATTGAGCTGTTAGAATGTCAGAAACAAGCTTTCTGAGCTGAAAACTGCATTTTGTGACATAGTTCATCAGTGGATGATGAGAATGTCAGTTTTGACAAAGAACACTGTTCATTACTGAAATGCTCCAATTGAGCTGTTAGAATGTCAGAAACAAGCTTTCTGAGCTGAAAACTGCATTTTGTGACATAGTTCATCAGTGGATGATGAGAATGTCAGTTTTGACAAAGAACACTGATCATCACTAAAATGCTCCAATTGAGCTGTTAGAATGTCAGAAACAAGCTTTCTGAGCTGAAAACTGCATTTTGTGACAAAAAGCATCAGTGGATGATGAGAATGTCAGTTTTGACAAAGAACACTGATCATTACTAAAATGCTCCAATTGAGCTGTTAGAATGTCAGAAACAAGCTTTCTGAGCTGAGAACTGCATTTTGTGACAAAGTTCATCAGTGGATGATGAGAATGTCAGTTTTGACAAAGAACTCTGTTAATTACTAAAATGCTCTAATTGAGCTGTTAGAATGTCAGAAACAAGCTTTCTGAGCTGAAAACTGCATTTTGTGACAAAAAGCATCAGTGGATGATGAGAATGTCAGTTTTGACAAAGAACACTGATCATTACTAAAATGCTCCAATTGAGCTGTTAGAATGTCAGAAACAAGCTTTCTGAGCTGAAAACTGCATTTTTTGAACAAAGTGCATCAGTGGATGATGAGAATGTCAGTTTTGACAAAGAACACTGTTCATTACTAAAATGCTCTAATTGAGCTGTTAGAATGTCAGAAACAAGCTTTCTGAGCTGAGAACTGCATTTTGTGACAAAGTGCTTCAGTGGATGATGAGAATGTCAGTTTTGACAAAGAACACTGTTCATTACTAAAATACTCTAATTGAGCTGTTAGAATGTCAGAAACAAGCTTTCTGAGCTGAGAACTGCATTTTGTGACAAAGTGCATCAGTGGATGATGAGAATGTCAGTTTTGACAAAGAACACTGATCATCACTAAAATGCTCCAATTAAGCTGTTAGAATGTCAGAAACAAGAGTTCTGAGCTGAGAAATGCATTTTGTGACAAAGTGCATCAGTGGATGATGAGAATGTCAGTTTTGACAAAGAACACTGTTCATTACTAAAATGCTCTAATTGAGCTGTTAGAATGTCAGAAACAAGCTTTCTGAGCTGAGAACTGCATTTTGTGACATAGTTCATCAGTGGATGATGAGAATGTCAGTTTTGACAAAGAACACTGTTCATTACTAAAATGCTCTAATTGAGCTGTTAGAATGTTAGAAACAAGCTTTCTGAGCTGAGAACTGCATTTTGTGACATAGTTCATCAGTGGATGATGAGAATGTCAGTTTTGACAAAGAACACTGTTCATTACTAAAATGCTCCAATTGAGCTGCTAGAATGTCAGAAACAAGCTTTCTGAGCTGAGAACTGCATTTTGTGACTAAGTTCATCAGTGGATGATGAGAATGTCAGTTTTGACAAAGAACACTGTTCATTACTAAAATGCTCTAATTGAGCTGTTAGAATGTCAGAAACAAGCTTTCTGAGCTGAGAACTGCATTTTGTGACATAGTTCATCAGTGGATGATGAGAATGTCAGTTTTGACAAAGAACACTGTTCATTACTGAAATGCTCAAATTGAGCTGTTAGAATGTCAGAAACAAGCTTTCTGAGCTGAGAAATGCATTTTGTGACAAAGTGCATCAGTGGATGATGAGAATGTCAGTTTTGACAAAGAACACTGTTCATTACTAAAATGCTCTAATTGAGCTGTTAGAATGTCAGAAACAAGCTTTCTGAGCTGAGAACTGCATTTTGTGACATAGTCCATCAGTGGATGATGAGAATGTCAGTTTTGACAAAGAACACTGTTCATTACTAAAATGCTCTAATTGAGCTGTTAGAATGTCAGAAACAAGCTTTCTGAGCTGAGAACTGCATTTTGTGACAGTTCATCAGTGGATGATGAGAATGTCAGTTTTGACAAAGAACACTGTTCATTACTAAAATGCTCTAATTGAGCTGTTAGAATGTCAGAAACAAGCTTTCTGAGCTGAGAACTGCATTTTGTGACATAGTTCATCAGTGGATGATGAGAATGTCAGTTTTGACAAAGAACACTGTTCATTACTAAAATGCTCTAATTGAGCTGTTAGAATGTTAGAAACAAGCTTTCTGAGCTGAGAACTGCATTTTGTGACATAGTTCATCAGTGGATGATGAGAATGTCAGTTTTGACAAAGAACTCTGTTCATTACTGAAATGCTCCAATTGAGCTGTTAGAATGTCAGAAACAAGCTTTCTGAGCTGAAAACTGCATTTTTTGACAAAAAGCATCAGTGGATGATGAGAATGTCAGTTTTGACAAAGAACACTGATCATTACTAAAATGCTCCAATTGAGCTGTTAGAATGTCAGAAACAAGCTTTCTGAGCTGAGAACTGCTTTTTGTGACAAAGTTCATCAGTGGATGATGAGAATGTCAGTTTTGACAAAGAACACTGTTCATTACTAAAATGCTCTAATTGAGCTGTTAGAATGTCAGAAACAAGCTTTCTGAGCTGAGAACTGCATTTTGTGACAAAGTTCATCAGTGGATGATGAGAATGTCAGTTTTGACAAAGAACTCTGTTCATTACTGAAATGCTCCAATTGAGCTGTTAGAATGTCAGAAACAAGCTTTCTGAGCTGAAAACTGCATTTTGTGACAAAAAGCATCAGTGGATGATGAGAATGTCAGTTTTGACAAAGAACACTGATCATTACTAAAATGCTCCAATTGAGCTGTTAGAATGTCATAAACAAGCTTTCTGAGCTGAGAACTGCATTTTGTGACAAAGTGCATCAGTGGATGATGAGAATGTCACTTTTGACAAAGAACACTGTTCATTACTAAAATGCTCCAATTGAGCTGTTAGAATGTTAGAAACAAGCTTTCTGAGCTGAGAACTGCATTTTGTGACAAAGTTCATCAGTGGATGATGAGAATGTCAGTTTTGACAAAGAACACTGATCATTACTAAAATGCTCCAATTGAGCTGTTAGAATGTCAGAAACAAGCTTTCTGAGCTGAGAAATGCATTTTGTGACAAAGTGCTTCAGTGGATGATGAGAATGTCAGTTTTGACAGAGAACACTGTTCATTACTAAAATGCTCTAATTGAGCTGTTAGAATGTCAAAAACAAGCTTTCTGAGCTGAGAACTGCATTTTGTGACATAGTTCATCAGTGGATGATGAGAATGTCAGTTTTGACAAAGAACACTGTTCATTACTAAAATGCTCTAATTGAGCTGTTAGAATGTCAGAAACAAGCTTTCTGAGCTGAGAACTGCATTTTGTGACAAAGTGAATCAGTGGATGATGAGAATGTCAGTTTTGACAAAGAACACTGATCATCACTAAAATGCTCCAATTAAGCTGTTAGAATGTCAGAAACAAGCTTTCTGAGCTGAGAACTGCATTTTGTGACATAGTTCATCAGTGGATGATGAGAATGTCAGTTTTGACAAAGAACACTGTTCATTACTGAAATGCTCAAATTGAGCTGTTAGAATGTCAGAAACAAGCTTTCTGAGCTGAGAAATGCATTTTGTGACAAAGTGCATCAGTGGATGATGAGAATGTCAGTTTTGACAAAGAACACTGTTCATTACTAAAATGCTCTAATTGAGCTGTTAGAATGTCAGAAACAAGCTTTCTGAGCTGAGAACTGCATTTTGTGACAAAGTTCATCAGTGGATGATGAGAATGTCAGTTTTGACAAAGAACACTGATCATTACTAAAATGCTCCAATTGAGCTGTTAGAATGTCAGAAACAAGCTTTCTGAGCTGAGAACTGCATTTTGTGACAAAGTGAATCAGTGGATGGATGAGAATGTCACTTTTGACAAAGAACACTGTTCATTACTGAAATGCTCCAATTGAGCTGTTAGAATGTCAGAAACAAGCTTTCTGAGCTGAAAACTGCATTTTGTGACATAGTTCATCAGTGGATGATGAGAATGTCAGTTTTGACAAAGAACACTGATCATCACTAAAATGCTCCAATTAAGCTGTTAGAATGTCAGAAACAAGCTTTCTGAGCTGAGAACTGCATTTTGTGACATAGTTCATCAGTGGATGATGAGAATGTCAGTTTTGACAAAGAACACTGTTCATTACTAAAATTCTCTAATTGAGCTGTTAGAATGTCAGAAACAAGCTTTCTGAGCTGAGAACTGCATTTTGTGAGAAAGTGAATCAGTGGATGATGAGAATGTCAGTTTTGACAAAGAACACTGATCATTACTAAAATGCTCCGATTGAGCTGTTAGAATGTCAGAAACAAGCTTTCTGAGCTGAGAAATGCATTTTGTGACAAAGTGCTTCAGTGGATGATGAGAATGTCAGTTTTGACAAAGAACACTGATCATTACTAAAATGCTCCAATTGAGCTGTTAGAATGTCAGAAACAAGCTTTCTGAGCTGAGAACTGCATTTTGTGACATAGTTCATCAGTGGATGATGAGAATGTCAGTTTTGACAAAGAACACTGATCATTACTAAAATGCTCCAATTGAGCTGTTAGAATGTCAGAAACAAGCTTTCTGAGCTGAGAACTGCATTTTGTGACATAGTTCATCAGTGGATGATGAGAATGTCAGTTTTGACAAAGAACACTGTTCATTACTAAAAATGCTCTAATTGAGCTGTTAGAATGTCAGAAACAAGCTTTCTGAGCTGAAAACTGCATTTTGTGACAAAGTGAATCAGTGGATGATGAGAATGTCAGTTTTGACAAAGAACACTGATCATTACTAAAATGCTCTAATTGAGCTGTTAGAATGTCAGAAACAAGCTTTCTGAGCTGAGAACTGCATTTTGTGACAAAGTGAATCAGTGGATGATGAGAATGTCACTTTTGACAAAGAACACTGATCATTACTAAAATGCTCCAATTGAGCTGTTAGAATGTCAGAAACAAGCTTTCTGAGCTGAAAACTGCATTTTTTTGACAAAGTGCATCAGTGGATGATGAGAATGTCAGTTTTGACAAAGAACACTGTTCATTACTAAAATGCTCTAATTGAGCTGTTAGAATGTCAGAAACAAGCTTTCTGAGCTGAGAACTGCATTTTGTGACATAGTCCATCAGTGGATGATGAGAATGTCAGTTTTGACAAAGAACACTGTTCATTACTAAAATGCTCTAATTGAGCTGTTAGAATGTCAGAAACAAGCTTTCTGAGCTGAGAACTGCATTTTGTGACAGTTCATCAGTGGATGATGAGAATGTCAGTTTTGACAAAGAACACTGTTCATTACTAAAATGCTCTAATTGAGCTGTTAGAATGTCAGAAACAAGCTTTCTGAGCTGAGAACTGCATTTTGTGACATAGTTCATCAGTGGATGATGAGAATGTCAGTTTTGACAAAGAACACTGTTCATTACTAAAATGCTCTAATTGAGCTGTTAGAATGTCAGAAACAAGCTTTCTGAGCTGAGAACTGCATTTTGTGACAAAAAGCATCAGTGGATGATGAGAATGTAAGTTTTGACAAAGAACACTGATCATTACTAAAATGCTCCGATTGAGCTGTTAGAATGTCAGAAACAAGCTTTCTGAGCTGAGAAATGCATTTTGTGACAAAGTGCTTCAGTGGATGATGAGAATGTCAGTTTTGACAAAGAACACTGTTCATTACTAAAATGCTCTAATTGAGCTGTTAGAATGTCAGAAACAAGCTTTCTGAGCTGAGAACTGCATTTTGTGACATAGTTCATCAGTGGATGATGAGAATGTCAGTTTTGACAAAGAACACTGTTCATTACTAAAATGCTCTAATTGAGCTGTTAGAATGTCAGAAACAAGCTTTCTGAGCTGAGAACTGCATTTTGTGACATAGTTCATCAGTGGATGATGAGAATGTCAGTTTTGACAAAGAACACTGTTCATTACTAAAATGCTCTAATTGAGCTGTTAGAATGTTAGAAACAAGCTTTCTGAGCTGAGAACTGCATTTTGTGACATAGTTCATCAGTGGATGATGAGAATGTCAGTTTTGACAAAGAACACTGTTCATTACTAAAATGCTCCAATTGAGCTGCTAGAATGTCAGAAACAAGCTTTCTGAGCTGAGAACTGCATTTTGTGACATAGTTCATCAGTGGATGATGAGAATGTCAGTTTTGACAAAGAACACTGTTCATTACTAAAATGCTCTAATTGAGCTGTTAGAATGTCAGAAACAAGCTTTCTGAGCTGAGAACTGCATTTTGTGACATAGTTCATCAGTGGATGATGAGAATGTCAGTTTTGACAAAGAACACTGTTCATTACTGAAATGCTCAAATTGAGCTGTTAGAATGTCAGAAACAAGCTTTCTGAGCTGAGAAATGCATTTTGTGACAAAGTGCATCAGTGGATGATGAGAATGTCAGTTTTGACAAAGAACACTGTTCATTACTAAAATGCTCTAATTGAGCTGTTAGAATGTCAGAAACAAGCTTTCTGAGCTGAGAACTGCATTTTGTGACATAGTCCATCAGTGGATGATGAGAATGTCAGTTTTGACAAAGAACACTGTTCATTACTAAAATGCTCTAATTGAGCTGTTAGAATGTCAGAAACAAGCTTTCTGAGCTGAGAACTGCATTTTGTGACATAGTTCATCAGTGGATGATGAGAATGTCAGTTTTGACAAAGAACACTGTTCATTACTAAAATGCTCTAATTGAGCTGTTAGAATGTTAGAAACAAGCTTTCTGAGCTGAGAACTGCATTTTGTGACATAGTTCATCAGTGGATGATGAGAATGTCAGTTTTGACAAAGAACTCTGTTCATTACTGAAATGCTCCAATTGAGCTGTTAGAATGTCAGAAACAAGCTTTCTGAGCTGAAAACTGCATTTTGTGACAAAAAGCATCAGTGGATGATGAGAATGTCAGTTTTGACAAAGAACACTGATCATTACTAAAATGCTCCAATTGAGCTGTTAGAATGTCAGAAACAAGCTTTCTGAGCTGAGAACTGCTTTTTGTGACAAAGTTCATCAGTGGATGATGAGAATGTCAGTTTTGACAAAGAACACTGTTCATTACTAAAATGCTCTAATTGAGCTGTTAGAATGTCAGAAACAGGCTTTCTGAGCTGAGAACTGCATTTTGTGACAAAGTTCATCAGTGGATGATGAGAATGTCAGTTTTGACAAAGAACTCTGTTCATTACTGAAATGCTCCAATTGAGCTGTTAGAATGTCAGAAACAAGCTTTCTGAGCTGAAAACTGCATTTTGTGACAAAAAGCATCAGTGGATGATGAGAATGTCAGTTTTGACAAAGAACACTGATCATTACTAAAATGCTCCAATTGAGCTGTTAGAATGTCATAAACAAGCTTTCTGAGCTGAGAAATGCATTTTGTGACAAAGTGCATCAGTGGATGATGAGAATGTCACTTTTGACAAAGAACACTGTTCATTACTAAAATGCTCTAATTGAGCTGTTAGAATGTTAGAAACAAGCTTTCTGAGCTGAGAACTGCATTTTGTGACAAAGTTCATCAGTGGATGATGAGAATGTCAGTTTTGACAAAGAACACTGATCATTACTAAAATGCTCCAATTGAGCTGTTAGAATGTCAGAAACAAGCTTTCTGAGCTGAGAAATGCATTTTGTGACAAAGTGCTTCAGTGGATGATGAGAATGTCAGTTTTGACAGAGAACACTGTTCATTACTAAAATGCTCTAATTGAGCTGTTAGAATGTCAGAAACAAGCTTTCTGAGCTGAGAACTGCATTTTGTGACAAAAAGCATCAGTGGATGATGAGAATGTCAGTTTTGACAAAGAACACTGATCATTACTAAAATGCTCCAATTGAGCTGTTAGAATGTCAGAAACAAGCTTTCTGAGCTGAGAAATGCATTTTGTGACAAAGTGCATCAGTGGATGATGAGAATGTCACTTTTGACAAAGAACACTGTTCATTACTAAAATGCTCTAATTGAACTGTTAGAATGTCAGAAACAAGCTTTCTGAGCTGAGAACTGCATTTTGTGACATAGTTCATCAGTGGATGATGAGAATGTCAGTTTTGACAAAGAACACTGTTCATTACTAAAATGCTCTAATTGAGCTGTTAGAATGTCAGAAACAAGCTTTCTGAGCTGAGAACTGCATTTTGTGACGAAGTGAATCAGTGGATGATGAGAATGTCAGTTTTGACAAAGAACACTGATCATCACTAAAATGCTCCAATTAAGCTGTTAGAATGTCAGAAACAAGCTTTCTGAGCTGAGAACTGCATTTTGTGACAAAAAGCATCAGTGGATGATGAGAATGTCAGTTTTGACAAAGAACACTGTTCATTACTGAAATGCTCAAATTGAGCTGTTAGAATGTCAGAAACAAGCTTTCTGAGCTGAGAAATGCATTTTGTGACAAAGTGCATCAGTGGATGATGAGAATGTCAGTTTTGACAAAGAACACTGTTCATTACTAAAATGCTCTAATTGAGCTGTTAGAATGTCAGAAACAAGCTTTCTGAGCTGAGAACTGCATTTTGTGACAAAGTTCATCAGTGGATGATGAGAATGTCAGTTTTGACAAAGAACACTGATCATTACTAAAATGCTCCAATTGAGCTGTTAGAATGTCAGAAACAAGCTTTCTGAGCTGAGAACTGCATTTTGTGACAAAGTGAATCAGTGGATGGATGAGAATGTCACTTTTGACAAAGAACACTGTTCATTACTGAAATGCTCCAATTGAGCTGTTAGAATGTCAGAAACAAGCTTTCTGAGCTGAAAACTGCATTTTGTGACATAGTTCATTAGTGGATGATGAGAATGTCAGTTTTGACAAAGAACACTGATCATCACTAAAATGCTCCAATTAAGCTGTTAGAATGTCAGAAACAAGCTTTCTGAGCTGAGAACTGCATTTTGTGACATAGTTCATCAGTGGATGATGAGAATGTCAGTTTTGACAAAGAACACTGTTCATTACTAAAATTCTCTAATTGAGCTGTTAGAATGTCAGAAACAAGCTTTCTGAGCTGAGAACTGCATTTTGTGACATAGTTCATCAGTGGATGATGAGAATGTCAGTTTTGACAAAGAACACTGTTCATTACTGAAATGCTCAAATTGAGCTGTTAGAATGTCAGAAACAAGCTTTCTGAGCTGAGAAATGCATTTTGTGACAAAGTGCATCAGTGGATGATGAGAATGTCAGTTTTGACAAAGAACACTGTTCATTACTAAAATGCTCTAATTGAGCTGTTAGAATGTCAGAAACAAGCTTTCTGAGCTGAGAACTGCATTTTGTGACATAGTCCATCAGTGGATGATGAGAATGTCAGTTTTGACAAAGAACACTGTTCATTACTAAAATGCTCTAATTGAGCTGTTAGAATGTCAGAAACAAGCTTTCTGAGCTGAGAACTGCATTTTGTGACAGTTCATCAGTGGATGATGAGAATGTCAGTTTTGACAAAGAACACTGTTCATTACTAAAATGCTCTAATTGAGCTGTTAGAATGTCAGAAACAAGCTTTCTGAGCTGAGAACTGCATTTTGTGACATAGTTCATCAGTGGATGATGAGAATGTCAGTTTTGACAAAGAACACTGTTCATTACTGAAATGCTCAAATTGAGCTGTTAGAATGTCAGAAACAAGCTTTCTGAGCTGAGAAATGCATTTTGTGACAAAGTGCATCAGTGGATGATGAGAATGTCAGTTTTGACAAAGAACACTGTTCATTACTAAAATGCTCTAATTGAGCTGTTAGAATGTCAGAAACAAGCTTTCTGAGCTGAGAACTGCATTTTGTGACAAAGTTCATCAGTGGATGATGAGAATGTCAGTTTTGACAAAGAACACTGATCATTACTAAAATGCTCCAATTGAGCTGTTAGAATGTCAGAAACAAGCTTTCTGAGCTGAGAACTGCATTTTGTGACAAAGTGAATCAGTGGATGGATGAGAATGTCACTTTTGACAAAGAACACTGTTCATTACTGAAATGCTCCAATTGAGCTGTTAGAATGTCAGAAACAAGCTTTCTGAGCTGAAAACTGCATTTTGTGACATAGTTCATTAGTGGATGATGAGAATGTCAGTTTTGACAAAGAACACTGATCATCACTAAAATGCTCCAATTAAGCTGTTAGAATGTCAGAAACAAGCTTTCTGAGCTGAGAACTGCATTTTGTGACATAGTTCATCAGTGGATGATGAGAATGTCAGTTTTGACAAAGAACACTGTTCATTACTAAAATTCTCTAATTGAGCTGTTAGAATGTCAGAAACAAGCTTTCTGAGCTGAGAACTGCATTTTGTGACATAGTTCATCAGTGGATGATGAGAATGTCAGTTTTGACAAAGAACACTGTTCATTACTGAAATGCTCAAATTGAGCTGTTAGAATGTCAGAAACAAGCTTTCTGAGCTGAGAAATGCATTTTGTGACAAAGTGCATCAGTGGATGATGAGAATGTCAGTTTTGACAAAGAACACTGTTCATTACTAAAATGCTCTAATTGAGCTGTTAGAATGTCAGAAACAAGCTTTCTGAGCTGAGAACTGCATTTTGTGACATAGTCCATCAGTGGATGATGAGAATGTCAGTTTTGACAAAGAACACTGTTCATTACTAAAATGCTCTAATTGAGCTGTTAGAATGTCAGAAACAAGCTTTCTGAGCTGAGAACTGCATTTTGTGACAGTTCATCAGTGGATGATGAGAATGTCAGTTTTGACAAAGAACACTGTTCATTACTAAAATGCTCTAATTGAGCTGTTAGAATGTCAGAAACAAGCTTTCTGAGCTGAGAACTGCATTTTGTGACATAGTTCATCAGTGGATGATGAGAATGTCAGTTTTGACAAAGAACACTGTTCATTACTAAAATGCTCTAATTGAGCTGTTAGAATGTTAGAAACAAGCTTTCTGAGCTGAGAACTGCATTTTGTGACATAGTTCATCAGTGGATGATGAGAATGTCAGTTTTGACAAAGAACTCTGTTCATTACTGAAATGCTCCAATTGAGCTGTTAGAATGTCAGAAACAAGCTTTCTGAGCTGAAAACTGCATTTTTTGACAAAAAGCATCAGTGGATGATGAGAATGTCAGTTTTGACAAAGAACACTGATCATTACTAAAATGCTCCAATTGAGCTGTTAGAATGTCAGAAACAAGCTTTCTGAGCTGAGAACTGCTTTTTGTGACAAAGTTCATCAGTGGATGATGAGAATGTCAGTTTTGACAAAGAACACTGTTCATTACTAAAATGCTCTAATTGAGCTGTTAGAATGTCAGAAACAAGCTTTCTGAGCTGAGAACTGCATTTTGTGACAAAGTTCATCAGTGGATGATGAGAATGTCAGTTTTGACAAAGAACTCTGTTCATTACTGAAATGCTCCAATTGAGCTGTTAGAATGTCAGAAACAAGCTTTCTGAGCTGAAAACTGCATTTTGTGACAAAAAGCATCAGTGGATGATGAGAATGTCAGTTTTGACAAAGAACACTGATCATTACTAAAATGCTCCAATTGAGCTGTTAGAATGTCATAAACAAGCTTTCTGAGCTGAGAAATGCATTTTGTGACAAAGTGCATCAGTGGATGATGAGAATGTCACTTTTGACAAAGAACACTGTTCATTACTAAAATGCTCTAATTGAGCTGTTAGAATGTTAGAAACAAGCTTTCTGAGCTGAGAACTGCATTTTGTGACAAAGTTCATCAGTGGATGATGAGAATGTCAGTTTTGACAAAGAACACTGATCATTACTAAAATGCTCCAATTGAGCTGTTAGAATGTCAGAAACAAGCTTTCTGAGCTGAGAAATGCATTTTGTGACAAAGTGCTTCAGTGGATGATGAGAATGTCAGTTTTGACAGAGAACACTGTTCATTACTAAAATGCTCTAATTGAGCTGTTAGAATGTCAGAAACAAGCTTTCTGAGCTGAGAACTGCATTTTGTGACAAAAAGCATCAGTGGATGATGAGAATGTCAGTTTTGACAAAGAACACTGATCATTACTAAAATGCTCCAATTGAGCTGTTAGAATGTCAGAAACAAGCTTTCTGAGCTGAGAAATGCATTTTGTGACAAAGTGCATCAGTGGATGATGAGAATGTCACTTTTGACAAAGAACACTGTTCATTACTAAAATGCTCTAATTGAACTGTTAGAATGTCAAAAACAAGCTTTCTGAGCTGAGAACTGCATTTTGTGACATAGTTCATCAGTGGATGATGAGAATGTCAGTTTTGACAAAGAACACTGTTCATTACTAAAATGCTCTAATTGAGCTGTTAGAATGTCAGAAACAAGCTTTCTGAGCTGAGAACTGCATTTTGTGACAAAGTGAATCAGTGGATGATGAGAATGTCAGTTTTGACAAAGAACACTGTTCATTACTGAAATGCTCAAATTGAGCTGTTAGAATGTCAGAAACAAGCTTTCTGAGCTGAGAAATGCATTTTGTGACAAAGTGCATCAGTGGATGATGAGAATGTCAGTTTTGACAAAGAACACTGTTCATTACTAAAATGCTCTAATTGAGCTGTTAGAATGTCAGAAACAAGCTTTCTGAGCTGAGAACTGCATTTTGTGACAAAGTTCATCAGTGGATGATGAGAATGTCAGTTTTGACAAAGAACACTGATCATTACTAAAATGCTCCAATTGAGCTGTTAGAATGTCAGAAACAAGCTTTCTGAGCTGAGAACTGCATTTTGTGACAAAGTGAATCAGTGGATGGATGAGAATGTCACTTTTGACAAAGAACACTGTTCATTACTGAAATGCTCCAATTGAGCTGTTAGAATGTCAGAAACAAGCTTTCTGAGCTGAAAACTGCATTTTGTGACATAGTTCATCAGTGGATGATGAGAATGTCAGTTTTGACAAAGAACACTGATCATCACTAAAATGCTCCAATTAAGCTGTTAGAATGTCAGAAACAAGCTTTCTGAGCTGAGAACTGCATTTTGTGACATAGTTCATCAGTGGATGATGAGAATGTCAGTTTTGACAAAGAACACTGTTCATTACTAAAATTCTCTAATTGAGCTGTTAGAATGTCAGAAACAAGCTTTCTGAGCTGAGAACTGCATTTTGTGAGAAAGTGAATCAGTGGATGATGAGAATGTCAGTTTTGACAAAGAACACTGATCATTACTAAAATGCTCCGATTGAGCTGTTAGAATGTCAGAAACAAGCTTTCTGAGCTGAGAAATGCATTTTGTGACAAAGTGCTTCAGTGGATGATGAGAATGTCAGTTTTGACAAAGAACACTGATCATTACTAAAATGCTCCAATTGAGCTGTTAGAATGTCAGAAACAAGCTTTCTGAGCTGAGAACTGCATTTTGTGACATAGTTCATCAGTGGATGATGAGAATGTCAGTTTTGACAAAGAACACTGATCATTACTAAAATGCTCCAATTGAGCTGTTAGAATGTCAGAAACAAGCTTTCTGAGCTGAGAACTGCATTTTGTGACATAGTTCATCAGTGGATGATGAGAATGTCAGTTTTGACAAAGAACACTGTTCATTACTAAAAATGCTCTAATTGAGCTGTTAGAATGTCAGAAACAAGCTTTCTGAGCTGAAAACTGCATTTTGTGACAAAGTGAATCAGTGGATGATGAGAATGTCAGTTTTGACAAAGAACACTGATCATTACTAAAATGCTCTAATTGAGCTGTTAGAATGTCAGAAACAAGCTTTCTGAGCTGAGAACTGCATTTTGTGACAAAGTGAATCAGTGGATGATGAGAATGTCACTTTTGACAAAGAACACTGATCATTACTAAAATGCTCCAATTGAGCTGTTAGAATGTCAGAAACAAGCTTTCTGAGCTGAAAACTGCATTTTTTTGACAAAGTGCATCAGTGGATGATGAGAATGTCAGTTTTGACAAAGAACACTGTTCATTACTAAAATGCTCTAATTGAGCTGTTAGAATGTCAGAAACAAGCTTTCTGAGCTGAGAACTGCATTTTGTGACATAGTCCATCAGTGGATGATGAGAATGTCAGTTTTGACAAAGAACACTGTTCATTACTAAAATGCTCTAATTGAGCTGTTAGAATGTCAGAAACAAGCTTTCTGAGCTGAGAACTGCATTTTGTGACAGTTCATCAGTGGATGATGAGAATGTCAGTTTTGACAAAGAACACTGTTCATTACTAAAATGCTCTAATTGAGCTGTTAGAATGTCAGAAACAAGCTTTCTGAGCTGAGAACTGCATTTTGTGACATAGTTCATCAGTGGATGATGAGAATGTCAGTTTTGACAAAGAACACTGTTCATTACTAAAATGCTCTAATTGAGCTGTTAGAATGTCAGAAACAAGCTTTCTGAGCTGAGAACTGCATTTTGTGACAAAAAGCATCAGTGGATGATGAGAATGTAAGTTTTGACAAAGAACACTGATCATTACTAAAATGCTCCGATTGAGCTGTTAGAATGTCAGAAACAAGCTTTCTGAGCTGAGAATTGCATTTTGTGACAAAGTGCTTCAGTGGATGATGAGAATGTCAGTTTTGACAAAGAACACTGTTCATTACTAAAATGCTCTAATTGAGCTGTTAGAATGTCAGAAACAAGCTTTCTGAGCTGAGAACTGCATTTTGTGACATAGTTCATCAGTGGATGATGAGAATGTCAGTTTTGACAAAGAACACTGTTCATTACTAAAATGCTCTAATTGAGCTGTTAGAATGTCAGAAACAAGCTTTCTGAGCTGAGAACTGCATTTTGTGACATAGTTCATCAGTGGATGATGAGAATGTCAGTTTTGACAAAGAACACTGTTCATTACTAAAATGCTCTAATTGAGCTGTTAGAATGTTAGAAACAAGCTTTCTGAGCTGAGAACTGCATTTTGTGACATAGTTCATCAGTGGATGATGAGAATGTCAGTTTTGACAAAGAACACTGTTCATTACTAAAATGCTCCAATTGAGCTGCTAGAATGTCAGAAACAAGCTTTCTGAGCTGAGAACTGCATTTTGTGACATAGTTCATCAGTGGATGATGAGAATGTCAGTTTTGACAAAGAACACTGTTCATTACTAAAATGCTCTAATTGAGCTGTTAGAATGTCAGAAACAAGCTTTCTGAGCTGAGAACTGCATTTTGTGACATAGTTCATCAGTGGATGATGAGAATGTCAGTTTTGACAAAGAACACTGTTCATTACTGAAATGCTCAAATTGAGCTGTTAGAATGTCAGAAACAAGCTTTCTGAGCTGAGAAATGCATTTTGTGACAAAGTGCATCAGTGGATGATGAGAATGTCAGTTTTGACAAAGAACACTGTTCATTACTAAAATGCTCTAATTGAGCTGTTAGAATGTCAGAAACAAGCTTTCTGAGCTGAGAACTGCATTTTGTGACATAGTCCATCAGTGGATGATGAGAATGTCAGTTTTGACAAAGAACACTGTTCATTACTAAAATGCTCTAATTGAGCTGTTAGAATGTCAGAAACAAGCTTTCTGAGCTGAGAACTGCATTTTGTGACAGTTCATCAGTGGATGATGAGAATGTCAGTTTTGACAAAGAACACTGTTCATTACTAAAATGCTCTAATTGAGCTGTTAGAATGTCAGAAACAAGCTTTCTGAGCTGAGAACTGCATTTTGTGACATAGTTCATCAGTGGATGATGAGAATGTCAGTTTTGACAAAGAACACTGTTCATTACTAAAATGCTCTAATTGAGCTGTTAGAATGTTAGAAACAAGCTTTCTGAGCTGAGAACTGCATTTTGTGACATAGTTCATCAGTGGATGATGAGAATGTCAGTTTTGACAAAGAACTCTGTTCATTACTGAAATGCTCCAATTGAGCTGTTAGAATGTCAGAAACAAGCTTTCTGAGCTGAAAACTGCATTTTGTGACAAAAAGCATCAGTGGATGATGAGAATGTCAGTTTTGACAAAGAACACTGATCATTACTAAAATGCTCCAATTGAGCTGTTAGAATGTCAGAAACAAGCTTTCTGAGCTGAGAACTGCTTTTTGTGACAAAGTTCATCAGTGGATGATGAGAATGTCAGTTTTGACAAAGAACACTGTTCATTACTAAAATGCTCTAATTGAGCTGTTAGAATGTCAGAAACAAGCTTTCTGAGCTGAGAACTGCATTTTGTGACAAAGTTCATCAGTGGATGATGAGAATGTCAGTTTTGACAAAGAACTCTGTTCATTACTGAAATGCTCCAATTGAGCTGTTAGAATGTCAGAAACAAGCTTTCTGAGCTGAAAACTGCATTTTGTGACAAAAAGCATCAGTGGATGATGAGAATGTCAGTTTTGACAAAGAACACTGATCATTACTAAAATGCTCCAATTGAGCTGTTAGAATGTCATAAACAAGCTTTCTGAGCTGAGAAATGCATTTTGTGACAAAGTGCATCAGTGGATGATGAGAATGTCACTTTTGACAAAGAACACTGTTCATTACTAAAATGCTCTAATTGAGCTGTTAGAATGTTAGAAACAAGCTTTCTGAGCTGAGAACTGCATTTTGTGACAAAGTTCATCAGTGGATGATGAGAATGTCAGTTTTGACAAAGAACACTGATCATTACTAAAATGCTCCAATTGAGCTGTTAGAATGTCAGAAACAAGCTTTCTGAGCTGAGAAATGCATTTTGTGACAAAGTGCTTCAGTGGATGATGAGAATGTCAGTTTTGACAGAGAAAACTGTTCATTACTAAAATGCTCTAATTGAGCTGTTAGAATGTCAGAAACAAGCTTTCTGAGCTGAGAACTGCATTTTGTGACAAAAAGCATCAGTGGATGATGAGAATGTCAGTTTTGACAAAGAACACTGATCATTACTAAAATGCTCCAATTGAGCTGTTAGAATGTCAGAAACAAGCTTTCTGAGCTGAGAAATGCATTTTGTGACAAAGTGCATCAGTGGATGATGAGAATGTCACTTTTGACAAAGAACACTGTTCATTACTAAAATGCTCTAATTGAACTGTTAGAATGTCAGAAACAAGCTTTCTGAGCTGAGAACTGCATTTTGTGACATAGTTCATCAGTGGATGATGAGAATGTCAGTTTTGACAAAGAACACTGTTCATTACTAAAATGCTCTAATTGAGCTGTTAGAATGTCAGAAACAAGCTTTCTGAGCTGAGAACTGCATTTTGTGACGAAGTGAATCAGTGGATGATGAGAATGTCAGTTTTGACAAAGAACACTGATCATCACTAAAATGCTCCAATTAAGCTGTTAGAATGTCAGAAACAAGCTTTCTGAGCTGAGAACTGCATTTTGTGACAAAAAGCATCAGTGGATGATGAGAATGTCAGTTTTGACAAAGAACACTGTTCATTACTGAAATGCTCAAATTGAGCTGTTAGAATGTCAGAAACAAGCTTTCTGAGCTGAGAAATGCATTTTGTGACAAAGTGCATCAGTGGATGATGAGAATGTCAGTTTTGACAAAGAACACTGTTCATTACTAAAATGCTCTAATTGAGCTGTTAGAATGTCAGAAACAAGCTTTTTGAGCTGAGAACTGCATTTTGTGACAAAGTTCATCAGTGGATGATGAGAATGTCAGTTTTGAAAAAAGAACACTGATCATTACTAAAATGCTCCAATTGAGCTGTTAGAATGTCAGAAACAAGCTTTCTGAGCTGAGAACTGCATTTTGTGACAAAGTGAATCAGTGGATGGATGAGAATGTCACTTTTGACAAAGAACACTGTTCATTACTGAAATGCTCCAATTGAGCTGTTAGAATGTCAGAAACAAGCTTTCTGAGCTGAGAACTGCATTTTGTGACGAAGTGAATCAGTGGATGATGAGAATGTCAGTTTTGACAAAGAACACTGATCATCACTAAAATGCTCCAATTAAGCTGTTAGAATGTCAGAAACAAGCTTTCTGAGCTGAGAACTGCATTTTGTGACAAAAAGCATCAGTGGATGATGAGAATGTCAGTTTTGACAAAGAACACTGTTCATTACTGAAATGCTCAAATTGAGCTGTTAGAATGTCAGAAACAAGCTTTCTGAGCTGAGAAATGCATTTTGTGACAAAGTGCATCAGTGGATGATGAGAATGTCAGTTTTGACAAAGAACACTGTTCATTACTAAAATGCTCTAATTGAGCTGTTAGAATGTCAGAAACAAGCTTTCTGAGCTGAGAACTGCATTTTGTGACAAAGTTCATCAGTGGATGATGAGAATGTCAGTTTTGAAAAAAGAACACTGATCATTACTAAAATGCTCCAATTGAGCTGTTAGAATGTCAGAAACAAGCTTTCTGAGCTGAGAACTGCATTTTGTGACAAAGTGAATCAGTGGATGGATGAGAATGTCACTTTTGACAAAGAACACTGTTCATTACTGAAATGCTCCAATTGAGCTGTTAGAATGTCAGAAACAAGCTTTCTGAGCTGAAAACTGCATTTTGTGACATAGTTCATTAGTGGATGATGAGAATGTCAGTTTTGACAAAGAACACTGATCATCACTAAAATGCTCCAATTAAGCTGTTAGAATGTCAGAAACAAGCTTTCTGAGCTGAGAACTGCATTTTGTGACATAGTTCATCAGTGGATGATGAGAATGTCAGTTTTGACAAAGAACACTGTTCATTACTAAAATTCTCTAATTGAGCTGTTAGAATGTCAGAAACAAGCTTTCTGAGCTGAGAACTGCATTTTGTGAGAAAGTGAATCAGTGGATGATGAGAATGTCAGTTTTGACAAAGAACACTGATCATTACTAAAATGCTCCGATTGAGCTGTTAGAATGTCAGAAACAAGCTTTCTGAGCTGAGAAATGCATTTTGTGACAAAGTGCTTCAGTGGATGATGAGAATGTCAGTTTTGACAAAGAACACTGTTCATTACTAAAATGCTCCAATTGAGCTGTTAGAATGTCAGAAACAAGCTTTCTGAGCTGAGAACTGCATTTTGTGACATAGTTCATCAGTGGATGATGAGAATGTCAGTTTTGACAAAGAACACTGATCATTACTAAAATGCTCCAATTGAGCTGTTAGAATGTCAGAAACAAGCTTTCTGAGCTGAGAACTGCATTTTGTGACATAGTTCATCAGTGGATGATGAGAATGTCAGTTTTGACAAAGAACACTGTTCATTACTAAAATGCTCTAATTGAGCTGTTAGAATGTCAGAAACAAGCTTTCTGAGCTGAAAACTGCATTTTGTGACAAAGTGAATCAGTGGATGATGAGAATGTCAGTTTTGACAAAGAACACTGATCATTACTAAAATGCTCTAATTGAGCTGTTAGAATGTCAGAAACAAGCTTTCTGAGCTGAGAACTGCATTTTGTGACAAAGTGAATCAGTGGATGATGAGAATGTCACTTTTGACAAAGAACACTGATCATTACTAAAATGCTCCAATTGAGCTGTTAGAATGTCAGAAACAAGCTTTCTGAGCTGAAAACTGCATTTTTTTGACAAAGTGCATCAGTGGATGATGAGAATGTCAGTTTTGACAAAGAACACTGTTCATTACTAAATGCTCTAATTGAGCTGTTAGAATGTCAGAAACAAGCTTTCTGAGCTGAGAACTGCATTTTGTGACATAGTTCATCAGTGGATGATGAGAATGTCAGTTTTGACAAAGAACACTGTTCATTACTAAAATGCTCTAATTGAGCTGTTAGAATGTCAGAAACAAGCTTTCTGAGCTGAGAACTGCATTTTGTGACATAGTTCATCAGTGGATGATGAGAATGTCAGTTTTGACAAAGAACACTGTTCATTACTAAAATGCTCTAATTGAGCTGTTAGAATGTTAGAAACAAGCTTTCTGAGCTGAGAACTGCATTTTGTGACATAGTTCATCAGTGGATGATGAGAATGTCAGTTTTGACAAAGAACACTGTTCATTACTAAAATGCTCCAATTGAGCTGCTAGAATGTCAGAAACAAGCTTTCTGAGCTGAGAACTGCATTTTGTGACATAGTTCATCAGTGGATGATGAGAATGTCAGTTTTGACAAAGAACACTGTTCATTACTAAAATGCTATAATTGAGCTGTTAGAATGTCAGAAACAAGCTTTCTGAGCTGAGAACTGCATTTTGTGACATAGTTCATCAGTGGATGATGAGAATGTCAGTTTTGACAAAGAACACTGTTCATTACTGAAATGCTCAAATTGAGCTGTTAGAATGTCAGAAACAAGCTTTCTGAGCTGAGAAATGCATTTTGTGACAAAGTGCATCAGTGGATGATGAGAATGTCAGTTTTGACAAAGAACACTGATCATTACTAAAATGCTCCAATTGAGCTGTTAGAATGTCATAAACAAGCTTTCTGAGCTGAGAAATGCATTTTGTGACAAAGTGCATCAGTGGATGATGAGAATGTCACTTTTGACAAAGAACACTGTTCATTACTAAAATGCTCTAATTGAGCTGTTAGAATGTTAGAAACAAGCTTTCTGAGCTGAGAACTGCATTTTGTGACAAAGTTCATCAGTGGATGATGAGAATGTCAGTTTTGACAAAGAACACTGATCATTACTAAAATGCTCCAATTGAGCTGTTAGAATGTCAGAAACAAGCTTTCTGAGCTGAGAAATGCATTTTGTGACAAAGTGCTTCAGTGGATGATGAGAATGTCAGTTTTGACAGAGAACACTGTTCATTACTAAAATGCTCTAATTGAGCTGTTAGAATGTCAGAAACAAGCTTTCTGAGCTGAGAACTGCATTTTGTGACAAAAAGCATCAGTGGATGATGAGAATGTCAGTTTTGACAAAGAACACTGATCATTACTAAAATGCTCTAATTGAGCTGTTAGAATGTCAGAAACAAGCTTTCTGAGCTGAGAACTGCATTTTGTGACATAGTTCATCAGTGGATGATGAGAATGTCAGTTTTGACAAAGAACACTGTTCATTACTAAAATGCTCTAATTGAGCTGTTAGAATGTCAGAAACAAGCTTTCTGAGCTGAGAACTGCATTTTGTGACATAGTTCATCAGTGGATGATGAGAATGTCAGTTTTGACAAAGAACACTGTTCATTACTAAAATGCTCTAATTGAGCTGTTAGAATGTTAGAAACAAGCTTTCTGAGCTGAGAACTGCATTTTGTGACATAGTTCATCAGTGGATGATGAGAATGTCAGTTTTGACAAAGAACACTGTTCATTACTAAAATGCTCCAATTGAGCTGCTAGAATGTCAGAAACAAGCTTTCTGAGCTGAGAACTGCATTTTGTGACATAGTTCATCAGTGGATGATGAGAATGTCAGTTTTGACAATGAACACTGTTCATTACTAAAATGCTCTAATTGAGCTGTTAGAATGTCAGAAACAAGCTTTCTGAGCTGAGAACTGCATTTTGTGACATAGTTCATCAGTGGATGATGAGAATGTCAGTTTTGACAAAGAACACTGTTCATTACTGAAATGCTCAAATTGAGCTGTTAGAATGTCAGAAACAAGCTTTCTGAGCTGAGAAATGCATTTTGTGACAAAGTGCATCAGTGGATGATGAGAATGTCAGTTTTGACAAAGAACACTGTTCATTACTAAAATGCTCTAATTGAGCTGTTAGAATGTCAGAAACAAGCTTTCTGAGCTGAGAACTGCATTTTGTGACATAGTCCATCAGTGGATGATGAGAATGTCAGTTTTGACAAAGAACACTGTTCATTACTAAAATGCTCTAATTGAGCTGTTAGAATGTCAGAAACAAGCTTTCTGAGCTGAGAACTGCATTTTGTGACAGTTCATCAGTGGATGATGAGAATGTCAGTTTTGACAAAGAACACTGTTCATTACTAAAATGCTCTAATTGAGCTGTTAGAATGTCAGAAACAAGCTTTCTGAGCTGAGAACTGCATTTTGTGACATAGTTCATCAGTGGATGATGAGAATGTCAGTTTTGACAAAGAACACTGTTCATTACTAAAATGCTCTAATTGAGCTGTTAGAATGTTAGAAACAAGCTTTCTGAGCTGAGAACTGCATTTTGTGACATAGTTCATCAGTGGATGATGAGAATGTCAGTTTTGACAAAGAACTCTGTTCATTACTGAAATGCTCCAATTGAGCTGTTAGAATGTCAGAAACAAGCTTTCTGAGCTGAAAACTGCATTTTGTGACAAAAAGCATCAGTGGATGATGAGAATGTCAGTTTTGACAAAGAACACTGATCATTACTAAAATGCTCCAATTGAGCTGTTAGAATGTCAGAAACAAGCTTTCTGAGCTGAGAACTGCTTTTTGTGACAAAGTTCATCAGTGGATGATGAGAATGTCAGTTTTGACAAAGAACACTGTTCATTACTAAAATGCTCTAATTGAGCTGTTAGAATGTCAGAAACAAGCTTTCTGAGCTGAGAACTGCATTTTGTGACAAAGTTCATCAGTGGATGATGAGAATGTCAGTTTTGACAAAGAACTCTGTTCATTACTGAAATGCTCCAATTGAGCTGTTAGAATGTCAGAAACAAGCTTTCTGAGCTGAAAACTGCATTTTGTGACAAAAAGCATCAGTGGATGATGAGAATGTCAGTTTTGACAAAGAACACTGATCATTACTAAAATGCTCCAATTGAGCTGTTAGAATGTCATAAACAAGCTTTCTGAGCTGAGAAATGCATTTTGTGACAAAGTGCATCAGTGGATGATGAGAATGTCACTTTTGACAAAGAACACTGTTCATTACTAAAATGCTCTAATTGAGCTGTTAGAATGTTAGAAACAAGCTTTCTGAGCTGAGAACTGCATTTTGTGACAAAGTTCATCAGTGGATGATGAGAATGTCAGTTTTGACAAAGAACACTGATCATTACTAAAATGCTCCAATTGAGCTGTTAGAATGTCAGAAACAAGCTTTCTGAGCTGAGAAATGCATTTTGTGACAAAGTGCTTCAGTGGATGATGAGAATGTCAGTTTTGACAGAGAACACTGTTCATTACTAAAATGCTCTAATTGAGCTGTTAGAATGTCAGAAACAAGCTTTCTGAGCTGAGAACTGCATTTTGTGACAAAAAGCATCAGTGGATGATGAGAATGTCAGTTTTGACAAAGAACACTGATCATTACTAAAATGCTCCAATTGAGCTGTTAGAATGTCAGAAACAAGCTTTCTGAGCTGAGAAATGCATTTTGTGACAAAGTGCATCAGTGGATGATGAGAATGTCACTTTTGACAAAGAACACTGTTCATTACTAAAATGCTCTAATTGAACTGTTAGAATGTCAGAAACAAGCTTTCTGAGCTGAGAACTGCATTTTGTGACATAGTTCATCAGTGGATGATGAGAATGTCAGTTTTGACAAAGAACACTGTTCATTACTAAAATGCTCTAATTGAGCTGTTAGAATGTCAGAAACAAGCTTTCTGAGCTGAGAACTGCATTTTGTGACGAAGTGAATCAGTGGATGATGAGAATGTCAGTTTTGACAAAGAACACTGATCATCACTAAAATGCTCCAATTAAGCTGTTAGAATGTCAGAAACAAGCTTTCTGAGCTGAGAACTGCATTTTGTGACAAAAAGCATCAGTGGATGATGAGAATGTCAGTTTTGACAAAGAACACTGTTCATTACTGAAATGCTCAAATTGAGCTGTTAGAATGTCAGAAACAAGCTTTCTGAGCTGAGAAATGCATTTTGTGACAAAGTGCATCAGTGGATGATGAGAATGTCAGTTTTGACAAAGAACACTGTTCATTACTAAAATGCTCTAATTGAGCTGTTAGAATGTCAGAAACAAGCTTTCTGAGCTGAGAACTGCATTTTGTGACAAAGTTCATCAGTGGATGATGAGAATGTCAGTTTTGAAAAAAGAACACTGATCATTACTAAAATGCTCCAATTGAGCTGTTAGAATGTCAGAAACAAGCTTTCTGAGCTGAGAACTGCATTTTGTGACAAAGTGAATCAGTGGATGGATGAGAATGTCACTTTTGACAAAGAACACTGTTCATTACTGAAATGCTCCAATTGAGCTGTTAGAATGTCAGAAACAAGCTTTCTGAGCTGAAAACTGCATTTTGTGACATAGTTCATTAGTGGATGATGAGAATGTCAGTTTTGACAAAGAACACTGATCATCACTAAAATGCTCCAATTAAGCTGTTAGAATGTCAGAAACAAGCTTTCTGAGCTGAGAACTGCATTTTGTGACATAGTTCATCAGTGGATGATGAGAATGTCAGTTTTGACAAAGAACACTGTTCATTACTAAAATTCTCTAATTGAGCTGTTAGAATGTCAGAAACAAGCTTTCTGAGCTGAGAACTGCATTTTGTGAGAAAGTGAATCAGTGGATGATGAGAATGTCAGTTTTGACAAAGAACACTGATCATTACTAAAATGCTCCGATTGAGCTGTTAGAATGTCAGAAACAAGCTTTCTGAGCTGAGAAATGCATTTTGTGACAAAGTGCTTCAGTGGATGATGAGAATGTCAGTTTTGACAAAGAACACTGTTCATTACTAAAATGCTCCAATTGAGCTGTTAGAATGTCAGAAACAAGCTTTCTGAGCTGAGAACTGCATTTTGTGACATAGTTCATCAGTGGATGATGAGAATGTCAGTTTTGACAAAGAACACTGATCATTACTAAAATGCTCCAATTGAGCTGTTAGAATGTCAGAAACAAGCTTTCTGAGCTGAGAACTGCATTTTGTGACATAGTTCATCAGTGGATGATGAGAATGTCAGTTTTGACAAAGAACACTGTTCATTACTAAAATGCTCTAATTGAGCTGTTAGAATGTCAGAAACAAGCTTTCTGAGCTGAAAACTGCATTTTGTGACAAAGTGAATCAGTGGATGATGAGAATGTCAGTTTTGACAAAGAACACTGATCATTACTAAAATGCTCTAATTGAGCTGTTAGAATGTCAGAAACAAGCTTTCTGAGCTGAGAACTGCATTTTGTGACAAAGTGAATCAGTGGATGATGAGAATGTCACTTTTGACAAAGAACACTGATCATTACTAAAATGCTCCAATTGAGCTGTTAGAATGTCAGAAACAAGCTTTCTGAGCTGAAAACTGCATTTTTTTGACAAAGTGCATCAGTGGATGATGAGAATGTCAGTTTTGACAAAGAACACTGTTCATTACTAAATGCTCTAATTGAGCTGTTAGAATGTCAGAAACAAGCTTTCTGAGCTGAGAACTGCATTTTGTGACATAGTTCATCAGTGGATGATGAGAATGTCAGTTTTGACAAAGAACACTGTTCATTACTAAAATGCTCTAATTGAGCTGTTAGAATGTCAGAAACAAGCTTTCTGAGCTGAGAACTGCATTTTGTGACATAGTTCATCAGTGGATGATGAGAATGTCAGTTTTGACAAAGAACACTGTTCATTACTAAAAATGCTCTAATTGAGCTGTTAGAATGTCAGAAACAAGCTTTCTGAGCTGAAAACTGCATTTTGTGACAAAGTGAATCAGTGGATGATGAGAATGTCAGTTTTGACAAAGAACACTGTTCATTACTAAAATGCTCCAATTGAGCTGCTAGAATGTCAGAAACAAGCTTTCTGAGCTGAGAACTGCATTTTGTGACATAGTTCATCAGTGGATGATGAGAATGTCAGTTTTGACAAAGAACACTGTTCATTACTAAAATGCTCTAATTGAGCTGTTAGAATGTCAGAAACAAGCTTTCTGAGCTGAGAACTGCATTTTGTGACATAGTTCATCAGTGGATGATGAGAATGTCAGTTTTGACAAAGAACACTGTTCATTACTGAAATGCTCAAATTGAGCTGTTAGAATGTCAGAAACAAGCTTTCTGAGCTGAGAAATGCATTTTGTGACAAAGTGCATCAGTGGATGATGAGAATGTCAGTTTTGACAAAGAACACTGTTCATTACTAAAATGCTCTAATTGAGCTGTTAGAATGTCAGAAACAAGCTTTCTGAGCTGAGAACTGCATTTTGTGACATAGTCC
The DNA here is from genome assembly GCF_947034865.1 of Barbatula barbatula. Taxonomy (NCBI): domain Eukaryota; kingdom Metazoa; phylum Chordata; class Actinopteri; order Cypriniformes; family Nemacheilidae; genus Barbatula; species Barbatula barbatula. The sequence goes on along the minus strand of NC_136781.1, from coordinate 18,755,837 downwards.
ATCAGTGGATGATGAGAATGTCAGTTTTGACAAAGAACACTGTTCATTACTAAAATGCTCTAATTGAGCTGTTAGAATGTCAGAAACAAGCTTTCTGAGCTGAGAACTGCATTTTGTGACAGTTCATCAGTGGATGATGAGAATGTCAGTTTTGACAAAGAACACTGTTCATTACTAAAATGCTCTAATTGAGCTGTTAGAATGTCAGAAACAAGCTTTCTGAGCTGAGAACTGCATTTTGTGACATAGTTCATCAGTGGATGATGAGAATGTCAGTTTTGACAAAGAACACTGTTCATTACTAAAATGCTCTAATTGAGCTGTTAGAATGTTAGAAACAAGCTTTCTGAGCTGAGAACTGCATTTTGTGACATAGTTCATCAGTGGATGATGAGAATGTCAGTTTTGACAAAGAACTCTGTTCATTACTGAAATGCTCCAATTGAGCTGTTAGAATGTCAGAAACAAGCTTTCTGAGCTGAAAACTGCATTTTGTGACAAAAAGCATCAGTGGATGATGAGAATGTCAGTTTTGACAAAGAACACTGATCATTACTAAAATGCTCCAATTGAGCTGTTAGAATGTCAGAAACAAGCTTTCTGAGCTGAGAACTGCTTTTTGTGACAAAGTTCATCAGTGGATGATGAGAATGTCAGTTTTGACAAAGAACACTGTTCATTACTAAAATGCTCTAATTGAGCTGTTAGAATGTCAGAAACAAGCTTTCTGAGCTGAGAACTGCATTTTGTGACAAAGTTCATCAGTGGATGATGAGAATGTCAGTTTTGACAAAGAACTCTGTTCATTACTGAAATGCTCCAATTGAGCTGTTAGAATGTCAGAAACAAGCTTTCTGAGCTGAAAACTGCATTTTGTGACAAAAAGCATCAGTGGATGATGAGAATGTCAGTTTTGACAAAGAACACTGATCATTACTAAAATGCTCCAATTGAGCTGTTAGAATGTCATAAACAAGCTTTCTGAGCTGAGAAATGCATTTTGTGACAAAGTGCATCAGTGGATGATGAGAATGTCACTTTTGACAAAGAACACTGTTCATTACTAAAATGCTCTAATTGAGCTGTTAGAATGTTAGAAACAAGCTTTCTGAGCTGAGAACTGCATTTTGTGACATAGTTCATCAGTGGATGATGAGAATGTCAGTTTTGACAAAGAACACTGATCATTGCTAAAACGCTCCAATTGAGCTGTTAGAATGTCAGAAACAAGCTTTCTGAGCTGAGAAATGCATTTTGTGACAAAGTGCTTCAGTGGATGATGAGAATGTCAGTTTTGACAGAGAACACTGTTCATTACTAAAATGCTCTAATTGAGCTGTTAGAATGTCAGAAACAAGCTTTCTGAGCTGAGAACTGCATTTTGTGACAAAAAGCATCAGTGGATGATGAGAATGTCAGTTTTGACAAAGAACACTGATCATTACTAAAATGCTCCAATTGAGCTGTTAGAATGTCAGAAACAAGCTTTCTGAGCTGAGAAATGCATTTTGTGACAAAGTGCATCAGTGGATGATGAGAATGTCACTTTTGACAAAGAACACTGTTCATTACTAAAATGCTCTAATTGAACTGTTAGAATGTCAGAAACAAGCTTTCTGAGCTGAGAACTGCATTTTGTGACATAGTTCATCAGTGGATGATGAGAATGTCAGTTTTGACAAAGAACACTGTTCATTACTAAAATGCTCTAATTGAGCTGTTAGAATGTCAGAAACAAGCTTTCTGAGCTGAGAACTGCATTTTGTGACGAAGTGAATCAGTGGATGATGAGAATGTCAGTTTTGACAAAGAACACTGATCATCACTAAAATGCTCCAATTAAGCTGTTAGAATGTCAGAAACAAGCTTTCTGAGCTGAGAACTGCATTTTGTGACATAGTTCATCAGTGGATGATGAGAATGTCAGTTTTGACAAAGAACACTGTTCATTACTGAAATGCTCAAATTGAGCTGTTAGAATGTCAGAAACAAGCTTTCTGAGCTGAGAACTGCATTTTGTGACAAAGTTCATCAGTGGATGATGAGAATGTCAGTTTTGACAAAGAACACTGATCATTACTAAAATGCTCCAATTGAGCTGTTAGAATGTCAGAAACAAGCTTTCTGAGCTGAGAACTGCATTTTGTGACAAAGTGAATCAGTGGATGGATGAGAATGTCACTTTTGACAAAGAACACTGTTCATTACTGAAATGCTCCAATTGAGCTGTTAGAATGTCAGAAACAAGCTTTCTGAGCTGAAAACTGCATTTTGTGACATAGTTCATTAGTGGATGATGAGAATGTCAGTTTTGACAAAGAACACTGATCATCACTAAAATGCTCCAATTAAGCTGTTAGAATGTCAGAAACAAGCTTTCTGAGCTGAGAACTGCATTTTGTGACATAGTTCATCAGTGGATGATGAGAATGTCAGTTTTGACAAAGAACACTGTTCATTACTAAAATTCTCTAATTGAGCTGTTAGAATGTCAGAAACAAGCTTTCTGAGCTGAGAACTGCATTTTGTGAGAAAGTGAATCAGTGGATGATGAGAATGTCAGTTTTGACAAAGAACACTGATCATTACTAAAATGCTCCGATTGAGCTGTTAGAATGTCAGAAACAAGCTTTCTGAGCTGAGAAATGCATTTTGTGACAAAGTGCTTCAGTGGATGATGAGAATGTCAGTTTTGACAAAGAACACTGTTCATTACTAAAATGCTCCAATTGAGCTGTTAGAATGTCAGAAACAAGCTTTCTGAGCTGAGAACTGCATTTTGTGACATAGTTCATCAGTGGATGATGAGAATGTCAGTTTTGACAAAGAACACTGATCATTACTAAAATGCTCCAATTGAGCTGTTAGAATGTCAGAAACAAGCTTTCTGAGCTGAGAACTGCATTTTGTGACATAGTTCATCAGTGGATGATGAGAATGTCAGTTTTGACAAAGAACACTGTTCATTACTAAAATGCTCTAATTGAGCTGTTAGAATGTCAGAAACAAGCTTTCTGAGCTGAAAACTGCATTTTGTGACAAAGTGAATCAGTGGATGATGAGAATGTCAGTTTTGACAAAGAACACTGATCATTACTAAAATGCTCTAATTGAGCTGTTAGAATGTCAGAAACAAGCTTTCTGAGCTGAGAACTGCATTTTGTGACAAAGTGAATCAGTGGATGATGAGAATGTCACTTTTGACAAAGAACACTGATCATTACTAAAATGCTCCAATTGAGCTGTTAGAATGTCAGAAACAAGCTTTCTGAGCTGAAAACTGCATTTTTTTGACAAAGTGCATCAGTGGATGATGAGAATGTCAGTTTTGACAAAGAACACTGTTCATTACTAAATGCTCTAATTGAGCTGTTAGAATGTCAGAAACAAGCTTTCTGAGCTGAGAACTGCATTTTGTGACATAGTTCATCAGTGGATGATGAGAATGTCAGTTTTGACAAAGAACACTGTTCATTACTAAAATGCTCTAATTGAGCTGTTAGAATGTCAGAAACAAGCTTTCTGAGCTGAGAACTGCATTTTGTGACATAGTTCATCAGTGGATTGATGAGAATGTCAGTTTTGACAAAGAACACTGTTCATTACTAAAATGCTCTAATTGAGCTGTTAGAATGTTAGAAACAAGCTTTCTGAGCTGAGAACTGCTTTTGTGACATAGTTCATCAGTGGATGATGAGAATGTCAGTTTTGACAAAGAACACTGTTCATTACTAAAATGCTCCGATTGAGCTGTTAGAATGTCAGAAACAAGCTTTCTGAGCTGAGAAATGCATTTTGTGACAAAGTGCTTCAGTGGATGATGAGAATGTCAGTTTTGACAAAGAACACTGTTCATTACTAAAATGCTCTAATTGAGCTGTTAGAATGTCAGAAACAAGCTTTCTGAGCTGAGAACTGCATTTTGTGACATAGTTCATCAGTGGATGATGAGAATGTCAGTTTTGACAAAGAACACTGTTCATTACTAAAATGCTCTAATTGAGCTGTTAGAATGTTAGAAACAAGCTTTCTGAGCTGAGAACTGCTTTTGTGACATAGTTCATCAGTGGATGATGAGAATGTCAGTTTTGACAAAGAACACTGTTCATTACTGAAATGCTCCAATTGAGCTGTTAGAATGTCAGAAACAAGCTTTCTGAGCTGAATACTGCATTTTGTGACAAAAAGCATCAGTGGATGATGAGAATGTCAGTTTTGACAAAGAACACTGATCATTACTAAAATGCTCCAATTGAGCTGTTAGAATGTCAGAAACAAGCTTTCTGAGCTGAGAAATGCATTTTGTCACATAGTTCATCAGTGGATGATGAGAATGTCAGTTTTGACAAAGAACACTGTTCATTACTAAAATGCTCTAATTGAGCTGTTAGAATGTCAGAAACAAGCTTTCTGAGCTGAAAACTGCATTTTGTGACAAAGTGAATCAGTGGATGATGAGAATGTCAGTTTTGACAAAGAACACTGATCATTACTAAAATGCTCTAATTGAGCTGTTAGAATGTCAGAAACAAGCTTTCTGAGCTGAGAACTGCATTTTGTGACAAAGTGAATCAGTGGATGATGAGAATGTCAGTTTTGACAAAGAACACTGATCATTACTAAAATGCTCCAATTGAGCTGTTAGAATGTCAGAAACAAGCTTTCTGAGCTGAAAACTGCATTTTTTTGACAAAGTGCATCAGTGGATGATGAGAATGTCAGTTTTGACAAAGAACACTGTTCATTACTAAAATGCTCTAATTGAGCTGTTAGAATGTCAGAAACAAGCATTCTGAGCTGAGAACTGCATTTTGTGACATAGTTCATCAGTGGATGATGAGAATGTCAGTTTTGACAAAGAACACTGTTCATTACTAAAATGCTCTAATTGAGCTGTTAGAATGTCAGAAACAAGCTTTCTGAGCTGAGAAAATGCATTTTGTGACATAGTTCATCAGTGGATTGATGAGAATGTCAGTTTTGACAAAGAACACTGTTCATTACTAAAATGCTCTAATTGAGCTGTTAGAATGTCAGAAACAAGCTTTCTGAGCTGAGAACTGCATTTTGTGACAAAAAGCATCAGTGGATGATGAGAATGTCAGTTTTGACAAAGAACACTGTTCATTACTAAAATGCTCTAATTGAACTGTTAGAATGTCAGAAACAAGCTTTCTGAGCTGAGAACTGCATTTTGTGACATAGTTCATCAGTGGATGATGAGAATGTCAGTTTTGACAAAGAACACTGTTCATTACTAAAATGCTCTAATTGAGCTGTTAGAATGTCAGAAACAAGCTTTCTGAGCTGAGAACTGCATTTTGTGACAAAGTGAATCAGTGGATGATGAGAATGTCAGTTTTGACAAAGAACACTGATCATCACTAAAATGCTCCAATTAAGCTGTTAGAATGTCAGAAACAAGCTTTCTGAGCTGAGAACTGCATTTTGTGACATAGTTCATCAGTGGATGATGAGAATGTCAGTTTTGACAAAGAACACTGTTCATTACTGAAATGCTCAAATTGAGCTGTTAGAATGTCAGAAACAAGCTTTCTGAGCTGAGAACTGCATTTTGTGACAAAGTGAATCAGTGGATGGATGAGAATGTCACTTTTGACAAAGAACACTGTTCATTACTGAAATGCTCCAATTGAGCTGTTAGAATGTCAGAAACAAGCTTTCTGAGCTGAAAACTGCATTTTGTGACATAGTTCATCAGTGGATGATGAGAATGTCAGTTTTGACAAAGAACACTGATCATCACTAAAATGCTCCAATTAAGCTGTTAGAATGTCAGAAACAAGCTTTCTGAGCTGAGAACTGCATTTTGTGACATAGTTCATCAGTGGATGATGAGAATGTCAGTTTTGACAAAGAACACTGTTCATTACTAAAATTCTCTAATTGAGCTGTTAGAATGTCAGAAACAAGCTTTCTGAGCTGAGAACTGCATTTTGTGAGAAAGTGAATCAGTGGATGATGAGAATGTCAGTTTTGACAAAGAACACTGATCATTACTAAAATGCTCCGATTGAGCTGTTAGAATGTCAGAAACAAGCTTTCTGAGCTGAGAAATGCATTTTGTGACAAAGTGCTTCAGTGGATGATGAGAATGTCAGTTTTGACAAAGAACACTGTTCATTACTAAAATGCTCCAATTGAGCTGTTAGAATGTCAGAAACAAGCTTTCTGAGCTGAGAACTGCATTTTGTGACATAGTTCATCAGTGGATGATGAGAATGTCAGTTTTGACAAAGAACACTGATCATTACTAAAATGCTCCAATTGAGCTGTTAGAATGTCAGAAACAAGCTTTCTGAGCTGAGAACTGCATTTTGTGACATAGTTCATCAGTGGATGATGAGAATGTCAGTTTTGACAAAGAACACTGTTCATTACTAAAAATGCTCTAATTGAGCTGTTAGAATGTCAGAAACAAGCTTTCTGAGCTGAAAACTGCATTTTGTGACAAAGTGAATCAGTGGATGATGAGAATGTCAGTTTTGACAAAGAACACTGATCATTACTAAAATGCTCTAATTGAGCTGTTAGAATGTCAGAAACAAGCTTTCTGAGCTGAGAACTGCATTTTGTGACAAAGTGAATCAGTGGATGATGAGAATGTCACTTTTGACAAAGAACACTGATCATTACTAAAATGCTCCAATTGAGCTGTTAGAATGTCAGAAACAAGCTTTCTGAGCTGAAAACTGCATTTTTTTGACAAAGTGCATCAGTGGATGATGAGAATGTCAGTTTTGACAAAGAACACTGTTCATTACTAAAATGCTCTAATTGAGCTGTTAGAATGTCAGAAACAAGCTTTCTGAGCTGAGATCTGCATTTTGTGACATAGTCCATCAGTGGATGATGAGAATGTCAGTTTTGACAAAGAACACTGTTCATTACTAAAATGCTCTAATTGAGCTGTTAGAATGTCAGAAACAAGCTTTCTGAGCTGAGAACTGCATTTTGTGACAGTTCATCAGTGGATGATGAGAATGTCAGTTTTGACAAAGAACACTGTTCATTACTAAAATGCTCTAATTGAGCTGTTAGAATGTCAGAAACAAGCTTTCTGAGCTGAGAACTGCATTTTGTGACATAGTTCATCAGTGGATGATGAGAATGTCAGTTTTGACAAAGAACACTGTTCATTACTAAAATGCTCTAATTGAGCTGTTAGAATGTCAGAAACAAGCTTTCTGAGCTGAGAACTGCATTTTGTGACAAAAAGCATCAGTGGATGATGAGAATGTAAGTTTTGACAAAGAACACTGATCATTACTAAAATGCTCCGATTGAGCTGTTAGAATGTCAGAAACAAGCTTTCTGAGCTGAGAAATGCATTTTGTGACAAAGTGCTTCAGTGGATGATGAGAATGTCAGTTTTGACAAAGAACACTGTTCATTACTAAAATGCTCTAATTGAGCTGTTAGAATGTCAGAAACAAGCTTTCTGAGCTGAGAACTGCATTTTGTGACATAGTTCATCAGTGGATGATGAGAATGTCAGTTTTGACAAAGAACACTGTTCATTACTAAAATGCTCTAATTGAGCTGTTAGAATGTCAGAAACAAGCTTTCTGAGCTGAGAACTGCATTTTGTGAGAAATTGAATCAGTGGATGATGAGAATGTCACTTTTGACAAAGAACACTGTTCATTAGTGAAATGCTCCAATTGAGCTGTTAGAATGTCAGAAACAAGCTTTCTGAGCTGAAAACTGCATTTTGTGACATAGTTCATCAGTGGATGATGAGAATGTCAGTTTTGACAAAGAACACTGATCATCACTAAAATGCTCCAATTAAGCTGTTAGAATGTCAGAAACAAGCTTTCTGAGCTGAGAACTGCATTTTGTGACATAGTTCATCAGTGGATGATGAGAATGTCAGTTTTGACAAAGAACACTGTTCATTACTAAAATTCTCTAATTGAGCTGTTAGAATGTCAGAAACAAGCTTTCTGAGCTGAGAACTGCATTTTGTGAGAAAGTGAATCAGTGGATGATGAGAATGTCAGTTTTGACAAAGAACACTGATCATTACTAAAATGCTCCGATTGAGCTGTTAGAATGTCAGAAACAAGCTTTCTGAGCTGAGAAATGCATTTTGTGACAAAGTGCTTCAGTGGATGATGAGAATGTCAGTTTTGACAAAGAACACTGTTCATTACTAAAATGCTCCAATTGAGCTGTTAGAATGTCAGAAACAAGCTTTCTGAGCTGAGAACTGCATTTTGTGACATAGTTCATCAGTGGATGATGAGAATGTCAGTTTTGACAAAGAACACTGATCATTACTAAAATGCTCCAATTGAGCTGTTAGAATGTCAGAAACAAGCTTTCTGAGCTGAGAACTGCATTTTGTGACATAGTTCATCAGTGGATGATGAGAATGTCAGTTTTGACAAAGAACACTGTTCATTACTAAAAATGCTCTAATTGAGCTGTTAGAATGTCAGAAACAAGCTTTCTGAGCTGAAAACTGCATTTTGTGACAAAGTGAATCAGTGGATGATGAGAATGTCAGTTTTGACAAAGAACACTGATCATTACTAAAATGCTCTAATTGAGCTGTTAGAATGTCAGAAACAAGCTTTCTGAGCTGAGAACTGCATTTTGTGACAAAGTGAATCAGTGGATGATGAGAATGTCACTTTTGACAAAGAACACTGATCATTACTAAAATGCTCCAATTGAGCTGTTAGAATGTCAGAAACAAGCTTTCTGAGCTGAAAACTGCATTTTTTTGACAAAGTGCATCAGTGGATGATGAGAATGTCAGTTTTGACAAAGAACACTGTTCATTACTAAAATGCTCTAATTGAGCTGTTAGAATGTCAGAAACAAGCTTTCTGAGCTGAGATCTGCATTTTGTGACATAGTCCATCAGTGGATGATGAGAATGTCAGTTTTGACAAAGAACACTGTTCATTACTAAAATGCTCTAATTGAGCTGTTAGAATGTCAGAAACAAGCTTTCTGAGCTGAGAACTGCATTTTGTGACAGTTCATCAGTGGATGATGAGAATGTCAGTTTTGACAAAGAACACTGTTCATTACTAAAATGCTCTAATTGAGCTGTTAGAATGTCAGAAACAAGCTTTCTGAGCTGAGAACTGCATTTTGTGACATAGTTCATCAGTGGATGATGAGAATGTCAGTTTTGACAAAGAACACTGTTCATTACTAAAATGCTCTAATTGAGCTGTTAGAATGTCAGAAACAAGCTTTCTGAGCTGAGAACTGCATTTTGTGACAAAAAGCATCAGTGGATGATGAGAATGTAAGTTTTGACAAAGAACACTGATCATTACTAAAATGCTCCGATTGAGCTGTTAGAATGTCAGAAACAAGCTTTCTGAGCTGAGAAATGCATTTTGTGACAAAGTGCTTCAGTGGATGATGAGAATGTCAGTTTTGACAAAGAACACTGTTCATTACTAAAATGCTCTAATTGAGCTGTTAGAATGTCAGAAACAAGCTTTCTGAGCTGAGAACTGCATTTTGTGACATAGTTCATCAGTGGATGATGAGAATGTCAGTTTTGACAAAGAACACTGTTCATTACTAAAATGCTCTAATTGAGCTGTTAGAATGTTAGAAACAAGCTTTCTGAGCTGAGAACTGCATTTTGTGACATAGTTCATCAGTGGATGATGAGAATGTCAGTTTTGACAAAGAACACTGTTCATTACTAAAATGCTCCAATTGAGCTGCTAGAATGTCAGAAACAAGCTTTCTGAGCTGAGAACTGCATTTTGTGACATAGTTCATCAGTGGATGATGAGAATGTCAGTTTTGACAAAGAACACTGTTCATTACTAAAATGCTCTAATTGAGCTGTTAGAATGTCAGAAACAAGCTTTCTGAGCTGAGAACTGCATTTTGTGACATAGTTCATCAGTGGATGATGAGAATGTCAGTTTTGACAAAGAACACTGTTCATTACTGAAATGCTCAAATTGAGCTGTTAGAATGTCAGAAACAAGCTTTCTGAGCTGAGAAATGCATTTTGTGACAAAGTGCATCAGTGGATGATGAGAATGTCAGTTTTGACAAAGAACACTGTTCATTACTAAAATGCTCTAATTGAGCTGTTAGAATGTCAGAAACAAGCTTTCTGAGCTGAGAACTGCATTTTGTGACATAGTCCATCAGTGGATGATGAGAATGTCAGTTTTGACAAAGAACACTGTTCATTACTAAAATGCTCTAATTGAGCTGTTAGAATGTCAGAAACAAGCTTTCTGAGCTGAGAACTGCATTTTGTGACAGTTCATCAGTGGATGATGAGAATGTCAGTTTTGACAAAGAACACTGTTCATTACTAAAATGCTCTAATTGAGCTGTTAGAATGTCAGAAACAAGCTTTCTGAGCTGAGAACTGCATTTTGTGACATAGTTCATCAGTGGATGATGAGAATGTCAGTTTTGACAAAGAACACTGTTCATTACTAAAATGCTCTAATTGAGCTGTTAGAATGTTAGAAACAAGCTTTCTGAGCTGGGAAACTGCATTTTGTGACATAGTTCATCAGTGGATGATGAGAATGTCAGTTTTGACAAAGAACTCTGTTCATTACTGAAATGCTCCAATTGAGCTGTTAGAATGTCAGAAACAAGCTTTCTGAGCTGAAAACTGCATTTTGTGACAAAAAGCATCAGTGGATGATGAGAATGTCAGTTTTGACAAAGAACACTGATCATTACTAAAATGCTCCAATTGAGCTGTTAGAATGTCAGAAACAAGCTTTCTGAGCTGAGAACTGCTTTTTGTGACAAAGTTCATCAGTGGATGATGAGAATGTCAGTTTTGACAAAGAACACTGTTCATTACTAAAATGCTCTAATTGAGCTGTTAGAATGTCAGAAACAAGCTTTCTGAGCTGAGAACTGCATTTTGTGACAAAGTTCATCAGTGGATGATGAGAATGTCAGTTTTGACAAAGAACTCTGTTCATTACTGAAATGCTCCAATTGAGCTGTTAGAATGTCAGAAACAAGCTTTCTGAGCTGAGAACTGCATTTTGTGACATAGTTCATCAGTGGATGATGAGAATGTCAGTTTTGACAAAGAACACTGTTCATTACTGAAATGCTCCAATTGAGCTGTTAGAATGTCAGAAACAAGCTTTCTGAGCTGAAAACTGCATTTTGTGACAAAAAGCATCAGTGGATGATGAGAATGTCAGTTTTGACAAAGAACACTGATCATTACTAAAATGCTCCAATTGAGCTGTTAGAATGTCATAAACAAGCTTTCTGAGCTGAGAAATGCATTTTGTGACAAAGTACTTCAGTGGATGATGAGAATGTCAGTTTTGACAAAGAACACTGTTCATTGCTGATATGCTCCAATTGAGCTGTTAGAATGTCAGAAACAAGCTTTCTGAGCTGAGAACTGCATTTTGTGACATAGTTCATCAGTGGATGATGAGAATGTCAGTTTTGACAAAGAACACTGTTCATTACTAAAATGCTCTAATTGAGCTGTTAGAATGTCAGAAACAAGCTTTCTGAGCTGAGAACTGCATTTTGTGACAAAAAGCATCAGTGGATGATGAGAATGTCAGTTTTGACAAAGAACACTGATCATTACTAAAATGCTCCGATTGAGCTGTTAGAATGTCAGAAACAAGCTTTCTGAGCTGAGAAATGCATTTTGTGACAAAGTGCATCAGTGGATGATGAGAATGTCACTTTTGACAAAGAACACTGTTCATTACTAAAATGCTCTAATTGAACTGTTAGAATGTTAGAAACAAGCTTTCTGAGCTGAGAACTGCATTTTGTGACAAAGTTCATCAGTGGATGATGAGAATGTCAGTTTTGACAAAGAACACTGATCATTACTAAAATGCTCCAATTGAGCTGTTAGAATGTCAGAAACAAGCTTTCTGAGCTGAGAAATGCATTTTGTGACAAAGTGCTTCAGTGGATGATGAGAATGTCAGTTTTGACAGAGAACACTGTTCATTACTAAAATGCTCTAATTGAGCTGTTAGAATGTCAGAAACAAGCTTTCTGAGCTGAGAACTGCATTTTGTGACAAAAAGCATCAGTGGATGATGAGAATGTCAGTTTTGACAAAGAACACTGATCATTACTAAAATGCTCCAATTGAGCTGTTAGAATGTCAGAAACAAGCTTTCTGAGCTGAGAAATGCATTTTGTGACAAAGTGCATCAGTGGATGATGAGAATGTCACTTTTGACAAAGAACACTGTTCATTACTAAAATGCTCTAATTGAACTGTTAGAATGTCAGAAACAAGCTTTCTGAGCTGAGAACTGCATTTTGTGACAAAAAGCATCAGTGGATGATGAGAATGTCAGTTTTGACAAAGAACACTGATCATTACTAAAATGCTCCGATTGAGCTGTTAGAATGTCAGAAACAAGCTTTCTGAGCTGAGAAATGCATTTTGTGACAAAGTGCATCAGTGGATGATGAGAATGTCACTTTTGACAAAGAACACTGTTCATTACTAAAATGCTCTAATTGAGCTGTTAGAATGTTAGAAACAAGCTTTCTGAGCTGAGAACTGCATTTTGTGACAAAGTTCATCAGTGGATGATGAGAATGTCAGTTTTGACAAAGAACACTGATCATTACTAAAATGCTCCAATTGAGCTGTTAGAATGTCAGAAACAAGCTTTCTGAGCTGAGAAATGCATTTTGTGACAAAGTGCTTCAGTGGATGATGAGAATGTCAGTTTTGACAGAGAACACTGTTCATTACTAAAATGCTCTAATTGAGCTGTTAGAATGTCAGAAACAAGCTTTCTGAGCTGAGAACTGCATTTTGTGACAAAAAGCATCAGTGGATGATGAGAATGTCAGTTTTGACAAAGAACACTGATCATTACTAAAATGCTCCAATTGAGCTGTTAGAATGTCAGAAACAAGCTTTCTGAGCTGAGAAATGCATTTTGTGACAAAGTGCATCAGTGGATGATGAGAATGTCACTTTTGACAAAGAACACTGTTCATTACTAAAATGCTCTAATTGAACTGTTAGAATGTCAGAAACAAGCTTTCTGAGCTGAGAACTGCATTTTGTGACATAGTTCATCAGTGGATGATGAGAATGTCAGTTTTGACAAAGAACACTGTTCATTACTAAAATGCTCTAATTGAGCTGTTAGAATGTCAGAAACAAGCTTTCTGAGCTGAGAACTGCATTTTGTGACGAAGTGAATCAGTGGATGATGAGAATGTCAGTTTTGACAAAGAACACTGATCATCACTAAAATGCTCCAATTAAGCTGTTAGAATGTCAGAAACAAGCTTTCTGAGCTGAGAACTGCATTTTGTGACATAGTTCATCAGTGGATGATGAGAATGTCAGTTTTGACAAAGAACACTGTTCATTACTGAAATGCTCAAATTGAGCTGTTAGAATGTCAGAAACAAGCTTTCTGAGCTGAGAAATGCATTTTGTGACAAAGTGCATCAGTGGATGATGAGAATGTCAGTTTTGACAAAGAACACTGTTCATTACTAAAATGCTCTAATTGAGCTGTTAGAATGTCAGAAACAAGCTTTCTGAGCTGAGAACTGCATTTTGTGACAAAGTTCATCAGTGGATGATGAGAATGTCAGTTTTGACAAAGAACACTGATCATTACTAAAATGCTCCAATTGAGCTGTTAGAATGTCAGAAACAAGCTTTCTGAGCTGAGAACTGCATTTTGTGACAAAGTGAATCAGTGGATGGATGAGAATGTCACTTTTGACAAAGAACACTGTTCATTACTGAAATGCTCCAATTGAGCTGTTAGAATGTCAGAAACAAGCTTTCTGAGCTGAAAACTGCATTTTGTGACATAGTTCATTAGTGGATGATGAGAATGTCAGTTTTGACAAAGAACACTGATCATCACTAAAATGCTCCAATTAAGCTGTTAGAATGTCAGAAACAAGCTTTCTGAGCTGAGAACTGCATTTTGTGACATAGTTCATCAGTGGATGATGAGAATGTCAGTTTTGACAAAGAACACTGTTCATTACTAAAATTCTCTAATTGAGCTGTTAGAATGTCAGAAACAAGCTTTCTGAGCTGAGAACTGCATTTTGTGAGAAAGTGAATCAGTGGATGATGAGAATGTCAGTTTTGACAAAGAACACTGATCATTACTAAAATGCTCCGATTGAGCTGTTAGAATGTCAGAAACAAGCTTTCTGAGCTGAGAAATGCATTTTGTGACAAAGTGCTTCAGTGGATGATGAGAATGTCAGTTTTGACAAAGAACACTGTTCATTACTAAAATGCTCCAATTGAGCTGTTAGAATGTCAGAAACAAGCTTTCTGAGCTGAGAACTGCATTTTGTGACATAGTTCATCAGTGGATGATGAGAATGTCAGTTTTGACAAAGAACACTGATCATTACTAAAATGCTCCAATTGAGCTGTTAGAATGTCAGAAACAAGCTTTCTGAGCTGAGAACTGCATTTTGTGACATAGTTCATCAGTGGATGATGAGAATGTCAGTTTTGACAAAGAACACTGTTCATTACTAAAATGCTCTAATTGAGCTGTTAGAATGTCAGAAACAAGCTTTCTGAGCTGAAAACTGCATTTTGTGACAAAGTGAATCAGTGGATGATGAGAATGTCAGTTTTGACAAAGAACACTGATCATTACTAAAATGCTCTAATTGAGCTGTTAGAATGTCAGAAACAAGCTTTCTGAGCTGAGAACTGCATTTTGTGACAAAGTGAATCAGTGGATGATGAGAATGTCACTTTTGACAAAGAACACTGTTCATTACTAAAATGCTCTAATTGAACTGTTAGAATGTCAGAAACAAGCTTTCTGAGCTGAGAACTGCATTTTGTGACATAGTTCATCAGTGGATGATGAGAATGTCAGTTTTGACAAAGAACACTGTTCATTACTAAAATGCTCTAATTGAGCTGTTAGAATGTCAGAAACAAGCTTTCTGAGCTGAGAACTGCATTTTGTGACGAAGTGAATCAGTGGATGATGAGAATGTCAGTTTTGACAAAGAACACTGATCATCACTAAAATGCTCCAATTAAGCTGTTAGAATGTCAGAAACAAGCTTTCTGAGCTGAGAACTGCATTTTGTGACATAGTTCATCAGTGGATGATGAGAATGTCAGTTTTGACAAAGAACACTGTTCATTACTGAAATGCTCAAATTGAGCTGTTAGAATGTCAGAAACAAGCTTTCTGAGCTGAGAAATGCATTTTGTGACAAAGTGCATCAGTGGATGATGAGAATGTCAGTTTTGACAAAGAACACTGTTCATTACTAAAATGCTCTAATTGAGCTGTTAGAATGTCAGAAACAAGCTTTCTGAGCTGAGAACTGCATTTTGTGACAAAGTTCATCAGTGGATGATGAGAATGTCAGTTTTGACAAAGAACACTGATCATTACTAAAATGCTCCAATTGAGCTGTTAGAATGTCAGAAACAAGCTTTCTGAGCTGAGAACTGCATTTTGTGACAAAGTGAATCAGTGGATGGATGAGAATGTCACTTTTGACAAAGAACACTGTTCATTACTGAAATGCTCCAATTGAGCTGTTAGAATGTCAGAAACAAGCTTTCTGAGCTGAAAACTGCATTTTGTGACATAGTTCATTAGTGGATGATGAGAATGTCAGTTTTGACAAAGAACACTGATCATCACTAAAATGCTCCAATTAAGCTGTTAGAATGTCAGAAACAAGCTTTCTGAGCTGAGAACTGCATTTTGTGACATAGTTCATCAGTGGATGATGAGAATGTCAGTTTTGACAAAGAACACTGTTCATTACTAAAATTCTCTAATTGAGCTGTTAGAATGTCAGAAACAAGCTTTCTGAGCTGAGAACTGCATTTTGTGAGAAAGTGAATCAGTGGATGATGAGAATGTCAGTTTTGACAAAGAACACTGATCATTACTAAAATGCTCCGATTGAGCTGTTAGAATGTCAGAAACAAGCTTTCTGAGCTGAGAAATGCATTTTGTGACAAAGTGCTTCAGTGGATGATGAGAATGTCAGTTTTGACAAAGAACACTGTTCATTACTAAAATGCTCCAATTGAGCTGTTAGAATGTCAGAAACAAGCTTTCTGAGCTGAGAACTGCATTTTGTGACATAGTTCATCAGTGGATGATGAGAATGTCAGTTTTGACAAAGAACACTGATCATTACTAAAATGCTCCAATTGAGCTGTTAGAATGTCAGAAACAAGCTTTCTGAGCTGAAAACTGCATTTTGTGACATAGTTCATCAGTGGATGATGAGAATGTCAGTTTTGACAAAGAACACTGTTCATTACTAAAATGCTCTAATTGAGCTGTTAGAATGTCAGAAACAAGCTTTCTGAGCTGAAAACTGCATTTTGTGACAAAGTGAATCAGTGGATGATGAGAATGTCAGTTTTGACAAAGAACACTGATCATTACTAAAATGCTCTAATTGAGCTGTTAGAATGTCAGAAACAAGCTTTCTGAGCTGAGAACTGCATTTTGTGACAAAGTGAATCAGTGGATGATGAGAATGTCACTTTTGACAAAGAACACTGTTCATTACTAAAATGCTCTAATTGAACTGTTAGAATGTCAGAAACAAGCTTTCTGAGCTGAGAACTGCATTTTGTGACATAGTTCATCAGTGGATGATGAGAATGTCAGTTTTGACAAAGAACACTGTTCATTACTAAAATGCTCTAATTGAGCTGTTAGAATGTCAGAAACAAGCTTTCTGAGCTGAGAACTGCATTTTGTGACGAAGTGAATCAGTGGATGATGAGAATGTCAGTTTTGACAAAGAACACTGATCATCACTAAAATGCTCCAATTAAGCTGTTAGAATGTCAGAAACAAGCTTTCTGAGCTGAGAACTGCATTTTGTGACATAGTTCATCAGTGGATGATGAGAATGTCAGTTTTGACAAAGAACACTGTTCATTACTGAAATGCTCAAATTGAGCTGTTAGAATGTCAGAAACAAGCTTTCTGAGCTGAGAAATGCATTTTGTGACAAAGTGCATCAGTGGATGATGAGAATGTCAGTTTTGACAAAGAACACTGTTCATTACTAAAATGCTCTAATTGAGCTGTTAGAATGTCAGAAACAAGCTTTCTGAGCTGAGAACTGCATTTTGTGACAAAGTTCATCAGTGGATGATGAGAATGTCAGTTTTGACAAAGAACACTGATCATTACTAAAATGCTCCAATTGAGCTGTTAGAATGTCAGAAACAAGCTTTCTGAGCTGAGAACTGCATTTTGTGACAAAGTGAATCAGTGGATGGATGAGAATGTCACTTTTGACAAAGAACACTGTTCATTACTGAAATGCTCCAATTGAGCTGTTAGAATGTCAGAAACAAGCTTTCTGAGCTGAAAACTGCATTTTGTGACATAGTTCATTAGTGGATGATGAGAATGTCAGTTTTGACAAAGAACACTGATCATCACTAAAATGCTCCAATTAAGCTGTTAGAATGTCAGAAACAAGCTTTCTGAGCTGAGAACTGCATTTTGTGACATAGTTCATCAGTGGATGATGAGAATGTCAGTTTTGACAAAGAACACTGTTCATTACTAAAATTCTCTAATTGAGCTGTTAGAATGTCAGAAACAAGCTTTCTGAGCTGAGAACTGCATTTTGTGAGAAAGTGAATCAGTGGATGATGAGAATGTCAGTTTTGAGAAAAGAACACTGATCATTACTAAAATGCTCCGATTGAGCTGTTAGAATGTCAGAAACAAGCTTTCTGAGCTGAGAAATGCATTTTGTGACAAAGTGCTTCAGTGGATGATGAGAATGTCAGTTTTGACAAAGAACACTGTTCATTACTAAAATGCTCCAATTGAGCTGTTAGAATGTCAGAAACAAGCTTTCTGAGCTGAGAACTGCATTTTGTGACATAGTTCATCAGTGGATGATGAGAATGTCAGTTTTGACAAAGAACACTGATCATTACTAAAATGCTCCAATTGAGCTGTTAGAATGTCAGAAACAAGCTTTCTGAGCTGAGAACTGCATTTTGTGACATAGTTCATCAGTGGATGATGAGAATGTCAGTTTTGACAAAGAACACTGTTCATTACTAAAATGCTCTAATTGAGCTGTTAGAATGTCAGAAACAAGCTTTCTGAGCTGAAAACTGCATTTTGTGACAAAGTGAATCAGTGGATGATGAGAATGTCAGTTTTGACAAAGAACACTTATCATTACTAAAATGCTCTAATTGAGCTGTTAGAATGTCAGAAACAAGCTTTCTGAGCTGAGAACTGCATTTTGTGACAAAGTGAATCAGTGGATGATGAGAATGTCACTTTTGACAAAGAACACTGATCATTACTAAAATGCTCCAATTGAGCTGTTAGAATGTCAGAAACAAGCTTTCTGAGCTGAAAACTGCATTTTTTTGACAAAGTGCATCAGTGGATGATGAGAATGTCAGTTTTGACAAAGAACACTGTTCATTACTAAATGCTCTAATTGAGCTGTTAGAATGTCAGAAACAAGCTTTCTGAGCTGAGAACTGCATTTTGTGACATAGTTCATCAGTGGATGATGAGAATGTCAGTTTTGACAAAGAACACTGTTCATTACTAAAATGCTCTAATTGAGCTGTTAGAATGTCAGAAACAAGCTTTCTGAGCTGAGAACTGCATTTTGTGACATAGTTCATCAGTGGATTGATGAGAATGTCAGTTTTGACAAAGAACACTGTTCATTACTAAAATGCTCTAATTGAGCTGTTAGAATGTTAGAAACAAGCTTTCTGAGCTGAGAACTGCTTTTGTGACATAGTTCATCAGTGGATGATGAGAATGTCAGTTTTGACAAAGAACACTGTTCATTACTAAAATGCTCCGATTGAGCTGTTAGAATGTCAGAAACAAGCTTTCTGAGCTGAGAAATGCATTTTGTGACAAAGTGCTTCAGTGGATGATGAGAATGTCAGTTTTGACAAAGAACACTGTTCATTACTAAAATGCTCTAATTGAGCTGTTAGAATGTCAGAAACAAGCTTTCTGAGCTGAGAACTGCATTTTGTGACATAGTTCATCAGTGGATGATGAGAATGTCAGTTTTGACAAAGAACACTGTTCATTACTAAAATGCTCTAATTGAGCTGTTAGAATGTTAGAAACAAGCTTTCTGAGCTGAGAACTGCTTTTGTGACATAGTTCATCAGTGGATGATGAGAATGTCAGTTTTGACAAAGAACACTGTTCATTACTGAAATGCTCCAATTGAGCTGTTAGAATGTCAGAAACAAGCTTTCTGAGCTGAATACTGCATTTTGTGACAAAAAGCATCAGTGGATGATGAGAATGTCAGTTTTGACAAAGAACACTGATCATTACTAAAATGCTCCAATTGAGCTGTTAGAATGTCAGAAACAAGCTTTCTGAGCTGAGAAATGCATTTTGTGACATAGTTCATCAGTGGATGATGAGAATGTCAGTTTTGACAAAGAACACTGTTCATTACTAAAATGCTCTAATTGAGCTGTTAGAATGTCAGAAACAAGCTTTCTGAGCTGAAAACTGCATTTTGTGACAAAGTGAATCAGTGGATGATGAGAATGTCAGTTTTGACAAAGAACACTGTTCATTACTAAAATGCTCTAATTGAGCTGTTAGAATGTCAGAAACAAGCTTTCTGAGCTGAGAACTGCATTTTGTGACATAGTTCATCAGTGGATTGATGAGAATGTCAGTTTTGACAAAGAACACTGTTCATTACTAAAATGCTCTAATTGAGCTGTTAGAATGTTAGAAACAAGCTTTCTGAGCTGAGAACTGCTTTTGTGACATAGTTCATCAGTGGATGATGAGAATGTCAGTTTTGACAAAGAACACTGTTCATTACTAAAATGCTCCGATTGAGCTGTTAGAATGTCAGAAACAAGCTTTCTGAGCTGAGAAATGCATTTTGTGACAAAGTGCTTCAGTGGATGATGAGAATGTCAGTTTTGACAAAGAACACTGTTCATTACTAAAATGCTCTAATTGAGCTGTTAGAATGTCAGAAACAAGCTTTCTGAGCTGAGAACTGCATTTTGTGACAAAGTTCATCAGTGGATGATGAGAATGTCAGTTTTGACAAAGAACACTGTTCATTACTGAAATGCTCCAATTGAGCTGTTAGAATGTCAGAAACAAGCTTTCTGAGCTGAATACTGCATTTTGTGACAAAAAGCATCAGTGGATGATGAGAATGTCAGTTTTGACAAAGAACACTGATCATTACTAAAATGCTCCAATTGAGCTGTTAGAATGTCAGAAACAAGCTTTCTGAGCTGAGAAATGCATTTTGTGACATAGTTCATCAGTGGATGATGAGAATGTCAGTTTTGACAAAGAACACTGTTCATTACTAAAATGCTCTAATTGAGCTGTTAGAATGTCAGAAACAAGCTTTCTGAGCTGAAAACTGCATTTTGTGACAAAGTGAATCAGTGGATGATGAGAATGTCAGTTTTGACAAAGAACACTGATCATTACTAAAATGCTCTAATTGAGCTGTTAGAATGTCAGAAACAAGCTTTCTGAGCTGAGAACTGCATTTTGTGACAAAGTGAATCAGTGGATGATGAGAATGTCAGTTTTGACAAAGAACACTGATCATTACTAAAATGCTCCAATTGAGCTGTTAGAATGTCAGAAACAAGCTTTCTGAGCTGAAAACTGCATTTTTTTGACAAAGTGCATCAGTGGATGATGAGAATGTCAGTTTTGACAAAGAACACTGTTCATTACTAAAATGCTCTAATTGAGCTGTTAGAATGTCAGAAACAAGCTTTCTGAGCTGAGAAAATGCATTTTGTGACATAGTTCATCAGTGGATTGATGAGAATGTCAGTTTTGACAAAGAACACTGTTCATTACTAAAATGCTCTAATTGAGCTGTTAGAATGTCAGAAACAAGCTTTCTGAGCTGAGAACTGCATTTTGTGACAAAAAGCATCAGTGGATGATGAGAATGTCAGTTTTGACAAAGAACACTGTTCATTACTAAAATGCTCTAATTGAACTGTTAGAATGTCAGAAACAAGCTTTCTGAGCTGAGAACTGCATTTTGTGACATAGTTCATCAGTGGATGATGAGAATGTCAGTTTTGACAAAGAACACTGTTCATTACTAAAATGCTCTAATTGAGCTGTTAGAATGTCAGAAACAAGCTTTCTGAGCTGAGAACTGCATTTTGTGACAAAGTGAATCAGTGGATGATGAGAATGTCAGTTTTGACAAAGAACACTGATCATCACTAAAATGCTCCAATTAAGCTGTTAGAATGTCAGAAACAAGCTTTCTGAGCTGAGAACTGCATTTTGTGACATAGTTCATCAGTGGATGATGAGAATGTCAGTTTTGACAAAGAACACTGTTCATTACTGAAATGCTCAAATTGAGCTGTTAGAATGTCAGAAACAAGCTTTCTGAGCTGAGAAATGCATTTTGTGACAAAGTGCATCAGTGGATGATGAGAATGTCAGTTTTGACAAAGAACACTGTTCATTACTAAAATGCTCTAATTGAGCTGTTAGAATGTCAGAAACAAGCTTTCTGAGCTGAGAACTGCATTTTGTGACAAAGTTCATCAGTGGATGATGAGAATGTCAGTTTTGACAAAGAACACTGATCATTACTAAAATGCTCCAATTGAGCTGTTAGAATGTCAGAAACAAGCTTTCTGAGCTGAGAACTGCATTTTGTGACAAAGTGAATCAGTGGAAGGATGAGAATGTCACTTTTGACAAAGAACACTGTTCATTACTGAAATGCTCCAATTGAGCTGTTAGAATGTCAGAAACAAGCTTTCTGAGCTGAAAACTGCATTTTGTGACATAGTTCATCAGTGGATGATGAGAATGTCAGTTTTGACAAAGAACACTGATCATCACTAAAATGCTCCAATTAAGCTGTTAGAATGTCAGAAACAAGCTTTCTGAGCTGAGATCTGCATTTTGTGACATAGTTCATCAGTGGATGATGAGAATGTCAGTTTTGACAAAGAACACTGTTCATTACTAAAATTCTCTAATTGAGCTGTTAGAATGTCAGAAACAAGCTTTCTGAGCTGAGAACTGCATTTTGTGAGAAAGTGAATCAGTGGATGATGAGAATGTCAGTTTTGACAAAGAACACTGATCATTACTAAAATGCTCCGATTGAGCTGTTAGAATGTCAGAAACAAGCTTTCTGAGCTGAGAAAAACATTTTGTGACAAAGTGCTTCAGTGGATGATGAGAATGTCAGTTTTGACAAAGAACACTGTTCATTACTAAAATGCTCTAATTGAGCTGTTAGAATGTCAGAAACAAGCTTTCTGAGCTGAGAACTGCATTTTGTGACAGTTCATCAGTGGATGATGAGAATGTCAGTTTTGACAAAGAACACTGTTCATTACTAAAATGCTCCAATTGAGCTGTTAGAATGTCAGAAACAAGCTTTCTGAGCTGAGAACTGCATTTTGTGACATAGTTCATCAGTGGATGATGAGAATGTCAGTTTTGACAAAGAACACTGATCATTTCTAAAATGCTCCAATTGAGCTGTTAGAATGTCAGAAACAAGCTTTCTGAGCTGAGAACTGCATTTTGTGACATAGTTCATCAGTGGATGATGAGAATGTCAGTTTTGACAAAGAACACTGTTCATTACTAAAAATGCTCTAATTGAGCTGTTAGAATGTCAGAAACAAGCTTTCTGAGCTGAAAACTGCATTTTGTGACAAAGTGAATCAGTGGATGATGAGAATGTCAGTTTTGACAAAGAACACTGATCATTACTAAAATGCTCTAATTGAGCTGTTAGAATGTCAGAAACAAGCTTTCTGAGCTGAGAACTGCATTTTGTGACAAAGTGAATCAGTGGATGATGAGAATGTCACTTTTGACAAAGAACACTGATCATTACTAAAATGCTCCAATTGAGCTGTTAGAATGTCAGAAACAAGCTTTCTGAGCTGAAAACTGCATTTTTTTGACAAAGTGCATCAGTGGATGATGAGAATGTCAGTTTTGACAAAGAACACTGTTCATTACTAAAATGCTCTAATTGAGCTGTTAGAATGTCAGAAACAAGCTTTCTGAGCTGAGAACTGCATTTTGTGACATAGTCCATCAGTGGATGATGAGAATGTCAGTTTTGACAAAGAACACTGTTCATTACTAAAATGCTCTAATTGAGCTGTTAGAATGTCAGAAACAAGCTTTCTGAGCTGAGAACTGCATTTTGTGACAGTTCATCAGTGGATGATGAGAATGTCAGTTTTGACAAAGAACACTGTTCATTACTAAAATGCTCTAATTGAGCTGTTAGAATGTCAGAAACAAGCTTTCTGAGCTGAGAACTGCATTTTGTGACATAGTTCATCAGTGGATGATGAGAATGTCAGTTTTGACAAAGAACACTGTTCATTACTAAAATGCTCTAATTGAGCTGTTAGAATGTCAGAAACAAGCTTTCTGAGCTGAGAACTGCATTTTGTGACAAAAAGCATCAGTGGATGATGAGAATGTAAGTTTTGACAAAGAACACTGATCATTACTAAAATGCTCCGATTGAGCTGTTAGAATGTCAGAAACAAGCTTTCTGAGCTGAGAAATGCATTTTGTGACAAAGTGCTTCAGTGGATGATGAGAATGTCAGTTTTGACAAAGAACACTGTTCATTACTAAAATGCTCCAATTGAGCTGTTAGAATGTCAGAAACAAGCTTTCTGAGCTGAGAACTGCATTTTGTGACATAGTTCATCAGTGGATGATGAGAATGTCAGTTTTGACAAAGAACACTGATCATTACTAAAATGCTCCAATTGAGCTGTTAGAATGTCAGAAACAAGCTTTCTGAGCTGAGAACTGCATTTTGTGACATAGTTCATCAGTGGATGATGAGAATGTCAGTTTTGACAAAGAACACTGTTCATTACTAAAAATGCTCTAATTGAGCTGTTAGAATGTCAGAAACAAGCTTTCTGAGCTGAAAACTGCATTTTGTGACAAAGTGAATCAGTGGATGATGAGAATGTCAGTTTTGACAAAGAACACTGATCATTACTAAAATGCTCTAATTGAGCTGTTAGAATGTCAGAAACAAGCTTTCTGAGCTGAGAACTGCATTTTGTGACAAAGTGAATCAGTGGATGATGAGAATGTCACTTTTGACAAAGAACACTGATCATTACTAAAATGCTCCAATTGAGCTGTTAGAATGTCAGAAACGAGCTTTCTGAGCTGAAAACTGCATTTTTTTGACAAAGTGCATCAGTGGATGATGAGAATGTCAGTTTTGACAAAGAACACTGTTCATTACTAAAATGCTCTAATTGAGCTGTTAGAATGTCAGAAACAAGCTTTCTGAGCTGAGAACTGCATTTTGTGACATAGTCCATCAGTGGATGATGAGAATGTCAGTTTTGACAAAGAACACTGTTCATTACTAAAATGCTCTAATTGAGCTGTTAGAATGTTAGAAACAAGCTTTCTGAGCTGAGAACTGCATTTTGTGACAGTTCATCAGTGGATGATGAGAATGTCAGTTTTGACAAAGAACACTGTTCATTACTAAAATGCTCTAATTGAGCTGTTAGAATGTCAGAAACAAGCTTTCTGAGCTGAGAACTGCATTTTGTGACATAGTTCATCAGTGGATGATGAGAATGTCAGTTTTGACAAAGAACACTGTTCATTACTAAAATGCTCTAATTGAGCTGTTAGAATGTTAGAAACAAGCTTTCTGAGCTGAGAACTGCATTTTGTGACATAGTTCATCAGTGGATGATGAGAATGTCAGTTTTGACAAAGAACTCTGTTCATTACTGAAATGCTCCAATTGAGCTGTTAGAATGTCAGAAACAAGCTTTCTGAGCTGAAAACTGCATTTTGTGACAAAAAGCATCAGTGGATGATGAGAATGTCAGTTTTGACAAAGAACACTGATCATTACTAAAATGCTCCAATTGAGCTGTTAGAATGTCAGAAACAAGCTTTCTGAGCTGAGAACTGCTTTTTGTGACAAAGTTCATCAGTGGATGATGAGAATGTCAGTTTTGACAAAGAACACTGTTCATTACTAAAATGCTCTAATTGAGCTGTTAGAATGTCAGAAACAAGCTTTCTGAGCTGAGAACTGCATTTTGTGACAAAGTTCATCAGTGGATGATGAGAATGTCAGTTTTGACAAAGAACTCTGTTCATTACTGAAATGCTCCAATTGAGCTGTTAGAATGTCAGAAACAAGCTTTCTGAGCTGAAAACTGCATTTTGTGACAAAAAGCATCAGTGGATGATGAGAATGTCAGTTTTGACAAAGAACACTGATCATTACTAAAATGCTCCAATTGAGCTGTTAGAATGTCATAAACAAGCTTTCTGAGCTGAGAAATGCATTTTGTGACAAAGTGCATCAGTGGATGATGAGAATGTCACTTTTGACAAAGAACACTGTTCATTACTAAAATGCTCTAATTGAGCTGTTAGAATGTTAGAAACAAGCTTTCTGAGCTGAGAACTGCATTTTGTGACAAAGTTCATCAGTGGATGATGAGAATGTCAGTTTTGACAAAGAACACTGATCATTACTAAAATGCTCCAATTGAGCTGTTAGAATGTCAGAAACAAGCTTTCTGAGCTGAGAAATGCATTTTGTGACAAAGTGCTTCAGTGGATGATGAGAATGTCAGTTTTGACAGAGAACACTGTTCATTACTAAAATGCTCTAATTGAGCTGTTAGAATGTCAGAAACAAGCTTTCTGAGCTGAGAACTGCATTTTGTGACAAAAAGCATCAGTGGATGATGAGAATGTCAGTTTTGACAAAGAACACTGATCATTACTAAAATGCTCCAATTGAGCTGTTAGAATGTCAGAAACAAGCTTTCTGAGCTGAGAAATGCATTTTGTGACAAAGTGCATCAGTGGATGATGAGAATGTCACTTTTGACAAAGAACACTGTTCATTACTAAAATGCTCTAATTGAACTGTTAGAATGTCAGAAACAAGCTTTCTGAGCTGAGAACTGCATTTTGTGACATAGTTCATCAGTGGATGATGAGAATGTCAGTTTTGACAAAGAACACTGTTCATTACTAAAATGCTCTAATTGAGCTGTTAGAATGTCAGAAACAAGCTTTCTGAGCTGAGAACTGCATTTTGTGACGAAGTGAATCAGTGGATGATGAGAATGTCAGTTTTGACAAAGAACACTGATCATCACTAAAATGCTCCAATTAAGCTGTTAGAATGTCAGAAACAAGCTTTCTGAGCTGAGAACTGCATTTTGTGACATAGTTCATCAGTGGATGATGAGAATGTCAGTTTTGACAAAGAACACTGTTCATTACTGAAATGCTCAAATTGAGCTGTTAGAATGTCAGAAACAAGCTTTCTGAGCTGAGAAATGCATTTTGTGACAAAGTGCATCAGTGGATGATGAGAATGTCAGTTTTGACAAAGAACACTGTTCATTACTAAAATGCTCTAATTGAGCTGTTAGAATGTCAGAAACAAGCTTTCTGAGCTGAGAACTGCATTTTGTGACAAAGTTCATCAGTGGATGATGAGAATGTCAGTTTTTAACAAAGAACACTGATCATTACTAAAATGCTCCAATTGAGCTGTTAGAATGTCAGAAACAAGCTTTCTGAGCTGAGAACTGCATTTTGTGACAAAGTGAATCAGTGGATGGATGAGAATGTCACTTTTGACAAAGAACACTGTTCATTACTGAAATGCTCCAATTGAGCTGTTAGAATGTCAGAAACAAGCTTTCTGAGCTGAAAACTGCATTTTGTGACATAGTTCATTAGTGGATGATGAGAATGTCAGTTTTGACAAAGAACACTGATCATCACTAAAATGCTCCAATTAAGCTGTTAGAATGTCAGAAACAAGCTTTCTGAGCTGAGAACTGCATTTTGTGACATAGTTCATCAGTGGATGATGAGAATGTCAGTTTTGACAAAGAACACTGTTCATTACTAAAATTCTCTAATTGAGCTGTTAGAATGTCAGAAACAAGCTTTCTGAGCTGAGAACTGCATTTTGTGAGAAAGTGAATCAGTGGATGATGAGAATGTCAGTTTTGACAAAGAACACTGATCATTACTAAAATGCTCCGATTGAGCTGTTAGAATGTCAGAAACAAGCTTTCTGAGCTGAGAAATGCATTTTGTGACAAAGTGCTTCAGTGGATGATGAGAATGTCAGTTTTGACAAAGAACACTGTTCATTACTAAAATGCTCCAATTGAGCTGTTAGAATGTCAGAAACAAGCTTTCTGAGCTGAGAACTGCATTTTGTGACATAGTTCATCAGTGGATGATGAGAATGTCAGTTTTGACAAAGAACACTGATCATTACTAAAATGCTCCAATTGAGCTGTTAGAATGTCAGAAACAAGCTTTCTGAGCTGAGAACTGCATTTTGTGACATAGTTCATCAGTGGATGATGAGAATGTCAGTTTTGACAAAGAACACTGTTCATTACTAAAATGCTCTAATTGAGCTGTTAGAATGTCAGAAACAAGCTTTCTGAGCTGAAAACTGCATTTTGTGACAAAGTGAATCAGTGGATGATGAGAATGTCAGTTTTGACAAAGAACACTGATCATTACTAAAATGCTCTAATTGAGCTGTTAGAATGTCAGAAACAAGCTTTCTGAGCTGAGAACTGCATTTTGTGACAAAGTGAATCAGTGGATGATGAGAATGTCACTTTTGACAAAGAACACTGTTCATTACTAAAATGCTCTAATTGAACTGTTAGAATGTCAGAAACAAGCTTTCTGAGCTGAGAACTGCATTTTGTGACATAGTTCATCAGTGGATGATGAGAATGTCAGTTTTGACAAAGAACACTGTTCATTACTAAAATGCTCTAATTGAGCTGTTAGAATGTCAGAAACAAGCTTTCTGAGCTGAGAACTGCATTTTGTGACGAAGTGAATCAGTGGATGATGAGAATGTCAGTTTTGACAAAGAACACTGTTCATTACTAAAATGCTCTAATTGAGCTGTTAGAATGTCAGAAACAAGCTTTCTGAGCTGAGAACTGCATTTTGTGACATAGTTCATCAGTGGATGATGAGAATGTCAGTTTTGACAAAGAACACTGTTCATTACTAAAATGCTCTAATTGAGCTGTTAGAATGTCAGAAACAAGCTTTCTGAGCTGAGAACTGCATTTTGTGACAAAAAGCATCAGTGGATGATGAGAATGTAAGTTTTGACAAAGAACACTGATCATTACTAAAATGCTCCGATTGAGCTGTTAGAATGTCAGAAACAAGCTTTCTGAGCTGAGAAATGCATTTTGTGACAAAGTGCTTCAGTGGATGATGAGAATGTCAGTTTTGACAAAGAACACTGTTCATTACTAAAATGCTCCAATTGAGCTGTTAGAATGTCAGAAACAAGCTTTCTGAGCTGAGAACTGCATTTTGTGACATAGTTCATCAGTGGATGATGAGAATGTCAGTTTTGACAAAGAACACTGATCATTACTAAAATGCTCCAATTGAGCTGTTAGAATGTCAGAAACAAGCTTTCTGAGCTGAGAACTGCATTTTGTGACATAGTTCATCAGTGGATGATGAGAATGTCAGTTTTGACAAAAAACACTGTTCATTACTAAAAATGCTCTAATTGAGCTGTTAGAATGTCAGAAACAAGCTTTCTGAGCTGAAAACTGCATTTTGTGACAAAGTGAATCAGTGGATGATGAGAATGTCAGTTTTGACAAAGAACACTGATCATTACTAAAATGCTCTAATTGAGCTGTTAGAATGTCAGAAACAAGCTTTCTGAGCTGAGAACTGCATTTTGTGACAAAGTGAATCAGTGGATGATGAGAATGTCACTTTTGACAAAGAACACTGATCATTACTAAAATGCTCCAATTGAGCTGTTAGAATGTCAGAAACAAGCTTTCTGAGCTGAAAACTGCATTTTTTTGACAAAGTGCATCAGTGGATGATGAGAATGTCAGTTTTGACAAAGAACACTGTTCATTACTAAAATGCTCTAATTGAGCTGTTAGAATGTCAGAAACAAGCTTTCTGAGCTGAGAACTGCATTTTGTGACATAGTCCATCAGTGGATGATGAGAATGTCAGTTTTGACAAAGAACACTGTTCATTACTAAAATGCTCTAATTGAGCTGTTAGAATGTCAGAAACAAGCTTTCTGAGCTGAGAACTGCATTTTGTGACAGTTCATCAGTGGATGATGAGAATGTCAGTTTTGACAAAGAACACTGTTCATTACTAAAATGCTCTAATTGAGCTGTTAGAATGTCAGAAACAAGCTTTCTGAGCTGAGAACTGCATTTTGTGACATAGTTCATCAGTGGATGATGAGAATGTCAGTTTTGACAAAGAACACTGTTCATTACTAAAATGCTCTAATTGAGCTGTTAGAATGTCAGAAACAAGCTTTCTGAGCTGAGAACTGCATTTTGTGACAAAGTTCATCAGTGGATGATGAGAATGTCAGTTTTGACAAAGAACACTGATCATTACTAAAATGCTCCAATTGAGCTGTTAGAATGTCAGAAACAAGCTTTCTGAGCTGAGAACTGCATTTTGTGACAAAGTGAATCAGTGGATGGATGAGAATGTCACTTTTGACAAAGAACACTGTTCATTACTGAAATGCTCCAATTGAGCTGTTAGAATGTCAGAAACAAGCTTTCTGAGCTGAAAACTGCATTTTGTGACATAGTTCATTAGTGGATGATGAGAATGTCAGTTTTGACAAAGAACACTGATCATCACTAAAATGCTCCAATTAAGCTGTTAGAATGTCAGAAACAAGCTTTCTGAGCTGAGAACTGCATTTTGTGACATAGTTCATCAGTGGATGATGAGAATGTCAGTTTTGACAAAGAACACTGTTCATTACTAAAATTCTCTAATTGAGCTGTTAGAATGTCAGAAACAAGCTTTCTGAGCTGAGAACTGCATTTTGTGAGAAAGTGAATCAGTGGATGATGAGAATGTCAGTTTTGACAAAGAACACTGATCATTACTAAAATGCTCCGATTGAGCTGTTAGAATGTCAGAAACAAGCTTTCTGAGCTGAGAAATGCATTTTGTGACAAAGTGCTTCAGTGGATGATGAGAATGTCAGTTTTGACAAAGAACACTGTTCATTACTAAAATGCTCCAATTGAGCTGTTAGAATGTCAGAAACAAGCTTTCTGAGCTGAGAACTGCATTTTGTGACATAGTTCATCAGTGGATGATGAGAATGTCAGTTTTGACAAAGAACACTGATCATTACTAAAATGCTCCAATTGAGCTGTTAGAATGTCAGAAACAAGCTTTCTGAGCTGAGAACTGCAT
The DNA here is from genome assembly GCF_947034865.1 of Barbatula barbatula. Taxonomy (NCBI): domain Eukaryota; kingdom Metazoa; phylum Chordata; class Actinopteri; order Cypriniformes; family Nemacheilidae; genus Barbatula; species Barbatula barbatula. Next base: position 18,725,490 of record NC_136781.1, on the reverse strand, counting down.
TTTGTGACATAGTTCATCAGTGGATGATGAGAATGTCAGTTTTGACAAAGAACACTGTTCATTACTAAAATGCTCTAATTGAGCTGTTAGAATGTCAGAAACAAGCTTTCTGAGCTGAAAACTGCATTTTGTGACAAAGTGAATCAGTGGATGATGAGAATGTCAGTTTTGACAAAGAACACTGATCATTACTAAAATGCTCTAATTGAGCTGTTAGAATGTCAGAAACAAGCTTTCTGAGCTGAGAACTGCATTTTGGGACAAAGTGAATCAGTGGATGATGAGAATGTCACTTTTGACAAAGAACACTGTTCATTACTAAAATGCTCTAATTGAACTGTTAGAATGTCAGAAACAAGCTTTCTGAGCTGAGAACTGCATTTTGTGACATAGTTCATCAGTGGATGATGAGAATGTCAGTTTTGACAAAGAACACTGTTCATTACTAAAATGCTCTAATTGAGCTGTTAGAATGTCAGAAACAAGCTTTCTGAGCTGAGAACTGCATTTTGTGACGAAGTGAATCAGTGGATGATGAGAATGTCAGTTTTGACAAAGAACACTGTTCATTACTAAAATGCTCTAATTGAGCTGTTAGAATGTCAGAAACAAGCTTTCTGAGCTGAGAACTGCATTTTGTGACATAGTTCATCAGTGGATGATGAGAATGTCAGTTTTGACAAAGAACACTGTTCATTACTAAAATGCTCTAATTGAGCTGTTAGAATGTCAGAAACAAGCTTTCTGAGCTGAGAACTGCATTTTGTGACAAAAAGCATCAGTGGATGATGAGAATGTAAGTTTTGACAAAGAACACTGATCATTACTAAAATGCTCCGATTGAGCTGTTAGAATGTCAGAAACAAGCTTTCTGAGCTGAGAAATGCATTTTGTGACAAAGTGCTTCAGTGGATGATGAGAATGTCAGTTTTGACAAAGAACACTGTTCATTACTAAAATGCTCCAATTGAGCTGTTAGAATGTCAGAAACAAGCTTTCTGAGCTGAGAACTGCATTTTGTGACATAGTTCATCAGTGGATGATGAGAATGTCAGTTTTGACAAAGAACACTGATCATTACTAAAATGCTCCAATTGAGCTGTTAGAATGTCAGAAACAAGCTTTCTGAGCTGAGAACTGCATTTTGTGACATAGTTCATCAGTGGATGATGAGAATGTCAGTTTTGACAAAGAACACTGTTCATTACTAAAAATGCTCTAATTGAGCTGTTAGAATGTCAGAAACAAGCTTTCTGAGCTGAAAACTGCATTTTGTGACAAAGTGAATCAGTGGATGATGAGAATGTCAGTTTTGACAAAGAACACTGATCATTACTAAAATGCTCTAATTGAGCTGTTAGAATGTCAGAAACAAGCTTTCTGAGCTGAGAACTGCATTTTGTGACAAAGTGAATCAGTGGATGATGAGAATGTCACTTTTGACAAAGAACACTGATCATTACTAAAATGCTCCAATTGAGCTGTTAGAATGTCAGAAACAAGCTTTCTGAGCTGAAAACTGCATTTTTTTGACAAAGTGCATCAGTGGATGATGAGAATGTCAGTTTTGACAAAGAACACTGTTCATTACTAAAATGCTCTAATTGAGCTGTTAGAATGTCAGAAACAAGCTTTCTGAGCTGAGAACTGCATTTTGTGACATAGTCCATCAGTGGATGATGAGAATGTCAGTTTTGACAAAGAACACTGTTCATTACTAAAATGCTCTAATTGAGCTGTTAGAATGTCAGAAACAAGCTTTCTGAGCTGAGAACTGCATTTTGTGACAGTTCATCAGTGGATGATGAGAATGTCAGTTTTGACAAAGAACACTGTTCATTACTAAAATGCTCTAATTGAGCTGTTAGAATGTCAGAAACAAGCTTTCTGAGCTGAGAACTGCATTTTGTGACATAGTTCATCAGTGGATGATGAGAATGTCAGTTTTGACAAAGAACACTGTTCATTACTAAAATGCTCTAATTGAGCTGTTAGAATGTCAGAAACAAGCTTTCTGAGCTGAGAACTGCATTTTGTGACAAAAAGCATCAGTGGATGATGAGAATGTAAGTTTTGACAAAGAACACTGATCATTACTAAAATGCTCCGATTGAGCTGTTAGAATGTCAGAAACAAGCTTTCTGAGCTGAGAAATGCATTTTGTGACAAAGTGCTTCAGTGGATGATGAGAATGTCAGTTTTGACAAAGAACACTGTTCATTACTAAAATGCTCTAATTGAGCTGTTAGAATGTCAGAAACAAGCTTTCTGAGCTGAGAACTGCATTTTGTGACATAGTTCATCAGTGGATGATGAGAATGTCAGTTTTGACAAAGAACACTGTTCATTACTAAAATGCTCTAATTGAGCTGTTAGAATGTTAGAAACAAGCTTTCTGAGCTGAGAACTGCATTTTGTGACATAGTTCATCAGTGGATGATGAGAATGTCAGTTTTGACAAAGAACACTGTTCATTACTAAAATGCTCCAATTGAGCTGCTAGAATGTCAGAAACAAGCTTTCTGAGCTGAGAACTGCATTTTGTGACATAGTTCATCAGTGGATGATGAGAATGTCAGTTTTGACAAAGAACACTGTTCATTACTAAAATGCTCTAATTGAGCTGTTAGAATGTCAGAAACAAGCTTTCTGAGCTGAGAAATGCATTTTGTGACAAAGTGCATCAGTGGATGATGAGAATGTCAGTTTTGACAAAGAACACTGTTCATTACTAAAATGCTCTAATTGAGCTGTTAGAATGTCAGAAACAAGCTTTCTGAGCTGAGAACTGCATTTTGTGACATAGTCCATCAGTGGATGATGAGAATGTCAGTTTTGACAAAGAACACTGTTCATTACTAAAATGCTCTAATTGAGCTGTTAGAATGTCAGAAACAAGCTTTCTGAGCTGAGAACTGCATTTTGTGACAGTTCATCAGTGGATGATGAGAATGTCAGTTTTGACAAAGAACACTGTTCATTACTAAAATGCTCTAATTGAGCTGTTAGAATGTCAGAAACAAGCTTTCTGAGCTGAGAACTGCATTTTGTGACATAGTTCATCAGTGGATGATGAGAATGTCAGTTTTGACAAAGAACACTGTTCATTACTAAAATGCTCTAATTGAGCTGTTAGAATGTTAGAAACAAGCTTTCTGAGCTGAGAACTGCATTTTGTGACATAGTTCATCAGTGGATGATGAGAATGTCAGTTTTGACAAAGAACTCTGTTCATTACTGAAATGCTCCAATTGAGCTGTTAGAATGTCAGAAACAAGCTTTCTGAGCTGAAAACTGCATTTTGTGACAAAAAGCATCAGTGGATGATGAGAATATCAGATTTGACAAAGAACACTGTTCATTACTAAAATGCTCTAATTGAGCTGTTAGAATGTCAGAAACAAGCTTTCTGAGCTGAGAACTGCATTTTGTGACAAAGTTCATCAGTGGATGATGAGAATGTCAGTTTTGACAAAGAACACTGTTCATTACTAAAATGCTCTAATTGAGCTGTTAGAATGTTAGAAACAAGCTTTCTGAGCTGAGAACTGCATTTTGTGACAAAGTTCATCAGTGGATGATGAGAATGTCAGTTTTGACAAAGAACACTGATCATTACTAAAATGCTCCAATTGAGCTGTTAGAATGTCAGAAACAAGCTTTCTGAGCTGAGAAATGCATTTTGTGACAAAGAGCTTCAGTGGATGATGAGAATGTCAGTTTTGACAGAGAACACTGTTCATTACTAAAATGCTCTAATTGAGCTGTTAGAATGTCAGAAACAAGCTTTCTGAGCTGAGAACTGCATTTTGTGACAAAAAGCATCAGTGGATGATGAGAATGTCAGTTTTGACAAAGAACACTGATCATTACTAAAATGCTCCAATTGAGCTGTTAGAATGTCAGAAACAAGCTTTCTGAGCTGAGAAATGCATTTTGTGACAAAGTGCATCAGTGGATGATGAGAATGTCAGTTTTGACAAAGAACACTGTTCATTACTAAAATGCTCTAATTGAGCTGTTAGAATGTCAGAAACAAGCTTTCTGAGCTGAGAACTGCATTTTGTGACAAAGTTCATCAGTGGATGATGAGAATGTCAGTTTTGACAAAGAACACTGATCATTACTAAAATGCTCCAATTGAGCTGTTAGAATGTCAGAAACAAGCTTTCTGAGCTGAGAACTGCATTTTGTGACAAAGTGAATCAGTGGATGGATGAGAATGTCACTTTTGACAAAGAACACTGTTCATTACTGAAATGCTCCAATTGAGCTGTTAGAATGTCAGAAACAAGCTTTCTGAGCTGAAAACTGCATTTTGTGACATAGTTCATTAGTGGATGATGAGAATGTCAGTTTTGACAAAGAACACTGATCATCACTAAAATGCTCCAATTAAGCTGTTAGAATGTCAGAAACAAGCTTTCTGAGCTGAGAACTGCATTTTGTGACATAGTTCATCAGTGGATGATGAGAATGTCAGTTTTGACAAAGAACACTGTTCATTACTAAAATTCTCTAATTGAGCTGTTAGAATGTCAGAAACAAGCTTTCTGAGCTGAGAACTGCATTTTGTGAGAAAGTGAATCAGTGGATGATGAGAATGTCAGTTTTGACAAAGAACACTGATCATTACTAAAATGCTCCGATTGAGCTGTTAGAATGTCAGAAACAAGCTTTCTGAGCTGAGAAATGCATTTTGTGACAAAGTGCTTCAGTGGATGATGAGAATGTCAGTTTTGACAAAGAACACTGTTCATTACTAAAATGCTCCAATTGAGCTGTTAGAATGTCAGAAACAAGCTTTCTGAGCTGAGAACTGCATTTTGTGATATAGTTCATCAGTGGATGATGAGAATGTCAGTTTTGACAAAGAACACTCATCATTACTAAAATGCTCCAATTGAGCTGTTAGAATGTCAGAAACAAGCTTTCTGAGCTGAGAACTGCATTTTGTGACATAGTTCATCAGTGGATGATGAGAATGTCAGTTTTGACAAAGAACACTGTTCATTACTAAAATGCTCTAATTGAGCTGTTAGAATGTCAGAAACAAGCTTTCTGAGCTGAAAACTGCATTTTGTGACAAAGTGAATCAGTGGATGATGAGAATGTCAGTTTTGACAAAGAACACTGATCATTACTAAAATGCTCTAATTGAGCTGTTAGAATGTCAGAAACAAGCTTTCTGAGCTGAGAACTGCATTTTGTGACAAAGTGAATCAGTGGATGATGAGAATGTCACTTTTGACAAAGAACACTGTTCATTACTAAAATGCTCTAATTGAACTGTTAGAATGTCAGAAACAAGCTTTCTGAGCTGAGAACTGCATTTTGTGACATAGTTCATCAGTGGATGATGAGAATGTCAGTTTTGACAAAGAACACTGTTCATTACTAAAATGCTCTAATTGAGCTGTTAGAATGTCAGAAACAAGCTTTCTGAGCTGAGAACTGCATTTTGTGACGAAGTGAATCAGTGGATGATGAGAATGTCAGTTTTGACAAAGAACACTGATCATCACTAAAATGCTCCAATTAAGCTGTTAGAATGTCAGAAACAAGCTTTCTGAGCTGAGAACTGCATTTTGTGACATAGTTCATCAGTGGATGATGAGAATGTCAGTTTTGACAAAGAACACTGTTCATTACTGAAATGCTCAAATTGAGCTGTTAGAATGTCAGAAACAAGCTTTCTGAGCTGAGAAATGCATTTTGTGACAAAGTGCATCAGTGGATGATGAGAATGTCAGTTTTGACAAAGAACACTGTTCATTACTAAAATGCTCTAATTGAGCTGTTAGAATGTCAGAAACAAGCTTTCTGAGCTGAGAACTGCATTTTGTGACAAAGTTCATCAGTGGATGATGAGAATGTCAGTTTTGACAAAGAACACTGATCATTACTAAAATGCTCCAATTGAGCTGTTAGAATGTCAGAAACAAGCTTTCTGAGCTGAGAACTGCATTTTGTGACAAAGTGAATCAGTGGATGGATGAGAATGTCACTTTTGACAAAGAACACTGTTCATTACTGAAATGCTCCAATTGAGCTGTTAGAATGTCAGAAACAAGCTTTCTGAGCTGAAAACTGCATTTTGTGACATAGTTCATTAGTGGATGATGAGAATGTCAGTTTTGACAAAGAACACTGATCATCACTAAAATGCTCCAATTAAGCTGTTAGAATGTCAGAAACAAGCTTTCTGAGCTGAGAACTGCATTTTGTGACATAGTTCATCAGTGGATGATGAGAATGTCAGTTTTGACAAAGAACACTGTTCATTACTAAAATTCTCTAATTGAGCTGTTAGAATGTCAGAAACAAGCTTTCTTAGCTGAGAACTGCATTTTGTGAGAAAGTGAATCAGTGGATGATGAGAATGTCAGTTTTGACAAAGAACACTGATCATTACTAAAATGCTCCGATTGAGCTGTTAGAATGTCAGAAACAAGCTTTCTGAGCTGAGAAATGCATTTTGTGACAAAGTGCTTCAGTGGATGATGAGAATGTCAGTTTTGACAAAGAACACTGTTCATTACTAAAATGCTCCAATTGAGCTGTTAGAATGTCAGAAACAAGCTTTCTGAGCTGAGAACTGCATTTTGTGACATAGTTCATCAGTGGATGATGAGAATGTCAGTTTTGACAAAGAACACTGTTCATTACTAAAATGCTCCAATTGAGCTGTTAGAATGTCAGAAACAAGCTTTCTGAGCTGAAAACTGCATTTTGTGACAAAAAGCATCAGTGGATGATGAGAATGTCAGTTTTGACAAAGAACACTGATCATTACTAAAATGCTCCAATTGAGCTGTTAGAATGTCAGAAACAAGCTTTCTGAGCTGAGAACTGCATTTTGTGACAAAGTTCATCAGTGGATGATGAGAATGTCAGTTTTGACAAAGAACTCTGTTAATTACTAAAATGCTCTAATTGAGCTGTTAGAATGTCAGAAACAAGCTTTCTGAGCTGAAAACTGCATTTTGTGACAAAAAGCATCAGTGGATGATGAGAATGTCAGTTTTGACAAAGAACACTGATCATTACTAAAATGCTCCAATTGAGCTGTTAGAATGTCAGAAACAAGCTTTCTGAGCTGAAAACTGCATTTTTTGAACAAAGTGCATCAGTGGATGATGAGAATGTCAGTTTTGACAAAGAACACTGTTCATTACTAAAATGCTCTAATTGAGCTGTTAGAATGTCAGAAACAAGCTTTCTGAGCTGAGAACTGCATTTTGTGACAAAGTGCTTCAGTGGATGATGAGAATGTCAGTTTTGACAAAGAACACTGTTCATTACTAAAATACTCTAATTGAGCTGTTAGAATGTCAGAAACAAGCTTTCTGAGCTGAGAACTGCATTTTGTGACAAAGTGCATCAGTGGATGATGAGAATGTCAGTTTTGACAAAGAACACTGATCATCACTAAAATGCTCCAATTAAGCTGTTAGAATGTCAGAAACAAGCTTTCTGAGCTGAGAAATGCATTTTGTGACAAAGTGCATCAGTGGATGATGAGAATGTCAGTTTTGACAAAGAACACTGTTCATTACTAAAATGCTCTAATTGAGCTGTTAGAATGTCAGAAACAAGCTTTCTGAGCTGAGAACTGCATTTTGTGACATAGTTCATCAGTGGATGATGAGAATGTCAGTTTTGACAAAGAACACTGTTCATTACTAAAATGCTCTAATTGAGCTGTTAGAATGTTAGAAACAAGCTTTCTGAGCTGAGAACTGCATTTTGTGACATAGTTCATCAGTGGATGATGAGAATGTCAGTTTTGACAAAGAACACTGTTCATTACTAAAATGCTCCAATTGAGCTGCTAGAATGTCAGAAACAAGCTTTCTGAGCTGAGAACTGCATTTTGTGACATAGTTCATCAGTGGATGATGAGAATGTCAGTTTTGACAAAGAACACTGTTCATTACTAAAATGCTCTAATTGAGCTGTTAGAATGTCAGAAACAAGCTTTCTGAGCTGAGAACTGCATTTTGTGACATAGTTCATCAGTGGATGATGAGAATGTCAGTTTTGACAAAGAACACTGTTCATTACTGAAATGCTCAAATTGAGCTGTTAGAATGTCAGAAACAAGCTTTCTGAGCTGAGAAATGCATTTTGTGACAAAGTGCATCAGTGGATGATGAGAATGTCATTTTTTACAAAGAACACTGTTCATTACTAAAATGCTCTAATTGAGCTGTTAGAATGTCAGAAACAAGCTTTCTGAGCTGAGAACTGCATTTTGTGACATAGTCCATCAGTGGATGATGAGAATGTCAGTTTTGACAAAGAACACTGTTCATTACTGAAATGCTCAAATTGAGCTGTTAGAATGTCAGAAACAAGCTTTCTGAGCTGAGAAATGCATTTTGTGACAAAGTGCATCAGTGGATGATGAGAATGTCAGTTTTGACAAAGAACACTGTTCATTACTAAAATGCTCAAATTGAGCTGTTAGAATGTCAGAAACAAGCTTTCTGAGCTGAGAACTGCATTTTGTGACAAAGTTCATCAGTGGATGATGAGAATGTCAGTTTTGACAAAGAACACTGATCATTACTAAAATGCTCCAATTGAGCTGTTAGAATGTCAGAAACAAGCTTTCTGAGCTGAGAACTGCATTTTGTGACAAAGTGAATCAGTGGATGGATGAGAATGTCACTTTTGACAAAGAACACTGTTCATTACTGAAATGCTCCAATTGAGCTGTTAGAATGTCAGAAACAAGCTTTCTGAGCTGAAAACTGCATTTTGTGACATAGTTCATTAGTGGATGATGAGAATGTCAGTTTTGACAAAGAACACTGATCATCACTAAAATGCTCCAATTAAGCTGTTAGAATGTCAGAAACAAGCTTTCTGAGCTGAGAACTGCATTTTGTGACATAGTTCATCAGTGGATGATGAGAATGTCAGTTTTGACAAAGAACACTGTTCATTACTAAAATTCTCTAATTGAGCTGTTAGAATGTCAGAAACAAGCTTTCTGAGCTGAGAACTGCATTTTGTGAGAAAGTGAATCAGTGGATGATGAGAATGTCAGTTTTGACAAAGAACACTGATCATTACTAAAATGCTCCGATTGAGCTGTTAGAATGTCAGAAACAAGCTTTCTGAGCTGAGAAATGCATTTTGTGACAAAGTGCTTCAGTGGATGATGAGAATGTCAGTTTTGACAAAGAACACTGTTCATTACTAAAATGCTCCAATTGAGCTGTTAGAATGTCAGAAACAAGCTTTCTGAGCTGAGAACTGCATTTTGTGACATAGTTCATCAGTGGATGATGAGAATGTCAGTTTTGACAAAGAACACTGATCATTACTAAAATGCTCCAATTGAGCTGTTAGAATGTCAGAAACAAGCTTTCTGAGCTGAGAACTGCATTTTGTGACATAGTTCATCAGTGGATGATGAGAATGTCAGTTTTGACAAAGAACACTGTTCATTACTAAAATGCTCTAATTGAGCTGTTAGAATGTCAGAAACAAGCTTTCTGAGCTGAAAACTGCATTTTGTGACAAAGTGCATCAGTGGATGATGAGAATGTCACTTTTGACAAAGAACACTGATCATTACTAAAATGCTCCAATTGAGCTGTTAGAATGTCAGAAACAAGCTTTCTGAGCTGAAAACTGCATTTTTTTGACAAAGTGCATCAGTGGATGAATGTCAGTTTTGACAAAGAACACTGTTCATTACTAAAATGCTCTAATTGAGCTGTTAGAATGTCAGAAACAAGCTTTCTGAGCTGAGAACTGCATTTTGTGACATAGTTCATCAGTGGATGATGAGAATGTCAGTTTTGACAAAGAACACTGTTCATTACTAAAATGCTCTAATTGAGCTGTTAGAATGTTAGAAACAAGCTTTCTGAGCTGAGAACTGCTTTTGTGACATAGTTCATCAGTGGATGATGAGAATGTCAGTTTTGACAAAGAACACTGTTCATTACTGAAATGCTCCAATTGAGCTGTTAGAATGTCAGAAACAAGCTTTCTGAGCTGAATACTGCATTTTGTGACAAAAAGCATCAGTGGATGATGAGAATGTCAGTTTTGACAAAGAACACTGATCATTACTAAAATGCTCCAATTGAGCTGTTAGAATGTCAGAAACAAGCTTTCTGAGCTGAGAAATGCAATTTGTGACATAGTTCATCAGTGGATGATGAGAATGTCAGTTTTGACAAAGAACACTGTTCATTACTAAAATGCTCTAATTGAGCTGTTAGAATGTCAGAAACAAGCTTTCTGAGCTGAAAACTGCATTTTGTGACAAAGTGAATCAGTGGATGATGAGAATGTCAGTTTTGACAAAGAACACTGATCATTACTAAAATGCTCTAATTGAGCTGTTAGAATGTCAGAAACAAGCTTTCTGAGCTGAGAACTGCATTTTGTGACAAAGTGAATCAGTGGATGATGAGAATGTCAGTTTTGACAAAGAACACTGATCATTACTAAAATGCTCCAATTGAGCTGTTAGAATGTCAGAAACAAGCTTTCTGAGCTGAAAACTGCATTTTTTTGACAAAGTGCATCAGTGGATGATGAGAATGTCAGTTTTGACAAAGAACACTGTTCATTACTAAAATGCTCTAATTGAGCTGTTAGAATGTCAGAAACAAGCTTTCTGAGCTGAGAACTGCATTTTGTGACATAGTTCATCAGTGGATGATGAGAATGTCAGTTTTGACAAAGAACACTGTTCATTACTAAAATGCTCTAATTGAGCTGTTAGAATGTCAGAAACAAGCTTTCTGAGCTGAGAAAATGCATTTTGTGACATAGTTCATCAGTGGATTGATGAGAATGTCAGTTTTGACAAAGAACACTGTTCATTACTAAAATGCTCTAATTGAGCTGTTAGAATGTCAGAAACAAGCTTTCTGAGCTGAGAACTGCATTTTGTGACAAAAAGCATCAGTGGATGATGAGAATGTCAGTTTTGACAAAGAACACTGTTCATTACTGAAATGCTCCAATTGAGCTGTTAGAATGTCAGAAACAAGCTTTCTGAGCTGAAAACTGCATTTTGTGACATAGTTCATCAGTGGATGATGAGAATGTCAGTTTTGACAAAGAACACTGTTCATTACTGAAATGCTCCAATTGAGCTGTTAGAATGTCAGAAACAAGCTTTCTGAGCTGAAAACTGCATTTTGTGACATAGTTCATCAGTGGATGATGAGAATGTCAGTTTTGACAAAGAACACTGATCATCTCTAAAATGCTCCAATTGAGCTGTTAGAATGTCAGAAACAAGCTTTCTGAGCTGAAAACTGCATTTTGTGACAAAAAGCATCAGTGGATGATGAGAATGTCAGTTTTGACAAAGAACACTGATCATTACTAAAATGCTCCAATTGAGCTGTTAGAATGTCAGAAACAAGCTTTCTGAGCTGAAAACTGCATTTTGTGACAAAGTTCATCAGTGGATGATGAGAATGTCAGTTTTGACAAAGAACTCTGTTAATTACTAAAATGCTCTAATTGAGCTGTTAGAATGTCAGAAACAAGCTTTCTGAGCTGAAAACTGCATTTTGTGACAAAAAGCATCAGTGGATGATGAGAATGTCAGTTTTGACAAAGAACACTGATCATTACTAAAATGCTCCAATTGAGCTGTTAGAATGTCAGAAACAAGCTTTCTGAGCTGAAAACTGCATTTTTTGAACAAAGTGCATCAGTGGATGATGAGAATGTCAGTTTTGACAAAGAACACTGTTCATTACTAAAATGCTCTAATTGAGCTGTTAGAATGTCAGAAACAAGCTTTCTGAGCTGAGAACTGCATTTTGTGACAAAGTGCTTCAGTGGATGATGAGAATGTCAGTTTTGACAAAGAACACTGTTCATTACTAAAATACTCTAATTGAGCTGTTAGAATGTCAGAAACAAGCTTTCTGAGCTGAGAACTGCATTTTGTGACAAAGTGCATCAGTGGATGATGAGAATGTCAGTTTTGACAAAGAACACTGATCATCACTAAAATGCTCCAATTAAGCTGTTAGAATGTCAGAAACAAGCTTTCTGAGCTGAGAAATGCATTTTGTGACAAAGTGCATCAGTGGATGATGAGAATGTCAGTTTTGACAAAGAACACTGTTCATTACTAAAATGCTCTAATTGAGCTGTTAGAATGTCAGAAACAAGCTTTCTGAGCTGAGAACTGCATTTTGTGACATAGTTCATCAGTGGATGATGAGAATGTCAGTTTTGACAAAGAACACTGTTCATTACTAAAATGCTCTAATTGAGCTGTTAGAATGTTAGAAACAAGCTTTCTGAGCTGAGAACTGCATTTTGTGACATAGTTCATCAGTGGATGATGAGAATGTCAGTTTTGACAAAGAACACTGTTCATTACTAAAATGCTCCAATTGAGCTGCTAGAATGTCAGAAACAAGCTTTCTGAGCTGAGAACTGCATTTTGTGACATAGTTCATCAGTGGATGATGAGAATGTCAGTTTTGACAAAGAACACTGTTCATTACTAAAATGCTCTAATTGAGCTGTTAGAATGTCAGAAACAAGCTTTCTGAGCTGAGAACTGCATTTTGTGACATAGTTCATCAGTGGATGATGAGAATGTCAGTTTTGACAAAGAACACTGTTCATTACTGAAATGCTCAAATTGAGCTGTTAGAATGTCAGAAACAAGCTTTCTGAGCTGAGAAATGCATTTTGTGACAAAGTGCATCAGTGGATGATGAGAATGTCAGTTTTGACAAAGAACACTGTTCATTACTAAAATGCTCTAATTGAGCTGTTAGAATGTCAGAAACAAGCTTTCTGAGCTGAGAACTGCATTTTGTGACATAGTCCATCAGTGGATGATGAGAATGTCAGTTTTGACAAAGAACACTGTTCATTACTAAAATGCTCTAATTGAGCTGTTAGAATGTCAGAAACAAGCTTTCTGAGCTGAGAACTGCATTTTGTGACAGTTCATCAGTGGATGATGAGAATGTCAGTTTTGAAAAAGAACACTGATCATTACTAAAATGCTCCAATTGAGCTGTTAGAATGTCATAAACAAGCTTTCTGAGCTGAGAAATGCATTTTGTGACAAAGTGCATCAGTGGATGATGAGAATGTCACTTTTGACAAAGAACACTGTTCATTACTAAAATGCTCTAATTGAGCTGTTAGAATGTTAGAAACAAGCTTTCTGAGCTGAGAACTGCATTTTGTGACAAAGTTCATCAGTGGATGATGAGAATGTCAGTTTTGACAAAGAACACTGATCATTACTAAAATGCTCCAATTGAGCTGTTAGAATGTCAGAAACAAGCTTTCTGAGCTGAGAACTGCATTTTGTGACAAAAAGCATCAGTGGATGATGAGAATGTCAGTTTTGACAAAGAACTCTGTTCATTACTGAAATGCTCCAATTGAGCTGTTAGAATGTCAGAAACAAGCTTTCTGAGCTGAAAACTGCATTTTGTGACAAAAAGCATCAGTGGATGATGAGAATGTCAGTTTTGACAAAGAACACTGATCATTACTAAAATGCTCCAATTGAGCTGTTAGAATGTCAGAAACAAGCTTTCTGAGCTGAGAACTGCTTTTTGTGACAAAGTTCATCAGTGGATGATGAGAATGTCAGTTTTGACAAAGAACACTGTTCATTACTAAAATGCTCTAATTGAGCTGTTAGAATGTCAGAAACAAGCTTTCTGAGCTGAGAACTGCATTTTGTGACAAAGTTCATCAGTGGATGATGAGAATATCACTTTTGACAAAGAACTCTGTTCATTACTGAAATGCTCCAATTGAGCTGTTAGAATGTCAGAAACAAGCTTTCTGAGCTGAAAACTGCATTTTGTGACAAAAAGCATCAGTGGATGATGAGAATGTCAGTTTTGACAAAGAACACTGATCATTACTAAAATGCTCCAATTGAGCTGTTAGAATGTCATAAACAAGCTTTCTGAGCTGAGAAATGCATTTTGTGACAAAGTGCATCAGTGGATGATGAGAATGTCACTTTTGACAAAGAACACTGTTCATTACTAAAATGCTCTAATTGAGCTGTTAGAATGTTAGAAACAAGCTTTCTGAGCTGAGAACTGCATTTTGTGACAAAGTTCATCAGTGGATGATGAGAATGTCAGTTTTGACAAAGAACACTGATCATTACTAAAATGCTCCAATTGAGCTGTTAGAATGTCAGAAACAAGCTTTCTGAGCTGAGAAATGCATTTTGTGACAAAGTGCTTCAGTGGATGATGAGAATGTCAGTTTTGACAGAGAACACTGTTCATTACTAAAATGCTCTAATTGAGCTGTTAGAATGTCAGAAACAAGCTTTCTGAGCTGAGAACTGCATTTTGTGACAAAAAGCATCAGTGGATGATGAGAATGTCAGTTTTGACAAAGAACACTGATCATTACTAAAATGCTCCAATTGAGCTGTTAGAATGTCAGAAACAAGCTTTCTGAGCTGAGAAATGCATTTTGTGACAAAGTGCATCAGTGGATGATGAGAATGTCACTTTTGACAAAGAACACTGTTCATTACTAAAATTGCTCTAATTGAACTGTTAGAATGTCAGAAACAAGCTTTCTGAGCTGAGAACTGCATTTTGTGACATAGTTCATCAGTGGATGATGAGAATGTCAGTTTTGACAAAGAACACTGTTCATTACTAAAATGCTCTAATTGAGCTGTTAGAATGTCAGAAACAAGCTTTCTGAGCTGAGAACTGCATTTTGTGACAAAGTGAATCAGTGGATGATGAGAATGTCAGTTTTGACAAAGAACACTGATCATCACTAAAATGCTCCAATTAAGCTGTTAGAATGTCAGAAACAAGCTTTCTGAGCTGAGAACTGCATTTTGTGACATAGTTCATCAGTGGATGATGAGAATGTCAGTTTTGACAAAGAACACTGTTCATTACTGAAATGCTCAAATTGAGCTGTTAGAATGTCAGAAACAAGCTTTCTGAGCTGAGAAATGCATTTTGTGACAAAGTGCATCAGTGGATGATGAGAGAATGTCAGTTTTGACAAAGAACACTGTTCATTACTAAAATGCTCTAATTGAGCTGTTAGAATGTCAGAAACAAGCTTTCTGAGCTGAGAACTGCATTTTGTGACAAAGTTCATCAGTGGATGATGAGAATGTCAGTTTTGACAAAGAACACTGATCATTACTAAAATGCTCCAATTGAGCTGTTAGAATGTCAGAAACAAGCTTTCTGAGCTGAGAACTGCATTTTGTGACAAAGTGAATCAGTGGATGGATGAGAATGTCAGTTTTGACAAAGAACACTGATCATTACTAAAATGCTCCAATTGAGCTGTTAGAATGTCAGAAACAAGCTTTCTGAGCTGAGAAATGCATTTTGTGACAAAGTGCATCAGTGGATGATGAGAATGTCAGTTTTGACAAAGAACACTGTTCATTACTAAAATGCTCTAATTGAGCTGTTAGAATGTCAGAAACAAGCTTTCTGAGCTGAGAACTGCATTTTGTGACAAAGTTCATCAGTGGATGATGAGAATGTCAGTTTTGACAAAGAACACTGATCATTACTAAAATGCTCCAATTGAGCTGTTAGAATGTCAGAAACAAGCTTTCTGAGCTGAGAACTGCATTTTGTGACAAAGTGAATCAGTGGATGATGAGAATGTCACTTTTGACAAAGAACACTGTTCATTACTGAAATGCTCCAATTGAGCTGTTAGAATGTCAGAAACAAGCTTTCTGAGCTGAAAACTGCATTTTGTGACATAGTTCATCAGTGGATGATGAGAATGTCAGTTTTGACAAAGAACACTGATCATCACTAAAATGCTCCAATTAAGCTGTTAGAATGTCAGAAACAAGCTTTCTGAGCTGAGAACTGCATTTTGTGACATAGTTCATCAGTGGATGATGAGAATGTCAGTTTTGACAAAGAACACTGTTCATTACTAAAATTCTCTAATTGAGCTGTTAGAATGTCAGAAACAAGCTTTCTGAGCTGAGAACTGCATTTTGTGATAAGGTGAATCAGTGGATGATGAGAATGTCAGTTTTGACAAAGAACACTGTTCATTACTAAAATGCTCCGATTGAGCTGTTAGAATGTCAGAAACAAGCTTTCTGAGCTGAGAAATGCATTTTGTGACAAAGTGCTTCAGTGGATGATGAGAATGTCAGTTTTGACAAAGAACACTGTTCATTACTAAAATGCTCCAATTGAGCTGTTAGAATGTCAGAAACAAGCTTTCTGAGCTGAGAACTGCATTTTGTGACATAGTTCATCAGTGGATGATGAGAATGTCAGTTTTGACAAAGAACACTGATCATTACTAAAATGCTTCAATTGAGCTGTTAGAATGTCAGAAACAAGCTTTCTGAGCTGAGAACTGCATTTTGTGACATAGTTCATCAGTGGATGATGAGAATGTCAGTTTTGACAAAGAACACTGTTCATTACTAAAAATGCTCTAATTGAGCTGTTAGAATGTCAGAAACAAGCTTTCTGAGCTGAAAACTGCATTTTGTGACAAAGTGAATCAGTGGATGATGAGAATGTCAGTTTTGACAAAGAACACTGATCATTACTAAAATGCTCTAATTGAGCTGTTAGAATGTCAGAAACAAGCTTTCTGAGCTGAGAACTGCATTTTGTGACAAAGTGAATCAGTGGATGATGAGAATGTCACTTTTGACAAAGAACACTGATCATTACTAAAATGCTCCAATTGAGCTGTTAGAATGTCAGAAACAAGCTTTCTGAGCTGAAAACTGCATTTTTTTGACAAAGTGCATCAGTGGATGATGAGAATGTCAGTTTTGACAAAGAACACTGTTCATTACTAAAATGCTCTAATTGAGCTGTTAGAATGTCAGAAACAAGCTTTCTGAGCTGAGAACTGCATTTTGTGACATAGTCCATCAGTGGATGATGAGAATGTCAGTTTTGACAAAGAACACTGTTCATTACTAAAATGCTCTAATTGAGCTGTTAGAATGTCAGAAACAAGCTTTCTGAGCTGAGAACTGCATTTTGTGACAGTTCATCAGTGGATGATGAGAATGTCAGTTTTGACAAAGAACACTGTTCATTACTAAAATGCTCTAATTGAGCTGTTAGAATGTCAGAAACAAGCTTTCTGAGCTGAGAACTGCATTTTGTGACATAGTTCATCAGTGGATGATGAGAATGTCAGTTTTGACAAAGAACACTGTTCATTACTAAAATGCTCTAATTGAGCTGTTAGAATGTCAGAAACAAGCTTTCTGAGCTGAGAACTGCATTTTGTGACAAAAAGCATCAGTGGATGATGAGAATGTAAGTTTTGACAAAGAACACTGATCATTACTAAAATGCTCCGATTGAGCTGTTAGAATGTCAGAAACAAGCTTTCTGAGCTGAGAAATGCATTTTGTGACAAAGTGCTTCAGTGGATGATGAGAATGTCAGTTTTGACAAAGAACACTGTTCATTACTAAAATGCTCTAATTGAGCTGTTAGAATGTCAGAAACAAGCTTTCTGAGCTGAGAACTGCATTTTGTGACATAGTTCATCAGTGGATGATGAGAATGTCAGTTTTGACAAAGAACACTGTTCATTACTAAAATGCTCTAATTGAGCTGTTAGAATGTCAGAAACAAGCTTTCTGAGCTGAGAACTGCATTTTGTGACATAGTTCATCAGTGGATGATGAGAATGTCAGTTTTGACAAAGAACACTGTTCATTACTAAAATGCTCTAATTGAGCTGTTAGAATGTCAGAAACAAGCTTTCTGAGCTGAGAACTGCATTTTGTGACAAAGTGAATCAGTGGATGATGAGAATGTCACTTTTGACAAAGAACACTGATCATTACTAAAATGCTCCAATTGAGCTGTTAGAATGTCAGAAACAAGCTTTCTGAGCTGAAAACTGCATTTTTTTGACAAAGTGCATCAGTGGATGATGAGAATGTCAGTTTTGACAAAGAACACTGTTCATTACTAAAATGCTCTAATTGAGCTGTTAGAATGTCAGAAACAAGCTTTCTGAGCTGAGAACTGCATTTTGTGACATAGTCCATCAGTGGATGATGAGAATGTCAGTTTTGACAAAGAACACTGTTCATTACTAAAATGCTCTAATTGAGCTGTTAGAATGTCAGAAACAAGCTTTCTGAGCTGAGAACTGCATTTTGTGACAGTTCATCAGTGGATGATGAGAATGTCAGTTTTGACAAAGAACACTGTTCATTACTAAAATGCTCTAATTGAGCTGTTAGAATGTCAGAAACAAGCTTTCTGAGCTGAGAACTGCATTTTGTGACAAAGTGAATCAGTGGATGATGAGAATGTCACTTTTGACAAAGAACACTGATCATTACTAAAATGCTCCAATTGAGCTGTTAGAATGTCAGAAACAAGCTTTCTGAGCTGAAAACTGCATTTTTTTGACAAAGTGCATCAGTGGATGATGAGAATGTCAGTTTTGACAAAGAACACTGTTCATTACTAAATGCTCTAATTGAGCTGTTAGAATGTCAGAAACAAGCTTTCTGAGCTGAGAACTGCATTTTGTGACATAGTTCATCAGTGGATGATGAGAATGTCAGTTTTGACAAAGAACACTGTTCATTACTAAAATGCTCTAATTGAGCTGTTAGAATGTCAGAAACAAGCTTTCTGAGCTGAGAACTGCATTTTGTGACATAGTTCATCAGTGGATTGATGAGAATGTCAGTTTTGACAAAGAACACTGTTCATTACTAAAATGCTCTAATTGAGCTGTTAGAATGTTAGAAACAAGCTTTCTGAGCTGAGAACTGCTTTTGTGACATAGTTCATCAGTGGATGATGAGAATGTCAGTTTTGACAAAGAACACTGTTCATTACTAAAATGCTCCGATTGAGCTGTTAGAATGTCAGAAACAAGCTTTCTGAGCTGAGAAATGCATTTTGTGACAAAGTGCTTCAGTGGATGATGAGAATGTCAGTTTTGACAAAGAACACTGTTCATTACTAAAATGCTCTAATTGAGCTGTTAGAATGTCAGAAACAAGCTTTCTGAGCTGAGAACTGCATTTTGTGACATAGTTCATCAGTGGATGATGAGAATGTCAGTTTTGACAAAGAACACTGTTCATTACTAAAATGCTCTAATTGAGCTGTTAGAATGTTAGAAACAAGCTTTCTGAGCTGAGAACTGCTTTTGTGACATAGTTCATCAGTGGATGATGAGAATGTCAGTTTTGACAAAGAACACTGTTCATTACTGAAATGCTCCAATTGAGCTGTTAGAATGTCAGAAACAAGCTTTCTGAGCTGAATACTGCATTTTGTGACAAAAAGCATCAGTGGATGATGAGAATGTCAGTTTTGACAAAGAACACTGATCATTACTAAAATGCTCCAATTGAGCTGTTAGAATGTCAGAAACAAGCTTTCTGAGCTGAGAAATGCATTTTGTGACATAGTTCATCAGTGGATGATGAGAATGTCAGTTTTGACAAAGAACACTGTTCATTACTAAAATGCTCTAATTGAGCTGTTAGAATGTCAGAAACAAGCTTTCTGAGCTGAAAACTGCATTTTGTGACAAAGTGAATCAGTGGATGATGAGAATGTCAGTTTTGACAAAGAACACTGATCATTACTAAAATGCTCTAATTGAGCTGTTAGAATGTCAGAAACAAGCTTTCTGAGCTGAGAACTGCATTTTGTGACAAAGTGAATCAGTGGATGATGAGAATGTCAGTTTTGACAAAGAACACTGATCATTACTAAAATGCTCCAATTGAGCTGTTAGAATGTCAGAAACAAGCTTTCTGAGCTGAAAACTGCATTTTTTTGACAAAGTGCATCAGTGGATGATGAGAATGTCAGTTTTGACAAAGAACACTGTTCATTACTAAAATGCTCTAATTGAGCTGTTAGAATGTCAGAAACAAGCTTTCTGAGCTGAGAACTGCATTTTGTGACATAGTTCATCAGTGGATGATGAGAATGTCAGTTTTGACAAAGAACACTGTTCATTACTAAAATGCTCTAATTGAGCTGTTAGAATGTCAGAAACAAGCTTTCTGAGCTGAGAAAATGCATTTTGTGACATGGTTCATCAGTGGATTGATGAGAATGTCAGTTTTGACAAAGAACACTGTTCATTACTAAAATGCTCTAATTGAGCTGTTAGAATGTCAGAAACAAGCTTTCTGAGCTGAGAACTGCATTTTGTGACAAAAAGCATCAGTGGATGATGAGAATGTCAGTTTTGACAAAGAACACTGTTCATTACTGAAATGCTCCAATTGAGCTGTTAGAATGTCAGAAACAAGCTTTCTGAGCTGAAAACTGCATTTTGTGACATAGTTCATCAGTGGATGATGAGAATGTCAGTTTTGACAAAGAACACTGTTCATTACTGAAATGCTCCAATTGAGCTGTTAGAATGTCAGAAACAAGCTTTCTGAGCTGAAAACTGCATTTTGTGACATAGTTCATCAGTGGATGATGAGAATGTCAGTTTTGACAAAGAACACTGATCATCACTAAAATGCTCCAATTGAGCTGTTAGAATGTCAGAAACAAGCTTTCTGAGCTGAAAACTGCATTTTGTGACAAAAAGCATCAGTGGATGATGAGAATGTCAGTTTTGACAAAGAACACTGATCATTACTAAAATGCTCCAATTGAGCTGTTAGAATGTCAGAAACAAGCTTTCTGAGCTGAAAACTGCATTTTTTGAACAAAGTGCATCAGTGGATGATGAGAATGTCAGTTTTGACAAAGAACACTGTTCATTACTAAAATGCTCTAATTGAGCTGTTAGAATGTCAGAAACAAGCTTTCTGAGCTGAGAACTGCATTTTGTGACAAAGTGCTTCAGTGGATGATGAGAATGTCAGTTTTGACAAAGAACACTGTTCATTACTAAAATACTCTAATTGAGCTGTTAGAATGTCAGAAACAAGCTTTCTGAGCTGAGAACTGCATTTTGTGACAAAGTGCATCAGTGGATGATGAGAATGTCAGTTTTGACAAAGAACACTGATCATCACTAAAATGCTCCAATTAAGCTGTTAGAATGTCAGAAACAAGCTTTCTGAGCTGAGAAATGCATTTTGTGACAAAGTGCATCAGTGGATGATGAGAATGTCAGTTTTGACAAAGAACACTGTTCATTACTAAAATGCTCTAATTGAGCTGTTAGAATGTCAGAAACAAGCTTTCTGAGCTGAGAACTGCATTTTGTGACATAGTTCATCAGTGGATGATGAGAATGTCAGTTTTGACAAAGAACACTGTTCATTACTAAAATGCTCTAATTGAGCTGTTAGAATGTTAGAAACAAGCTTTCTGAGCTGAGAACTGCATTTTGTGACATAGTTCATCAGTGGATGATGAGAATGTCAGTTTTGACAAAGAACACTGTTCATTACTAAAATGCTCCAATTGAGCTGCTAGAATGTCAGAAACAAGCTTTCTGAGCTGAGAACTGCATTTTGTGACATAGTTCATCAGTGGATGATGAGAATGTCAGTTTTGACAAAGAACACTGTTCATTACTAAAATGCTCTAATTGAGCTGTTAGAATGTCAGAAACAAGCTTTCTGAGCTGAGAACTGCATTTTGTGACATAGTTCATCAGTGGATGATGAGAATGTCAGTTTTGACAAAGAACACTGTTCATTACTGAAATGCTCAAATTGAGCTGTTAGAATGTCAGAAACAAGCTTTCTGAGCTGAGAAATGCATTTTGTGACAAAGTGCATCAGTGGATGATGAGAATGTCAGTTTTGACAAAGAACACTGTTCATTACTAAAATGCTCTAATTGAGCTGTTAGAATGTCAGAAACAAGCTTTCTGAGCTGAGAACTGCATTTTGTGACATAGTCCATCAGTGGATGATGAGAATGTCAGTTTTGACAAAGAACACTGTTCATTACTAAAATGCTCTAATTGAGCTGTTAGAATGTCAGAAACAAGCTTTCTGAGCTGAGAACTGCATTTTGTGACAGTTCATCAGTGGATGATGAGAATGTCAGTTTTGACAAAGAACACTGTTCATTACTAAAATGCTCTAATTGAGCTGTTAGAATGTCAGAAACAAGCTTTCTGAGCTGAGAACTGCATTTTGTGACATAGTTCATCAGTGGATGATGAGAATGTCAGTTTTGACAAAGAACACTGTTCATTACTAAAATGCTCTAATTGAGCTGTTAGAATGTTAGAAACAAGCTTTCTGAGCTGAGAACTGCATTTTGTGACATAGTTCATCAGTGGATGATGAGAATGTCAGTTTTGACAAAGAACTCTGTTCATTACTGAAATGCTCCAATTGAGCTGTTAGAATGTCAGAAACAAGCTTTCTGAGCTGAAAACTGCATTTTGTGACAAAAAGCATCAGTGGATGATGAGAATGTCAGTTTTGACAAAGAACACTGATCATTACTAAAATGCTCCAATTGAGCTGTTAGAATGTCAGAAACAAGCTTTCTGAGCTGAGAACTGCATTTTGTGACAAAAAGCATCAGTGGATGATGAGAATGTCAGTTTTGACAAAGAACACTGTTCATTACTGAAATGCTCCAATTGAGCTGTTAGAATGTCAGAAACAAGCTTTCTGAGCTGAAAACTGCATTTTGTGACATAGTTCATCAGTGGATGATGAGAATGTCAGTTTTGACAAAGAACACTGTTCATTACTGAAATGCTCCAATTGAGCTGTTAGAATGTCAGAAACAAGCTTTCTGAGCTGAAAACTGCATTTTGTGACAAAGTGCATCAGTGGATGATGAGAATGTCAGTTTTGACAAAGAACACTGATCATCACTAAAATGCTCCAATTGAGCTGTTAGAATGTCAGAAACAAGCTTTCTGAGCTGAAAACTGCATTTTGTGACAAAAAGCATCAGTGGATGATGAGAATGTCAGTTTTGACAAAGAACACTGATCATTACTAAAATGCTCCAATTGAGCTGTTAGAATGTCAGAAACAAGCTTTCTGAGCTGAGAACTGCATTTTGTGACAAAGTTCATCAGTGGATGATGAGAATGTCAGTTTTGACAAAGAACTCTGTTAATTACTAAAATGCTCTAATTGAGCTGTTAGAATGTCAGAAACAAGCTTTCTGAGCTGAAAACTGCATTTTGTGACAAAAAGCATCAGTGGATGATGAGAATGTCAGTTTTGACAAAGAACACTGATTATTACTAAAATGCTCCAATTGAGCTGTTAGAATGTCAGAAACAAGCTTTCTGAGCTGAAAACTGCATTTTTTGAACAAAGTGCATCAGTGGATGATGAGAATGTCAGTTTTGACAAAGAACACTGTTCATTACTAAAATGCTCTAATTGAGCTGTTAGAATGTCAGAAACAAGCTTTCTGAGCTGAGAACTGCATTTTGTGACAAAGTGCTTCAGTGGATGATGAGAATGTCAGTTTTGACAAAGAACACTGTTCATTACTAAAATACTCTAATTGAGCTGTTAGAATGTCAGAAACAAGCTTTCTGAGCTGAGAACTGCATTTTGTGACAAAGTGCATCAGTGGATGTTGAGAATGTCAGTTTTGACAAAGAACACTGATCATCACTAAAATGCTCCAATTAAGCTGTTAGAATGTCAGAAACAAGCTTTCTGAGCTGAGAAATGCATTTTGTGACAAAGTGCATCAGTGGATGATGAGAATGTCAGTTTTGACAAAGAACACTGTTCATTACTAAAATGCTCTAATTGAGCTGTTAGAATGTCAGAAACAAGCTTTCTGAGCTGAGAACTGCATTTTGTGACATAGTTCATCAGTGGATGATGAGAATGTCAGTTTTGACAAAGAACACTGTTCATTACTAAAATGCTCTAATTGAGCTGTTAGAATGTTAGAAACAAGCTTTCTGAGCTGAGAACTGCATTTTGTGACATAGTTCATCAGTGGATGATGAGAATGTCAGTTTTGACAAAGAACACTGTTCATTACTAAAATGCTCCAATTGAGCTGCTAGAATGTCAGAAACAAGCTTTCTGAGCTGAGAACTGCATTTTGTGACATAGTTCATCAGTGGATGATGAGAATGTCAGTTTTGACAAAGAACACTGTTCATTACTAAAATGCTCTAATTGAGCTGTTAGAAAGTCAGAAACAAGCTTTCTGAGCTGAGAACTGCATTTTGTGACATAGTTCATCAGTGGATGATGAGAATGTCAGTTTTGACAAAGAACACTGTTCATTACTGAAATGCTCAAATTGAGCTGTTAGAATGTCAGAAACAAGCTTTCTGAGCTGAGAAATGCATTTTGTGACAAAGTGCATCAGTGGATGATGAGAATGTCAGTTTTGACAAAGAACACTGTTCATTACATAAAATGCTCTAATTGAGCTATTAGAATGTCAGAAACAAGCTTTCTGAGCTGAGAACTGCATTTTGTGACATAGTCCATCAGTGGATGATGAGAATGTCAGTTTTGACAAAGAACACTGTTCATTACTAAAATGCTCTAATTGAGCTGTTAGAATGTCAGAAACAAGCTTTCTGAGCTGAGAACTGCATTTTGTGACAGTTCATCAGTGGATGATGAGAATGTCAGTTTTGACAAAGAACACTGTTCATTACTAAAATGCTCTAATTGAGCTGTTAGAATGTCAGAAACAAGCTTTCTGAGCTGAGAACTGCATTTTGTGACATAGTTCATCAGTGGATGATGAGAATGTCAGTTTTGACAAAGAACACTGTTCATTACTAAAATGCTCTAATTGAGCTGTTAGAATGTTAGAAACAAGCTTTCTGAGCTGAGAACTGCATTTTGTGACATAGTTCATCAGTGGATGATGAGAATGTCAGTTTTGACAAAGAACTCTGTTCATTACTGAAATGCTCCAATTGAGCTGTTAGAATGTCAGAAACAAGCTTTCTGAGCTGAAAACTGCATTTTGTGACAAAAAGCATCAGTGGATGATGAGAATGTCAGTTTTGACAAAGAACACTGATCATTACTAAAATGCTCCAATTGAGCTGTTAGAATGTCAGAAACAAGCTTTCTGAGCTGAGAACTGCTTTTTGTGACAAAGTTCATCAGTGGATGATGAGAATGTCAGTTTTGACAAAGAACACTGTTCATTACTAAAATGCTCTAATTGAGCTGTTAGAATGTCAGAAACAAGCTTTCTGAGCTGAGAACTGCATTTTGTGACAAAGTTCATCAGTGGATGATGAGAATATCACTTTTGACAAAGAACTCTGTTCATTACTGAAATGCTCCAATTGAGCTGTTAGAATGTCAGAAACAAGCTTTCTGAGCTGAAAACTGCATTTTGTGACAAAAAGCATCAGTGGATGATGAGAATGTCAGTTTTGACAAAGAACACTGATCATTACTAAAATGCTCCAATTGAGCTGTTAGAATGTCATAAACAAGCTTTCTGAGCTGAGAAATGCATTTTGTGACAAAGTGCATCAGTGGATGATGAGAATGTCACTTTTGACAAAGAACACTGTTCATTACTAAAATGCTCTAATTGAGCTGTTAGAATGTTAGAAACAAGCTTTCTGAGCTGAGAACTGCATTTTGTGACAAAGTTCATCAGTGGATGATGAGAATGTCAGTTTTGACAAAGAACACTGATCATTACTAAAATGCTCCAATTGAGCTGTTAGAATGTCAGAAACAAGCTTTCTGAGCTGAGAAATGCATTTTGTGACAAAGTGCTTCAGTGGATGATGAGAATGTCAGTTTTGACAGAGAACACTGTTCATTACTAAAATGCTCTAATTGAGCTGTTAGAATGTCAGAAACAAGCTTTCTGAGCTGAGAACTGCATTTTGTGACAAAAAGCATCAGTGGATGATGAGAATGTCAGTTTTGACAAAGAACACTGATCATTACTAAAATGCTCCAATTGAGCTGTTAGAATGTCAGAAACAAGCTTTCTGAGCTGAGAAATGCATTTTGTGACAAAGTGCATCAGTGGATGATGAGAATGTCACTTTTGACAAAGAACACTGTTCATTACTAAAATGCTCTAATTGAACTGTTAGAATGTCAGAAACAAGCTTTCTGAGCTGAGAACTGCATTTTGTGACATAGTTCATCAGTGGATGATGAGAATGTCAGTTTTGACAAAGAACACTGTTCATTACTAAAATGCTCTAATTGAGCTGTTAGAATGTCAGAAACAAGCTTTCTGAGCTGAGAACTGCATTTTGTGACAAAGTGAATCAGTGGATGATGAGAATGTCAGTTTTGACAAAGAACACTGATCATCACTAAAATGCTCCAATTAAGCTGTTAGAATGTCAGAAACAAGCTTTCTGAGCTGAGAACTGCATTTTGTGACATAGTTCATCAGTGGATGATGAGAATGTCAGTTTTGACAAAGAACACTGTTCATTACTGAAATGCTCAAATTGAGCTGTTAGAATGTCAGAAACAAGCTTTCTGAGCTGAGAAATGCATTTTGTGACAAAGTGCATCAGTGGATGATGAGAATGTCAGTTTTGACAAAGAACACTGTTCATTACTAAAATGCTCTAATTGAGCTGTTAGAATGTCAGAAACAAGCTTTCTGAGCTGAGAACTGCATTTTGTGACAAAGTTCATCAGTGGATGATGAGAATGTCAGTTTTGACAAAGAACACTGATCATTACTAAAATGCTCCAATTGAGCTGTTAGAATGTCAGAAACAAGCTTTCTGAGCTGAGAACTGCATTTTGTGACAAAGTGAATCAGTGGATGGATGAGAATGTCACTTTTGACAAAGAACACTGTTCATTACTGAAATGCTCCAATTGAGCTGTTAGAATGTCAGAAACAAGCTTTCTGAGCTGAAAACTGCATTTTGTGACATAGTTCATCAGTGGATGATGAGAATGTCAGTTTTGACAAAGAACACTGATCATCACTAAAATGCTCCAATTAAGCTGTTAGAATGTCAGAAACAAGCTTTCTGAGCTGAGAACTGCATTTTGTGACATAGTTCTTCAGTGGATGATGAGAATGTCAGTTTTGACAAAGAACACTGTTCATTACTAAAATTCTCTAATTGAGCTGTTAGAATGTCAGAAACAAGCTTTCTGAGCTGAGAACTGCATTTTGTGATAAGGTGAATCAGTGGATGATGAGAATGTCAGTTTTGACAAAGAACACTGATCATTACTAAAATGCTCCAATTGAGCTGTTAGAATGTCAGAAACAAGCTTTCTGAGCTGAAAACTGCATTTTTTTGACAAAGTGCATCAGTGGATGATGAGAATGTCAGTTTTGACAAAGAACACTGTTCATTACTAAAATGCTCTAATTGAGCTGTTAGAATGTCAGAAACAAGCTTTCTGAGCTGAGAACTGCATTTTGTGACATAGTCCATCAGTGGATGATGAGAATGTCAGTTTTGACAAAGAACACTGTTCATTACTAAAATGCTCTAATTGAGCTGTTAGAATGTCAGAAACAAGCTTTCTGAGCTGAGAACTGCATTTTGTGACAGTTCATCAGTGGATGATGAGAATGTCAGTTTTGACAAAGAACACTGTTCATTACTAAAATGCTCTAATTGAGCTGTTAGAATGTCAGAAACAAGCTTTCTGAGCTGAGAACTGCATTTTGTGACATAGTTCATCAGTGGATGATGAGAATGTCAGTTTTGACAAAGAACACTGTTCATTACTAAAATGCTCTAATTGAGCTGTTAGAATGTCAGAAACAAGCTTTCTGAGCTGAGAACTGCATTTTGTGACAAAAAGCATCAGTGGATGATGAGAATGTAAGTTTTGACAAAGAACACTGATCATTACTAAAATGCTCCGATTGAGCTGTTAGAATGTCAGAAACAAGCTTTCTGAGCTGAGAAATGCATTTTGTGACAAAGTGCTTCAGTGGATGATGAGAATGTCAGTTTTGACAAAGAACACTGTTCATTACTAAAATGCTCTAATTGAGCTGTTAGAATGTCAGAAACAAGCTTTCTGAGCTGAGAACTGCATTTTGTGACATAGTTCATCAGTGGATGATGAGAATGTCAGTTTTGACAAAGAACACTGTTCATTACTAAAATGCTCTAATTGAGCTGTTAGAATGTCAGAAACAATCTTTCTGAGCTGAGAACTGCATTTTGTGACATAGTTCATCAGTGGATGATGAGAATGTCAGTTTTGACAAAGAACACTGTTCATTACTAAAATGCTCTAATTGAGCTGTTAGAATGTCAGAAACAAGCTTTCTGAGCTGAGAACTGCATTTTGTGACAAAGTGAATCAGTGGATGATGAGAATGTCACTTTTGACAAAGAACACTGATCATTACTAAAATGCTCCAATTGAGCTGTTAGAATGTCAGAAACAAGCTTTCTGAGCTGAAAACTGCATTTTTTTGACAAAGTGCATCAGTGGATGATGAGAATGTCAGTTTTGACAAAGAACACTGTTCATTACTAAAATGCTCTAATTGAGCTGTTAGAATGTCAGAAACAAGCTTTCTGAGCTGAGAACTGCATTTTGTGACATAGTCCATCAGTGGATGATGAGAATGTCAGTTTTGACAAAGAACACTGTTCATTACTAAAATGCTCTAATTGAGCTGTTAGAATGTCAGAAACAAGCTTTCTGAGCTGAGAACTGCATTTTGTGACAGTTCATCAGTGGATGATGAGAATGTCAGTTTTGACAAAGAACACTGTTCATTACTAAAATGCTCTAATTGAGCTGTTAGAATGTCAGAAACAAGCTTTCTGAGCTGAGAACTGCATTTTGTGACATAGTTCATCAGTGGATGATGAGAATGTCAGTTTTGACAAAGAACACTGTTCATTACTAAAATGCTCTAATTGAGCTGTTAGAATGTCAGAAACAAGCTTTCTGAGCTGAGAACTGCATTTTGTGACATAGTTCATCAGTGGATGATGAGAATGTCAGTTTTGACAAAGAACACTGTTCATTACTAAAATGCTCTAATTGAGCTGTTAGAATGTCAGAAACAAGCTTTCTGAGCTGAGAACTGCATTTTGTGACATAGTCCATCAGTGGATGATGAGAATGTCAGTTTTGACAAAGAACACTGTTCATTACTAAAATGCTCTAATTGAGCTGTTAGAATGTCAGAAACAAGCTTTCTGAGCTGAAAACTGCATTTTTTTGACAAAGTGCATCAGTGGATGATGAGAATGTCAGTTTTGACAAAGAACACTGTTCATTACTAAAATGCTCTAATTGAGCTGTTAGAATGTCAGAAACAAGCTTTCTGAGCTGAGAACTGCATTTTGTGACATAGTCCATCAGTGGATGATGAGAATGTCAGTTTTGACAAAGAACACTGTTCATTACTAAAATGCTCTAATTGAGCTGTTAGAATGTCAGAAACAAGCTTTCTGAGCTGAGAACTGCATTTTGTGACAGTTCATCAGTGGATGATGAGAATGTCAGTTTTGACAAAGAACACTGTTCATTACTAAAATGCTCTAATTGAGCTGTTAGAATGTCAGAAACAAGCTTTCTGAGCTGAGAACTGCATTTTGTGACATAGTTCATCAGTGGATGATGAGAATGTCAGTTTTGACAAAGAACACTGTTCATTACTAAAATGCTCTAATTGAGCTGTTAGAATGTCAGAAACAAGCTTTCTGAGCTGAGAACTGCATTTTGTGACAAAAAGCATCAGTGGATGATGAGAATGTAAGTTTTGACAAAGAACACTGATCATTACTAAAATGCTCCGATTGAGCTGTTAGAATGTCAGAAACAAGCTTTCTGAGCTGAGAAATGCATTTTGTGACAAAGTGCTTCAGTGGATGATGAGAATGTCAGTTTTGACAAAGAACACTGTTCATTACTAAAATGCTCTAATTGAGCTGTTAGAATGTCAGAAACAAGCTTTCTGAGCTGAGAACTGCATTTTGTGACATAGTTCATCAGTGGATGATGAGAATGTCAGTTTTGACAAAGAACACTGTTCATTACTAAAATGCTCTAATTGAGCTGTTAGAATGTCAGAAACAAGCTTTCTGAGCTGAGAACTGCATTTTGTGACAAAGTGAATCAGTGGATGATGAGAATGTCAGTTTTGACAAAGAACACTGTTCATTACTAAAATGCTCTAATTGAGCTGTTAGAATGTCAGAAACAAGCTTTCTGAGCTGAGAACTGCATTTTGTGACAAAGTGAATCAGTGGATGATGAGAATGTCACTTTTGACAAAGAACACTGATCATTACTAAAATGCTCCAATTGAGCTGTTAGAATGTCAGAAACAAGCTTTCTGAGCTGAAAACTGCATTTTTTTGACAAAGTGCATCAGTGGATGATGAGAATGTCAGTTTTGACAAAGAACACTGTTCATTACTAAAATGCTCTAATTGAGCTGTTAGAATGTCAGAAACAAGCTTTCTGAGCTGAGAACTGCATTTTGTGACATAGTCCATCAGTGGATGATGAGAATGTCAGTTTTGACAAAGAACACTGTTCATTACTAAAATGCTCTAATTGAGCTGTTAGAATGTCAGAAACAAGCTTTCTGAGCTGAGAACTGCATTTTGTGACAGTTCATCAGTGGATGATGAGAATGTCAGTTTTGACAAAGAACACTGTTCATTACTAAAATGCTCTAATTGAGCTGTTAGAATGTCAGAAACAAGCTTTCTGAGCTGAGAACTGCATTTTGTGACATAGTTCATCAGTGGATGATGAGAATGTCAGTTTTGACAAAGAACACTGTTCATTACTAAAATGCTCTAATTGAGCTGTTAGAATGTCAGAAACAAGCTTTCTGAGCTGAGAACTGCATTTTGTGACATAGTTCATCAGTGGATGATGAGAATGTCAGTTTTGACAAAGAACACTGTTCATTACTAAAATGCTCTAATTGAGCTGTTAGAATGTCAGAAACAAGCTTTCTGAGCTGAGAACTGCATTTTGTGACATAGTCCATCAGTGGATGATGAGAATGTCAGTTTTGACAAAGAACACTGTTCATTACTAAAATGCTCTAATTGAGCTGTTAGAATGTTAGAAACAAGCTTTCTGAGCTGAGAACTGCATTTTGTGACATAGTTCATCAGTGGATGATGAGAATGTCAGTTTTGACAAAGAACACTGTTCATTACTAAAATGCTCCAATTGAGCTGCTAGAATGTCAGAAACAAGCTTTCTGAGCTGAGAACTGCATTTTGTGACATAGTTCATCAGTGGATGATGAGAATGTCAGTTTTGACAAAGAACACTGATCATTGCTAAAATGCTCCAATTGAGCTGTTAGAATGTCAGAAACAAGCTTTCTGAGCTGAGAAATGCATTTTGTGACAAAGTGCTTCAGTGGATGATGAGAATGTCAGTTTTGACAAAGAACACTGTTCATTACTAAAATGCTCAAATTGAGCTGTTAGAATGTCAGAAACAAGCTTTCTGAGCTGAGAACTGCATTTTGTGACAAAAAGCATCAGTGGATGATGAGAATGTCAGTTTTGACAAAGAACACTGATCATTACTAAAATGCTCCAATTGAGCTGTTAGAATGTCAGAAACAAGCTTTCTGAGCTGAGAAATGCATTTTGTGACAAAGTGCATCAGTGGATGATGAGAATGTCACTTTTGACAAAGAACACTGTTCATTACTAAAATGCTCTAATTGAACTGTTAGAATGTCAGAAACAAGCTTTCTGAGCTGAGAACTGCATTTTGTGACATAGTTCATCAGTGGATGATGAGAATGTCAGTTTTGACAAAGAACACTGTTCATTACTAAAATGCTCTAATTGAGCTGTTAGAATGTCAGAAACAAGCTTTCTGAGCTGAGAACTGCATTTTGTGACGAAGTGAATCAGTGGATGATGAGAATGTCAGTTTTGACAAAGAACACTGATCATCACTAAAATGCTCCAATTAAGCTGTTAGAATGTCAGAAACAAGCTTTCTGAGCTGAGAACTGCATTTTGTGACATAGTTCATCAGTGGATGATGAGAATGTCAGTTTTGACAAAGAACACTGTTCATTACTGAAATGCTCAAATTGAGCTGTTAGAATGTCAGAAACAAGCTTTCTGAGCTGAGAAATGCATTTTGTGACAAAGTGCATCAGTGGATGATGAGAATGTCAGTTTTGACAAAGAACACTGTTCATTACTAAAATGCTCTAATTGAGCTGTTAGAATGTCAGAAACAAGCTTTCTGAGCTGAGAACTGCATTTTGTGACAAAGTTCATCAGTGGATGATGAGAATGTCAGTTTTGACAAAGAACACTGATCATTACTAAAATGCTCCAATTGAGCTGTTAGAATGTCAGAAACAAGCTTTCTGAGCTGAGAACTGCATTTTGTGACAAAGTGAATCAGTGGATGGATGAGAATGTCACTTTTGACAAAGAACACTGTTCATTACTGAAATGCTCCAATTGAGCTGTTAGAATGTCAGAAACAAGCTTTCTGAGCTGAAAACTGCATTTTGTGACATAGTTCATCAGTGGATGATGAGAATGTCAGTTTTGACAAAGAACACTGATCATCACTAAAATGCTCCAATTAAGCTGTTAGAATGTCAGAAACAAGCTTTCTGAGCTGAGAACTGCATTTTGTGACATAGTTCATCAGTGGATGATGAGAATGTCAGTTTTGACAAAGAACACTGTTCATTACTAAAATTCTCTAATTGAGCTGTTAGAATGTCAGAAACAAGCTTTCTGAGCTGAGAACTGCATTTTGTGAGAAAGTGAATCAGTGGATGATGAGAATGTCAGTTTTGACAAAGAACACTGATCATTACTAAAATGCTCCGATTGAGCTGTTAGAATGTCAGAAACAAGCTTTCTGAGCTGAGAAATGCATTTTGTGACAAAGTGCTTCAGTGGATGATGAGAATGTCAGTTTTGACAAAGAACACTGTTCATTACTAAAATGCTCCAATTGAGCTGTTAGAATGTCAGAAACAAGCTTTCTGAGCTGAGAACTGCATTTTGTGACATAGTTCATCAGTGGATGATGAGAATGTCAGTTTTGACAAAGAACACTGATCATTACTAAAATGCTCCAATTGAGCTGTTAGAATGTCAGAAACAAGCTTTCTGAGCTGAGAACTGCATTTTGTGACATAGTTCATCAGTGGATGATGAGAATGTCAGTTTTGACAAAGAACACTGTTCATTACTAAAATGCTCTAATTGAGCTGTTAGAATGTCAGAAACAAGCTTTCTGAGCTGAGAAATGCATTTTGTGACAAAGTGCTTCAGTGGATGATGAGAATG
Organism: Barbatula barbatula; assembly: GCF_947034865.1. Lineage (NCBI taxonomy): Eukaryota > Metazoa > Chordata > Actinopteri > Cypriniformes > Nemacheilidae > Barbatula > Barbatula barbatula. The sequence continues at coordinate 18,692,307 of NC_136781.1, read as the reverse complement.
TCAGTTTTGACAAAGAACACTGTTCATTACTAAAATGCTCCAATTGAGCTGTTAGAATGTCAGAAACAAGCTTTCTGAGCTGAGAACTGCATTTTGTGACATAGTTCATCAGTGGATGATGAGAATGTCAGTTTTGACAAAGAACACTGATCATTACTAAAATGCTCCAATTGAGCTGTTAGAATGTCAGAAACAAGCTTTCTGAGCTGAGAACTGCATTTTGTGACATAGTTCATCAGTGGATGATGAGAATGTCAGTTTTGACAAAGAACACTGTTCATTACTAAAAATGCTCTAATTGAGCTGTTAGAATGTCAGAAACAAGCTTTCTGAGCTGAAAACTGCATTTTGTGACAGAGTGAATCAGTGGATGATGAGAATGTCAGTTTTGACAAAGAACACTGATCATTACTAAAATGCTCTAATTGAGCTGTTAGAATGTCAGAAACAAGCTTTCTGAGCTGAGAACTGCATTTTGTGACAAAGTGAATCAGTGGATGATGAGAATGTCACTTTTGACAAAGAACACTGATCATTACTAAAATGCTCCAATTGAGCTGTTAGAATGTCAGAAACAAGCTTTCTGAGCTGAAAACTGCATTTTTTTGACAAAGTGCATCAGTGGATGATGAGAATGTCAGTTTTGACAAAGAACACTGTTCATTACTAAAATGCTCTAATTGAGCTGTTAGAATGTCAGAAACAAGCTTTCTGAGCTGAGAACTGCATTTTGTGACATAGTCCATCAGTGGATGATGAGAATGTCAGTTTTGACAAAGAACACTGTTCATTACTAAAATGCTCTAATTGAGCTGTTAGAATGTCAGAAACAAGCTTTCTGAGCTGAGAACTGCATTTTGTGACAGTTCATCAGTGGATGATGAGAATGTCAGTTTTGACAAAGAACACTGTTCATTACTAAAATGCTCTAATTGAGCTGTTAGAATGTCAGAAACAAGCTTTCTGAGCTGAGAACTGCATTTTGTGACATAGTTCATCAGTGGATGATGAGAATGTCAGTTTTGACAAAGAACACTGTTCATTACTAAAATGCTCTAATTGAGCTGTTAGAATGTCAGAAACAAGCTTTCTGAGCTGAGAACTGCATTTTGTGACAAAAAGCATCAGTGGATGATGAGAATGTAAGTTTTGACAAAGAACACTGATCATTACTAAAATGCTCCGATTGAGCTGTTAGAATGTCAGAAACAAGCTTTCTGAGCTGAGAAATGCATTTTGTGACAAAGTGCTTCAGTGGATGATGAGAATGTCAGTTTTGACAAAGAACACTGTTCATTACTAAAATGCTCTAATTGAGCTGTTAGAATGTCAGAAACAAGCTTTCTGAGCTGAGAACTGCATTTTGTGACATAGTTCATCAGTGGATGATGAGAATGTCAGTTTTGACAAAGAACACTGTTCATTACTAAAATGCTCTAATTGAGCTGTTAGAATGTCAGAAACAAGCTTTCTGAGCTGAGAACTGCATTTTGTGACATAGTTCATCAGTGGATGATGAGAATGTCAGTTTTGACAAAGAACACTGTTCATTACTAAAATGCTCTAATTGAGCTGTTAGAATGTCAGAAACAAGCTTTCTGAGCTGAGAACTGCATTTTGTGACAAAGTGAATCAGTGGATGATGAGAATGTCACTTTTGACAAAGAACACTGATCATTACTAAAATGCTCCAATTGAGCTGTTAGAATGTCAGAAACAAGCTTTCTGAGCTGAAAACTGCATTTTTTTGACAAAGTGCATCAGTGGATGATGAGAATGTCAGTTTTGACAAAGAACACTGTTCATTACTAAAATGCTCTAATTGAGCTGTTAGAATGTCAGAAACAAGCTTTCTGAGCTGAGAACTGCATTTTGTGACATAGTCCATCAGTGGATGATGAGAATGTCAGTTTTGACAAAGAACACTGTTCATTACTAAAATGCTCTAATTGAGCTGTTAGAATGTCAGAAACAAGCTTTCTGAGCTGAGAACTGCATTTTGTGACAGTTCATCAGTGGATGATGAGAATGTCAGTTTTGACAAAGAACACTGTTCATTACTAAAATGCTCTAATTGAGCTGTTAGAATGTCAGAAACAAGCTTTCTGAGCTGAGAACTGCATTTTGTGACATAGTTCATCAGTGGATGATGAGAATGTCAGTTTTGACAAAGAACACTGTTCATTACTAAAATGCTCTAATTGAGCTGTTAGAATGTCAGAAACAAGCTTTCTGAGCTGAGAACTGCATTTTGTGACATAGTTCATCAGTGGATGATGAGAATGTCAGTTTTGACAAAGAACACTGTTCATTACTAAAATGCTCTAATTGAGCTGTTAGAATGTCAGAAACAAGCTTTCTGAGCTGAGAACTGCATTTTGTGACATAGTCCATCAGTGGATGATGAGAATGTCAGTTTTGACAAAGAACACTGTTCATTACTAAAATGCTCTAATTGAGCTGTTAGAATGTTAGAAACAAGCTTTCTGAGCTGAGAACTGCATTTTGTGACATAGTTCATCAGTGGATGATGAGAATGTCAGTTTTGACAAAGAACACTGTTCATTACTAAAATGCTCCAATTGAGCTGCTAGAATGTCAGAAACAAGCTTTCTGAGCTGAGAACTGCATTTTGTGACATAGTTCATCAGTGGATGATGAGAATGTCAGTTTTGACAAAGAACACTGATCATTACTAAAATGCTCCAATTGAGCTGTTAGAATGTCAGAAACAAGCTTTCTGAGCTGAGAAATGCATTTTGTGACAAAGTGCTTCAGTGGATGATGAGAATGTCAGTTTTGACAAAGAACACTGTTCATTACTAAAATGCTCAAATTGAGCTGTTAGAATGTCAGAAACAAGCTTTCTGAGCTGAGAACTGCATTTTGTGACAAAAAGCATCAGTGGATGATGAGAATGTCAGTTTTGACAAAGAACACTGATCATTACTAAAATGCTCCAATTGAGCTGTTAGAATGTCAGAAACAAGCTTTCTGAGCTGAGAAATGCATTTTGTGACAAAGTGCATCAGTGGATGATGAGAATGTCACTTTTGACAAAGAACACTGTTCATTACTAAAATGCTCTAATTGAACTGTTAGAATGTCAGAAACAAGCTTTCTGAGCTGAGAACTGCATTTTGTGACATAGTTCATCAGTGGATGATGAGAATGTCAGTTTTGACAAAGAACACTGTTCATTACTAAAATGCTCTAATTGAGCTGTTAGAATGTCAGAAACAAGCTTTCTGAGCTGAGAACTGCATTTTGTGACGAAGTGAATCAGTGGATGATGAGAATGTCAGTTTTGACAAAGAACACTGATCATCACTAAAATGCTCCAATTAAGCTGTTAGAATGTCAGAAACAAGCTTTCTGAGCTGAGAACTGCATTTTGTGACATAGTTCATCATTGGATGATGAGAATGTCAGTTTTGACAAAGAACACTGTTCATTACTGAAATGCTCAAATTGAGCTGTTAGAATGTCAGAAACAAGCTTTCTGAGCTGAGAAATGCATTTTGTGACAAAGTGCATCAGTGGATGATGAGAATGTCAGTTTTGACAAAGAACACTGTTCATTACTAAAATGCTCTAATTGAGCTGTTAGAATGTCAGAAACAAGCTTTCTGAGCTGAGAACTGCATTTTGTGACAAAGTTCATCAGTGGATGATGAGAATGTCAGTTTTGACAAAGAACACTGATCATTACTAAAATGCTCCAATTGAGCTGTTAGAATGTCAGAAACAAGCTTTCTGAGCTGAGAACTGCATTTTGTGACAAAGTGAATCAGTGGATGGATGAGAATGTCACTTTTGACAAAGAACACTGTTCATTACTGAAATGCTCCAATTGAGCTGTTAGAATGTCAGAAACAAGCTTTCTGAGCTGAAAACTGCATTTTGTGACATAGTTCATCAGTGGATGATGAGAATGTCAGTTTTGACAAAGAACACTGATCATCACTAAAATGCTCCAATTAAGCTGTTAGAATGTCAGAAACAAGCTTTCTGAGCTGAGAACTGCATTTTGTGACATAGTTCATCAGTGGATGATGAGAATGTCAGTTTTGACAAAGAACACTGTTCATTACTAAAATTCTCTAATTGAGCTGTTAGAATGTCAGAAACAAGCTTTCTGAGCTGAGAACTGCATTTTGTGAGAAAGTGAATCAGTGGATGATGAGAATGTCAGTTTTGACAAAGAACACTGATCATTACTAAAATGCTCCGATTGAGCTGTTAGAATGTCAGAAACAAGCTTTCTGAGCTGAGAAATGCATTTTGTGACAAAGTGCTTCAGTGGATGATGAGAATGTCAGTTTTGACAAAGAACACTGTTCATTACTAAAATGCTCCAATTGAGCTGTTAGAATGTCAGAAACAAGCTTTCTGAGCTGAGAACTGCATTTTGTGACATAGTTCATCAGTGGATGATGAGAATGTCAGTTTTGACAAAGAACACTGATCATTACTAAAATGCTCCAATTGAGCTGTTAGAATGTCAGAAACAAGCTTTCTGAGCTGAGAACTGCATTTTGTGACATAGTTCATCAGTGGATGATGAGAATGTCAGTTTTGACAAAGAACACTGTTCATTACTAAAATGCTCTAATTGAGCTGTTAGAATGTCAGAAACAAGCTTTCTGAGCTGAGAACTGCATTTTGTGACATAGTTCATCAGTGGATGATGAGAATGTCAGTTTTGACAAAGAACACTGTTCATTACTAAAATGCTCTAATTGAGCTGTTAGAATGTTAGAAACAAGCTTTCTGAGCTGAGAACTGCTTTTGTGACATAGTTCATCAGTGGATGATGAGAATGTCAGTTTTGACAAAGAACACTGTTCATTACTGAAATGCTCCAATTGAGCTGTTAGAATGTCAGAAACAAGCTTTCTGAGCTGAATACTGCATTTTGTGACAAAAAGCATCAGTGGATGATGAGAATGTCAGTTTTGACAAAGAACACTGATCATTACTAAAATGCTCCAATTGAGCTGTTAGAATGTCAGAAACAAGCTTTCTGAGCTGAGAAATGCATTTTGTGACATAGTTCATCAGTGGATGATGAGAATGTCAGTTTTGACAAAGAACACTGTTCATTACTAAAATGCTCTAATTGAGCTGTTAGAATGTCAGAAACAAGCTTTCTGAGCTGAAAACTGCATTTTGTGACAAAGTGAATCAGTGGATGATGAGAATGTCAGTTTTGACAAAGAACACTGATCATTACTAAAATGCTCTAATTGAGCTGTTAGAATGTCAGAAACAAGCTTTCTGAGCTGAGAACTGCATTTTGTGACAAAGTGAATCAGTGGATGATGAGAATGTCAGTTTTGACAAAGAACACTGATCATTACTAAAATGCTCCAATTGAGCTGTTAGAATGTCAGAAACAAGCTTTCTGAGCTGAAAACTGCATTTTTTTGACAAAGTGCATCAGTGGATGATGAGAATGTCAGTTTTGACAAAGAACACTGTTCATTACTAAAATGCTCTAATTGAGCTGTTAGAATGTCAGAAACAAGCTTTCTGAGCTGAGAACTGCATTTTGTGACATAGTTCATCAGTGGATGATGAGAATGTCAGTTTTGACAAAGAACACTGTTCATTACTAAAATGCTCTAATTGAGCTGTTAGAATGTCAGAAACAAGCTTTCTGAGCTGAGAACTGCATTTTGTGACATAGTTCATCAGTGGATTGATGAGAATGTCAGTTTTGACAAAGAACACTGTTCATTACTAAAATGCTCTAATTGAGCTGTTAGAATGTCAGAAACAAGCTTTCTGAGCTGAGAACTGCATTTTGTGACAAAAAGCATCAGTGGATGATGAGAATGTCAGTTTTGACAAAGAACACTGTTCATTACTGAAATGCTCCAATTGAGCTGTTAGAATGTCAGAAACAAGCTTTCTGAGCTGAAAACTGCATTTTGTGACATAATTCATCAGTGGATGATGAGAATGTCAGTTTTGACAAAGAACACTGTTCATTACTGAAATGCTCCAATTGAGCTGTTAGAATGTCAGAAACAAGCTTTCTGAGCTGAAAACTGCATTTTGTGACATAGTTCATCAGTGGATGATGAGAATGTCAGTTTTGACAAAGAACACTGATCATCACTAAAATGCTCCAATTGAGCTGTTAGAATGTCAGAAACAAGCTTTCTGAGCTGAAAACTGCATTTTGTGACAAAAAGCATCAGTGGATGATGAGAATGTCAGTTTTGACAAAGAACACTGATCATCACTAAAATGCTCCAATTGAGCTGTTAGAATGTCAGAAACAAGCTTTCTGAGCTGAAAACTGCATTTTGTGACAGTTCATCAGTGGATGATGAGAATGTCAGTTTTGACAAAGAACACTGTTCATTACTAAAATGCTCTAATTGAGCTGTTAGAATGTCAGAAACAAGCTTTCTGAGCTGAAAACTGCATTTTTTGAACAAAGTGCATCAGTGGATGATGAGAATGTCAGTTTTGACAAAGAACACTGTTCATTACTAAAATGCTCTAATTGAGCTGTTAGAATGTCAGAAACAAGCTTTCTGAGCTGAGAACTGCATTTTGTGACAAAGTGCTTCAGTGGATGATGAGAATGTCAGTTTTGACAAAGAACACTGTTCATTACTAAAATACTCTAATTGAGCTGTTAGAATGTCAGAAACAAGCTTTCTGAGCTGAGAACTGCATTTTGTGACAAAGTGCATCAGTGGATGATGAGAATGTCAGTTTTGACAAAGAACACTGATCATCACTAAAATGCTCCAATTAAGCTGTTAGAATGTCAGAAACAAGCTTTCTGAGCTGAGAAATGCATTTTGTGACAAAGTGCATCAGTGGATGATGAGAATGTCAGTTTTGACAAAGAACACTGTTCATTACTAAAATGCTCTAATTGAGCTGTTAGAATGTTAGAAACAAGCTTTCTGAGCTGAGAACTGCATTTTGTGACATAGTTCATCAGTGGATGATGAGAATGTCAGTTTTGACAAAGAACACTGTTCATTACTAAAATGCTCTAATTGAGCTGTTAGAATGTTAGAAACAAGCTTTCTGAGCTGAGAACTGCATTTTGTGACATAGTTCATCAGTGGATGATGAGAATGTCAGTTTTGACAAAGAACACTGTTCATTACTAAAATGCTCTAATTGAGCTGTTAGAATGTTAGAAACAAGCTTTCTGAGCTGAGAACTGCATTTTGTGACATAGTTCATCAGTGGATGATGAGAATGTCAGTTTTGACAAAGAACACTGTTCATTACTAAAATGCTCCAATTGAGCTGCTAGAATGTCAGAAACAAGCTTTCTGAGCTGAGAACTGCATTTTGTGACATAGTTCATCAGTGGATGATGAGAATGTCAGTTTTGACAAAGAACACTGTTCATTACTAAAATGCTCTAATTGAGCTGTTAGAATGTCAGAAACAAGCTTTCTGAGCTGAGAACTGCATTTTGTGACATAGTTCATCAGTGGATGATGAGAATGTCAGTTTTGACAAAGAACACTGTTCATTACTGAAATGCTCAAATTGAGCTGTTAGAATGTCAGAAACAAGCTTTCTGAGCTGAGAAATGCATTTTGTGACAAAGTGCATCAGTGGATGATGAGAATGTCAGTTTTGACAAAGAACACTGTTCATTACTAAAATGCTCTAATTGAGCTGTTAGAATGTCAGAAACAAGCTTTCTGAGCTGAGAACTGCATTTTGTGACATAGTCCATCAGTGGATGATGAGAATGTCAGTTTTGACAAAGAACACTGTTCATTACTAAAATGCTCTAATTGAGCTGTTAGAATGTCAGAAACAAGCTTTCTGAGCTGAGAACTGCATTTTGTGACAGTTCATCAGTGGATGATGAGAATGTCAGTTTTGACAAAGAACACTGTTCATTACTAAAATGCTCTAATTGAGCTGTTAGAATGTTAGAAACAAGCTTTCTGAGCTGAGAACTGCATTTTGTGACATAGTTCATCAGTGGATGATGAGAATGTCAGTTTTGACAAAGAACTCTGTTCATTACTGAAATGCTCCAATTGAGCTGTTAGAATGTCAGAAACAAGCTTTCTGAGCTGAAAACTGCATTTTGTGACAAAAAGCATCAGTGGATGATGAGAATGTCAGTTTTGACAAAGAACACTGATCATTACTAAAATGCTCCAATTGAGCTGTTAGAATGTCAGAAACAAGCTTTCTGAGCTGAGAACTGCTTTTTGTGACAAAGTTCATCAGTGGATGATGAGAATGTCAGTTTTGACAAAGAACACTGTTCATTACTAAAATGCTCTAATTGAGCTGTTAGAATGTCAGAAACAAGCTTTCTGAGCTGAGAACTGCATTTTGTGACAAAGTTCATCAGTGGATGATGAGAATGTCAGTTTTGACAAAGAACTCTGTTCATTACTGAAATGCTCCAATTGAGCTGTTAGAATGTCAGAAACAAGCTTTCTGAGCTGAAAACTGCATTTTGTGACAAAAAGCATCAGTGGATGATGAGAATGTCAGTTTTGACAAAGAACACTGATCATTACTAAAATGCTCCAATTGAGCTGTTAGAATGTCATAAACAAGCTTTCTGAGCTGAGAAATGCATTTTGTGACAAAGTGCATCAGTGGATGATGAGAATGTCACTTTTGACAAAGAACACTGTTCATTACTAAAATGCTCTAATTGAGCTGTTAGAATGTTAGAAACAAGCTTTCTGAGCTGAGAACTGCATTTTGTGACAAAGTTCATCAGTGGATGATGAGAATGTCAGTTTTGACAAAGAACACTGATCATTACTAAAATGCTCCAATTGAGCTGTTAGAATGTCAGAAACAAGCTTTCTGAGCTGAGAACTGCATTTTGTGACAAAAAGCATCAGTGGATGATGAGAATGTCAGTTTTGACAAAGAACACTGTTCATTACTGAAATGCTCCAATTGAGCTGTTAGAATGTCAGAAACAAGCTTTCTGAGCTGAAAACTGCATTTTGTGACATAGTTCATCAGTGGATGATGAGAATGTCAGTTTTGACAAAGAACACTGTTCATTACTGAAATGCTCCAATTGAGCTGTTAGAATGTCAGAAACAAGCTTTCTGAGCTGAAAACTGCATTTTGTGACATAGTTCATCAGTGGATGATGAGAATGTCAGTTTTGACAAAGAACACTGATCATCACTAAAATGCTCCAATTGAGCTGTTAGAATGTCAGAAACAAGCTTTCTGAGCTGAAAACTGAATTTTGTGACAAAAAGCATCAGTGGATGATGAGAATGTCAGTTTTGACAAAGAACACTGATCATTACTAAAATGCTCCAATTGAGCTGTTAGAATGTCAGAAACAAGCTTTCTGAGCTGAGAACTGCATTTTGTGACAAAGTTCATCAGTGGATGATGAGAATGTCAGTTTTGACAAAGAACTCTGTTAATTACTAAAATGCTCTAATTGAGCTGTTAGAATGTCAGAAACAAGCTTTCTGAGCTGAAAACTGCATTTTGTGACAAAAAGCATCAGTGGATGATGAGAATGTCAGTTTTGACAAAGAACACTGATCATTACTAAAATGCTCCAATTGAGCTGTTAGAATGTCAGAAACAAGCTTTCTGAGCTGAAAACTGCATTTTTTGAACAAAGTGCATCAGTGGATGATGAGAATGTCAGTTTTGACAAAGAACACTGTTCATTACTAAAATGCTCTAATTGAGCTGTTAGAATGTCAGAAACAAGCTTTCTGAGCTGAGAACTGCATTTTGTGACAAAGTGCTTCAGTGGATGATGAGAATGTCAGTTTTGACAAAGAACACTGTTCATTACTAAAATACTCTAATTGAGCTGTTAGAATGTCAGAAACAAGCTTTCTGAGCTGAGAACTGCATTTTGTGACAAAGTGCATCAGTGGATGATGAGAATGTCAGTTTTGACAAAGAACACTGATCATAACTAAAATGCTCCAATTAAGCTGTTAGAATGTCAGAAACAAGCTTTCTGAGCTGAGAAATGCATTTTGTGACAAAGTGCATCAGTGGATGATGAGAATGTCAGTTTTGACAAAGAACACTGTTCATTACTAAAATGCTCTAATTGAGCTGTTAGAATGTCAGAAACAAGCTTTCTGAGCTGAGAACTGCATTTTGTGACATAGTTCATCAGTGGATGATGAGAATGTCAGTTTTGACAAAGAACACTGTTCATTACTAAAATGCTCTAATTGAGCTGTTAGAATGTTAGAAACAAGCTTTCTGAGCTGAGAACTGCATTTTGTGACATAGTTCATCAGTGGATGTAAGAATGTCAGTTTTGACAAAGAACACTGTTCATTACTAAAATGCTCCAATTGAGCTGCTAGAATGTCAGAAACAAGCTTTCTGAGCTGAGAACTGCATTTTGTGACATAGTTCATCAGTGGATGATGAGAATGTCAGTTTTGACAAAGAACACTGTTCATTACTAAAATGCTCTAATTGAGCTGTTAGAATGTCAGAAACAAGCTTTCTGAGCTGAGAACTGCATTTTGTGACATAGTTCATCAGTGGATGATGAGAATGTCAGTTTTGACAAAGAACACTGTTCATTACTGAAATGCTCAAATTGAGCTGTTAGAATGTCAGAAACAAGCTTTCTGAGCTGAGAAATGCATTTTGTGACAAAGTGCATCAGTGGATGATGAGAATGTCAGTTTTGACAAAGAACACTGTTCATTACTAAAATGCTCTAATTGAGCTGTTAGAATGTCAGAAACAAGCTTTCTGAGCTGAGAACTGCATTTTGTGACATAGTCCATCAGTGGATGATGAGAATGTCAGTTTTGACAAAGAACACTGTTCATTACTAAAATGCTCTAATTGAGCTGTTAGAATGTCAGAAACAAGCTTTCTGAGCTGAGAACTGCATTTTGTGACAGTTCATCAGTGGATGATGAGAATGTCAGTTTTGACAAAGAACACTGTTCATTACTAAAATGCTCTAATTGAGCTGTTAGAATGTCAGAAACAAGCTTTCTGAGCTGAGAACTGCATTTTGTGACATAGTTCATCAGTGGATGATGAGAATGTCAGTTTTGACAAAGAACACTGTTCATTACTAAAATGCTCTAATTGAGCTGTTAGAATGTTAGAAACAAGCTTTCTGAGCTGAGAACTGCATTTTGTGACATAGTTCATCAGTGGATGATGAGAATGTCAGTTTTGACAAAGAACTCTGTTCATTACTGAAATGCTCCAATTGAGCTGTTAGAATGTCAGAAACAAGCTTTCTGAGCTGAAAACTGCATTTTGTGACAAAAAGCATCAGTGGATGATGAGAATGTCAGTTTTGACAAAGAACACTGATCATTACTAAAATGCTCCAATTGAGCTGTTAGAATGTCAGAAACAAGCTTTCTGAGCTGAGAACTGCTTTTTGTGACAAAGTTCATCAGTGGATGATGAGAATGTCAGTTTTGACAAAGAACACTGTTCATTACTAAAATGCTCTAATTGAGCTGTTAGAATGTCAGAAACAAGCTTTCTGAGCTGAGAACTGCATTTTGTGACAAAGTTCATCAGTGGATGATGAGAATGTCACTTTTGACAAAGAACTCTGTTCATTACTGAAATGCTCCAATTGAGCTGTTAGAATGTCAGAAACAAGCTTTCTGAGCTGAAAACTGCATTTTGTGACAAAAAGCATCAGTGGATGATGAGAATGTCAGTTTTGACAAAGAACACTGATCATTACTAAAATGCTCCAATTGAGCTGTTAGAATGTCATAAACAAGCTTTCTGAGCTGAGAAATGCATTTTGTGACAAAGTGCATCAGTGGATGATGAGAATGTCACTTTTGACAAAGAACACTGTTCATTACTAAAATGCTCTAATTGAGCTGTTAGAATGTTAGAAACAAGCTTTCTGAGCTGAGAACTGCATTTTGTGACAAAGTTCATCAGTGGATGATGAGAATGTCAGTTTTGACAAAGAACACTGATCATTACTAAAATGCTCCAATTGAGCTGTTAGAATGTCAGAAACAAGCTTTCTGAGCTGAGAAATGCATTTTGTGACAAAGTGCTTCAGTGGATGATGAGAATGTCAGTTTTGACAGAGAACACTGTTCATTACTAAAATGCTCTAATTGAGCTGTTAGAATGTCAGAAACAAGCTTTCTGAGCTGAGAACTGCATTTTGTGACATAGTTCATCAGTGGATGATGAGAATGTCAGTTTTGACAAAGAACACTGTTCATTACTAAAATGCTCCAATTGAGCTGTTAGAATGTCAGAAACAAGCTTTCTGAGCTGAGAAATGCATTTTGTGACAAAGTGCATCAGTGGATGATGAGAATGTCACTTTTGACAAAGAACACTGTTCATTACTAAAATGCTCTAATTGAACTGTTAGAATGTCAGAAACAAGCTTTCTGAGCTGAGAACTGCATTTTGTGACATAGTTCATCAGTGGATGATGAGAATGTCAGTTTTGACAAAGAACACTGTTCATTACTAAAATGCTCTAATTGAGCTGTTAGAATGTCAGAAACAAGCTTTCTGAGCTGAGAACTGCATTTTGTGACAAAGTGAATCAGTGGATGATGAGAATGTCAGTTTTGACAAAGAACACTGATCATCACTAAAATGCTCCAATTAAGCTGTTAGAATGTCAGAAACAAGCTTTCTGAGCTGAGAACTGCATTTTGTGACATAGTTCATCAGTGGATGATGAGAATGTCAGTTTTGACAAAGAACACTGTTCATTACTGAAATGCTCAAATTGAGCTGTTAGAATGTCAGAAACAAGCTTTCTGAGCTGAGAAATGCATTTTGTGACAAAGTGCATCAGTGGATGATGAGAATGTCAGTTTTGACAAAGAACACTGTTCATTACTAAAATGCTCTGATTGAGCTGTTAGAATGTCAGAAACAAGCTTTCTGAGCTGAGAACTGCATTTTGTGACAAAGTTCATCAGTGGATGATGAGAATGTCAGTTTTGACAAAGAACACTGATCATTACTAAAATGCTCCAATTGAGCTGTTAGAATGTCAGAAACAAGCTTTCTGAGCTGAGAACTGCATTTTGTGACAAAGTGAATCAGTGGATGGATGAGAATGTCACTTTTGACAAAGAACACTGTTCATTACTGAAATGCTCCAATTGAGCTGTTAGAATGTCAGAAACAAGCTTTCTGAGCTGAAAACTGCATTTTGTGACATAGTTCATCAGTGGATGATGAGAATGTCAGTTTTGACAAAGAACACTGATCATCACTAAAATGCTCCAATTAAGCTGTTAGAATGTCAGAAACAAGCTTTCTGAGCTGAGAACTGCATTTTGTGACATAGTTCATCAGTGGATGATGAGAATGTCAGTTTTGACAAAGAACACTGTTCATTACTAAAATTCTCTAATTGAGCTGTTAGAATGTCAGAAACAAGCTTTCTGAGCTGAGAACTGCATTTTGTGAGAAAGTGAATCAGTGGATGATGAGAATGTCAGTTTTGACAAAGAACACTGATCATTACTAAAATGCTCCGATTGAGCTGTTAGAATGTCAGAAACAAGCTTTCTGAGCTGAGAAATGCATTTTGTGACAAAGTGCTTCAGTGGATGATGAGAATGTCAGTTTTGACAAAGAACACTGTTCATTACTAAAATGCTCCAATTGAGCTGTTAGAATGTCAGAAACAAGCTTTCTGAGCTGAGAACTGCATTTTGTGACATAGTTCATCAGTGGATGATGAGAATGTCAGTTTTGACAAAGAACACTGATCATTACTAAAATGCTCCAATTGAGCTGTTAGAATGTCAGAAACAAGCTTTCTGAGCTGAGAACTGCATTTTGTGACATAGTTCATCAGTGGATGATGAGAATGTCAGTTTTGACAAAGAACACTGTTCATTTCTAAAAATGCTCTAATTGAGCTGTTAGAATGTCAGAAACAAGCTTTCTGAGCTGAAAACTGCATTTTGTGACAAAGTGAATCAGTGGATGATGAGAATGTCAGTTTTGACAAAGAACACTGATCATTACTAAAATGCTCTAATTGAGCTGTTAGAATGTCAGAAACAAGCTTTCTGAGCTGAGAACTGCATTTTGTGACAAAGTGAATCAGTGGATGATGAGAATGTCACTTTTGACAAAGAACACTGATCATTACTAAAATGCTCCAATTGAGCTGTTAGAATGTCAGAAACAAGCTTTCTGAGCTGAAAACTGCATTTTTTTGACAAAGTGCATCAGTGGATGATGAGAATGTCAGTTTTGACAAAGAACACTGTTCATTACTAAAATGCTCTAATTGAGCTGTTAGAATGTCAGAAACAAGCTTTCTGAGCTGAGAACTGCATTTTGTGACATAGTCCATCAGTGGATGATGAGAATGTCAGTTTTGACAAAGAACACTGTTCATTACTAAAATGCTCCAATTGAGCTGTTAGAATGTCAGAAACAAGCTTTCTGAGCTGAGAACTGCATTTTGTGACAGTTCATCAGTGGATGATGAGAATGTCAGTTTTGACAAAGAACACTGTTCATTACTAAAATGCTCTAATTGAGCTGTTAGAATGTCAGAAACAAGCTTTCTGAGCTGAGAACTGTATTTTGTGACATAGTTCATCAGTGGATGATGAGAATGTCAGTTTTGACAAAGAACACTGTTCATTACTAAAATGCTCTAATTGAGCTGTTAGAATGTCAGAAACAAGCTTTCTGAGCTGAGAACTGCATTTTGTGACAAAAAGCATCAGTGGATGATGAGAATGTAAGTTTTGACAAAGAACACTGATCATTACTAAAATGCTCCGATTGAGCTGTTAGAATGTCAGAAACAAGCTTTCTGAGCTGAGAAATGCATTTTGTGACAAAGTGCTTCAGTGGATGATGAGAATGTCAGTTTTGACAAAGAACACTGTTCATTACTAAAATGCTCTAATTGAGCTGTTAGAATGTCAGAAACAAGCTTTCTGAGCTGAGAACTGCATTTTGTGACATAGTTCATCAGTGGATGATGAGAATGTCAGTTTTGACAAAGAACACTGTTCATTACTAAAATGCTCTAATTGAGCTGTTAGAATGTCAGAAACAAGCTTTCTGAGCTGAGAACTGCATTTTGTGACATAGTTCATCAGTGGATGATGAGAATGTCAGTTTTGACAAAGAACACTGTTCATTACTAAAATGCTCTAATTGAGCTGTTAGAATGTTAGAAACAAGCTTTCTGAGCTGAGAACTGCATTTTGTGACATAGTTCATCAGTGGATGATGAGAATGTCAGTTTTGACAAAGAACACTGTTCATTGCTAAAATGCTCCAATTGAGCTGCTAGAATGTCAGAAACAAGCTTTCTGAGCTGAGAACTGCATTTTGTGACATAGTTCATCAGTGGATGATGAGAATGTCAGTTTTGACAAAGAACACTGTTCATTACTAAAATGCTCTAATTGAGCTGTTAGAATGTCAGAAACAAGCTTTCTGAGCTGAGAACTGCATTTTGTGACATAGTTCATCAGTGGATGATGAGAATGTCAGTTTTGACAAAGAACACTGTTCATTACTAAAATGCTCTAATTGAGCTGTTAGAATGTCAGAAACAAGCTTTCTGAGCTGAGAACTGCATTTTGTGACATAGTTCATCAGTGGATGATGAGAATGTCAGTTTTGACAAAGAACACTGTTCATTACTGAAATGCTCAAATTGAGCTGTTAGAATGTCAGAAACAAGCTTTCTGAGCTGAGAAATGCATTTTGTGACAAAGTGCATCAGTGGATGATGAGAATGTCAGTTTTGACAAAGAACACTGTTCATTACTAAAATGCTCTAATTGAGCTGTTAGAATGTCAGAAACAAGCTTTCTGAGCTGAGAACTGCATTTTGTGACATAGTCCATCAGTGGATGATGAGAAATTCAGTTTTGACAAAGAACACTGTTCATTACTAAAATGCTCTAATTGAGCTGTTAGAATGTCAGAAACAAGCTTTCTGAGCTGAGAACTGCATTTTGTGACATAGTTTATCAGTGGATGATGAGAATGTCAGTTTTGACAAAGAACACTGTTCATTACTAAAATGCTCTAATTGAGCTGTTAGAATGATAGAAACAAGCTTTCTGAGCTGAGAACTGCATTTTGTGACATAGTTCATCAGTGGATGATGAGAATGTCAGTTTTGACAAAGAACTCTGTTCATTACTGAAATGCTCCAATTGAGCTGTTAGAATGTCAGAAACAAGCTTTCTGAGCTGAAAACTGCATTTTGTGACAAAAAGCATCAGTGGATGATGAGAATGTCAGTTTTGACAAAGAACACTGATCATTACTAAAATGCTCCAATTGAGCTGTTAGAATGTCAGAAACAAGCTTTCTGAGCTGAGAACTGCTTTTTGTGACAAAGTTCATCAGTGGATGATGAGAATGTCAGTTTTGACAAAGAACACTGTTCATTACTAAAATGCTCTAATTGAGCTGTTAGAATGTCAGAAACAAGCTTTCTGAGCTGAGAACTGCATTTTGTGACAAAGTTCATCAGTGGATGATGAGAATGTCAGTTTTGACAAAGAACTCTGTTCATTACTGAAATGCTCCAATTGAGCTGTTAGAATGTCAGAAACAAGCTTTCTGAGCTGAAAACTGCATTTTGTGACAAAAAGCATCAGTGGATGATGAGAATGTCAGTTTTGACAAAGAACACTGATCATTACTAAAATGCTCCAATTGAGCTGTTAGAATGTCATAAACAAGCTTTCTGAGCTGAGAAATGCATTTTGTGACAAAGTGCATCAGTGGATGATGAGAATGTCACTTTTGACAAAGAACACTGTTCATTACTAAAATGCTCTAATTGAGCTGTTAGAATGTTAGAAACAAGCTTTCTGAGCTGAGAACTGCATTTTGTGACAAAGTTCATCAGTGGATGATGAGAATGTCAGTTTTGACAAAGAACACTGATCATTACTAAAATGCTCCAATTGAGCTGTTAGAATGTCAGAAACAAGCTTTCTGAGCTGAGAAATGCATTTTGTGACAAAGTGCTTCAGTGGATGATGAGAATGTCAGTTTTGACAGAGAACACTGTTCATTACTAAAATGCTCTAATTGAGCTGTTAGAATGTCAGAAACAAGCTTTCTGAGCTGAGAACTGCATTTTGTGACAAAAAGCATCAGTGGATGATGAGAATGTCAGTTTTGACAAAGAACCCTGATCATTACTAAAATGCTCCAATTGAGCTGTTAGAATGTCAGAAACAAGCTTTCTGAGCTGAGAAATGCATTTTGTGACAAAGTGCATCAGTGGATGATGAGAATGTCACTTTTGACAAAGAACACTGTTCATTACTAAAATGCTCTAATTGAACTGTTAGAATGTCAGAAACAAGCTTTCTGAGCTGAGAACTGCATTTTGTGACATAGTTCATCAGTGGATGATGAGAATGTCAGTTTTGACAAAGAACACTGTTCATTACTAAAATGCTCTAATTGAGCTGTTAGAATGTCAGAAACAAGCTTTCTGAGCTGAGAACTGCATTTTGTGACGAAGTGAATCAGTGGATGATGAGAATGTCAGTTTTGACAAAGAACACTGATCATCACTAAAATGCTCCAATTAAGCTGTTAGAATGTCAGAAACAAGCTTTCTGAGCTGAGAACTGCATTTTGTGACATAGTTCATCAGTGGATGATGAGAATGTCAGTTTTGACAAAGAACACTGTTCATTACTGAAATGCTCAAATTGAGCTGTTAGAATGTCAGAAACAAGCTTTCTGAGCTGAGAAATGCATTTTGTGACAAAGTGCATCAGTGGATGATGAGAATGTCAGTTTTGACAAAGAACACTGTTCATTACTAAAATGCTCTAATTGAGCTGTTAGAATGTCAGAAACAAGCTTTCTGAGCTGAGAACTGCATTTTGTGACAAAGTTCATCAGTGGATGATGAGAATGTCAGTTTTGACAAAGAACACTGATCATTACTAAAATGCTCCAATTGAGCTGTTAGAATGTCAGAAACAAGCTTTCTGAGCTGAGAACTGCATTTTGTGACAAAGTGAATCAGTGGATGGATGAGAATGTCACTTTTGACAAAGAACACTGTTCATTACTGAAATGCTCCAATTGAGCTGTTAGAATGTCAGAAACAAGCTTTCTGAGCTGAAAACTGCATTTTGTGACATAGTTCATCAGTGGATGATGAGAATGTCAGTTTTGACAAAGAACACTGATCATCACTAAAATGCTCCAATTAAGCTGTTAGAATGTCAGAAACAAGCTTTCTGAGCTGAAAACTGCATTTTGTGACATAGTTCATCAGTGGATGATGAGAATGTCAGTTTTGACAAAGAACACTGTTCATTACTAAAATTCTCTAATTGAGCTGTTAGAATGTCAGAAACAAGCTTTCTGAGCTGAGAACTGCATTTTGTGAGAAAGTGAATCAGTGGATGATGAGAATGTCAGTTTTGACAAAGAACACTGATCATTACTAAAATGCTCCGATTGAGCTGTTAGAATGTCAGAAACAAGCTTTCTGAGCTGAGAAATGCATTTTGTGACAAAGTGCTTCAGTGGATGATGAGAATGTCAGTTTTGACAAAGAACACTGTTCATTACTAAAATGCTCCAATTGAGCTGTTAGAATGTCAGAAACAAGCTTTCTGAGCTGAGAACTGCATTTTGTGACATAGTTCATCAGTGGATGATGAGAATGTCAGTTTTGACAAAGAACACTGATCATTACTAAAATGCTCCAATTGAGCTGTTAGAATGTCAGAAACAAGCTTTCTGAGCTGAGAACTGCATTTTGTGACAAAGTGAATCAGTGGATGATGAGAATGTCAGTTTTGACAAAGAACACTGATCATTACTAAAATGCTCTAATTTGAGCTGTTAGAATGTCAGAAACAAGCTTTCTGAGCTGAGAACTGCATTTTGTGACAAAGTGAATCAGTGGATGATGAGAATGTCACTTTTGACAAAGAACACTGATCATTACTAAAATGCTCCAATTGAGCTGTTAGAATGTCAGAAACAAGCTTTCTGAGCTGAAAACTGCATTTTTTTGACAAAGTGCATCAGTGGATGATGAGAATGTCAGTTTTGACAAAGAACACTGTTCATTACTAAAATGCTCTAATTGAGCTGTTAGAATGTCAGAAACAAGCTTTCTGAGCTGAGAACTGCATTTTGTGACATAGTCCATCAGTGGATGATGAGAATGTCAGTTTTGACAAAGAACACTGTTCATTACTAAAATGCTCTAATTGAGCTGTTAGAATGTCAGAAACAAGCTTTCTGAGCTGAGAACTGCATTTTGTGACAGTTCATCAGTGGATGATGAGAATGTCAGTTTTGACAAAGAACACTGTTCATTACTAAAATGCTCTAATTGAGCTGTTAGAATGTCAGAAACAAGCTTTCTGAGCTGAGAACTGCATTTTGTGACATAGTTCATCAGTGGATGATGAGAATGTCAGTTTTGACAAAGAACACTGTTCATTACTAAAATGCTCTAATTGAGCTGTTAGAATGTCAGAAACAAGCTTTCTGAGCTGAGAACTGCATTTTGTGACAAAAAGCATCAGTGGATGATGAGAATGTAAGTTTTGACAAAGAACACTGATCATTACTAAAATGCTCCGATTGAGCTGTTAGAATGTCAGAAACAAGCTTTCTGAGCTGAGAAATGCATTTTGTGACAAAGTGCTTCAGTGGATGATGAGAATGTCAGTTTTGACAAAGAACACTGTTCATTACTAAAATGCTCTAATTGAGCTGTTAGAATGTCAGAAACAAGCTTTCTGAGCTGAGAACTGCATTTTGTGACATAGTTCATCAGTGGATGATGAGAATGTCAGTTTTGAAAAAGAACACTGTTCATTACTAAAATGCTCTAATTGAGCTGTTAGAATGTCAGAAACAAGCTTTCTGAGCTGAGAACTGCATTTTGTGACATAGTTCATCAGTGGATGATGAGAATGTCAGTTTTGACAAAGAACACTGTTCATTACTAAAATGCTCTAATTGAGCTGTTAGAATGTTAGAAACAAGCTTTCTGAGCTGAGAACTGCATTTTGTGACATAGTTCATCAGTGGATGATGAGAATGTCAGTTTTGACAAAGAACTCTGTTCATTACTGAAATGCTC
This sequence comes from Barbatula barbatula, assembly GCF_947034865.1. NCBI lineage: Eukaryota > Metazoa > Chordata > Actinopteri > Cypriniformes > Nemacheilidae > Barbatula > Barbatula barbatula. The sequence continues at coordinate 18,672,203 of NC_136781.1, read as the reverse complement.
CAATTGAGCTGTTAGAATGTCAGAAACAAGCTTTCTGAGCTGAAAACTGCATTTTGTGACAAAAAGCATCAGTGGATGATGAGAATGTCAGTTTTGACAAAGAACACTGATCATTACTAAAATGCTCCAATTGAGCTGTTAGAATGTCAGAAACAAGCTTTCTGAGCTGAGAACTGCTTTTTGTGACAAAGTTCATCAGTGGATGATGAGAATGTCAGTTTTGACAAAGAACTCTGTTCATTACTGAAATGCTCCAATTGAGCTGTTAGAATGTCAGAAACAAGCTTTCTGAGCTGAAAACTGCTTTTTGTGACAAAAAGCATCAGTGGATGATGAGAATGTCAGTTTTGACAAAGAACACTGATCATTACTAAAATGCTCCAATTGAGCTGTTAGAATGTCAGAAACAAGCTTTCTGAGCTGAGAACTGCTTTTTGTGACAAAGTTCATCAGTGGATGATGAGAATGTCACTTTTGACAAAGAACACTGTTCATTACTAAAATGCTCTAATTGAGCTGTTAGAATGTTAGAAACAAGCTTTCTGAGCTGAGAACTGCATTTTGTGACAAAGTTCATCATTGGATGATGAGAATGTCAGTTTTGACAAAGAACACTGATCATTACTAAAATGCTCCAATTGAGCTGTTAGAATGTCAGAAACAAGCTTTCTGAGCTGAGAAATGCATTTTGTGACAAAGTGCTTCAGTGGATGATGAGAATGTCAGTTTTGACAAAGAACACTGTTCATTACTAAAATGCTCTAATTGAGCTGTTAGAATGTCAGAAACAAGCTTTCTGAGCTGAGAAATGCATTTTGTGACAAAAAGCATCAGTGGATGATGAGAATGTCAGTTTTGACAAAGAACACTGATCATTACTAAAATGCTCCAATTGAGCTGTTAGAATGTCAGAAACAAGCTTTCTGAGCTGAGAAATGCATTTTGTGACAAAGTGCATCAGTGGATGATGAGAATGTCACTTTTGACAAAGAACACTGTTCATTACTAAAATGCTCTAATTGAACTGTTAGAATGTCAGAAACAAGCTTTCTGAGCTGAGAACTGCATTTTGTGACATAGTTCATCAGTGGATGATGAGAATGTCAGTTTTGACAAAGAACACTGTTCATTACTAAAATGCTCTAATTGAGCTGTTAGAATGTCAGAAACAAGCTTTCTGAGCTGAGAACTGCATTTTGTGACAAAGTGAATCAGTGGATGATGAGATTGTCAGTTTTGACAAAGAACACTGATCATCACTAAAATGCTCCAATTAAGCTGTTAGAATGTCAGAAACAAGCTTTCTGAGCTGAGAACTGCATTTTGTGACATAGTTCATCAGTGGATGATGAGAATGTCAGTTTTGACAAAGAACACTGTTCATTACTAAAATGCTCCAATTGAGCTGTTAGAATGTCAGAAACAAGCTTTCTGAGCTGAAAACTGCATTTTTTTGACAAAGTGCATCAGTGGATGATGAGAATGTCAGTTTTGACAAAGAACACTGTTCATTACTAAAATGCTCTAATTGAGCTGTTAGAATGTCAGAAACAAGCTTTCTGAGCTGAGAACTGCATTTTGTGACATAGTCCATCAGTGGATGATGAGAATGTCAGTTTTGACAAAGAACACTGTTCATTACTAAAATGCTCTCATTGAGCTGTTAGAATGTCAGAAACAAGCTTTCTGAGCTGAGAACTGCATTTTGTGACAAAGTTCATCAGTGGATGATGAGAATGTCAGTTTTGACAAAGAACTCTGTTCATTACTGAAATGCTCCAATTGAGCTGTTAGAATGTCAGAAACAAGCTTTCTGAGCTGAAAACTGCATTTTGTGACAAAAAGCATCAGTGGATGATGAGAATGTCAGTTTTGACAAAGAACACTGATCATTACTAAAATGCTCCAATTGAGCTGTTAGAATGTCATAAACAAGCTTTCTGAGCTGAGAAATGCATTTTGTGACAAAGTGCATCAGTGGATGATGAGAATGTCAGTTTTGACAAAGAACACTGTTCATTACTAAAATGCTCTAATTGAGCTGTTAGAATGTCAGAAACAAGTTTTCTGAGCTGAGAACTGCATTTTGTGACAAAGTTCATCAGTGGATGATGAGAATGTCAGTTTTGACAAAGAACACTGATCATTACTAAAATGCTCCAATTGAGCTGTTAGAATGTCAGAAACAAGCTTTCTGAGCTGAGAAATGCATTTTGTGACAAAGTGCTTCAGTGGATGATGAGAATGTCAGTTTTGACAAAGAACACTGTTCATTACTAAAATGCTCTAATTGAGCTGTTAGAATGTCAGAAACAAGCTTTCTGAGCTGAGAAATGCATTTTGTGACAAAGTGCTTCAGTGGATGATGAGAATGTCAGTTTTGACAAAGAACACTGTTCATTACTAAAATGCTCTAATTGAGCTGTTAGAATGTCAGAAACAAGCTTTCTGAGCTGAGAACTAAATTTTGTGACAAAAAGCATCAGTGGATGATGAGAATGTCAGTTTTGACAAAGAACACTGATCATTACTAAAATGCTCCAATTGAGCTGTTAGAATGTCTGAAACAAGCTTTCTGAGCTGAGAAATGCATTTTGTGACAAAGTGCATCAGTGGATGATGAGAATGTCAGTTTTGACAAAGAACACTGTTCATTACTAAAATGCTCTAATTGAACTGTTAGAATGTCAGAAACAAGCTTTCTGAGCTGAGAACTGCATTTTGTGACATAGTTCATCAGTGGATGATGAGAATGTCAGTTTTGACAAAGAACACTGTTCATTACTAAAATGCTCTAATTGAGCTGTTAGAATGTCAGAAACAAGCTTTCTGAGCTGAGAACTGCATTTTGTGACAAAGTGAATCAGTGGATGATGAGAATGTCAGTTTTGACAAAGAACACTGATCATTACTAAAATGCTCTAATTGAGCTGTTAGAATGTCAGAATGTCAGTTTTGACAAAGAACACTGTTCATTACTAAAATGCTCTAATTGAGCTGTTAGAATGTCAGAAACAAGCTTTCTGAGCTGAGAACTGCATTTTGTGACAAAGTTCATCAGTGGATGATGAGAATGTCAGTTTTGACAAAGAACACTGTTCATTACTGAAATGCTCCAATTGAGCTGTTAGAATGTCAGAAACAAGCTTTCTGAGCTGAGAAATGCATTTTGTGACATAGTTCATCAGTGGATGATGAGAATGTCAGTTTTGACAAAGAACACTGTTCATTACTGAAATGCTCCAATTGAGCTGTTAGAATGTCAGAAACAAGCTTTCTGAGCTGAGAAATGCATTTTGTGACATAGTTCATCAGTGGATGATTAGAATGTCAGTTTTGACAAAGAACACTGTTCATTACTAAAATGCTCTAATTGAGCTGTTAGAATGTCAGAAACAAGCTTTCTGAGCTGAGAACTGCATTTTGTGACAAAAAGCATCAGTGGATGATGAGAATGTCAGTTTTGACAAAGAACACTGATCATTACTAAAATGCTCCAATTGAGCTGTTAGAATGTCAGAAACAAGCTTTCTGAGCTGAGAAATGCATTTTGTGACAAAGTGCATCAGTGGATGATGAGAATGTCACTTTTGACAAAGAACACTGTTCATTACTAAAATGCTCTAATTGAACTGTTAGAATGTCAGAAACAAGCTTTCTGAGCTGAGAACTGCATTTTGTGACAAAGTGCTTCAGTGGATGATGAGAATGTCAGTTTTGACAAAGAACACTGTTCATTACTAAAATGCTCTAATTGAACTGTTAGAATGTCAGAAACAAGCTTTCTGAGCTGAGAACTGCATTTTGTGACAAAAAGCATCAGTGGATGATGAGAATGTCAGTTTTGACAAAGAACACTGATCATTACTAAAATGCTCCAATTGAGCTGTTAGAATGTCAGAAACAAGCTTTCTGAGCTGAGAAATGCATTTTGTGACAAAGTGCATCAGTGGATGATGAGAATGTCACTTTTGACAAAGAACACTGTTCATTACTAAAATGCTCTAATTGAACTGTTAGAATGTCAGAAACAAGCTTTCTGAGCTGAGAACTGCATTTTGTGACAAAGTGCTTCAGTGGATGATGAGAATGTCAGTTTTGACAAAGAACACTGTTCATTACTAAAATGCTCTAATTGAACTGTTAGAATGTTAGAAACAAGCTTTCTGAGCTGAGAACTGCATTTTGTGACATAGTTCATCAGTGGATGATGAGAATGTCAGTTTTGACAAAGAACACTGTTCATTACTAAAATGCTCCAATTGAGCTGTTAGAATGTCAGAAACAAGCTTTCTGAGCTGAGAACTGCATTTTGTGACATAGTTCATCAGTGGATGATGAGAATGTCAGTTTTGACAAAGAACACTGTTCATTGCTGATATGCTCCAATTGAGCTGTTAGAATGTCAGGAACAAGCTTTCTGAGCTGAGAAATGCATTTTGTGACAAAGTGAATCAGTGGATGATGAGAATGTCAGTTTTGACAAAGAACACTGATCATTACTAAAATGCTCCGATTGAGCTGTTAGAATGTCAGAAACAAGCTTTCTGAGCTGAGAAATGCATTTTGTGACAAAGTGCTTCAGTGGATGATGAGAATGTCAGTTTTGACAAAGAACACTGTTCATTACTAAAATGCTCTAATTGAGCTGTTAGAATGTCAGAAACAAGCTTTCTGAGCTGAGAACTGCATTTTGTGACATAGTTCATCAGTGGATGATGAGAATGTCAGTTTTGACAAAGAACACTGTTCATTACTAAAATGCTCTAATTGAGCTGTTAGAATGTTAGAAACAAGCTTTCTGAGCTGAGAACTGCATTTTGTGACATAGTTCATCAGTGGATGATGAGAATGTCAGTTTTGACAAAGAACACTGATCATCACTAAAATGCTCCAATTAAGCTGTTAGATTGTCAGAAACAAGCTTTCTGAGCTGAAAACTGCATTTTGTGACAAAGTGAATCAGTGGATGATGAGAATGTCAGTTTTGACAAAGAACACTGATCATTACTAAAATGCTCTAATTGAGCTGTTAGAATGTCAGAAACAAGCTTTCTGAGCTGAGAACTGCATTTTGTGACAAAGTGAATCAGTGGATGATGAGAATGTCACTTTTGACAAAGAACACTGATCATTACTAAAATGCTCCAATTGAGCTGTTAGAATGTCAGAAACAAGCTTTCTGAGCTGAAAACTGCATTTTTTTGACAAAGTGCATCAGTGGATGATGAGAATGTCAGTTTTGACAAAGAACACTGTTCATTACTAAAATGCTCTAATTGAGCTGTTAGAATGTCAGAAACAAGCTTTCTGAGCTGAGAACTGCATTTTGTGACATAGTCCATCAGTGGATGATGAGAATGTCAGTTTTGACAAAGAACACTGTTCATTACTAAAATGCTCTAATTGAGCTGTTAGAATGTCAGAAACAAGCTTTCTGAGCTGAGAACTGCATTTTGTGACAAAGTTCATCAGTGGATGATGAGAATGTCAGTTTTGACAAAGAACTCTGTTCATTACTGAAATGCTCCAATTGAGCTGTTAGAATGTCAGAAACAAGCTTTCTGAGCTGAAAACTGCATTTTGTGACAAAAAGCATCAGTGGATGATGAGAATGTCAGTTTTGACAAAGAACACTGATCATTACTAAAATGCTCCAATTGAGCTGTTAGAATGTCATAAACAAGCTTTCTGAGCTGAGAAATGCATTTTGTGACAAAGTGCATCAGTGGATGATGAGAATGTCAGTTTTGACAAAGAACACTGTTCATTACTAAAATGCTCTAATTGAGCTGTTAGAATGTCAGAAACAAGTTTTCTGAGCTGAGAACTGCATTTTGTGACAAAGTTCATCAGTGGATGATGAGAATGTCAGTTTTGACAAAGAACACTGATCATTACTAAAATGCTCCAATTGAGCTGTTAGAATGTCAGAAACAAGCTTTCTGAGCTGAGAAATGCATTTTGTGACAAAGTGCTTCAGTGGATGATGAGAATGTCAGTTTTGACAAAGAACACTGTTCATTACTAAAATGCTCTAATTGAGCTGTTAGAATGTCAGAAACAAGCTTTCTGAGCTGAGAAATGCATTTTGTGACAAAGTGCTTCAGTGGATGATGAGAATGTCAGTTTTGACAAAGAACACTGTTCATTACTAAAATGCTCTAATTGAGCTGTTAGAATGGCAGAAACAAGCTTTCTGAGCTGAGAACTAAATTTTGTGACAAAAAGCATCAGTGGATGATGAGAATGTCAGTTTTGACAAAGAACACTGATCATTACTAAAATGCTCCAATTGAGCTGTTAGAATGTCAGAAACAAGCTTTCTGAGCTGAGAAATGCATTTTGTGACAAAGTGCATCAGTGGATGATGAGAATGTCAGTTTTGACAAAGAACACTGTTCATTACTAAAATGCTCTAATTGAACTGTTAGAATGTCAGAAACAAGCTTTCTGAGCTGAGAACTGCATTTTGTGACATAGTTCATCAGTGGATGATGAGAATGTCAGTTTTGACAAAGAACACTGTTCATTACTAAAATGCTCTAATTGAGCTGTTAGAATGTCAGAAACAAGCTTTCTGAGCTGAGAACTGCATTTTGTGACAAAGTGAATCAGTGGATGATGAGAATGTCAGTTTTGACAAAGAACACTGATCATTACTAAAATGCTCTAATTGAGCTGTTAGAATGTCAGAAACAAGCTTTCTGAGCTGAGAACTGCATTTTGTGACAAATTGAGTCAGTGGATGATGAGAATGTCACTTTTGACAAAGAACACTGATCATTACTAAAATGCTCTAATTGAACTGTTAGAATGTCAGAAACAAGCTTTCTGAGCTGAGAACTGCATTTTGTGACATAGTTCATCAGTGGATGATGAGAATGTCAGTTTTGACAATGAACACTGATCATTACTAAAATGCTCCAATTGAGCTGTTAGAATGTCAGAAACAAGCTTTCTGAGCTGAGAAATGCATTTTGTGACAAAGTACTTCAGTGGATGATGAGAATGTCAGTTTTGACAAAGAACACTGTTCATTACTAAAATGCTCTAATTGAGCTGTTAGAATGTCAGAAACAAGCTTTCTGAGCTGAGAACTGCATTTTGTGACAAAGTGAATCAGTGGATGATGAGAATGTCACTTTTGACAAAGAACACTGTTCATTACTAAAATGCTCTAATTGAACTGTTAGAATGTCAGAAACAAGCTTTCTGAGCTGAGAACTGCATTTTGTGACATAGTTCATCAGTGGATGATGAGAATGTCAGTTTTGACAAAGAACACTGTTCATTACTAAAATGCTCTAATTGAACTGTTAGAATGTCAGAAACAAGCTTTCTGAGCTGAGAACTGCATTTTGTGACATAGTTCATCAGTGGATGATGAGAATGTCAGTTTTGACAAAGAACACTGTTCATTACTAAAATGCTCTAATTGAGCTGTTAGAATGTCAGAAACAAGCTTTCTGAGCTGAGAACTGCATTTTGTGACAAAGTGAATCAGTGGATGATGAGAATGTCAGTTTTGACAAAGAACACTGATCATTACTAAAATGCTCTAATTGAGCTGTTAGAATGTCAGAATGTCAGTTTTGACAAAGAACACTGTTCATTACTAAAATGCTCTAATTGAGCTGTTAGAATGTCAGAAACAAGCTTTCTGAGCTGAGAACTGCATTTTGTGACAAAGTTCATCAGTGGATGATGAGAATGTCAGTTTTGACAAAGAACACTGTTCATTACTGAAATGCTCCAATTGAGCTGTTAGAATGTCAGAAACAAGCTTTCTGAGCTGAGAAATGCATTTTGTGACATAGTTCATCAGTGGATGATGAGAATGTCAGTTTTGACAAAGAACACTGTTCATTACTGAAATGCTCCAATTGAGCTGTTAGAATGTCAGAAACAAGCTTTCTGAGCTGAGAAATGCATTTTGTGACATAGTTCATCAGTGGATGATTAGAATGTCAGTTTTGACAAAGAACACTGTTCATTACTAAAATGCTCCAATTGAGCTGTTAGAATGTCAGAAACAAGCTTTCTGAGCTGAGAAATGCATTTTGTGACATAGTTCATCAGTGGATGATGAGAATGTCAGTTTTGACAAAGAACACTGTTCATTACTAAAATGCTCTAATTGAGCTGTTAGAATGTCAGAAACAAGCTTTCTGAGCTGAGAACTGCATTTTGTGACAAAAAGCATCAGTGGATGATGAGAATGTCAGTTTTGACAAAGAACACTGATCATTACTAAAATGCTCCAATTGAGCTGTTAGAATGTCAGAAACAAGCTTTCTGAGCTGAGAAATGCATTTTGTGACAAAGTGCATCAGTGGATGATGAGAATGTCACTTTTGACAAAGAACACTGTTCATTACTAAAATGCTCTAATTGAACTGTTAGAATGTCAGAAACAAGCTTTCTGAGCTGAGAACTGCATTTTGTGACAAAGTGCTTCAGTGGATGATGAGAATGTCAGTTTTGACAAAGAACACTGTTCATTACTAAAATGCTCTAATTGAACTGTTAGAATGTTAGAAACAAGCTTTCTGAGCTGAGAACTGCATTTTGTGACATAGTTCATCAGTGGATGATGAGAATGTCAGTTTTGACAAAGAACACTGTTCATTACTAAAATGCTCCAATTGAGCTGTTAGAATGTCAGAAACAAGCTTTCTGAGCTGAGAACTGCATTTTGTGACATAGTTCATCAGTGGATGATGAGAATGTCAGTTTTGACAAAGAACACTGTTCATTGCTGATATGCTCCAATTGAGCTGTTAGAATGTCAGGAACAAGCTTTCTGAGCTGAGAAATGCATTTTGTGACAAAGTGAATCAGTGGATGATGAGAATGTCAGTTTTGACAAAGAACACTGATCATTACTAAAATGCTCCGATTGAGCTGTTAGAATGTCAGAAACAAGCTTTCTGAGCTGAGAAATGCATTTTGTGACAAAGTGCTTCAGTGGATGATGAGAATGTCAGTTTTGACAAAGAACACTGTTCATTACTAAAATGCTCTAATTGAGCTGTTAGAATGTCAGAAACAAGCTTTCTGAGCTGAGAACTGCATTTTGTGACATAGTTCATCAGTGGATGATGAGAATGTCAGTTTTGACAAAGAACACTGTTCATTACTAAAATGCTCTAATTGAGCTGTTAGAATGTTAGAAACAAGCTTTCTGAGCTGAGAACTGCATTTTGTGACATAGTTCATCAGTGGATGATGAGAATGTCAGTTTTGACAAAGAACACTGATCATCACTAAAATGCTCCAATTAAGCTGTTAGATTGTCAGAAACAAGCTTTCTGAGCTGAAAACTGCATTTTGTGACAAAGTGAATCAGTGGATGATGAGAATGTCAGTTTTGACAAAGAAAACTGATCATTACTAAAATGCTCTAATTGAGCTGTTAGAATGTCAGAAACAAGCTTTCTGAGCTGAGAACTGCATTTTGTGACAAAGTGAATCAGTGGATGATGAGAATGTCACTTTTGACAAAGAACACTGATCATTACTAAAATGCTCCAATTGAGCTGTTAGAATGTCAGAAACAAGCTTTCTGAGCTGAAAACTGCATTTTTTTGACAAAGTGCATCAGTGGATGATGAGAATGTCAGTTTTGACAAAGAACACTGTTCATTACTAAAATGCTCTAATTGAGCTGTTAGAATGTCAGAAACAAGCTTTCTGAGCTGAGAACTGCATTTTGTGACATAGTCCATCAGTGGATGATGAGAATGTCAGTTTTGACAAAGAACACTGTTCATTACTAAAATGCTCTAATTGAGCTGTTAGAATGTCAGAAACAAGCTTTCTGAGCTGAGAACTGCATTTTGTGACAAAGTTCATCAGTGGATGATGAGAATGTCAGTTTTGACAAAGAACTCTGTTCATTACTGAAATGCTCCAATTGAGCTGTTAGAATGTCAGAAACAAGCTTTCTGAGCTGAAAACTGCATTTTGTGACAAAAAGCATCAGTGGATGATGAGAATGTCAGTTTTGACAAAGAACACTGATCATTACTAAAATGCTCCAATTGAGCTGTTAGAATGTCATAAACAAGCTTTCTGAGCTGAGAAATGCATTTTGTGACAAAGTGCATCAGTGGATGATGAGAATGTCAGTTTTGACAAAGAACACTGTTCATTACTAAAATGCTCTAATTGAGCTGTTAGAATGTCAGAAACAAGTTTTCTGAGCTGAGAACTGCATTTTGTGACAAAGTTCATCAGTGGATGATGAGAATGTCAGTTTTGACAAAGAACACTGATCATTACTAAAATGCTCCAATTGAGCTGTTAGAATGTCAGAAACAAGCTTTCTGAGCTGAGAAATGCATTTTGTGACAAAGTGCTTCAGTGGATGATGAGAATGTCAGTTTTGACAAAGAACACTGTTCATTACTAAAATGCTCTAATTGAGCTGTTAGAATGTCAGAAACAAGCTTTCTGAGCTGAGAAATGCATTTTGTGACAAAGTGCTTCAGTGGATGATGAGAATGTCAGTTTTGACAAAGAACACTGTTCATTACTAAAATGCTCTAATTGAGCTGTTAGAATGGCAGAAACAAGCTTTCTGAGCTGAGAACTAAATTTTGTGACAAAAAGCATCAGTGGATGATGAGAATGTCAGTTTTGACAAAGAACACTGATCATTACTAAAATGCTCCAATTGAGCTGTTAGAATGTCAGAAACAAGCTTTCTGAGCTGAGAAATGCATTTTGTGACAAAGTGCATCAGTGGATGATGAGAATGTCAGTTTTGACAAAGAACACTGTTCATTACTAAAATGCTCTAATTGAACTGTTAGAATGTCAGAAACAAGCTTTCTGAGCTGAGAAATGCATTTTGTGACAAAGTGCTTCAGTGGATGATGAGAATGTCAGTTTTGACAAAGAACACTGTTCATTACTAAAATGCTCTAATTGAGCTGTTAGAATGTCAGAAACAAGCTTTCTGAGCTGAGAACTGCATTTTGTGACATAGTTCATCAGTGGATGATGAGAATGTCAGTTTTGACAAAGAACACTGTTCATTACTAAAATGCTCTAATTGAGCTGTTAGAATGTTAGAAACAAGCTTTCTGAGCTGAGAACTGCATTTTGTGACATAGTTCATCAGTGGATGATGAGAATGTCAGTTTTGACAAAGAACACTGATCATCACTAAAATGCTCCAATTAAGCTGTTAGATTGTCAGAAACAAGCTTTCTGAGCTGAAAACTGCATTTTGTGACAAAGTGAATCAGTGGATGATGAGAATGTCAGTTTTGACAAAGAACACTGATCATTACTAAAATGCTCTAATTGAGCTGTTAGAATGTCAGAAACAAGCTTTCTGAGCTGAGAACTGCATTTTGTGACAAAGTGAATCAGTGGATGATGAGAATGTCACTTTTGACAAAGAACACTGATCATTACTAAAATGCTCCAATTGAGCTGTTAGAATGTCAGAAACAAGCTTTCTGAGCTGAAAACTGCATTTTTTTGACAAAGTGCATCAGTGGATGATGAGAATGTCAGTTTTGACAAAGAACACTGTTCATTACTAAAATGCTCTAATTGAGCTGTTAGAATGTCAGAAACAAGCTTTCTGAGCTGAGAACTGCATTTTGTGACATAGTCCATCAGTGGATGATGAGAATGTCAGTTTTGACAAAGAACACTGTTCATTACTAAAATGCTCTAATTGAGCTGTTAGAATGTCAGAAACAAGCTTTCTGAGCTGAGAACTGCATTTTGTGACAAAGTTCATCAGTGGATGATGAGAATGTCAGTTTTGACAAAGAACTCTGTTCATTACTGAAATGCTCCAATTGAGCTGTTAGAATGTCAGAAACAAGCTTTCTGAGCTGAAAACTGCATTTTGTGACAAAAAGCATCAGTGGATGATGAGAATGTCAGTTTTGACAAAGAACACTGATCATTACTAAAATGCTCCAATTGAGCTGTTAGAATGTCATAAACAAGCTTTCTGAGCTGAGAAATGCATTTTGTGACAAAGTGCATCAGTGGATGATGAGAATGTCAGTTTTGACAAAGAACACTGTTCATTACTAAAATGCTCTAATTGAGCTGTTAGAATGTCAGAAACAAGTTTTCTGAGCTGAGAACTGCATTTTGTGACAAAGTTCATCAGTGGATGATGAGAATGTCAGTTTTGACAAAGAACACTGATCATTACTAAAATGCTCCAATTGAGCTGTTAGAATGTCAGAAACAAGCTTTCTGAGCTGAGAAATGCATTTTGTGACAAAGTGCTTCAGTGGATGATGAGAATGTCAGTTTTGACAAAGAACACTGTTCATTACTAAAATGCTCTAATTGAGCTGTTAGAATGTCAGAAACAAGCTTTCTGAGCTGAGAAATGCATTTTGTGACAAAGTGCTTCAGTGGATGATGAGAATGTCAGTTTTGACAAAGAACACTGTTCATTACTAAAATGCTCTAATTGAGCTGTTAGAATGGCAGAAACAAGCTTTCTGAGCTGAGAACTAAATTTTGTGACAAAAAGCATCAGTGGATGATGAGAATGTCAGTTTTGACAAAGAACACTGATCATTACTAAAATGCTCCAATTGAGCTGTTAGAATGTCAGAAACAAGCTTTCTGAGCTGAGAAATGCATTTTGTGACAAAGTGCATCAGTGGATGATGAGAATGTCAGTTTTGACAAAGAACACTGTTCATTACTAAAATGCTCTAATTGAACTGTTAGAATGTCAGAAACAAGCTTTCTGAGCTGAGAAATGCATTTTGTGACAAAGTGCTTCAGTGGATGATGAGAATGTCAGTTTTGACAAAGAACACTGTTCATTACTAAAATGCTCTAATTGAGCTGTTAGAATGTCAGAAACAAGCTTTCTGAGCTGAGAACTGCATTTTGTGACATAGTTCATCAGTGGATGATGAGAATGTCAGTTTTGACAAAGAACACTGTTCATTACTAAAATGCTCTAATTGAGCTGTTAGAATGTTAGAAACAAGCTTTCTGAGCTGAGAACTGCATTTTGTGACATAGTTCATCAGTGGATGATGAGAATGTCAGTTTTGACAAAGAACACTGATCATCACTAAAATGCTCCAATTAAGCTGTTAGATTGTCAGAAACAAGCTTTCTGAGCTGAAAACTGCATTTTGTGACAAAGTGAATCAGTGGATGATGAGAATGTCAGTTTTGACAAAGAACACTGATCATTACTAAAATGCTCTAATTGAGCTGTTAGAATGTCAGAAACAAGCTTTCTGAGCTGAGAACTGCATTTTGTGACAAAGTGAATCAGTGGATGATGAGAATGTCACTTTTGACAAAGAACACTGATCATTACTAAAATGCTCCAATTGAGCTGTTAGAATGTCAGAAACAAGCTTTCTGAGCTGAAAACTGCATTTTTTTGACAAAGTGCATCAGTGGATGATGAGAATGTCAGTTTTGACAAAGAACACTGTTCATTACTAAAATGCTCTAATTGAGCTGTTAGAATGTCAGAAACAAGCTTTCTGAGCTGAGAACTGCATTTTGTGACATAGTCCATCAGTGGATGATGAGAATGTCAGTTTTGACAAAGAACACTGTTCATTACTAAAATGCTCTAATTGAGCTGTTAGAATGTCAGAAACAAGCTTTCTGAGCTGAGAACTGCATTTTGTGACAAAGTTCATCAGTGGATGATGAGAATGTCAGTTTTGACAAAGAACTCTGTTCATTACTGAAATGCTCCAATTGAGCTGTTAGAATGTCAGAAACAAGCTTTCTGAGCTGAAAACTGCATTTTGTGACAAAAAGCATCAGTGGATGATGAGAATGTCAGTTTTGACAAAGAACACTGATCATTACTAAAATGCTCCAATTGAGCTGTTAGAATGTCATAAACAAGCTTTCTGAGCTGAGAAATGCATTTTGTGACAAAGTGCATCAGTGGATGATGAGAATGTCAGTTTTGACAAAGAACACTGTTCATTACTAAAATGCTCTAATTGAGCTGTTAGAATGTCAGAAACAAGTTTTCTGAGCTGAGAACTGCATTTTGTGACAAAGTTCATCAGTGGATGATGAGAATGTCAGTTTTGACAAAGAACACTGATCATTACTAAAATGCTCCAATTGAGCTGTTAGAATGTCAGAAACAAGCTTTCTGAGCTGAGAAATGCATTTTGTGACAAAGTGCTTCAGTGGATGATGAGAATGTCAGTTTTGACAAAGAACACTGTTCATTACTAAAATGCTCTAATTGAGCTGTTAGAATGTCAGAAACAAGCTTTCTGAGCTGAGAAATGCATTTTGTGACAAAGTGCTTCAGTGGATGATGAGAATGTCAGTTTTGACAAAGAACACTGTTCATTACTAAAATGCTCTAATTGAGCTGTTAGAATGGCAGAAACAAGCTTTCTGAGCTGAGAACTAAATTTTGTGACAAAAAGCATCAGTGGATGATGAGAATGTCAGTTTTGACAAAGAACACTGATCATTACTAAAATGCTCCAATTGAGCTGTTAGAATGTCAGAAACAAGCTTTCTGAGCTGAGAAATGCATTTTGTGACAAAGTGCATCAGTGGATGATGAGAATGTCAGTTTTGACAAAGAACACTGTTCATTACTAAAATGCTCTAATTGAACTGTTAGAATGTCAGAAACAAGCTTTCTGAGCTGAGAACTGCATTTTGTGACATAGTTCATCAGTGGATGATGAGAATGTCAGTTTTGACAAAGAACACTGTTCATTACTAAAATGCTCTAATTGAGCTGTTAGAATGTCAGAAACAAGCTTTCTGAGCTGAGAACTGCATTTTGTGACAAAGTGAATCAGTGGATGATGAGAATGTCAGTTTTGACAAAGAACACTGATCATTACTAAAATGCTCTAATTGAGCTGTTAGAATGTCAGAAACAAGCTTTCTGAGCTGAGAACTGCATTTTGTGACAAATTGAATCAGTGGATGATGAGAATGTCACTTTTGACAAAGAACACTGATCATTACTAAAATGCTCTAATTGAACTGTTAGAATGTCAGAAACAAGCTTTCTGAGCTGAGAACTGCATTTTGTGACATAGTTCATCAGTGGATGATGAGAATGTCAGTTTTGACAATGAACACTGATCATTACTAAAATGCTCCAATTGAGCTGTTAGAATGTCAGAAACAAGCTTTCTGAGCTGAGAAATGCATTTTGTGACAAAGTACTTCAGTGGATGATGAGAATGTCAGTTTTGACAAAGAACACTGTTCATTACTAAAATGCTCTAATTGAGCTGTTAGAATGTCAGAAACAAGCTTTCTGAGCTGAGAACTGCATTTTGTGAGAAAGTGAATCAGTGGATGATGAGAATGTCACTTTTGACAAAGAACACTGTTCATTACTAAAATGCTCTAATTGAACTGTTAGAATGTCAGAAACAAGCTTTCTGAGCTGAGAACTGCATTTTGTGACATAGTTCATCAGTGGATGATGAGAATGTCAGTTTTGACAAAGAACACTGTTCATTACTAAAATGCTCTAATTGAACTGTTAGAATGTCAGAAACAAGCTTTCTGAGCTGAGAACTGCATTTTGTGACATAGTTCATCAGTGGATGATGAGAATGTCAGTTTTGACAAAGAACACTGTTCATTACTAAAATGCTCTAATTGAGCTGTTAGAATGTCAGAAACAAGCTTTCTGAGCTGAGAACTGCATTTTGTGACAAAGTGAATCAGTGGATGATGAGAATGTCAGTTTTGACAAAGAACACTGATCATTACTAAAATGCTCTAATTGAGCTGTTAGAATGTCAGAATGTCAGTTTTGACAAAGAACACTGTTCATTACTAAAATGCTCTAATTGAGCTGTTAGAATGTCAGAAACAAGCTTTCTGAGCTGAGAACTGCATTTTGTGACAAAGTTCATCAGTGGATGATGAGAATGTCAGTTTTGACAAAGAACACTGTTCATTACTGAAATGCTCCAATTGAGCTGTTAGAATGTCAGAAACAAGCTTTCTGAGCTGAGAAATGCATTTTGTGACATAGTTCATCAGTGGATGATGAGAATGTCAGTTTTGACAAAGAACACTGTTCATTACTGAAATGCTCCAATTGAGCTGTTAGAATGTCAGAAACAAGCTTTCTGAGCTGAGAAATGCATTTTGTGACATAGTTCATCAGTGGATGATTAGAATGTCAGTTTTGACAAAGAACACTGTTCATTACTAAAATGCTCCAATTGAGCTGTTAGAATGTCAGAAACAAGCTTTCTGAGCTGAGAAATGCATTTTGTGACATAGTTCATCAGTGGATGATGAGAATGTCAGTTTTGACAAAGAACACTGTTCATTACTAAAATGCTCTAATTGAGCTGTTAGAATGTCAGAAACAAGCTTTCTGAGCTGAGAACTGCATTTTGTGACAAAAAGCATCAGTGGATGATGAGAATGTCAGTTTTGACAAAGAACACTGATCATTACTAAAATGCTCCAATTGAGCTGTTAGAATGTCAGAAACAAGCTTTCTGAGCTGAGAAATGCATTTTGTGACAAAGTGCATCAGTGGATGATGAGAATGTCACTTTTGACAAAGAACACTGTTCATTACTAAAATGCTCTAATTGAACTGTTAGAATGTCAGAAACAAGCTTTCTGAGCTGAGAACTGCATTTTGTGACAAAGTGCTTCAGTGGATGATGAGAATGTCAGTTTTGACAAAGAACACTGTTCATTACTAAAATGCTCTAATTGAACTGTTAGAATGTTAGAAACAAGCTTTCTGAGCTGAGAACTGCATTTTGTGACATAGTTCATCAGTGGATGATGAGAATGTCAGTTTTGACAAAGAACACTGTTCATTACTAAAATGCTCCAATTGAGCTGTTAGAATGTCAGAAACAAGCTTTCTGAGCTGAGAACTGCATTTTGTGACATAGTTCATCAGTGGATGATGAGAATGTCAGTTTTGACAAAGAACACTGTTCATTGCTGATATGCTCCAATTGAGCTGTTAGAATGTCAGGAACAAGCTTTCTGAGCTGAGAAATGCATTTTGTGACAAAGTGAATCAGTGGATGATGAGAATGTCAGTTTTGACAAAGAACACTGATCATTACTAAAATGCTCCGATTGAGCTGTTAGAATGTCAGAAACAAGCTTTCTGAGCTGAGAAATGCATTTTGTGACAAAGTGCTTCAGTGGATGATGAGAATGTCAGTTTTGACAAAGAACACTGTTCATTACAAAAATGCTCTAATTGAGCTGTTAGAATGTTAGAAACAAGCTTTCTGAGCTGAGAACTGCATTTTGTGACATAGTTCATCAGTGGATGATGAGAATGTCAGTTTTGACAAAGAACTCTGTTCATTACTGAAATGCTCCAATTGAGCTGTTAGAATGTCAGAAACAAGCTTTCTGAGCTGAAAACTGCATTTTGTGACAAAAAGCATCAGTGGATGATGAGAATGTCAGTTTTGACAAAGAACACTGATCATTACTAAAATGCTCCAATTGAGCTGTTAGAATGTCAGAAACAAGCTTTCTGAGCTGAGAACAGCTTTTTGTGACAAAGTTCATCAGTGGATGATGAGAATGTCAGTTTTGACAAAGAACACTGTTCATTACTAAAATGCTCTAATTGAGCTGTTAGAATGTCAGAAACAAGCTTTCTGAGCTGAGAACTGCATTTTGTGACAAAGTTCATCAGTGGATGATGAGAATGTCAGTTTTGACAAAGAACTCTGTTCATTACTGAAATGCTCCAATTGAGCTGTTAGAATGTCAGAAACAAGCTTTCTGAGCTGAAAACTGCATTTTGTGACAAAAAGCATCAGTGGATGATGAGAATGTCAGTTTTGACAAAGAACACTGATCATTACTAAAATGCTCCAATTGAGCTGTTAGAATGTCATAAACAAGCTTTCTGAGCTGAGAAATGCATTTTGTGACAAAGTGCATCAGTGGATGATGAGAATGTCACTTTTGACAAAGAACACTGTTCATTACTAAAATGCTCTAATTGAGCTGTTAGAATGTTAGAAACAAGCTTTCTGAGCTGAGAACTGCATTTTGTGACAAAGTTCATCAGTGGATGATGAGAATGTCAGTTTTGACAAAGAACACTGATCATTACTAAAATGCTCCAATTGAGCTGTTAGAATGTCAGAAACAAGCTTTCTGAGCTGAGAAATGCATTTTGTGATAAAGTGCTTCAGTGGATGATGAGAATGTCAGTTTTGACAAAGAACACTGTTCATTACTAAAATGCTCTAATTGAGCTGTTAGAATGTCAGAAACAAGCTTTCTGAGCTGAGAACTAAATTTTGTGACAAAAAGCATCAGTGGATGATGAGAATGTCAGTTTTGACAAAGAACACTGATCATTACTAAAATGCTCCAATTGAGCTGTTAGAATGTCAGAAACAAGCTTTCTGAGCTGAGAAATGCATTTTGTGACAAAGTGCATCAGTGGATGATGAGAATGTCACTTTTGACAAAGAACACTGTTCATTACTAAAATGCTCTAATTGAACTGTTAGAATGTCAGAAACAAGCTTTCTGAGCTGAGAACTGCATTTTGTGACATAGTTCATCAGTGGATGATGAGAATGTCAGTTTTGACAAAGAACACTGTTCATTACTAAAATGCTCTAATTGAGCTGTTAGAATGTCAGAAACAAGCTTTCTGAGCTGAGAACTGCATTTTGTGACAAAGTGAATCCGTGGATGATGAGAATGTCAGTTTTGACAAAGAACACTGATCATTACTAAAATGCTCTAATTGAGCTGTTAGAATGTCAGAAACAAGCTTTCTGAGCTGAGAACTGCATTTTGTGACAAATTGAATCAGTGGATGATGAGAATGTCACTTTTGACAAAGAACACTGATCATTACTAAAATGCTCCAATTGAGCTGTTAGAATGTCAGAAACAAGCTTTCTGAGCTGAAAACTGCATTTTTTTGACAAAGTGCATCAGTGGATGATGAGAATGTCAGTTTTGACAAAGAACACTGATCATTACTAAAATGCTCCAATTGAGCTGTTAGAATGTCAGAAACAAGCTTTCTGAGCTGAGAAATGCATTTTGTGACAAAGTACTTCAGTGGATGATGAGAATGTCAGTTTTGACAAAGAACACTGTTCATTACTAAAATGCTCTAATTGAGCTGTTAGAATGTCAGAAACAAGCTTTCTGAGCTGAGAACTGCATTTTGTGACAAAGTTCATCAGTGGATGATGAGAATGTCAGTTTTGACAAAGAACACTGTTCATTACTGAAATGCTCCAATTGAGCTGTTAGAATGTCAGAAACAAGCTTTCTGAGCTGAGAAATGCATTTTGTGACATAGTTCATCAGTGGATGATGAGAATGTCAGTTTTGACAAAGAACACTGTTCATTACTAAAATGCTCTAATTGAGCTGTTAGAATGTCAGAAACAAGCTTTCTGAGCTGAGAACTGCATTTTGTGACAAAAAGCATCAGTGGATGATGAGAATGTCAGTTTTGACAAAGAACACTGATCATTACTAAAATGCTCCAATTGAGCTGTTAGAATGTCAGAAACAAGCTTTCTGAGCTGAGAAATGCATTTTGTGACAAAGTGCATCAGTGGATGATGAGAATGTCACTTTTGACAAAGAACACTGTTCATTACTAAAATGCTCTAATTGAACTGTTAGAATGTCAGAAACAAGCTTTCTGAGCTGAGAACTGCATTTTGTGACATAGTTCATCAGTGGATGATGAGAATGTCAGTTTTGACAAAGAACACTGTTCATTACTAAAATGCTCTAATTGAACTGTTAGAATGTTAGAAACAAGCTTTCTGAGCTGAGAACTGCATTTTGTGACATAGTTCATCAGTGGATGATGAGAATGTCAGTTTTGACAAAGAACACTGTTCATTACTAAAATGCTCCAATTGAGCTGTTAGAATGTCAGAAACAAGCTTTCTGAGCTGAGAACTGCATTTTGTGACATAGTTCATCAGTGGATGATGAGAATGTCAGTTTTGACAAAGAACACTGTTCATTGCTGATATGCTCCAATTGAGCTGTTAGAATGTCAGGAACAAGCTTTCTGAGCTGAGAAATGCATTTTGTGACAAAGTGAATCAGTGGATGATGAGAATGTCAGTTTTGACAAAGAACACTGATCATCACTAAAATGCTCCAATTAAGCTGTTAGAGTGTCAGAAACAAGCTTTCTGAGCTGAGAACTGCATTTTGTGACATAGTTCATCAGTGGATGATGAGAATGTCAGTTTTGACAAAGAACACTGTTCATTACTGAAATGCTCAAATTGAGCTGTTAGAATGTCAGAAACAAGCTTTCTGAGCTGAGAACTGCATTTTGTGACAAAGTGAATCAGTGGATGATGAGAATGTCACTTTTGACAAAGAACACTGATCATTACTAAAATGCTCCAATTGAGCTGTTAGAATGTCAGAAACAAGCTTTCTGAGCTGAAAACTGCATTTTTTTGACAAAGTGCATCAGTGGATGATGAGAATGTCAGTTTTGACAAAGAACACTGTTCATTACTAAAATGCTCTAATTGAGCTGTTAGAATGTCAGAAACAAGCTTTCTGAGCTGAGAACTGCATTTTGTGACATAGTCCATCAGTGGATGATGAGAATGTCAGTTTTGACAAAGAACACTGTTCATTACTAAAATGCTCTAATTGAGCTGTTAGAATGTCAGAAACAAGCTTTCTGAGCTGAGAACTGCATTTTGTGACAAAGTTCATCAGTGGATGATGAGAATGTCAGTTTTGACAAAGAACACTGATCATTACTAAAATGCTCCAATTGAGCTGTTAGAATGTCAGAAACAAGCTTTCTGAGCTGAGAACTGCATTTTGTGACAAAGTGAATCAGTGGATGGATGAGAATGTCACTTTTGACAAAGAACACTGTTCATTACTAAAATGCTCTAATTGAGCTGTTAGAATGTCAGAAACAAGCTTTCTGAGCTGAGAACTGCATTTTGTGACAAAGTTCATCAGTGGATGATGAGAATGTCAGTTTTGACAAAGAACACTGATCATTACTAAAATGCTCCAATTGAGCTGTTAGAATGTCAGAAACAAGCTTTCTGAGCTGAGAACTGCATTTTGTGACAAAGTGAATCAGTGGATGGATGAGAATGTCACTTTTCACAAAGAACACTGTTCATTACTGAAATGCTCCAATTGAGCTGTTAGAATGTCAGAAACAAGCTTTCTGAGCTGAAAACTGCATTTTGTGACATAGTTCATCAGTGGATGATGAGAATGTCAGTTTTGACAAAGAACACTGATCATCACTAAAATGCTCCAATTAAGCTGTTAGAATGTCAGAAACAAGCTTTCTGAGCTGAGAACTGCATTTTGTGACATAGTTCATCAGTGGATGATGAGAATGTCAGTTTTGACAAAGAACACTGTTCATTACTAAAATTCTCTAATTGAGCTGTTAGAATGTCAGAAACAAGCTTTCTGAGCTGAGAACTGCATTTTGTGAGAAAGTGAATCAGTGGATGATGAGAATGTCAGTTTTGACAAAGAACACTGTTCATTACTAAAATGCTCCAATTGAGCTGTTAGAATGTCAGAAACAAGCTTTCTGAGCATAAAACTGCATTTTGTGACAAAGTGCATCATTGGATGATGAGAATGTCAGTTTTGACAAAGAACACTGTTCATTACTAAAATGCTCTAATTGAGCTGTTAGAATGTCAGAAACAAGCTTTCTGAGCTGAGAACTGCATTTTGTGACAAAAAGCATCAGTGGATGATGAGAATGTCAGTTTTGACAAAGAACACTGATCATTACTAAAATGCTCCGATTGAGCTGTTAGAATGTCAGAAACAAGCTTTCTGAGCTGAGAAATGCATTTTGTGACAAAGTGCTTCAGTGGATGATGAGAATGTCAGTTTTGACAAAGAACACTGTTCATTACTAAAATGCTCTAATTGAGCTGTTAGAATGTCAGAAACAAGCTTTCTGAGCTGAGAACTGCATTTTGTGACATAGTTCATCAGTGGATGATGAGAATGTCAGTTTTGACAAAGAACACTGTTCATTACTAAAATGCTCCAATTGAGCTGTTAGAATGTCAGAAACAAGCTTTCTGAGCTGAGAACCGCATTTTGTGACATAGTTCATCAATGGATGATGAGAATGTCAGTTTTGACAAAGAACTCTGTTCATTACTGAAATGCTCCAATTGAGCTGTTAGAATGTCAGAAACAAGCTTTCTGAGCTGAAAACTGCATTTTGTGACAAAAAGCATCAGTGGATGATGAGAATGTCAGTTTTGACAAAGAACACTGATCATTACTAAAATGCTCCAATTGAGCTGTTAGAATGTCAGAAACAAGCTTTCTGAGCTGAGAACTGCATTTTGTGACATAGTTCATCAGTGGATGATGAGAATGTCAGTTTTGACAAAGAACACTGTTCATTACTAAAATGCTCTAATTGAGCTGTTAGAATGTCAGAAACAAGCTTTCTGAGCTGAGAACTGCATTTTGTGACAAAGTGAATCAGTGGATGATGAGAATGTCAGTTTTGACAAAGAACACTGATCATTACTAAAATGCTCTAATTGAGCTGTTAGAATGTCAGAAACGAGCTTTCTGAGCTGAGAACTGCATTTTGTGACAAAGTGAATCAGTGGATGATGAGAATGTCACTTTTGACAAAGAACACTGATCATTACTAAAATGCTCCAATTGAGCTGTTAGAATGTCAGAAACAAGCTTTCTGAGCTGAAAACTGCATTTTTTTGACAAAGTGCATCAGTGGATGATGAGAATGTCAGTTTTGACAAAGAACACTGTTCATTACTAAAATGCTCTAATTGAGCTGTTAGAATGTCAGAAACAAGCTTTATGAGCTGAGAACTGCATTTTGTGACAGTTCATCAGTGGATGATGAGAATGTCAGTTTTGACAAAGAACACTGTTCATTACTAAAATGCTCTAATTGAGCTGTTAGAATGTCAGAAACAAGCTTTCTGAGCTGAGAACTGCATTTTGTGACATAGTTCATCAGTGGATGATGAGAATGTCAGTTTTGACAAAGAACACTGTTCATTACTAAAATGCTCTAATTGAGCTGTTAGAATGTCAGAAACAAGCTTTCTGAGCTGAGAACTGCATTTTGTGACAAAAAGCATCAGTGGATGATGAGAATGTCAGTTTTGACAAAGAACACTGTTCATTACTAAAATGCTCTAATTGAGCTGTTAGAATGTCAGAAACAAGCTTTCTGAGCTGAGAAATACATTTTGTGACAAAGTGCTTCAGTGGATGATGAGAATGTCAGTTTTGACAAAGAACACTGTTCATTACTAAAATGCTCTAATTGAGCTGTTAGAATGTCAGAAACAAGCTTTCTGAGCTGAGAACTGCATTTTGTGACATAGTTCATCAGTGGATGATGAGAATGTCAGTTTTGACAAAGAACACTGTTCATTACTAAAATGCTCCAATTGAGCTGTTAGAATGTTAGAAACAAGCTTTCTGAGCTGAGAACTGCATTTTGTGACATAGTTCATCAGTGGATGATGAGAATGTCAGTTTTGACAAAGAACTCTGTTCATTACTGAAATGCTCCAATTGAGCTGTTAGAATGTCAGAAACAAGCTTTCTGAGCTGAAAACTGCATTTTGTGACAAAAAGCATCAGTGGATGATGAGAATGTCAGTTTTGACAAAGAACACTGATCATTACTAAAATGCTCCAATTGAGCTGTTAGAATGTCAGAAACAAGCTTTCTGAGCTGAGAACTGCTTTTTGTGACAAAGTTCATCAGTGGATGATGAGAATGTCAGTTTTGACAAAGAACACTGTTCATTACTAAAATGCTCTAATTGAGCTGTTAGAATGTCAGAAACAAGCTTTCTGAGCTGAGAACTGCATTTTGTGACAAAGTTCATCAGTGGATGATGAGAATGTCAGTTTTGACAAAGAACTCTGTTCATTACTGAAATGCTCCAATTGAGCTGTTAGAATGTCATAAACAAGCTTTCTGAGCTGAGAAATGCATTTCGTGACAAAGTGCATCAGTGGATGATGAGAATGTCACTTTTGACAAAGAACACTGTTCATTACTAAAATGCTCTAATTGAGCTGTTAGAATGTTAGAAACAAGCTTTCTGAGCTGAGAACTGCATTTTGTGACAAAGTTCATCAGTGGATGATGAGAATGTCAGTTTTGACAAAGAACACTGATCATTACTAAAATGCTCCAATTGAGCTGTTAGAATGTCAGAAACAAGCTTTCTGAGCTGAGAAATGCATTTTGTGACAAAGTGCTTCAGTGGATGATGAGAATGTCAGTTTTGACAAAGAACACTGTTCATTACTAAAATGCTCTAATTGAGCTGTTAGAATGTCAGAAACAAGCTTTCTGAGCTGAGAACTGCATTTTGTGACAAAAAGCATCAGTGGATGATGAGAATGTCAGTTTTGACAAAGAACACTGATCATTACTAAAATGCTCCAATTGAGCTGTTAGAATGTCAGAAACAAGCTTTCTGAGCTGAGAAATGCATTTTGTGACAAAGTGCATCAGTGGATGATGAGAATGTCACTTTTGACAAAGAACACTGTTCATTACTAAAATGCTCTAATTGAACTGTTAGAATGTCAGAAACAAGCTTTCTGAGCTGAGAACTGCATTTTGTGACATAGTTCATCAGTGGATGATGAGAATGTCAGTTTTGACAAAGAACACTGTTCATTACTAAAATGCTCTAATTGAGCTGTTAGAATGTCAGAAACAAGCTTTCTGAGCTGAGAACTGCATTTTGTGACAAAGTGAATCAGTGGATGATGAGAATGTCAGTTTTGACAAAGAACACTGATCATCACTAAAATGCTCCAATTAAGCTGTTAGAATGTCAGAAACAAGCTTTCTGAGCTGAGAACTGCATTTTGTGACAGAGTTCATCAGTGGATGATGAGAATGTCAGTTTTGACAAAGAACACTGTTCATTACTAAAATTCTCTAATTGAGCTGTTAGAATGTCAGAAACAAGCTTTCTGAGCTGAGAACTGCATTTTGTGAGAAAGTGAATCAGTGGATGATGAGAATGTCAGTTTTGACAAAGAACACTGTTCATTACTAAAATGCTCCAATTGAGCTGTTAGAATGTCAGAAACAAGCTTTCTGAGCATAAAACTGCATTTTGTGACAAAGTGCATCATTGGATGATGAGAATGTCAGTTTTGACAAAGAACACTGTTCATTACTAAAATGCTCTAATTGAGCTGTTAGAATGTCAGAAACAAGCTTTCTGAGCTGAGAACTGCATTTTGTGACAAAAAGCATCAGTGGATGATGAGAATGTCAGTTTTGACAAAGAACACTGATCATTACTAAAATGCTCCGATTGAGCTGTTAGAATGTCAGAAACAAGCTTTCTGAGCTGAGAAATGCATTTTGTGACAAAGTGCTTCAGTGGATGATGAGAATGTCAGTTTTGACAAAGAACACTGTTCATTACTAAAATGCTCTAATTGAGCTGTTAGAATGTCAGAAACAAGCTTTCTGAGCTGAGAACTGCATTTTGTGACATAGTTCATCAGTGGATGATGAGAATGTCAGTTTTGACAAAGAACACTGTTCATTACTAAAATGCTCTAATTGAGCTGTTAGAATGTTAGAAACAAGCTTTCTGAGCTGAGAACTGCAGTTTGTGACATAGTTCATCAGTGGATGATGAGAATGTCAGTTTTGACAAAGAACACTGTTCATTACTAAAATGCTCCAATTGAGCTGTTAGAATGTCAGAAACAAGCTTTCTGAGCTGAAAACTGCATTTTGTGACAAAAAGCATCAGTGGATGATGAGAATGTCAGTTTTGACAAAGAACACTGATCATTACTAAAATGCTCCAATTGAGCTGTTAGAATGTCAGAAACAAGCTTTCTGAGCTGAGAACTGCATTTTGTGACATAGTTCATCAGTGGATGATGAGAATGTCAGTTTTGACAAAGAACACTGTTCATTACTAAAATGCTCTAATTGAGCTGTTAGAATGTCAGAAACAAGCTTTCTGAGCTGAGAACTGCATTTTGTGACAAAGTGAATCAGTGGATGATGAGAATGTCAGTTTTGACAAAGAACACTGATCATTACTAAAATGCTCCGATTGAGCTGTTAGAATGTCAGAAACAAGCTTTCTGAGCTGAGAAATGCATTTTGTGACAAAGTGCTTCAGTGGATGATGAGAATGTCAGTTTTGACAAAGAACACCGTTCATTACTAAAATGCTCTAATTGAGCTGTTAGAATGTCAGAAACAAGCTTTCTGAGCTGAGAACTGCATTTTGTGACATAGTTCATCAGTGGATGATGAGAATGTCAGTTTTGACAAAGAACACTGTTCATTACTAAAATGCTCTAATTGAGCTGTTAGAAACAAGCTTTCTGAGCTGAGAACTGCAGTTTGTGACATAGTTCATCAGTGGATGATGAGAATGTCAGTTTTGACAAAGAACACTGTTCATTACTAAAATGCTCCAATTGAGCTGTTAGAATGTCAGAAACAAGCTTTCTGAGCTGAGAACCGCATTTTGTGACATAGTTCATCAGTGGATGATGAGAATGTCAGTTTTGACAAAGAACTCTGTTCATTACTGAAATGCTCCAATTGAGCTGTTAGAATGTCAGAAACAAGCTTTCTGAGCTGAAAACTGCATTTTGTGACAAAAAGCATCAGTGGATGATGAGAATGTCAGTTTTGACAAAGAACACTGATCATTACTAAAATGCTCCAATTGAGCTGTTAGAATGTCATAAACAAGCTTTCTGAGCTGAGAACTGCATTTTGTGACATAGTTCATCAGTGGATGATGAGAATGTCAGTTTTGACAAAGAACACTGTTCATTACTAAAATGCTCTAATTGAGCTGTTAGAATGTTAGAAACAAGCTTTCTGAGCTGAGAACTGCATTTTGTGACAAAGTGCATCAGTGGATGATGAGAATGTCAGTTTTGACAAAGAACACTGTTCATTACTAAAATGCTCTAATTGAGCTGTTAGAATGTCAGAAACAAGCTTTCTGAGCTGAGAAATGCATTTTGTGACAAAGTGCTTCAGTGGATGATGAGAATGTCAGTTTTGACAAAGAACACTGTTCATTACTAAAATGCTCTAATTGAGCTGTTAGAATGTCAGAAACAAGCTTTCTGAGCTGAGAACTGCATTTTGTGACAAAAAGCATCAGTGGATGATGAGAATGTCAGTTTTGACAAAGAACACTGATCATTACTAAAATGCTCCAATTGAGCTGTTAGAATGTCAGAAACAAGCTTTCTGAGCTGAGAAATGCATTTTGTGACAAAGTGCATCAGTGGATGATGAGAATGTCACTTTTGACAAAGAACACTGTTCATTACTAAAATGCTCTAATTGAACTGTTAGAATGTCAGAAACAAGCTTTCTGAGCTGAGAACTGCATTTTGTGACATAGTTCATCAGTGGATGATGAGAATGTCAGTTTTGACAAAGAACACTGTTCATTACTAAAATGCTCTAATTGAGCTGTTAGAATGTCAGAAACAAGCTTTCTGAGCTGAGAACTGCATTTTGTGACAAAGTGAATCAGTGGATGATGAGAATGTCAGTTTTGACAAAGAACACTGTTCATTACTAAAATGCTCTAATTGAGCTGTTAGAATGTCAGAAACAAGCTTTCTGAGCTGAGAACTGCATTTTGTGACAGTTCATCAGTGGATGATGAGAATGTCAGTTTTGACAAAGAACACTGTTCATTACTAAAATGCTCTAATTGAGCTGTTAGAATGTCAGAAACAAGCTTTCTGAGCTGAGAACTGCATTTTGTGACATAGTTCATCAGTGGATGATGAGAATGTCAGTTTTGACAAATAACACTGTTCATTACTAAAATGCTCTAATTGAGCTGTTAGAATGTTAGAAACAAGCTTTCTGAGCTGAGAACTGCATTTTGTGACAAAAAGCATCAGTGGATGATGAGAATGTCAGTTTTGACAAAGAACTCTGTTCATTACTGAAATGCTCCAATTGAGCTGTTAGAATGTCAGAAACAAGCTTTCTGAGCTGAAAACTGCATTTTGTGACAAAGTGCATCAGTGGATGATGAGAATGTCACTTTTGACAAAGAACACTGTTCATTACTAAAATGCTCCAATTGAGCTGTTAGAATGTCAGAAACAAGCTTTCTGAGCTGAAAACTGCATTTTTTTGACAAAGTGCATCAGTGGATGATGAGAATGTCAGTTTTGACAAAGAACACTGATCATTACTAAAATGCTCCAATTGAGCTGTTAGAATGTCAGAAACAAGCTTTCTGAGCTGAGAAATGCATTTTGTGACAAAGTACTTCAGTGGATGATGAGAATGTCAGTTTTGACAAAGAACACTGTTCATTACTAAAATGCTCTAATTGAGCTGTTAGAATGTCAGAAACAAGCTTTCTGAGCTGAGAACTGCATTTTGTGACAAAGTTCATCAGTGGATGATGAGAATGTCAGTTTTGACAAAGAACACTATTCATTACTGAAATGCTCCAATTGAGCTGTTAGAATGTCAGAAACAAGCTTTCTGAGCTGAGAAATGCATTTTGTGACATAGTTCATCAGTGGATGATGAGAATGTCAGTTTTGACAAAGAACACTGTTCATTACTAAAATGCTCTAATTGAGCTGTTAGAATGTCAGAAACAAGCTTTCTGAGCTGAGAACTGCATTTTGTGACAAAAAGCATCAGTGGATGATGAGAATGTCAGTTTTGACAAAGAACACTGATCATTACTAAAATGCTCCAATTGAGCTGTTAGAATGTCAGAAACAAGCTTTCTGAGCCGAGAAATGCATTTTGTGACAAAGTGCATCAGTGGATGATGAGAATGTCAGTTTTGACAAAGAACACTGTTCATTACTAAAATGCTCTAATTGAACTGTTAGAATGTCAGAAACAAGCTTTCTGAGCTGAGAAATGCATTTTGTGACAAAGTACTTCAGTGGATGATGAGAATGTCAGTTTTGACAAAGAACACTGTTCATTACTAAAATGCTCTAATTGAGCTGTTAGAATGTTAGAAACAAGCTTTCTGAGCTGAGAACTGCATTTTGTGACATAGTTCATCAGTGGATGATGAGAATGTCAGTTTTGACAAAGAACACTGTTCATTACTAAAATGCTCTAATTGAACTGTTAGAATGTTAGAAACAAGCTTTCTGAGCTGAGAACTGCATTTTGTGACATAGTTCATCAGTGGATGATGAGAATGTCAGTTTTGACAAAGAACACTGTTCATTACTAAAATGCTCCAATTGAGCTGTTAGAATGTCAGAAACAAGCTTTCTGAGCTGAGAACTGCATTTTGTGACATAGTTCATCAGTGGATGATGAGAATGTCAGTTTTGACAAAGAACACTGTTCATTGCTGATATGCTCCAATTGAGCTGTTAGAATGTCAGGAACAAGCTTTCTGAGCTGAGAAATGCATTTTGTGACAAAGTGAATCAGTGGATGATGAGAATGTCAGTTTTGACAAAGAACACTGACCATTACTAAAATGCTCCGATTGAGCTGTTAGAATGTCAGAAACAAGCTTTCTGAGCTGAGAAATGCATTTTGTGACAAAGTGCTTCAGTGGATGATGAGAATGTCAGTTTTGACAAAGAACACTGTTCATTACTAAAATGCTCTAATTGAGCTGTTAGAATGTCAGAAACAAGCTTTCTGAGCTGAGAACTGCATTTTGTGACATAGTTCATCAGTGGATGATGAGAATGTCAGTTTTGACAAAGAACACTGTTCATTACTAAAATGCTCTAATTGAGCTGTTAGAATGTTAGAAACAAGCTTTCTGAGCTGAGAACTGCATTTTGTGACATAGTTCATCAGTGGATGATGAGAATGTCAGTTTTGACAAAGAACTCTGTTCATTACTGAAATGCTCCAATTGAGCTGTTAGAATGTCAGAAACAAGCTTTCTGAGCTGAAAACTGCATTTTGTGACAAAAAGCATCAGTGGATGATGAGAATGTCAGTTTTGACAAAGAACACTGATCATTACTAAAATGCTCCAATTTTGCTGTTAGAATGTCAGAAACAAGCTTTCTGAGCTGAGAACAGCTTTTTGTGACAAAGTTCATCAGTGGATGATGAGAATGTCAGTTTTGACAAAGAACACTGATCATTACTAAAATGCTCCAATTGAGCTGTTAGAATGTCAGAAACAAGCTTTCTGAGCTGAAAACTGCATTTTGTGACAAAAAGCATCAGTGGATGATGAGAATGTCAGTTTTGACAAAGAACACTGATCATTACTAAAATGCTCCAATTGAGCTGTTAGAATGTCATAAACAAGCTTTCTGAGCTGAGAAATGCATTTTGTGACAAAGTGCATCAGTGGATGATGAGAATGTCACTTTTGACAAAGAATACTGTTCATTACTAAAATGCTCTAATTGAGCTGTTAGAATGTTAGAAACAAGCTTTCTGAGCTGAGAACTGCATTTTGTGACAAAGTTCATCAGTGGATGATGAGAATGTCAGTTTTGACAAAGAACACTGATCATTACTAAAATGCTCCAATTGAGCTGTTAGAATGTCAGAAACAAGCTTTCTGAGCTGAGAAATGCATTTTGTGACAAAGTGCTTCAGTGGATGATGAGAATGTCAGTTTTGACAAAGAACACTGTTCATTACTAAAATGCTCTAATTGAGCTGTTAGAATGTCAGAAACAAGCTTTCTGAGCTGAGAACTAAATTTTGTGACAAAAAGCATCAGTGGATGATGAGAATGTCAGTTTTGACAAAGAACACTGATCATTACTAAAATGCTCCAATTGAGCTGTTAGAATGTCAGAAACAAGCTTTCTGAGCTGAGAAATGCATTTTGTGACAAAGTGCATCAGTGGATGATGAGAATGTCACTTTTGACAAAGAACACTGTTCATTACTAAAATGCTCTAATTGAACTGTTAGAATGTCAGAAACAAGCTTTCTGAGCTGAGAACTGCATTTTGTGACATAGTTCATCAGTGGATGATGAGAATGTCAGTTTTGACAAAGAACACTGTTCATTACTAAAATGCTCTAATTGAGCTGTTAGAATGTCAGAAACAAGCTTTCTGAGCTGAGAACTGCATTTTGTGACAAAGTGAATCAGTGGATGATGAGAATGTCAGTTTTGACAAAGAACACTGATCATTACTAAAATGCTCTAATTGAGCTGTTAGAATGTCAGAAACAAGCTTTCTGAGCTGAGAACTGCATTTTGTGACAAATTGAATCAGTGGATGATGAGAATGTCACTTTTGACAAAGAACACTGATCATTACTAAAATGCTCCAATTGAGCTGTTAGAATGTCAGAAACAAGCTTTCTGAGCTGAAAACTGCATTTTTTTGACAAAGTGCATCAGTGGATGATGAGAATGTCACTTTTGACAAAGAACACTGATCATTACTAAAATGCTCCAATTGAGCTGTTAGAATGTCAGAAACAAGCTTTCTGAGCTGAGAAATGCATTTTGTGACAAAGTACTTCAGTGGATGATGAGAATGTCAGTTTTGACAAAGAACACTGTTCATTACTAAAATGCTCTAATTGAGCTGTTAGAATGTCAGAAACAAGCTTTCTGAGCTGAGAACTGCATTTTGTGACAAAGTTCATCAGTGGATGATGAGAATGTCAGTTTTGACAAAGAACACTGTTCATTACTGAAATGCTCCAATTGAGCTGTTAGAATGTCAGAAACAAGCTTTCTGAGCTGAGAAATGCATTTTGTGACATAGTTCATCAGTGGATGATGAGAATGTCAGTTTTGACAAAGAACACTGTTCATTACTAAAATGCTCTAATTGAGCTGTTAGAATGTCAGAAACAAGCTTTCTGAGCTGAGAACTGCATTTTGTGACAAAAAGCATCAGTGGATGATGAGAATGTCAGTTTTGACAAAGAACACTGATCATTACTAAAATGCTCCAATTGAGCTGTTAGAATGTCAGAAACAAGCTTTCTGAGCTGAGAAATGCGTTTTGTGACAAAGTGCATCAGTGGATGATGAGAATGTCACTTTTGACAAAGAACACTGTTCATTACTAAAATGCTCTAATTGAACTGTTAGAATGTCAGAAACAAGCTTTCTGAGCTGAGAACTGCATTTTGTGACATAGTTCATCAGTGGATGATGAGAATGTCAGTTTTGACAAAGAACACTGTTCATTACTAAAATGCTCTAATTGAACTGTTAGAATGTTAGAAACAAGCTTTCTGAGCTGAGAACTGCATTTTGTGACATAGTTCATCAGTGGATGATGAGAATGTCAGTTTTGACAAAGAACACTGTTCATTACTAAAATGCTCCAATTGAGCTGTTAGAATGTCAGAAACAAGCTTTCTGAGCTGAGAACTGCATTTTGTGACATAATTCATCAGTGGATGATGAGAATGTCAGTTTTGACAAAGAACACTATTCATTGCTGATATGCTCCAATTGAGCTGTTAGAATGTCAGGAACAAGCTTTCTGAGCTGAGAAATGCATTTTGTGACAAAGTGAATCAGTGGATGATGAGAATGTCAGTTTTGACAAAGAACACTGATCATTACTAAAATGCTCCGATTGAGCTGTTAGAATGTCAGAAACAAGCTTTCTGAGCTGAGAACTGCATTTTGTGACAAAGTGCTTCAGTGGATGATGAGAATGTCAGTTTTGACAAAGAACACTGTTCATTACTAAAATGCTCTAATTGAGCTGTTAGAATGTCAGAAACAAGCTTTCTGAGCTGAGAACTGCATTTTGTGACATAGTTCATCAGTGGATGATGAGAATGTCAGTTTTGACAAAGAACACTGTTCATTACTAAAATGCTCTAATTGAGCTGTTAGAATGTCAGAAACAAGCTTTCTGAGCTGAGAACTGCATTTTGTGACATAGTTCATCAGTGGATGATGAGAATGTCAGTTTTGACAAAGAACTCTGTTCATTACTGAAATGCTCCAATTGAGCTGTTAGAATGTCAGAAACAAGCTTTCTGAGCTGAAAACTGCATTTTGTGACAAAAAGCATCAGTGGATGATGAGAATGTCAGTTTTGACAAAGAACACTGATCATTACTAAAATGCTCCAATTGAGCTGTTAGAATGTCATAAACAAGCTTTCTGAGCTGAGAAATGCATTTTGTGACAAAGTGCATCAGTGGATGATGAGAATGTCACTTTTGACAAAGAATACTGTTCATTACTAAAATGCTCTAATTGAGCTGTTAGAATGTTAGAAACAAGCTTTCTGAGCTGAGAACTGCATTTTGTGACAAAGTTCATCAGTGGATGATGAGAATGTCAGTTTTGACAAAGAACACTGATCATTACTAAAATGCTCCAATTGAGCTGTTAGAATGTCAGAAACAAGCTTTCTGAGCTGAGAAATGCATTTTGTGACAAAGTGCTTCAGTGGATGATGAGAATGTCAGTTTTGACAAAGAACACTGTTCATTACTAAAATGCTCTAATTGAGCTGTTAGAATGTCAGAAACAAGCTTTCTGAGCTGAGAACTAAATTTTGTGACAAAAAGCATCAGTGGATGATGAGAATGTCAGTTTTGACAAAGAACACTGATCATTACTAAAATGCTCCAATTGAGCTGTTAGAATGTCAGAAACAAGCTTTCTGAGCTGAGAAATGCATTTTGTGACAAAGTGCATCAGTGGATGATGAGAATGTCACTTTTGACAAAGAACACTGTTCATTACTAAAATGCTCTAATTGAACTGTTAGAATGTCAGAAACAAGCTTTCTGAGCTGAGAACTGCATTTTGTGACATAGTTCATCAGTGGATGATGAGAATGTCAGTTTTGACAAAGAACACTGTTCATTACTAAAATGCTCTAATTGAGCTGTTAGAATGTCAGAAACAAGCTTTCTGAGCTGAGAACTGCATTTTGTGACAAAGTGAATCAGTGGATGATGAGAATGTCAGTTTTGACAAAGAACACTGATCATTACTAAAATGCTCTAATTGAGCTGTTAGAATGTCAGAAACAAGCTTTCTGAGCTGAGAACTGCATTTTGTGACAAATTGAATCAGTGGATGATGAGAATGTCACTTTTGACAAAGAACACTGATCATTACTAAAATGCTCCAATTGAGCTGTTAGAATGTCAGAAACAAGCTTTCTGAGCTGAAAACTGCATTTTTTTGACAAAGTGCATCAGTGGATGATGAGAATGTCAGTTTTGACAAAGAACACTGATCATTACTAAAATGCTCCAATTGAGCTGTTAGAATGTCAGAAACAAGCTTTCTGAGCTGAGAAATGCATTTTGTGACAAAGTACTTCAGTGGATGATGAGAATGTCAGTTTTGACAAAGAACACTGTTCATTACTAAAATGCTCTAATTGAGCTGTTAGAATGTCAGAAACAAGCTTTCTGAGCTGAGAACTGCATTTTGTGACAAAGTTCATCAGTGGATGATGAGAATGTCAGTTTTGACAAAGAACACTGTTCATTACTGAAATGCTCCAATTGAGCTGTTAGAATGTCAGAAACAAGCTTTCTGAGCTGAGAAATGCATTTTGTGACATAGTTCATCAGTGGATGATGAGAATGTCAGTTTTGACAAAGAACACTGTTCATTACTAAAATGCTCTAATTGAGCTGTTAGAATGTCAGAAACAAGCTTTCTGAGCTGAGAACTGCATTTTGTGACAAAAAGCATCAGTGGATGATGAGAATGTCAGTTTTGACAAAGAACACTGATCATTACTAAAATGCTCCAATTGAGCTGTTAGAATGTCAGAAACAAGCTTTCTGAGCTGAGAAATGCATTTTGTGACAAAGTGCATCAGTGGATGATGAGAATGTCACTTTTGACAAAGAACACTGATCATTACTAAAATGCTCCAATTGAGCTGTTAGAATGTCAGAAACAAGCTTTCTGAGCTGAGAAATGCATTTTGTGACAAAGTGCTTCAGTGGATGATGAGAATGTCAGTTTTGACAAAGAACACTGTTCATTACTAAAATGCTCTAATTGAGCTGTTAGAATGTCAGAAACAAGCTTTCTGAGCTGAGAACTGCATTTTGTGACAAAAAGCATCAGTGGATGATGAGAATGTCAGTTTTGACAAAGAACACTGATCATTACTAAAATGCTCCAATTGAGCTGTTAGAATGTCAGAAACAAGCTTTCTGAGCTGAGAAATGCATTTTGTGACAAAGTGCATCAGTGGATGATGAGAATGTCACTTTTGACAAAGAACACTGATCATTACTAAAATGCTCCAATTGAGCTGTTAGAATGTCAGAAACAAGCTTTCTGAGCTGAGAAATGCATTTTGTGACAAAGTGCTTCAGTGGATGATGAGAATGTCAGTTTTGACAAAGAACACTGTTCATTACTAAAATGCTCTAATTGAGCTGTTAGAATGTCAGAAACAAGCTTTCTGAGCTGAGAACTGCATTTTGTGACAAAAAGCATCAGTGGATGATGAGAATGTCAGTTTTGACAAAGAACACTGATCATTACTAAAATGCTCCAATTGAGCTGTTAGAATGTCAGAAACAAGCTTTCTGAGCTGAGAAATGCATTTTGTGACAAAGTGCATCAGTGGATGATGAGAATGTCACTTTTGACAAAGAACACTGATCATTACTAAAATGCTCCAATTGAGCTGTTAGAATGTCAGAAACAAGCTTTCTGAGCTGAGAAATGCATTTTGTGACAAAGTGCATCAGTGGATGATGAGAATGTCACTTTTGACAAAGAACACTGTTCATTACTAAAATGCTCTAATTGAACTGTTAGAATGTCAGAAACAAGCTTTCTGAGCTGAGAACTGCATTTTGTGACATAGTTCATCAGTGGATGATGAGAATGTCAGTTTTGACAAAGAACACTGTTCATTACTAAAATGCTCTAATTGAGCTGTTAGAATGTCAGAAACAAGCTTTCTGAGCTGAGAACTGCATTTTGTGACAAAGTGAATCAGTGGATGATGAGAATGTCAGTTTTGACAAAGAACACTGATCATTACTAAAATGCTCTAATTGAGCTGTTAGAATGTCAGAAACAAGCTTTCTGAGCTGAGAACTGCATTTTGTGACAAATTGAATCAGTGGATGATGAGAATGTCACTTTTGACAAAGAACACTGATCATTACTAAAATGCTCCAATTGAGCTGTTAGAATGTCAGAAACAAGCTTTCTGAGCTGAAAACTGCATTTTTTTGACAAAGTGCATCAGTGGATGATGAGAATGTCACTTTTGACAAAGAACACTGATCATTACTAAAATGCTCCAATTGAGCTGTTAGAATGTCAGAAACAAGCTTTCTGAGCTGAGAAATGCATTTTGTGACAAAGTACTTCAGTGGATGATGAGAATGTCAGTTTTGACAAAGAACACTGTTCATTACTAAAATGCTCTAATTGAGCTGTTAGAATGTCAGAAACAAGCTTTCTGAGCTGAGAACTGCATTTTGTGACAAAGTTCATCAGTGGATGATGAGAATGTCAGTTTTGACAAAGAACACTGTTCATTACTGAAATGCTCCAATTGAGCTGTTAGAATGTCAGAAACAAGCTTTCTGAGCTGAGAAATGCATTTTGTGACATAGTTCATCAGTGGATGATGAGAATGTCAGTTTTGACAAAGAACACTGTTCATTACTAAAATGCTCTAATTGAGCTGTTAGAATGTCAGAAACAAGCTTTCTGAGCTGAGAACTGCATTTTGTGACAAAAAGCATCAGTGGATGATGAGAATGTCAGTTTTGACAAAGAACACTGATCATTACTAAAATGCTCCAATTGAGCTGTTAGAATGTCAGAAACAAGCTTTCTGAGCTGAGAAATGCGTTTTGTGACAAAGTGCATCAGTGGATGATGAGAATGTCACTTTTGACAAAGAACACTGTTCATTACTAAAATGCTCTAATTGAACTGTTAGAATGTCAGAAACAAGCTTTCTGAGCTGAGAACTGCATTTTGTGACATAGTTCATCAGTGGATGATGAGAATGTCAGTTTTGACAAAGAACACTGTTCATTACTAAAATGCTCTAATTGAACTGTTAGAATGTTAGAAACAAGCTTTCTGAGCTGAGAACTGCATTTTGTGACATAGTTCATCAGTGGATGATGAGAATGTCAGTTTTGACAAAGAACACTGTTCATTACTAAAATGCTCCAATTGAGCTGTTAGAATGTCAGAAACAAGCTTTCTGAGCTGAGAACTGCATTTTGTGACATAATTCATCAGTGGATGATGAGAATGTCAGTTTTGACAAAGAACACTGTTCATTGCTGATATGCTCCAATTGAGCTGTTAGAATGTCAGGAACAAGCTTTCTGAGCTGAGAAATGCATTTTGTGACAAAGTGAATCAGTGGATGATGAGAATGTCAGTTTTGACAAAGAACACTGATCATTACTAAAATGCTCCGATTGAGCTGTTAGAATGTCAGAAACAAGCTTTCTGAGCTGAGAACTGCATTTTGTGACAAAGTGCTTCAGTGGATGATGAGAATGTCAGTTTTGACAAAGAACACTGTTCATTACTAAAATGCTCTAATTGAGCTGTTAGAATGTCAGAAACAAGCTTTCTGAGCTGAGAACTGCATTTTGTGACATAGTTCATCAGTGGATGATGAGAATGTCAGTTTTGACAAAGAACACTGTTCATTACTAAAATGCTCTAATTGAGCTGTTAGAATGTCAGAAACAAGCTTTCTGAGCTGAGAACTGCATTTTGTGACATAGTTCATCAGTGGATGATGAGAATGTCAGTTTTGACAAAGAACTCTGTTCATTACTGAAATGCTCCAATTGAGCTGTTAGAATGTCAGAAACAAGCTTTCTGAGCTGAAAACTGCATTTTGTGACAAAAAGCATCAGTGGATGATGAGAATGTCAGTTTTGACAAAGAACACTGATCATTACTAAAATGCTCCAATTGAGCTGTTAGAATGTCATAAACAAGCTTTCTGAGCTGAGAAATGCATTTTGTGACAAAGTGCATCAGTGGATGATGAGAATGTCACTTTTGACAAAGAATACTGTACATTACTAAAATGCTCTAATTGAGCTGTTAGAATGTTAGAAACAAGCTTTCTGAGCTGAGAACTGCATTTTGTGACAAAGTTCATCAGTGGATGATGAGAATGTCAGTTTTGACAAAGAACACTGATCATTACTAAAATGCTCCAATTGAGCTGTTAGAATGTCAGAAACAAGCTTTCTGAGCTGAGAAATGCATTTTGTGACAAAGTGCTTCAGTGGATGATGAGAATGTCAGTTTTGACAAAGAACACTGTTCATTACTAAAATGCTCTAATTGAGCTGTTAGAATGTCAGAAACAAGCTTTCTGAGCTGAGAACTAAATTTTGTGACAAAAAGCATCAGTGGATGATGAGAATGTCAGTTTTGACAAAGAACACTGATCATTACTAAAATGCTCCAATTGAGCTGTTAGAATGTCAGAAACAAGCTTTCTGAGCTGAGAAATGCATTTTGTGACAAAGTGCATCAGTGGATGATGAGAATGTCACTTTTGACAAAGAACACTGTTCATTACTAAAATGCTCTAATTGAACTGTTAGAATGTCAGAAACAAGCTTTCTGAGCTGAGAACTGCATTTTGTGACATAGTTCATCAGTGGATGATGAGAATGTCAGTTTTGACAAAGAACACTGTTCATTACTAAAATGCTCTAATTGAGCTGTTAGAATGTCAGAAACAAGCTTTCTGAGCTGAGAACTGCATTTTGTGACAAAGTGAATCAGTGGATGATGAGAATGTCAGTTTTGACAAAGAACACTGATCATTACTAAAATGCTCTAATTGAGCTGTTAGAATGTCAGAAACAAGCTTTCTGAGCTGAGAACTGCATTTTGTGACAAATTGAATCAGTGGATGATGAGAATGTCACTTTTGACAAAGAACACTGATCATTACTAAAATGCTCCAATTGAGCTGTTAGAATGTCAGAAACAAGCTTTCTGAGCTGAAAACTGCATTTTTTTGACAAAGTGCATCAGTGGATGATGAGAATGTCAGTTTTGACAAAGAACACTGATCATTACTAAAATGCTCCAATTGAGCTGTTAGAATGTCAGAAACAAGCTTTCTGAGCTGAGAAATGCATTTTGTGACAAAGTACTTCAGTGGATGATGAGAATGTCAGTTTTGACAAAGAACACTGTTCATTACTAAAATGCTCTAATTGAGCTGTTAGAATGTCAGAAACAAGCTTTCTGAGCTGAGAACTGCATTTTGTGACAAAGTTCATCAGTGGATGATGAGAATGTCAGTTTTGACAAAGAACACTGTTCATTACTGAAATGCTCCAATTGAGCTGTTAGAATGTCAGAAACAAGCTTTCTGAGCTGAGAAATGCATTTTGTGACATAGTTCATCAGTGGATGATGAGAATGTCAGTTTTGACAAAGAACACTGTTCATTACTAAAATGCTCTAATTGAGCTGTTAGAATGTCAGAAACAAGCTTTCTGAGCTGAGAACTGCATTTTGTGACAAAAAGCATCAGTGGATGATGAGAATGTCAGTTTTGACAAAGAACACTGATCATTACTAAAATGCTCCAATTGAGCTGTTAGAATGTCAGAAACAAGCTTTCTGAGCTGAGAAATGCATTTTGTGACAAAGTGCATCAGTGGATGATGAGAATGTCACTTTTGACAAAGAACACTGATCATTACTAAAATGCTCCAATTGAGCTGTTAGAATGTCAGAAACAAGCTTTCTGAGCTGAGAAATGCATTTTGTGACAAAGTGCTTCAGTGGATGATGAGAATGTCAGTTTTGACAAAGAACACTGTTCATTACTAAAATGCTCTAATTGAGCTGTTAGAATGTCAGAAACAAGCTTTCTGAGCTGAGAACTGCATTTTGTGACAAAAAGCATCAGTGGATGATGAGAATGTCAGTTTTGACAAAGAACACTGATCATTACTAAAATGCTCCAATTGAGCTGTTAGAATGTCAGAAACAAGCTTTCTGAGCTGAGAAATGCATTTTGTGACAAAGTGCATCAGTGGATGATGAGAATGTCACTTTTGACAAAGAACACTGTTCATTACTAAAATGCTCTAATTGAACTGTTAGAATGTCAGAAACAAGCTTTCTGAGCTGAGAACTGCATTTTGTGACATAGTTCATCAGTGGATGATGAGAATGTCAGTTTTGACAAAGAACACTGTTCATTACTAAAATGCTCTAATTGAGCTGTTAGAATGTCAGAAACAAGCTTTCTGAGCTGAGAACTGCATTTTGTGACAAAGTGAATCAGTGGATGATGAGAATGTCAGTTTTGACAAAGAACACT
This sequence comes from Barbatula barbatula, assembly GCF_947034865.1. Lineage (NCBI taxonomy): Eukaryota > Metazoa > Chordata > Actinopteri > Cypriniformes > Nemacheilidae > Barbatula > Barbatula barbatula. The sequence goes on along the minus strand of NC_136781.1, from coordinate 18,631,886 downwards.
GATCATCACTAAAATGCTCCAATTAAGCTGTTAGAATGTCAGAAACAAGCTTTCTGAGCTGAGAACTGCATTTTGTGACATAGTTCATCAGTGGATGATGAGAATGTCAGTTTTGACAAAGAACACTGTTCATTACTGAAATGCTCAAATTGAGCTGTTAGAATGTCAGAAACAAGCTTTCTGAGCTGAGAAATGCATTTTGTGACAAAGTGCATCAGTGGATGATGAGAATGTCAGTTTTGACAAAGAACACTGTTCATTACTAAAATGCTCTAATTGAGCTGTTAGAATGTCAGAAACAAGCTTTCTGAGCTGAGAACTGCATTTTGTGACAAAGTTCATCAGTGGATGATGAGAATGTCAGTTTTGACAAAGAACACTGATCATTACTAAAATGCTCCAATTGAGCTGTTAGAATGTCAGAAACAAGCTTTCTGAGCTGAGAACTGCATTTTGTGACAAAGTGAATCAGTGGATGGATGAGAATGTCACTTTTGACAAAGAACACTGTTCATTACTGAAATGCTCCAATTGAGCTGTTAGAATGTCAGAAACAAGCTTTCTGAGCTGAAAACTGCATTTTGTGACATAGTTCATCAGTGGATGATGAGAATGTCAGTTTTGACAAAGAACACTGATCATCACTAAAATGCTCCAAGTAAGCTGTTAGAATGTCAGAAACAAGCTTTCTGAGCTGAGAACTGCATTTTGTGACACAGTTCATCAGTGGATGATGAGAATGTCAGTTTTGACAAAGAACACTGATCATTACTAAAATGCTCTAATTGAGCTGTTAGAATGTCAGAAACAAGCTTTCTGAGCTGAGAACTGCATTTTGTGACAAAGTGAATCAGTGGATGATGAGAATGTCACTTTTGACAAAGAACACTGATCATTACTAAAATGCTCCAATTGAGCTGTTAGAATGTCAGAAACAAGCTTTCTGAGCTGAAAACTGCATTTTTTTGACAAAGTGCATCAGTGGATGATGAGAATGTCAGTTTTGACAAAGAACACTGTTCATTACTAAAATGCTCTAATTGAGCTGTTAGAATGTCAGAAACAAGCTTTCTGAGCTGAGAACTGCATTTTGTGACATAGTCCATCAGTGGATGATGAGAATGTCAGTTTTGACAAAGAACACTGTTCATTACTAAAATGCTCTAATTGAGCTGTTAGAATGTCAGAAACAAGCTTTCTGAGCTGAGAACTGCATTTTGTGACAGTTCATCAGTGGATGATGAGAATGTCAGTTTTGACAAAGAACACTGTTAATTACTAAAATGCTCTAATTGAGCTGTTAGAATGTCAGAAACAAGCTTTCTGAGCTGAGAACTGCATTTTGTGACATAGTTCATCAGTGGATGATGAGAATGTCAGTTTTGACAAATAACACTGTTCATTACTAAAATGCTCTAATTGAGCTGTTAGAATGTTAGAAACAAGCTTTCTGAGCTGAGAACTGCATTTTGTGACAGTTCATCAGTGGATGATGAGAATGTCAGTTTTGACAAAGAACACTGTTAATTTCTAAAATGCTCTAATTGAGCTGTTAGAATGTCAGAAACAAGCTTTCTGAGCTGAGAACTGCATTTTGTGACATAGTTCATCAGTGGATGATGAGAATGTCAGTTTTGACAAAGAACACTGTTCATTACTAAAATGCTCCAATTGAGCTGTTAGAATGTCAGAAACAAGCTTTCTGAGCTGAGAACTGCATTTTGTGACATAGTTCATCAGTGGATGATGAGAATGTCAGTTTTGACAAAGAACACTGTTCATTGCTGATATGCTCCAATTGAGCTGTTAGAATGTCAGGAACAAGCTTTCTGAGCTGAGAAATGCATTTTGTGACAAAGTGAATCAGTGGATGATGAGAATGTCAGTTTTGACAAAGAACACTGACCATTACTAAAATGCTCCGATTGAGCTGTTAGAATGTCAGAAACAAGCTTTCTGAGCTGAGAAATGCATTTTGTGACAAAGTGCTTCAGTGGATGATGAGAATGTCAGTTTTGACAAAGAACACTGTTCATTACTAAAATGCTCTAATTGAGCTGTTAGAATGTCAGAAACAAGCTTTCTGAGCTGAGAACTGCATTTTGTGACATAGTTCATCAGTGGATGATGAGAATGTCAGTTTTGACAAAGAACACTGTTCATTACTAAAATGCTCTAATTGAGCTGTTAGAATGTTAGAAACAAGCTTTCTGAGCTGAGAACTGCATTTTGTGACAAAGTTCATCAGTGGATGATGAGAATGTCAGTTTTGACAAAGAACACTGTTCATTACTGAAATGCTCCAATTGAGCTGTTAGAATGTCAGAAACAAGCTTTCTGAGCTGAGAAATGCATTTTGTGACATAGTTCATCAGTGGATGATGAGAATGTCAGTTTTGACAAAGAACACTGTTCATTACTAAAATGCTCTAATTGAGCTGTTAGAATGTCAGAAACAAGCTTTCTGAGCTGAGAACTGCATTTTGTGACAAAAAGCATCAGTGGATGATGAGAATGTCAGTTTTGACAAAGAACACTGATCATTACTAAAATGCTCCAATTGAGCTGTTAGAATGTCAGAAACAAGCTTTCTGAGCTGAGAAATGCATTTTGTGACAAAGTGCATCAGTGGATGATGAGAATGTCACTTTTGACAAAGAACACTGATCATTACTAAAATGCTCCAATTGAGCTGTTAGAATGTCAGAAACAAGCTTTCTGAGCTGAGAAATGCATTTTGTGACAAAGTGCTTCAGTGGATGATGAGAATGTCAGTTTTGACAAAGAACACTGTTCATTACTAAAATGCTCTAATTGAGCTGTTAGAATGTCAGAAACAAGCTTTCTGAGCTGAGAACTGCATTTTGTGACAAAAAGCATCAGTGGATGATGAGAATGTCAGTTTTGACAAAGAACACTGATCATTACTAAAATGCTCCAATTGAGCTGTTAGAATGTCAGAAACAAGCTTTCTGAGCTGAGAAATGCATTTTGTGACAAAGTGCATCAGTGGATGATGAGAATGTCACTTTTGACAAAGAACACTGTTCATTACTAAAATGCTCTAATTGAACTGTTAGAATGTCAGAAACAAGCTTTCTGAGCTGAGAACTGCATTTTGTGACATAGTTCATCAGTGGATGATGAGAATGTCAGTTTTGACAAAGAACACTGTTCATTACTAAAATGCTCTAATTGAGCTGTTAGAATGTCAGAAACAAGCTTTCTGAGCTGAGAACTGCATTTTGTGACAAAGTGAATCAGTGGATGATGAGAATGTCAGTTTTGACAAAGAACACTGATCATCACTAAAATGCTCCAATTAAGCTGTTAGAATGTCAGAAACAAGCTTTCTGAGCTGAGAACTGCATTTTGTGACATAGTTCATCAGTGGATGATGAGAATGTCAGTTTTGACAAAGAACACTGTTCATTACTGAAATGCTCAAATTGAGCTGTTAGAATGTCAGAAACAAGCTTTCTGAGCTGAGAAATGCATTTTGTGACAAAGTGCATCAGTGGATGATGAGAATGTCAGTTTTGACAAAGAACACTGTTCATTACTAAAATGCTCTAATTGAGCTGTTAGAATGTCAGAAACAAGCTTTCTGAGCTGAGAACTGCATTTTGTGACAAAGTTCATCAGTGGATGATGAGAATGTCAGTTTTGACAAAGAACACTGATCATTACTAAAATGCTCCAATTGAGCTGTTAGAATGTCAGAAACAAGCTTTCTGAGCTGAGAACTGCATTTTGTGACAAAGTGAATCAGTGGATGGATGAGAATGTCACTTTTGACAAAGAACACTGTTCATTACTGAAATGCTCCAATTGAGCTGTTAGAATGTCAGAAACAAGCTTTCTGAGCTGAAAACTGCATTTTGTGACATAGTTCATCAGTGGATGATGAGAATGTCAGTTTTGACAAAGAACACTGATCATCACTAAAATGCTCCAAGTAAGCTGTTAGAATGTCAGAAACAAGCTTTCTGAGCTGAGAACTGCATTTTGTGACACAGTTCATCAGTGGATGATGAGAATGTCAGTTTTGACAAAGAACACTGATCATTACTAAAATGCTCTAATTGAGCTGTTAGAATGTCAGAAACAAGCTTTCTGAGCTGAGAACTGCATTTTGTGACAAAGTGAATCAGTGGATGATGAGAATGTCACTTTTGACAAAGAACACTGATCATTACTAAAATGCTCCAATTGAGCTGTTAGAATGTCAGAAACAAGCTTTCTGAGCTGAAAACTGCATTTTTTTGACAAAGTGCATCAGTGGATGATGAGAATGTCAGTTTTGACAAAGAACACTGTTCATTACTAAAATGCTCTAATTGAGCTGTTAGAATGTCAGAAACAAGCTTTCTGAGCTGAGAACTGCATTTTGTGACATAGTCCATCAGTGGATGATGAGAATGTCAGTTTTGACAAAGAACACTGTTCATTACTAAAATGCTCTAATTGAGCTGTTAGAATGTCAGAAACAAGCTTTCTGAGCTGAGAACTGCATTTTGTGACAGTTCATCAGTGGATGATGAGAATGTCAGTTTTGACAAAGAACACTGTTAATTACTAAAATGCTCTAATTGAGCTGTTAGAATGTCAGAAACAAGCTTTCTGAGCTGAGAACTGCATTTTGTGACATAGTTCATCAGTGGATGATGAGAATGTCAGTTTTGACAAATAACACTGTTCATTACTAAAATGCTCTAATTGAGCTGTTAGAATGTTAGAAACAAGCTTTCTGAGCTGAGAACTGCATTTTGTGACAGTTCATCAGTGGATGATGAGAATGTCAGTTTTGACAAAGAACACTGTTAATTTCTAAAATGCTCTAATTGAGCTGTTAGAATGTCAGAAACAAGCTTTCTGAGCTGAGAACTGCATTTTGTGACATAGTTCATCAGTGGATGATGAGAATGTCAGTTTTGACAAAGAACACTGTTCATTACTAAAATGCTCCAATTGAGCTGTTAGAATGTCAGAAACAAGCTTTCTGAGCTGAGAACTGCATTTTGTGACATAGTTCATCAGTGGATGATGAGAATGTCAGTTTTGACAAAGAACACTGTTCATTGCTGATATGCTCCAATTGAGCTGTTAGAATGTCAGGAACAAGCTTTCTGAGCTGAGAAATGTATTTTGTGACAAAGTGAATCAGTGGATGATGAGAATGTCAGTTTTGACAAAGAACACTGACCATTACTAAAATGCTCCGATTGAGCTGTTAGAATGTCAGAAACAAGCTTTCTGAGCTGAGAAATGCATTTTGTGACAAAGTGCTTCAGTGGATGATGAGAATGTCAGTTTTGACAAAGAACACTGTTCATTACTAAAATGCTCTAATTGAGCTGTTAGAATGTCAGAAACAAGCTTTCTGAGCTGAGAACTGCATTTTGTGACATAGTTCATCAGTGGATGATGAGAATGTCAGTTTTGACAAAGAACACTGTTCATTACTAAAATGCTCTAATTGAGCTGTTAGAATGTTAGAAACAAGCTTTCTGAGCTGAGAACTGCATTTTGTGACATAGTTCATCAGTGGATGATGAGAATGTCAGTTTTGACAAAGAACTCTGTTCATTACTGAAATGCTCCAATTGAGCTGTTAGAATGTCAGAAACAAGCTTTCTGAGCTGAAAACTGCATTTTGTGACAAAAAGCATCAGTGGATGATGAGAATGTCAGTTTTGACAAAGAACACTGATCATTACTAAAATGCTCCAATTTTGCTGTTAGAATGTCAGAAACAAGCTTTCTGAGCTGAGAACAGCTTTTTGTGACAAAGTTCATCAGTGGATGATGAGAATGTCAGTTTTGACAAAGAACACTGTTCATTACTAAAATGCTCTAATTGAGCTGTTAGAATGTCAGAAACAAGCTTTCTGAGCTGAGAACTGCATTTTGTGACATAGTTCATCAGTGGATGATGAGAATGTCAGTTTTGACAAAGAACACTGTTCATTACTAAAATGCTCTAATTGAGCTGTTAGAATGTCAGAAACAAGCTTTCTGAGCTGAGAACTGCATTTTGTGACATAGTTCATCAGTGGATGATGAGAATGTCAGTTTTGACAAAGAACTCTGTTCATTACTGAAATGCTCCAATTGAGCTGTTAGAATGTCAGAAACAAGCTTTCTGAGCTGAAAACTGCATTTTGTGACAAAAAGCATCAGTGGATGATGAGAATGTCAGTTTTGACAAAGAACACTGATCATTACTAAAATGCTCCAATTGAGCTGTTAGAATGTCATAAACAAGCTTTCTGAGCTGAGAAATGCATTTTGTGACAAAGTACATCAGTGGATGATGAGAATGTCACTTTTGACAAAGAATACTGTTCATTACTAAAATGCTCTAATTGAGCTGTTAGAATGTTAGAAACAAGCTTTCTGAGCTGAGAACTGCATTTTGTGACAAAGTTCATCAGTGGATGATGAGAATGTCAGTTTTGACAAAGAACACTGTTAATTACTAAAATGCTCTAATTGAGCTGTTAGAATGTCAGAAACAAGCTTTCTGAGCTGAGAACTGCATTTTGTGACATAGTTCATCAGTGGATGATGAGAATGTCAGTTTTGACAAATAACACTGTTCATTACTAAAATGCTCTAATTGAGCTGTTAGAATGTTAGAAACAAGCTTTCTGAGCTGAGAACTGCATTTTGTGACAGTTCATCAGTGGATGATGAGAATGTCAGTTTTGACAAAGAACACTGTTAATTACTAAAATGCTCTAATTGAGCTGTTAGAATGTCAGAAACAAGCTTTCTGAGCTGAGAACTGCATTTTGTGACATAGTTCATCAGTGGATGATGAGAATGTCAGTTTTGACAAAGAACACTGTTCATTACTAAAATGCTCCAATTGAGCTGTTAGAATGTCAGAAACAAGCTTTCTGAGCTGAGAACTGCATTTTGTGACATAGTTCATCAGTGGATGATGAGAATGTCAGTTTTGACAAAGAACACTGTTCATTGCTGATATGCTCCAATTGAGCTGTTAGAATGTCAGGAACAAGCTTTCTGAGCTGAGAAATGCATTTTGTGACAAAGTGAATCAGTGGATGATGAGAATGTCAGTTTTGACAAAGAACACTGACCATTACTAAAATGCTCCGATTGAGCTGTTAGAATGTCAGAAACAAGCTTTCTGAGCTGAGAAATGCATTTTGTGACAAAGTGCTTCAGTGGATGATGAGAATGTCAGTTTTGACAAAGAACACTGTTCATTACTAAAATGCTCTAATTGAGCTGTTAGAATGTCAGAAACAAGCTTTCTGAGCTGAGAACTGCATTTTGTGACATAGTTCATCAGTGGATGATGAGAATGTCAGTTTTGACAAAGAACACTGTTCATTACTAAAATGCTCTAATTGAGCTGTTAGAATGTTAGAAACAAGCTTTCTGAGCTGAGAACTGCATTTTGTGACATAGTTCATCAGTGGATGATGAGAATGTCAGTTTTGACAAAGAACTCTGTTCATTACTGAAATGCTCCAATTGAGCTGTTAGAATGTCAGAAACAAGCTTTCTGAGCTGAAAACTGCATTTTGTGACAAAAAGCATCAGTGGATGATGAGAATGTCAGTTTTGACAAAGAACACTGATCATTACTAAAATGCTCCAATTTTGCTGTTAGAATGTCAGAAACAAGCTTTCTGAGCTGAGAACAGCTTTTTGTGACAAAGTTCATCAGTGGATGATGAGAATGTCAGTTTTGACAAAGAACACTGTTCATTACTAAAATGCTCTAATTGAGCTGTTAGAATGTCAGAAACAAGCTTTCTGAGCTGAGAACTGCATTTTGTGACAAAGTTCATCAGTGGATGATGAGAATGTCAGTTTTGACAAAGAACTCTGTTCATTACTGAAATGCTCCAATTGAGCTGTTAGAATGTCAGAAACAAGCTTTCTGAGCTGAAAACTGCATTTTGTGACAAAAAGCATCAGTGGATGATGAGAATGTCAGTTTTGACAAAGAACACTGATCATTACTAAAATGCTCCAATTGAGCTGTTAGAATGTCATAAACAAGCTTTCTGAGCTGAGAAATGCATTTTGTGACAAAGTGCATCAGTGGATGATGAGAATGTCACTTTTGACAAAGAATACTGTTCATTACTAAAATGCTCTAATTGAGCTGTTAGAATGTTAGAAACAAGCTTTCTGAGCTGAGAACTGCATTTTGTGACAAAGTTCATCAGTGGATGATGAGAATGTCAGTTTTGACAAAGAACACTGATCATTACTAAAATGCTCCAATTGAGCTGTTAGAATGTCAGAAACAAGCTTTCTGAGCTGAGAAATGCATTTTGTGACAAAGTGCTTCAGTGGATGATGAGAATGTCAGTTTTGACAAAGAACACTGTTCATTACTAAAATGCTCTAATTGAGCTGTTAGAATGTCAGAAACAAGCTTTCTGAGCTGAGAACTAAATTTTGTGACAAAAAGCATCAGTGGATGATGAGAATGTCAGTTTTGACAAAGAACACTGATCATTACTAAAATGCTCCAATTGAGCTGTTAGAATGTCAGAAACAAGCTTTCTGAGCTGAGAAATGCATTTTGTGACAAAGTGCATCAGTGGATGATGAGAATGTCACTTTGGACAAAGAACACTGTTCATTACTAAAATGCTCTAATTGAACTGTTAGAATGTCAGAAACAAGCTTTCTGAGCTGAGAACTGCATTTTGTGACATAGTTCATCAGTGGATGATGAGAATGTCAGTTTTGACAAAGAACACTGTTCATTACTAAAATGCTCTAATTGAGCTGTTAGAATGTCAGAAACAAGCTTTCTGAGCTGAGAACTGCATTTTGTGACAAAGTGAATCAGTGGATGATGAGAATGTCAGTTTTGACAAAGAACACTGATCATTACTAAAATGCTCTAATTGAGCTGTTAGAATGTCAGAAACAAGCTTTCTGAGCTGAGAACTGCATTTTGTGACAAATTGAATCAGTGGATGATGAGAATGTCACTTTTGACAAAGAACACTGATCATTACTAAAATGCTCCAATTGAGCTGTTAGAATGTCAGAAACAAGCTTTCTGAGCTGAAAACTGCATTTTTTTGACAAAGTGCATCAGTGGATGATGAGAATGTCAGTTTTGACAAAGAACACTGATCATTACTAAAATGCTCCAATTGAGCTGTTAGAATGTCAGAAACAAGCTTTCTGAGCTGAGAAATGCATTTTGTGACAAAGTACTTCAGTGGATGATGAGAATGTCAGTTTTGGCAAAGAACACTGTTCATTACTAAAATGCTCTAATTGAGCTGTTAGAATGTCAGAAACAAGCTTTCTGAGCTGAGAACTGCATTTTGTGACAAAGTTCATCAGTGGATGATGAGAATGTCAGTTTTGACAAAGAACACTGTTCATTACTGAAATTCTCCAATTGAGCTGTTAGAATGTCAGAAACAAGCTTTCTGAGCTGAGAAATGCATTTTGTGACATAGTTCATCAGTGGATGATGAGAATGTCAGTTTTGACAAAGAACACTGTTCATTACTAAAATGCTCTAATTGAGCTGTTAGAATGTCAGAAACAAGCTTTCTGAGCTGAGAACTGCATTTTGTGACAAAAAGCATCAGTGGATGATGAGAATGTCAGTTTTGACAAAGAACACTGATCATTACTAAAATGCTCCAATTGAGCTGTTAGAATGTCAGAAACAAGCTTTCTGAGCTGAGAAATGCGTTTTGTGACAAAGTGCATCAGTGGATGATGAGAATGTCACTTTTGACAAAGAACACTGTTCATTACTAAAATGCTCTAATTGAACTGTTAGAATGTCAGAAACAAGCTTTCTGAGCTGAGAACTGCATTTTGTGACATAGTTCATCAGTGGATGATGAGAATGTCAGTTTTGACAAAGAACACTGTTCATTACTAAAATGCTCTAATTGAACTGTTAGAATGTCAGAAACAAGCTTTCTGAGCTGAGAACTGCATTTTGTGACATAATTCATCAGTGGATGATGAGAATGTCAGTTTTGACAAAGAACACTGTTCATTGCTGATATGCTCCAATTGAGCTGTTAGAATGTCAGGAACAAGCTTTCTGAGCTGAGAAATGCATTTTGTGACAAAGTGAATCAGTGGATGATGAGAATGTCAGTTTTGACAAAGAACACTGATCATTACTAAAATGCTCCGATTGAGCTGTTAGAATGTCAGAAACAAGCTTTCTGAGCTGAGAACTGCATTTTGTGACAAAGTGCTTCAGTGGATGATGAGAATGTCAGTTTTGACAAAGAACACTGTTCATTACTAAAATGCTCTAATTGAGCTGTTAGAATGTCAGAAACAAGCTTTCTGAGCTGAGAACTGCATTTTGTGACATAGTTCATCAGTGGATGATGAGAATGTCAGTTTTGACAAAGAACACTGTTCATTACTAAAATGCTCTAATTGAGCTGTTAGAATGTCAGAAACAAGCTTTCTGAGCTGAGAACTGCATTTTGTGACATAGTTCATCAGTGGATGATGAGAATGTCAGTTTTGACAAAGAACTCTGTTCATTACTGAAATGCTCCAATTGAGCTGTTAGAATGTCAGAAACAAGCTTTCTGAGCTGAAAACTGCATTTTGTGACAAAAAGCATCAGTGGATGATGAGAATGTCAGTTTTGACAAAGAACACTGATCATTACTAAAATGCTCCAATTGAGCTGTTAGAATGTCATAAACAAGCTTTCTGAGCTGAGAAATGCATTTTGTGACAAAGTGCATCAGTGGATGATGAGAATGTCACTTTTGACAAAGAATACTGTTCATTACTAAAATGCTCTAATTGAGCTGTTAGAATGTTAGAAACAAGCTTTCTGAGCTGAGAACTGCATTTTGTGACAAAGTTCATCAGTGGATGATGAGAATGTCAGTTTTGACAAAGAACACTGATCATTACTAAAATGCTCCAATTGAGCTGTTAGAATGTCAGAAACAAGCTTTCTGAGCTGAGAAATGCATTTTGTGACAAAGTGCTTCAGTGGATGATGAGAATGTCAGTTTTGACAAAGAACACTGTTCATTACTAAAATGCTCTAATTGAGCTGTTAGCATGTCAGAAACAAGCTTTCTGAGCTGAGAACTAAATTTTGTGACAAAAAGCATCAGTGGATGATGAGAATGTCAGTTTTGACAAAGAACACTGATCATTACTAAAATGCTCCAATTGAGCTGTTAGAATGTCAGAAACAAGCTTTCTGAGCTGAGAAATGCATTTTGTGACAAAGTGCATCAGTGGATGATGAGAATGTCACTTTTGACAAAGAACACTGTTCATTACTAAAATGCTCTAATTGAACTGTTAGAATGTCAGAAACAAGCTTTCTTGAGCTGAGAACTGCATTTTGTGACATAGTTCATCAGTGGATGATGAGAATGTCAGTTTTGACAAAGAACACTGTTCATTACTAAAATGCTCTAATTGAGCTGTTAGAATGTCAGAAACAAGCTTTCTGAGCTGAGAACTGCATTTTGTGACAAAGTGAATCAGTGGATGATGAGAATGTCAGTTTTGACAAAGAACACTGATCATTACTAAAATGCTCTAATTGAGCTGTTAGAATGTCAGAAACAAGCTTTCTGAGCTGAGAACTGCATTTTGTGACAAATTGAATCAGTGGATGATGAGAATGTCACTTTTGACAAAGAACACTGATCATTACTAAAATGCTCCAATTGAGCTGTTAGAATGTCAGAAACAAGCTTTCTGAGCTGAAAACTGCATTTTTTTGACAAAGTGCATCAGTGGATGATGAGAATGTCAGTTTTGACAAAGAACACTGATCATTACTAAAATGCTCCAATTGAGCTGTTAGAATGTCAGAAACAAGCTTTCTGAGCTGAGAAATGCATTTTGTGACAAAGTACTTCAGTGGATGATGAGAATGTCAGTTTTGACAAAGAACACTGTTCATTACTAAAATGCTCTAATTGAGCTGTTAGAATGTCAGAAACAAGCTTTCTGAGCTGAGAACTGCATTTTGTGACAAAAAGCATCAGTGGATGATGAGAATGTCAGTTTTGACAAAGAACACTGATCATTACTAAAATGCTCCAATTGAGCTGTTAGAATGTCAGAAACAAGCTTTCTGAGCTGAGAAATGCATTTTGTGACAAAGTGCATCAGTGGATGATGAGAATGTCACTTTTGACAAAGAACACTGATCATTACTAAAATGCTCCAATTGAGCTGTTAGAATGTCAGAAACAAGCTTTCTGAGCTGAGAAATGCATTTTGTGACAAAGTGCTTCAGTGGATGATGAGAATGTCAGTTTTGACAAAGAACACTGATCATCACTAAAATGCTCCAATTAAGCTGTTAGAATGTCAGAAACAAGCTTTCTGAGCTGAGAACTGCATTTTGTGACATAGTTCATCAGTGGATGATGAGAATGTCAGTTTTGACAAAGAACACTGTTCATTACTGAAATGCTCAAATTGAGCTGTTAGAATGTCAGAAACAAGCTTTCTGAGCTGAGAAATGCATTTTGTGACAAAGTGCATCAGTGGATGATGAGAATGTCAGTTTTGACAAAGAACACTGTTCATTACTAAAATGCTCTAATTGAGCTGTTAGAATGTCAGAAACAAGCTTTCTGAGCTGAGAACTGCATTTTGTGACAAAGTGAATCAGTGGATGATGAGAATGTCAGTTTTGACAAAGAACACTGATCATTACTAAAATGCTCCAATTGAGCTGTTAGAATGTCAGAAACAAGCTTTCTGAGCTGAGAACTGCATTTTGTGACAAAGTGAATCAGTGGATGGATGAGAATGTCACTTTTGACAAAGAACACTGTTCATTACTGAAATGCTCCAATTGAGCTGTTAGAATGTCAGAAACAAGCTTTCTGAGCTGAAAACTGCATTTTGTGACATAGTTCATCAGTGGATGATGAGAATGTCAGTTTTGACAAAGAACACTGATCATCACTAAAATGCTCCAAGTAAGCTGTTAGAATGTCAGAAACAAGCTTTCTGAGCTGAGAACTGCATTTTGTGACACAGTTCATCAGTGGATGATGAGAATGTCAGTTTTGACAAAGAACACTGATCATTACTAAAATGCTCTAATTGAGCTGTTAGAATGTCAGAAACAAGCTTTCTGAGCTGAGAACTGCATTTTGTGACAAAGTGAATCAGTGGATGATGAGAATGTCACTTTTGACAAAGAACACTGATCATTACTAAAATGCTCCAATTGAGCTGTTAGAATGTCAGAAACAAGCTTTCTGAGCTGAAAACTGCATTTTTTTGACAAAGTGCATCAGTGGATGATGAGAATGTCAGTTTTGACAAAGAACACTGTTCATTACTAAAATGCTCCAATTGAGCTGTTAGAATGTCAGAAACAAGCTTTCTGAGCTGAGAACTGCATTTTGTGACATAATTCATCAGTGGATGATGAGAATGTCAGTTTTGACAAAGAACACTGTTCATTGCTGATATGCTCCAATTGAGCTGTTAGAATGTCAGGAACAAGCTTTCTGAGCTGAGAAATGCATTTTGTGACAAAGTGAATCAGTGGATGATGAGAATGTCAGTTTTGACAAAGAACACTGATCATTACTAAAATGCTCCGATTGAGCTGTTAGAATGTCAGAAACAAGCTTTCTGAGCTGAGAACTGCATTTTGTGACAAAGTGCTTCAGTGGATGATGAGAATGTCAGTTTTGACAAAGAACACTGTTCATTACTAAAATGCTCTAATTGAGCTGTTAGAATGTCAGAAACAAGCTTTCTGAGCTGAGAACTGCATTTTGTGACATAGTTCATCAGTGGATGATGAGAATGTCAGTTTTGACAAAGAACACTGTTCATTACTAAAATGCTCTAATTGAGCTGTTAGAATGTCAGAAACAAGCTTTCTGAGCTGAGAACTGCATTTTGTGACATAGTTCATCAGTGGATGATGAGAATGTCAGTTTTGACAAAGAACTCTGTTCATTACTGAAATGCTCCAATTGAGCTGTTAGAATGTCAGAAACAAGCTTTCTGAGCTGAAAACTGCATTTTGTGACAAAAAGCATCAGTGGATGATGAGAATGTCAGTTTTGACAAAGAACACTGATCATTACTAAAATGCTCTAATTGAGCTGTTAGAATGTCAGAAACAAGCTTTCTGAGCTGAGAACTGCATTTTGTGACAAATTGAATCAGTGGATGATGAGAATGTCACTTTTGACAAAGAACACTGATCATTACTAAAATGCTCCAATTGAGCTGTTAGAATGTCAGAAACAAGCTTTCTGAGCTGAAAACTGCATTTTTTTGACAAAGTGCATCAGTGGATGATGAGAATGTCAGTTTTGACAAAGAACACTGATCATTACTAAAATGCTCCAATTGAGCTGTTAGAATGTCAGAAACAAGCTTTCTGAGCTGAGAAATGCATTTTGTGACAAAGTACTTCAGTGGATGATGAGAATGTCAGTTTTGACAAAGAACACTGTTCATTACTAAAATGCTCTAATTGAGCTGTTAGAATGTCAGAAACAAGCTTTCTGAGCTGAGAACTGCATTTTGTGACAAAGTTCATCAGTGGATGATGAGAATGTCAGTTTTGACAAAGAACACTGTTCATTACTGAAATGCTCCAATTGAGCTGTTAGAATGTCAGAAACAAGCTTTCTGAGCTGAGAAATGCATTTTGTGACATAGTTCATCAGTGGATGATGAGAATGTCAGTTTTGACAAAGAACACTGTTCATTACTAAAATGCTCTAATTGAGCTGTTAGAATGTCAGAAACAAGCTTTCTGAGCTGAGAACTGCATTTTGTGACAAAAAGCATCAGTGGATGATGAGAATGTCAGTTTTGACAAAGAACACTGATCATTACTAAAATGCTCCAATTGAGCTGTTAGAATGTCAGAAACAAGCTTTCTGAGCTGAGAAATGCATTTTGTGACAAAGTGCATCAGTGGATGATGAGAATGTCACTTTTGACAAAGAACACTGATCATTACTAAAATGCTCCAATTGAGCTGTTAGAATGTCAGAAACAAGCTTTCTGAGCTGAGAAATGCATTTTGTGACAAAGTGCTTCAGTGGATGATGAGAATGTCAGTTTTGACAAAGAACACTGTTCATTACTAAAATGCTCTAATTGAGCTGTTAGAATGTCAGAAACAAGCTTTCTGAGCTGAGAACTGCATTTTGTGACAAAAAGCATCAGTGGATGATGAGAATGTCAGTTTTGACAAAGAACACTGATCATTACTAAAATGCTCCAATTGAGCTGTTAGAATGTCAGAAACAAGCTTTCTGAGCTGAGAAATGCATTTTGTGACAAAGTGCATCAGTGGATGATGAGAATGTCACTTTTGACAAAGAACACTGTTCATTACTAAAATGCTCTAATTGAACTGTTAGAATGTCAGAAACAAGCTTTCTGAGCTGAGAACTGCATTTTGTGACATAGTTCATCAGTGGATGATGAGAATGTCAGTTTTGACAAAGAACACTGTTCATTACTAAAATGCTCTAATTGAGCTGTTAGAATGTCAGAAACAAGCTTTCTGAGCTGAGAACTGCATTTTGTGACAAAGTGAATCAGTGGATGATGAGAATGTCAGTTTTGACAAAGAACACTGATCATCACTAAAATGCTCCAATTAAGCTGTTAGAATGTCAGAAACAAGCTTTCTGAGCTGAGAACTGCATTTTGGGACATAGTTCATCAGTGGATGATGAGAATGTCAGTTTTGACAAAGAACACTGTTCATTACTGAAATGCTCAAATTGAGCTGTTAGAATGTCAGAAACAAGCTTTCTGAGCTGAGAAATGCATTTTGTGACAAAGTGCATCAGTGGATGATGAGAATGTCAGTTTTGACAAAGAACACTGTTCATTACTAAAATGCTCTAATTGAGCTGTTAGAATGTCAGAAACAAGCTTTCTGAGCTGAGAACTGCATTTTGTGACAAAGTTCATCAGTGGATGATGAGAATGTCAGTTTTGACAAAGAACACTGATCATTACTAAAATGCTCCAATTGAGCTGTTAGAATGTCAGAAACAAGCTTTCTGAGCTGAGAACTGCATTTTGTGACAAAGTGAATCAGTGGATGGATGAGAATGTCACTTTTGACAAAGAACACTGTTCATTACTGAAATGCTCCAATTGAGCTGTTAGAATGTCAGAAACAAGCTTTCTGAGCTGAAAACTGCATTTTGTGACATAGTTCATCAGTGGATGATGAGAATGTCAGTTTTGACAAAGAACACTGATCATCACTAAAATGCTCCAAGTAAGCTGTTAGAATGTCAGAAACAAGCTTTCTGAGCTGAGAACTGCATTTTGTGACACAGTTCATCAGTGGATGATGAGAATGTCAGTTTTGACAAAGAACACTGATCATTACTAAAATGCTCTAATTGAGCTGTTAGAATGTCAGAAACAAGCTTTCTGAGCTGAGAACTGCATTTTGTGACAAAGTGAATCAGTGGATGATGAGAATGTCACTTTTGACAAAGAACACTGATCATTACTAAAATGCTCCAATTGAGCTGTTAGAATGTCAGAAACAAGCTTTCTGAGCTGAAAACTGCATTTTTTTGACAAAGTGCATCAGTGGATGATGAGAATGTCAGTTTTGACAAAGAACACTGTTCATTACTAAAATGCTCTAATTGAGCTGTTAGAATGTCAGAAACAAGCTTTCTGAGCTGAGAACTGCATTTTGTGACATAGTCCATCAGTGGATGATGAGAATGTCAGTTTTGACAAAGAACACTGTTCATTACTAAAATGCTCTAATTGAGCTGTTAGAATGTCAGAAACAAGCTTTCTGAGCTGAGAACTGCATTTTGTGACAGTTCATCAGTGGATGATGAGAATGTCAGTTTTGACAAAGAACACTGTTAATTACTAAAATGCTCTAATTGAGCTGTTAGAATGTCAGAAACAAGCTTTCTGAGCTGAGAACTGCATTTTGTGACATAGTTCATCAGTGGATGATGAGAATGTCAGTTTTGACAAATAACACTGTTCATTACTAAAATGCTCTAATTGAGCTGTTAGAATGTTAGAAACAAGCTTTCTGAGCTGAGAACTGCATTTTGTGACAAAAAGCATCAGTGGATGATGAGAATATCAGTTTTGACAAAGAACTCTGTTCATTACTGAAATGCTCCAATTGAGCTGTTAGAATGTCAGAAACAAGCTTTCTGAGCTGAAAACTGCATTTTGTGACAAAAAGCATCAGTGGATGATGAGAATGTCAGTTTTGACAAAGAACACTGATCATTACTAAAATGCTCCAATTGAGCTGTTAGAATGTCAGAAACAAGCTTTCTGAGCTGAGAACTGCTTTTTGTGACAAAGTTCATCAGTGGATGATGAGAATGTCAGTTTTGACAAAGAACACTGTTCATTACTAAAATGCTCTAATTGAGCTGTTAGAATGTCAGAAACAAGCTTTCTGAGCTGAGAACTGCATTTTGTGACAAAGTTCATCAGTGGATGATGAGAATGTCAGTTTTGACAGAGAACTCTGTTCATTACTGAAATGCTCCAATTGAGCTGTTAGAATGTCAGAAACAAGCTTTCTGAGCTGAAAACTGCATTTTGTGACAAAAAGCATCAGTGGATGATGAGAATGTCAGTTTTGACAAAGAACACTGATCATTACTAAAATGCTCCAATTGAGCTGTTAGAATGTCAGAAACAAGCTTTCTGAGCTGAGAACTGCTTTTTGTGACAAAGTTCATCAGTGGATGATGAGAATGTAAGTTTTGACAAAGAACACTGTTCATTACTAAAATGCTCTAATTGAGCTGTTAGAATGTCAGAAACAAGCTTTCTGAGCTGAGAACTGCATTTTGTGACAAAGTTCATCAGTGGATGATGAGAATGTCAGTTTTGACAAAGAACTCTGTTCATTACTGAAATGCTCCAATTGAGCTGTTAGAATGTCAGAAACAAGCTTTCTGAGCTGAAAACTGCATTTTGTGACAAAATGCATCAGTGGATGATGAGAATGTCAGTTTTGACAAAGAACACTGATCATTACTAAAATGCTCCAATTGAGCTGTTAGAATGTCATAAACAAGCTTTCTGAGCTGAGAAATGCATTTTGTGACAAAGTGCATCAGTGGATGATGAGAATGTCACTTTTGACAAAGAACACTGTTCATTACTAAAATGCTCCAATTGAGCTGTTAGAATGTCAGAAACAAGCTTTCTGAGCTGAAAACTGCATTTTTTTGACAAAGTGCATCAGTGGATGATGAGAATGTCAGTTTTGACAAAGAACACTGATCATTACTAAAATGCTCCAATTGAGCTGTTAGAATGTCAGAAACAAGCTTTCTGAGCTGAGAAATGCATTTTGTGACAAAGTACTTCAGTGGATGATGAGAATGTCAGTTTTGACAAAGAACACTGTTCATTACTAAAATGCTCTAATTGAGCTGTTAGAATGTCAGAAACAAGCTTTCTGAGCTGAGAACTGCATTTTGTGACAAAGTTCATCAGTGGATGATGAGAATGTCAGTTTTGACAAAGAACACTGTTCATTACTAAAATGCTCTAATTGAGCTGTTAGAATGTTAGAAACAAGCTTTCTGAGCTGAGAACTGCATTTTGTGACATAGTTCATCAGTGGATGATGAGAATGTCAGTTTTGACAAAGAACTCTGTTCATTACTGAAATGCTCCAATTGAGCTGTTAGAATGTCAGAAACAAGCTTTCTGAGCTGAAAACTGCATTTTGTGACAAAAAGCATCAGTGGATGATGAGAATGTCAGTTTTGACAAAGAACACTGATCATTACTAAAATGCTCCAATTTTGCTGTTAGAATGTCAGAAACAAGCTTTCTGAGCTGAGAACAGCTTTTTGTGACAAAGTTCATCAGTGGATGATGAGAATGTCAGTTTTGACAAAGAACACTGTTCATTACTAAAATGCTCTAATTGAGCTGTTAGAATGTCAGAAACAAGCTTTCTGAGCTGAGAACTGCATTTTGTGACAAAGTTCATCAGTGGATGATGAGAATGTCAGTTTTGACAAAGAACTCTGTTCATTACTGAAATGCTCCAATTGAGCTGTTAGAATGTCAGAAACAAGCTTTCTGAGCTGAAAACTGCATTTTGTGACAAAAAGCATCAGTGGATGATGAGAATGTCAGTTTTGACAAAGAACACTGATCATTACTAAAATGCTCCAATTGAGCTGTTAGAATGTCATAAACAAGCTTTCTGAGCTGAGAAATGCATTTTGTGACAAAGTGCATCAGTGGATGATGAGAATGTCACTTTTGACAAAGAATACTGTTCATTACTAAAATGCTCTAATTGAGCTGTTAGAATGTTAGAAACAAGCTTTCTGAGCTGAGAACTGCATTTTGTGACAAAGTTCATCAGTGGATGATGAGAATGTCAGTTTTGACAAAGAACACTGATCATTACTAAAATGCTCCAATTGAGCTGTTAGAATGTCAGAAACAAGCTTTCTGAGCTGAGAAATGCATTTTGTGACAAAGTGCTTCAGTGGATGATGAGAATGTCAGTTTTGACAAAGAACACTGTTCATTACTAAAATGCTCTAATTGAGCTGTTAGAATGTCAGAAACAAGCTTTCTGAGCTGAGAACTAAATTTTGTGACAAAAAGCATCAGTGGATGATGAGAATGTCAGTTTTGACAAAGAACACTGATCATTACTAAAATGCTCCAATTGAGCTGTTAGAATGTCAGAAACAAGCTTTCTGAGCTGAGAAATGCATTTTGTGACAAAATGCATCAGTGGATGATGAGAATGTCACTTTTGACAAAGAACACTGTTCATTACTAAAATGCTCTAATTGAACTGTTAGAATGTCAGAAACAAGCTTTCTGAGCTGAGAACTGCATTTTGTGACATAGTTCATCAGTGGATGATGAGAATGTCAGTTTTGACAAAGAACACTGTTCATTACTAAAATGCTCTAATTGAGCTGTTAGAATGTCAGAAACAAGCTTTCTGAGCTGAGAACTGCATTTTGTGACAAAGTGAATCAGTGGATGATGAGAATGTCAGTTTTGACAAAGAACACTGTTCATTACTAAAATGCTCTAATTGAACTGTTAGAATGTCAGAAACAAGCTTTCTGAGCTGAGAACTGCATTTTGTGACATAGTTCATCAGTGGATGATGAGAATGTCAGTTTTGACAAAGAACACTGTTCATTACTAAAATGCTCTAATTGAGCTGTTAGAATGTCAGAAACAAGCTTTCTGAGCTGAGAACTGCATTTTGTGACATAGTTCATCAGTGGATGATGAGAATGTCAGTTTTGACAAAGAACACTGTTCATTACTAAAATGCTCTAATTGAGCTGTTAGAATGTCAGAAACAAGCTTTCTGAGCTGAGAAATGCATTTTGTGACAAAGTGCATCAGTGGATGATGAGAATGTCACTTTTGACAAAGAACACTGTTCATTACTAAAATGCTCTAATTGAACTGTTAGAATGTCAGAAACAAGCTTTCTGAGCTGAGAACTGCATTTTGTGACATAGTTCATCAGTGGATGATGAGAATGTCAGTTTTGACAAAGAACACTGTTCATTACTAAAATGCTCTAATTGAGCTGTTAGAATGTCAGAAACAAGCTTTCTGAGCTGAGAACTGCATTTTGTGACATAGTTCATCAGTTGATGATGAGAATGTCAGTTTTGACAAAGAACACTGTTCATTACTAAAATGCTCTAATTGAGCTGTTAGAATGTCAGAAACAAGCTTTCTGAGCTGAGAACTGCATTTTGTGACAAATTGAATCAGTGGATGATGAGAATGTCACTTTTGACAAAGAACACTGATCATTACTAAAATGCTCCAATTGAGCTGTTAGAATGTCAGAAACAAGCTTTCTGAGCTGAAAACTGCATTTTTTTGACAAAGTGCATCAGTGGATGATGAGAATGTCAGTTTTGACAAAGAACACTGATCATTACTAAAATGCTCCAATTGAGCTGTTAGAATGTCAGAAACAAGCTTTCTGAGCTGAGAAATGCATTTTGTGACAAAGTTCATCAGTGGATGATGAGAATGTCAGTTTTGACAAAGAACACTGTTCATTACTGAAATGCTCCAATTGAGCTGTTAGAATGTCAGAAACAAGCTTTCTGAGCTGAGAAATGCATTTTGTGACATAGTTCATCAGTGGATGATGAGAATGTCAGTTTTGACAAAGAACACTGTTCATTACTAAAATGCTCTAATTGAGCTGTTAGAATGTCAGAAACAAGCTTTCTGAGCTGAGAACTGCATTTTGTGACAAAAAGCATCAGTGGATGATGAGAATGTCAGTTTTGACAAAGAACACTGATCATTACTAAAATGCTCCAATTGAGCTGTTAGAATGTCAGAAACAAGCTTTCTGAGCTGAGAAATGCATTTTGTGACAAAGTGCATCAGTGGATGATGAGAATGTCAGTTTTGACAAAGAACACTGTTCATTACTAAAATGCTCTAATTGAACTGTTAGAATGTCAGAAACAAGCTTTCTGAGCTGAGAACTGCATTTTGTGACATAGTTCATCAGTGGATGATGAGAATGTCAGTTTTGACAAAGAACACTGTTCATTACTAAAATGCTCTAATTGAACTGTTAGAATTTTAGAAACAAGCTTTCTGAGCTGAGAACTGCATTTTGTGACATAGTTCATCAGTGGATGATGAGAATGTCAGTTTTGACAAAGAACACTGTTCATTACTAAAATGCTCCAATTGAGCTGTTAGAATGTCAGAAACAAGCTTTCTGAGCTGAGAACTGCATTTTGTGACATAGTTCATCAGTGGATGATGAGAATGTCAGTTTTGACAAAGAACACTGTTCATTGCTGATATGCTCCAATTGAGCTGTTAGAATGTCAGGAACAAGCTTTCTGAGCTGAGAAATGCATTTTGTGACAAAGTGAATCAGTGGATGATGAGAATGTCAGTTTTGACAAAGAACACTGATCATTACTAAAATGCTCCGATTGAGCTGTTAGAATGTCAGAAACAAGCTTTCTGAGCTGAGAAATGCATTTTGTGACAAAGTGCTTCAGTGGATGATGAGAATGTCAGTTTTGACAAAGAACACTGTTCATTACTAAAATGCTCTAATTGAGCTGTTAGAATGTCAGAAACAAGCTTTCTGAGCTGAGAACTGCATTTTGTGACATAGTTCATCAGTGGATGATGAGAATGTCAGTTTTGACAAAGAACTCTGTTCATTACTGAAATGCTCCAATTGAGCTGTTAGAATGTCAGAAACAAGCTTTCTGAGCTGAAAACTGCATTTTGTGACAAAAAGCATCAGTGGATGATGAGAATGTCAGTTTTGACAAAGAACACTGATCATTACTAAAATGCTCCAATTGAGCTGTTAGAATGTCAGAAACAAGCTTTCTGAGCTGAGAACAGCTTTTTATGACAAAGTTCATCAGTGGATGATGAGAATGTCAGTTTTGACAAAGAACACTGTTCATTACTAAAATGCTCTAATTGAGCTGTTAGAATGTCAGAAACAAGCTTTCTGAGCTGAGAACTGCATTTTGTGACAAAGTTCATCAGTGGATGATGAGAATGTCAGTTTTGACAAAGAACTCTGTTCATTACTGAAATGCTCCAATTGAGCTGTTAGAATGTCAGAAACAAGCTTTCTGAGCTGAAAACTGAATTTTGTGACAAAAAGCATCAGTGGATGATGAGAATGTCAGTTTTGACAAAGAACACTGATCATTACTAAAATGCTCCAATTGAGCTGTTAGAATGTCATAAACAAGCTTTCTGAGCTGAGAAATGCATTTTGTGACAAAGTGCATCAGTGGATGATGAGAATGTCACTTTTGACAAAGAACACTGTTCATTACTAAAATGCTCTAATTGAGCTGTTAGAATGTTAGAAACAAGCTTTCTGAGCTGAGAACTGCATTTTGTGACAAAGTTCATCAGTGGATGATGAGAATGTCAGTTTTGACAAAGAACACTGATCATTACTAAAATGCTCCAATTGAGCTGTTAGAATGTCAGAAACAAGCTTTCTGAGCTGAGAAATGCATTTTGTGACAAAGTGCTTCAGTGGATGATGAGAATGTCAGTTTTGACAAAGAACACTGTTCATTACTGAAATGCTCCAATTGAGCTGTTAGAATGTCAGAAACAAGCTTTCTGAGCTGAGAAATGCATTTTGTGACATAGTTCATCAGTGGATGATGAGAATGTCAGTTTTGACAAAGAACACTGTTCATTACTAAAATGCTCTAATTGAGCTGTTAGAATGTCAGAAACAAGCTTTCTGAGCTGAGAACTGCATTTTGTGACAAAAAGCATCAGTGGATGATGAGAATGTCAGTTTTGACAAAGAACACTGATCATTACTAAAATGCTCCAATTGAGCTGTTAGAATGTCAGAAACAAGCTTTCTGAGCTGAGAAATGCATTTTGTGACAAAGTGCATCAGTGGATGATGAGAATGTCAGTTTTGACAAAGAACACTGTTCATTACTAAAATGCTCTAATTGAACTGTTAGAATGTCAGAAACAAGCTTTCTGAGCTGAGAACTGCATTTTGTGACATAGTTCATCAGTGGATGATGAGAATGTCAGTTTTGACAAAGAACACTGTTCATTACTAAAATGCTCTAATTGAACTGTTAGAATTTTAGAAACAAGCTTTCTGAGCTGAGAACTGCATTTTGTGACATAGTTCATCAGTGGATGATGAGAATGTCAGTTTTGACAAAGAACACTGTTCATTACTAAAATGCTCCAATTGAGCTGTTAGAATGTCAGAAACAAGCTTTCTGAGCTGAGAACTGCATTTTGTGACATAGTTCATCAGTGGATGATGAGAATGTCAGTTTTGACAAAGAACACTGTTCATTGCTGATATGCTCCAATTGAGCTGTTAGAATGTCAGGAACAAGCTTTCTGAGCTGAGAAATGCATTTTGTGACAAAGTGAATCAGTGGATGATGAGAATGTCAGTTTTGACAAAGAACACTGATCATTACTAAAATGCTCCGATTGAGCTGTTAGAATGTCAGAAACAAGCTTTCTGAGCTGAGAAATGCATTTTGTGACAAAGTGCTTCAGTGGATGATGAGAATGTCAGTTTTGACAAAGAACACTGTTCATTACTAAAATGCTCTAATTGAGCTGTTAGAATGTCAGAAACAAGCTTTCTGAGCTGAGAACTGCATTTTGTGACATAGTTCATCAGTGGATGATGAGAATGTCAGTTTTGACAAAGAACTCTGTTCATTACTGAAATGCTCCAATTGAGCTGTTAGAATGTCAGAAACAAGCTTTCTGAGCTGAAAACTGCATTTTGTGACAAAAAGCATCAGTGGATGATGAGAATGTCAGTTTTGACAAAGAACACTGATCATTACTAAAATGCTCCAATTGAGCTGTTAGAATGTCAGAAACAAGCTTTCTGAGCTGAGAACAGCTTTTTATGACAAAGTTCATCAGTGGATGATGAGAATGTCAGTTTTGACAAAGAACACTGTTCATTACTAAAATGCTCTAATTGAGCTGTTAGAATGTCAGAAACAAGCTTTCTGAGCTGAGAACTGCATTTTGTGACAAAGTTCATCAGTGGATGATGAGAATGTCAGTTTTGACAAAGAACTCTGTTCATTACTGAAATGCTCCAATTGAGCTGTTAGAATGTCAGAAACAAGCTTTCTGAGCTGAAAACTGAATTTTGTGACAAAAAGCATCAGTGGATGATGAGAATGTCAGTTTTGACAAAGAACACTGATCATTACTAAAATGCTCCAATTGAGCTGTTAGAATGTCATAAACAAGCTTTCTGAGCTGAGAAATGCATTTTGTGACAAAGTGCATCAGTGGATGATGAGAATGTCACTTTTGACAAAGAACACTGTTCATTACTAAAATGCTCTAATTGAGCTGTTAGAATGTTAGAAACAAGCTTTCTGAGCTGAGAACTGCATTTTGTGACAAAGTTCATCAGTGGATGATGAGAATGTCAGTTTTGACAAAGAACACTGATCATTACTAAAATGCTCCAATTGAGCTGTTAGAATGTCAGAAACAAGCTTTCTGAGCTGAGAAATGCATTTTGTGACAAAGTGCTTCAGTGGATGATGAGAATGTCAGTTTTGACAAAGAACACTGTTCATTACTAAAATGCTCTAATTGAGCTGTTAGAATGTCAGAAACAAGCTTTCTGAGCTGAGAACTAAATTTTGTGACAAAAAGCATCAGTGGATGATGAGAATGTCAGTTTTGACAAAGAACACTGATCATTACTAAAATGCTCCAATTGAGCTGTTAGAATGTCAGAAACAAGCTTTCTGAGCTGAGAAATGCATTTTGTGACAAAGTGCATCAGTGGATGATGAGAATGTCACTTTTGACAAAGAACACTGTTCATTACTAAAATGCTCTAATTGAACTGTTAGAATTTCAGAAACAAGCTTTCTGAGCTGAGAACTGCATTTTGTGACATAGTTCATCAGTGGATGATGAGAATGTCAGTTTTGACAAAGAACACTGTTCATTACTAAAATGCTCTAATTGAGCTGTTAGAATGTCAGAAACAAGCTTTCTTAGCTGAGAACTGCATTTTGTGACAAAGTGAATCCGTGGATGATGAGAATGTCAGTTTTGACAAAGAACACTGATCATTACTAAAATGCTCTAATTGAGCTGTTAGAATGTCAGAAACAAGCTTTCTGAGCTGAGAACTGCATTTTGTGACAAATTGAATCAGTGGATGATGAGAATGTCACTTTTGACAAAGAACACTGATCATTACTAAAATGCTCCAATTGAGCTGTTAGAATGTCAGAAACAAGCTTTCTGAGCTGAAAACTGCATTTTTTTGACAAAGTGCATCAGTGGATGATGAGAATGTCAGTTTTGACAAAGAACACTGATCATTACTAAAATGCTCCAATTGAGCTGTTAGAATGTCAGAAACAAGCTTTCTGAGCTGAGAAATGCATTTTGTGACAAAGTACTTCAGTGGATGATGAGAATGTCAGTTTTGACAAAGAACACTGTTCATTACTAAAATGCTCTAATTGAGCTGTTAGAATGTCAGAAACAAGCTTTCTGAGCTGAGAACTGCATTTTGTGACAAAGTTCATCAGTGGATGATGAGAATGTCAGTTTTGACAAAGAACACTGTTCATTACTGAAATGCTCCAATTGAGCTGTTAGAATGTCAGAAACAAGCTTTCTGAGCTGAGAAATGCATTTTGTGACATAGTTCATCAGTGGATGATGAGAATGTCAGTTTTGACAAAGAACACTGTTCATTACTAAAATGCTCTAATTGAGCTGTTAGAATGTCAGAAACAAGCTTTCTGAGCTGAGAACTGCATTTTGTGACAAAAAGCATCAGTGGATGATGAGAATGTCAGTTTTGACAAAGAACACTGTTCATTACTAAAATGCTCCAATTGAGCTGTTAGAATGTCAGAAACAAGCTTTCTGAGCTGAGAACTGCATTTTGAGACATAGTTCATCAGTGGATGATGAGAATGTCAGTTTTGACAAAGAACACTGTTCATTACTAAAATGCTCTAATTGAGCTGTTAGAATGTTAGAAACAAGCTTTCTGAGCTGAGAACTGCATTTTGTGACATAGTTCATCAGTGGATGATGAGAATGTCAGTTTTGACAAAGAACACTGTTCATTACTAAAATGCTCCAATTGAGCTGTTAGAATGTCAGAAACAAGCTTTCTGAGCTGAGAACCGCATTTTGTGACATAGTTCATCAGTGGATGATGAGAATGTCAGTTTTGACAAAGAACTCTGTTCATTACTGAAATGCTCCAATTGAGCTGTTAGAATGTCAGAAACAAGCTTTCTGAGCTGAAAACTGCATTTTGTGACAAAAAGCATCAGTGGATGATGAGAATGTCAGTTTTGACAAAGAACACTGATCATTACTAAAATGCTCCAATTGAGCTGTTAGAATGTCAGAAACAAGCTTTCTGAGCTGAGAACTGCATTTTGTGACAAAGTTCATCAGTGGATGATGAGAATGTCAGTTTTGACAAAGAACTCTGTTCATTACTGAAATGCTCCAATTGAGCTGTTAGAATGTCAGAAACAAGCTTTCTGAGCTGAAAACTGCATTTTGTGACAAAAAGCATCAGTGGATGATGAGAATGTCAGTTTTGACAAAGAACACTGATCATTACTAAAATGCTCCAATTGAGCTGTTAGAATGTCATAAACAAGCTTTCTGAGCTGAGAAATGCATTTTGTGACAAAGTGCATCAGTGGATGATGAGAATGTCAGTTTTGACAAAGAACACTGATCATTACTAAAATGCTCCAATTGAGCTGTTAGAATGTCAGAAACAAGCTTTCTGAGCTGAGAAATGCATTTTGTGACAAAGTGCTTCAGTGGATGATGAGAATGTCAGTTTTGACAAAGAACACTGTTCATTACTAAAATGCTCTAATTGAGCTGTTAGAATGTCAGAAACAAGCTTTCTGAGCTGAGAACTGCATTTTGTGACAAAAAGCATCAGTGGATGATGAGAATGTCAGTTTTGACAAAGAACACTGATCATTACTAAAATGCTCCAATTGAGCTGTTAGAATGTCAGAAACAAGCTTTCTGAGCTGAGAACTGCATTTTGTGACAAAGTTCTTCAGTGGATGATGAGAATGTCAGTTTTGACAAAGAACACTGTTCATTACTAAAATTCTCTAATTGAGCTGTGAGAATGTCAGAAACAAGCTTTCTGAGCTGAGAACTGCATTTTGTGAGAAATTGAATCAGTGGATGATGAGAATGTCAGTTTTGACAAAGAACACTGTTCATTACTAAAATGCTCCAATTGAGCTGTTAGAATGTCAGAAACAAGCTTTCTGAGCATAAAACTGCATTTTGTGACAAAGTGCATCAGTGGATGATGAGAATGTCAGTTTTGACAAAGAACACTGTTCATTACTAAAATGCTCTAATTGAGCTGTTAGAATGTCAGAAACAAGCTTTCTGAGCTGAGAACTGCATTTTGTGACAAAAAGCATCAGTGGATGATGAGAATGTCAGTTTTGACAAAGAACACTGATCATTACTAAAATGCTCCAATTGAGCTGTTAGAATGTCAGAAACAAGCTTTCTGAGCTGAGAACTGCATTTTGTGACAAAGTGCTTCAGTGGATGATGAGAATGTCAGTTTTGACAAAGAACACTGTTCATTACTAAAATTCTCTAATTGAGCTGTTAGAATGTCAGAAACAAGCTTTCTGAGCTGAGAACTGCATTTTGTGAGAAATTGAATCAGTGGATGATGAGAATGTCAGTTTTGACAAAGAACACTGTTCATTACTAAAATGCTCCAATTGAGCTGTTAGAATGTCAGAAACAAGCTTTCTGAGCATAAAACTGCATTTTGTGACAAAGTGCATCAGTGGATGATGAGAATGTCAGTTTTGACAAAGAACACTGTTCATTACTAAAATGCTCTAATTGAGCTGTTAGAATGTCAGAAACAAGCTTTCTGAGCTGAGAACTGCATTTTGTGACAAAAAGCATCAGTGGATGATGAGAATGTCAGTTTTGACAAAGAACACTGATCATTACTAAAATGCTCCGATTGAGCTGTTAGAATGTCAGAAACAAGCTTTCTGAGCTGAGAAATGCATTTTGTGACAAAGTGCTTCAGTGGATGATGAGAATGTCAGTTTTGACAAAGAACACTGTTCATTACTAAAATGCTCTAATTGAGCTGTTAGAATGTCAGAAACAAGCTTTCCGAGCTGAGAACTGCATTTTGTGACATAGTTCATCAGTGGATGATGAGAATGTCAGTTTTGACAAAGAACACTGTTCATTACTAAAATGCTCTAATTGAGCTGTTAGAATGTTAGAAACAAGCTTTCTGAGCTGAGAACTGCTTTTGTGACATAGTTCATCAGTGGATGATGAGAATGTCAGTTTTGACAAAGAACACTGTTCATTACTAAAATGCTCCAATTGAGCTGTTAGAATGTCAGAAACAAGCTTTCTGAGCTGAGAACCGCATTTTGTGACATAGTTCATCAGTGGATGATGAGAATGTCAGTTTTGACAAAGAACTCTGTTCATTACTGAAATGCTCCAATTGAGC
Source organism: Barbatula barbatula (assembly GCF_947034865.1). NCBI lineage: Eukaryota > Metazoa > Chordata > Actinopteri > Cypriniformes > Nemacheilidae > Barbatula > Barbatula barbatula. The sequence goes on along the minus strand of NC_136781.1, from coordinate 18,602,773 downwards.
TGTTAGAATGTCAGAAACAAGCTTTCTGAGCTGAAAACTGCATTTTGTGACAAAAAGCATCAGTGGATGATGAGAATGTCAGTTTTGACAAAGAACACTGATCATTACTAAAATGCTCCAATTGAGCTGTTAGAATGTCAGAAACAAGCTTTCTGAGCTGAGAACTGCATTTAGTGACATAGTTCATCAGTGGATGATGAGAATGTCAGTTTTGACAAAGAACACTGTTCATTACTAAAATGCTCTAATTGAGCTGTTAGAATGTCAGAAACAAGCTTTCTGAGCTGAAAACTGCATTTTGTGACAAAGTGAATCAGTGGATGATGAGAATGTCAGTTTTGACAAAGAACACTGATCATTACTAAAATGCTCTAATTGAGCTGTTAGAATGTCAGAAACAAGCTTTCTGAGCTGAGAACTGCATTTTGTGACAAAGTGAATCAGTGGATGATGAGAATGTCACTTTTGACAAAGAACACTGATCATTACTGAAATGCTCCAATTGAGCTGTTAGAATGTCAGAAACAAGCTTTCTGAGCTGAAAACTGCATTTTTTTGACAAAGTGCATCAGTGGATGATGAGAATGTCAGTTTTGACAAAGAACACTGTTCATTACTAAAATGCTCTAATTGAGCTGTTAGAATGTCAGAAACAAGCTTTCTGAGCTGAGAACTGCATTTTGTGACATAGTTCATCAGTGGATGATGAGAATGTCAGTTTTGACAAAGAACACTGTTCATTACTAAAATGCTCTAATTGAGCTGTTAGAATGTCAGAAACAAGCTTTCTGAGCTGAGAACTGCATTTTGTGACATAGTTCATCAGTGGATTGATGAGAATGTCAGTTTTGACAAAGAACACTGTTCATTACTAAAATGCTCTAATTGAGCTTTTAGAATGTTAGAAACAAGCTTTCTGAGCTGAGAACTGCTTTTGTGACATAGTTCATCAGTGGATGATGAGAATGTCAGTTTTGACAAAGAACACTGTTCATTACTAAAATGCTCCGATTGAGCTGTTAGAATGTCAGAAACAAGCTTTCTGAGCTGAGAAATGCATTTTGTGACAAAGTGCTTCAGTGGATGATGAGAATGTCAGTTTTGACAAAGAACACTGTTCATTACTAAAATGCTCTAATTGAGCTGTTAGAATGTCAGAAACAAGCTTTCTGAGCTGAGAACTGCATTTTGTGACATAGTTCATCAGTGGATGATGAGAATGTCAGTTTTGACAAAGAACACTGTTCATTACTAAAATGCTCTAATTGAGCTGTTAGAATGTTAGAAACAAGCTTTCTGAGCTGAGAACTGCTTTTGTGACATAGTTCATCAGTGGATGATGAGAATGTCAGTTTTGACAAAGAACACTGTTCATTACTAAAATGCTCCAATTGAGCTGTTAGAATGTCAGAAACAAATTTTCTGAGCTGAGAACCGCATTTTGTGACATAGTTCATCAGTGGATGATGAGAATGTCAGTTTTGACAAAGAACTCTGTTCATTACTGAAATGCTCCAATTGAGCTGTTAGAATGTCAGAAACAAGCTTTCTGAGCTGAAAACTGCATTTTGTGACAAAAAGCATCAGTGGATGATGAGAATGTCAGTTTTGACAAAGAACACTGATCATTACTAAAATGCTCCAATTGAGCTGTTAGAATGTCAGAAACAAGCTTTCTGAGCTGAGAACTGCATTTTGTGACATAGTTCATCAGTGGATGATGAGAATGTCAGTTTTGACAAAGAACACTGTTCATTACTAAAATGCTCTAATTGAGCTGTTAGAATGTCAGAAACAAGCTTTCTGAGCTGAAAACTGCATTTTGTGACAAAGTGAATCAGTGGATGATGAGAATGTCAGTTTTGACAAAGAACACTGATCATTACTAAAATGCTCTAATTGAGCTGTTAGAATGTCAGAAACAAGCTTTCTGAGCTGAGAACTGCATTTTGTGACAAAGTGAATCAGTGGATGATGAGAATGTCAGTTTTGACAAAGAACACTGATCATTACTAAAATGCTCCAATTGAGCTGTTAGAATGTCAGAAACAAGCTTTCTGAGCTGAAAACTGCATTTTCTTGACAAAGTGCATCAGTGGATGATGAGAATGTCAGTTTTGACAAAGAACACTGTTCATTACTAAAATGCTCTAATTGAGCTGTTAGAATGTCAGAAACAAGCTTTCTGAGCTGAGAACTGCATTTTGTGACATAGTTCATCAGTGGATGATGAGAATGTCAGTTTTGACAAAGAACACTGTTCATTACTAAAATGCTCTAATTGAGCTGTTAGAATGTCAGAAACAAGCTTTCTGAGCTGAGAACTGCATTTTGTGACATAGTTCATCAGTGGATTGATGAGAATGTCAGTTTTGACAAAGAACACTGTTCATTACTAAAATGCTCTAAATGAGCTGTTAGAATGTCAGAAACAAGCTTTCTGAGCTGAGAACTGCATTTTGTGACAAAAAGCATCAGTGGATGATGAGAATGTCACTTTTGACAAAGAACACTGTTCATTACTGAAATGCTCCAATTGAGCTGTTAGAATGTCAGAAACAAGCTTTCTGAGCTCAGAACTGCATTTTGTGACAAAGTTCATCAGTGGATGATGAGAATGTCAGTTTTGACAAAGAACACTGTTCATTACTAAAATGCTCTAATTGAGCTGTTAGAATGTCAGAAACAAGCTTTCTGAGCTGAGAACTGCATTTTGTGACAAAGTTCGTCAGTGGATGATGAGAATGTCAGTTTTGACAAAGAACTCTGTTCATTACTAAAATGCTCTAATTGAGCTGTTAGAATGTCAGAAACAAGCTTTCTGAGCTGAAAACTGCATTTTGTGACAAAAAGCATCAGTGGATGATGAGAATGTCAGTTTTGACAAAGAACACTGATCATTACTAAAATGCTCCAATTGAGCTGTTAGAATGTCATAAACAAGCTTTCTGAGCTGAGAAATGCATTTTGTGACAAAGTGCATCAGTGGATGATGAGAATGTCAGTTTTGACAAAGAACACTGTTCATTACTAAAATGCTCTAATTGAGCTGTTAGAATGTCAGAAACAAGCTTTCTGAGCTGAGAACTGCATTTTGTGACAAAGTGCTTCAGTGGATGATGAGAATGTCAGTTTTGACAAAGAACACTGTTCATTACTAAAATGCTCTAATTGAGCTGTTAGAATGTCAGAAACAAGCTTTCTGAGCTGAGAACTGCATTTTGTGACATAGTTCATCAGTGGATGATGAGAATGTCAGTTTTGACAAAGAACTCTGTTCATTACTGAAATGCTCCAATTGAGCTGTTAGAATGTCAGAAACAAGCTTTCTGAGCTGAAAACTGCATTTTGTGACAAAAAGCATCAGTGGATGATGAGAATGTCAGTTTTGACAAAGAACACTGATCATTACTAAAATGCTCCAATTGAGCTGTTAGAATGTCAGAAACAAGCTTTCTGAGCTGAGAACAGCTTTTTATGACAAAGTTCATCAGTGGATGATGAGAATGTCAGTTTTGACAAAGAACACTGTTCATTACTAAAATGCTCTAATTGAGCTGTTAGAATGTCAGAAACAAGCTTTCTGAGCTGAGAACTGCATTTTGTGACAAAGTTCATCAGTGGATGATGAGAATGTCAGTTTTGACAAAGAACTCTGTTCATTACTGAAATGCTCCAATTGAGCTGTTAGAATGTCAGAAACAAGCTTTCTGAGCTGAAAACTGAATTTTGTGACAAAAAGCATCAGTGGATGATGAGAATGACAGTTTTGACAAAGAACACTGATCATTACTAAAATGCTCCAATTGAGCTGTTAGAATGTCATAAACAAGCTTTCTGAGCTGAGAAATGCATTTTGTGACAAAGTGCATCAGTGGATGATGAGAATGTCAGTTTTGACAAAGAACACTGTTCATTACTAAAATGCTCTAATTGAGCTGTTAGAATGTTAGAAACAAGCTTTCTGAGCTGAGAACTGCATTTTGTGACAAAGTTCATCAGTGGATGATGAGAATGTCAGTTTTGACAAAGAACACTGATCATTACTAAAATGCTCCAATTGAGCTGTTAGAATGTCAGAAACAAGCTTTCTGAGCTGAGAAATGCATTTTGTGACAAAGTGCTTCAGTGGATGATGAGAATGTCAGTTTTGACAAAGAACACTGTTCATTACTAAAATGCTCTAATTGAGCTGTTAGAATGTCAGAAACAAGCTTTCTGAGCTGAGAACTAAATTTTGTGACAAAAAGCATCAGTGGATGATGAGAATGTCAGTTTTGACAAAGAACACTGATCATTACTAAAATGCTCTAATTGAGCTGTTAGAATGTCAGAAACAAGCTTTCTGAGCTGAGAACTGCATTTTGTGACAAATTGAATCAGTGGATGATGAGAATGTCACTTTTGACAAAGAACACTGATCATTACTAAAATGCTCCAATTGAGCTGTTAGAATGTCAGAAACAAGCTTTCTGAGCTGAAAACTGCATTTTTTTGACAAAGTGCATCAGTGGATGATGAGAATGTCAGTTTTGACAAAGAACACTGATCATTACTAAAATGCTCCAATTGAGCTGTTAGAATGTCAGAAACAAGCTTTCTGAGCTGAGAAATGCATTTTGTGACAAAGTACTTCAGTGGATGATGAGAATGTCAGTTTTGACAAAGAACACTGTTCATTACTAAAATGCTCTAATTGAGCTGTTAGAATGTCAGAAACAAGCTTTCTGAGCTGAGAACTGCATTTTGTGACAAAGTTCATCAGTGGATGATGAGAATGTCAGTTTTGACAAAGAACACTGTTCATTACTGAAATGCTCCAATTGAGCTGTTAGAATGTCAGAAACAAGCTTTCTGAGCTGAAAAATGCATTTTGTGACATAGTTCATCAGTGGATGATGAGAATGTCAGTTTTGACAAAGAACACTGTTCATTACTAAAATGCTCTAATTGAGCTGTTAGAATGTCAGAAACAAGCTTTCTGAGCTGAGAACTGCATTTTGTGACAAAAAGCATCAGTGGATGATGAGAATGTCAGTTTTGACAAAGAACACTGTTCATTACTAAAATGCTCCAATTGAGCTGTTAGAATGTCAGAAACAAGCTTTCTGAGCTGAGAACTGCATTTTGTGACATAGTTCATCAGTGGATGATGAGAATGTCAGTTTTGACAAAGAACACTGTTCATTACTAAAATGCTCTAATTGAGCTGTTAGAATGTTAGAAACAAGCTTTCTGAGCTGAGAACTGCATTTTGTGACATAGTTCATCAGTGGATGATGAGAATGTCAGTTTTGACAAAGAACACTGTTCATTACTAAAATGCTCCAATTGAGCTGTTAGAATGTCAGAAACAAGCTTTCTGAGCTGAGAACCGCATTTTGTGACATAGTTCATCAGTGGATGATGAGAATGTCAGTTTTGACAAAGAACTCTGTTCATTACTGAAATGCTCCAATTGAGCTGTTAGAATGTCAGAAACAAGCTTTCTGAGCTGAAAACTGCATTTTGTGACAAAAAGCATCAGTGGATGATGAGAATGTCAGTTTTGACAAAGAACACTGATCATTACTAAAATGCTCCAATTGAGCTGTTAGAATGTCAGAAACAAGCTTTCTGAGCTGAGAACTGCATTTTGTGACAAAGTTCATCAGTGGATGATGAGAATGTCAGTTTTGACAAAGAACTCTGTTCATTACTGAAATGCTCCAATTGAGCTGTTAGAATGTCAGAAACAAGCTTTCTGAGCTGAAAACTGCATTTTGTGACAAAAAGCATCAGTGGATGATGAGAATGTCAGTTTTGACAAAGAACACTGATCATTACTAAAATGCTCCAATTGAGCTGTTAGAATGTCATAAACAAGCTTTCTGAGCTGAGAAATGCATTTTGTGACAAAGTGCATCAGTGGATGATGAGAATGTCAGTTTTGACAAAGAACACTGATCATTACTAAAATGCTCCAATTGAGCTGTTAGAATGTCAGAAACAAGCTTTCTGAGCTGAGAAATGCATTTTGTGACAAAGTGCTTCAGTGGATGATGAGAATGTCAGTTTTGACAAAGAACACTGTTCATTACTAAAATGCTCTAATTGAGCTGTTAGAATGTCAGAAACAAGCTTTCTGAGCTGAGAACTGCATTTTGTGACAAAAAGCATCAGTGGATGATGAGAATGTCAGTTTTGACAAAGAACACTGATCATTACTAAAATGCTCCAATTGAGCTGTTAGAATGTCAGAAACAAGCTTTCTGAGCTGAGAACTGCATTTTGTGACAAAGTTCTTCAGTGGATGATGAGAATGTCAGTTTTGACAAAGAACACTGTTCATTACTAAAATTCTCTAATTGAGCTGTGAGAATGTCAGAAACAAGCTTTCTGAGCTGAGAACTGCATTTTGTGAGAAATTGAATCAGTGGATGATGAGAATGTCAGTTTTGACAAAGAACACTGTTCATTACTAAAATGCTCCAATTGAGCTGTTAGAATGTCAGAAACAAGCTTTCTGAGCATAAAACTGCATTTTGTGACAAAGTGCATCAGTGGATGATGAGAATGTCAGTTTTGACAAAGAACACTGTTCATTACTAAAATGCTCTAATTGAGCTGTTAGAATGTCAGAAACAAGCTTTCTGAGCTGAGAACTGCATTTTGTGACAAAAAGCATCAGTGGATGATGAGAATGTCAGTTTTGACAAAGAACACTGATCATTACTAAAATGCTCCAATTGAGCTGTTAGAATGTCAGAAACAAGCTTTCTGAGCTGAGAACTGCATTTTGTGACAAAGTGCTTCAGTGGATGATGAGAATGTCAGTTTTGACAAAGAACACTGTTCATTACTAAAATGCTCTAATTGAGCTGTTAGAATGTCAGAAACAAGCTTTCTGAGCTGAGAACTGCATTTTGTGACAAAAAGCATCAGTGGATGATGAGAATGTCAGTTTTGACAAAGAACACTGATCATTACTAAAATGCTCCAATTGAGCTGTTAGAATGTCAGAAACAAGCTTTCTGAGCTGAGAAATGCATTTTGTGACAAAGTGCATCAGTGGATGATGAGAATGTCACTTTTGACAAAGAACACTGTTCATTACTAAAATGCTCTAATTGAACTGTTAGAATGTCAGAAACAAGCTTTCTGAGCTGAGAACTGCATTTTGTGACATAGTTCATCAGTGGATGATGAGAATGTCAGTTTTGACAAAGAACACTGTTCATTACTAAAATGCTCTAATTGAGCTGTTAGAATGTCAGAAACAAGCTTTCTGAGCTGAGAACTGCATTTTGTGACAAAGTGAATCAGTGGATGATGAGAATGTCAGTTTTGACAAAGAACACTGATCATCACTAAAATGCTCCAATTAAGCTGTTAGAATGTCAGAAACAAGCTTTCTGAGCTGAGAACTGCATTTTGGGACATAGTTCATCAGTGGATGATGAGAATGTCAGTTTTGACAAAGAACACTGTTCATTACTGAAATGCTCAAATTGAGCTGTTAGAATGTCAGAAACAAGCTTTCTGAGCTGAGAAATGCATTTTGTGACAAAGTGCATCAGTGGATGATGAGAATGTCAGTTTTGACAAAGAACACTGTTCATTACTAAAATGCTCTAATTGAGCTGTTAGAATGTCAGAAACAAGCTTTCTGAGCTGAGAACTGCATTTTGTGACAAAGTTCATCAGTGGATGATGAGAATGTCAGTTTTGACAAAGAACACTGATCATTACTAAAATGCTCCAATTGAGCTGTTAGAATGTCAGAAACAAGCTTTCTGAGCTGAGAACTGCATTTTGTGACAAAGTGAATCAGTGGATGGATGAGAATGTCACTTTTGACAAAGAACACTGTTCATTACTGAAATGCTCCAATTGAGCTGTTAGAATGTCAGAAACAAGCTTTCTGAGCTGAAAACTGCATTTTGTGACATAGTTCATCAGTGGATGATGAGAATGTCAGTTTTGACAAAGAACACTGATCATCACTAAAATGCTCCAAGTAAGCTGTTAGAATGTCAGAAACAAGCTTTCTGAGCTGAGAACTGCATTTTGTGACACAGTTCATCAGTGGATGATGAGAATGTCAGTTTTGACAAAGAACACTGATCATTACTAAAATGCTCTAATTGAGCTGTTAGAATGTCAGAAACAAGCTTTCTGAGCTGAGAACTGCATTTTGTGACAAAGTGAATCAGTGGATGATGAGAATGTCACTTTTGACAAAGAACACTGATCATTACTAAAATGCTCCAATTGAGCTGTTAGAATGTCAGAAACAAGCTTTCTGAGCTGAAAACTGCATTTTTTTGACAAAGTGCATCAGTGGATGATGAGAATGTCAGTTTTGACAAAGAACACTGTTCATTACTAAAATGCTCTAATTGAGCTGTTAGAATGTCAGAAACAAGCTTTCTGAGCTGAGAACTGCATTTTGTGACATAGTCCATCAGTGGATGATGAGAATGTCAGTTTTGACAAAGAACACTGTTCATTACTAAAATGCTCTAATTGAGCTGTTAGAATGTCAGAAACAAGCTTTCTGAGCTGAGAACTGCATTTTGTGACAGTTCATCAGTGGATGATGAGAATGTCAGTTTTGACAAAGAACACTGTTAATTACTAAAATGCTCTAATTGAGCTGTTAGAATGTCAGAAACAAGCTTTCTGAGCTGAGAACTGCATTTTGTGACATAGTTCATCAGTGGATGATGAGAATGTCAGTTTTGACAAATAACACTGTTCATTACTAAAATGCTCTAATTGAGCTGTTAGAATGTTAGAAACAAGCTTTCTGAGCTGAGAACTGCATTTTGTGACAAAAAGCATCAGTGGATGATGAGAATATCAGTTTTGACAAAGAACTCTGTTCATTACTGAAATGCTCCAATTGAGCTGTTAGAATGTCAGAAACAAGCTTTCTGAGCTGAAAACTGCATTTTGTGACAAAAAGCATCAGTGGATGATGAGAATGTCAGTTTTGACAAAGAACACTGATCATTACTAAAATGCTCCAATTGAGCTGTTAGAATGTCAGAAACAAGCTTTCTGAGCTGAGAACTGCTTTTTGTGACAAAGTTCATCAGTGGATGATGAGAATGTCAGTTTTGACAAAGAACACTGTTCATTACTAAAATGCTCTAATTGAGCTGTTAGAATGTCAGAAACAAGCTTTCTGAGCTGAGAACTGCATTTTGTGACAAAGTTCATCAGTGGATGATGAGAATGTCAGTTTTGACAGAGAACTCTGTTCATTACTGAAATGCTCCAATTGAGCTGTTAGAATGTCAGAAACAAGCTTTCTGAGCTGAAAACTGCATTTTGTGACAAAAAGCATCAGTGGATGATGAGAATGTCAGTTTTGACAAAGAACACTGATCATTACTAAAATGCTCCAATTGAGCTGTTAGAATGTCAGAAACAAGCTTTCTGAGCTGAGAACTGCTTTTTGTGACAAAGTTCATCAGTGGATGATGAGAATGTAAGTTTTGACAAAGAACACTGTTCATTACTAAAATGCTCTAATTGAGCTGTTAGAATGTCAGAAACAAGCTTTCTGAGCTGAGAACTGCATTTTGTGACAAAGTTCATCAGTGGATGATGAGAATGTCAGTTTTGACAAAGAACTCTGTTCATTACTGAAATGCTCCAATTGAGCTGTTAGAATGTCAGAAACAAGCTTTCTGAGCTGAAAACTGCATTTTGTGACAAAATGCATCAGTGGATGATGAGAATGTCAGTTTTGACAAAGAACACTGATCATTACTAAAATGCTCCAATTGAGCTGTTAGAATGTCATAAACAAGCTTTCTGAGCTGAGAAATGCATTTTGTGACAAAGTGCATCAGTGGATGATGAGAATGTCACTTTTGACAAAGAACACTGTTCATTACTAAAATGCTCCAATTGAGCTGTTAGAATGTCAGAAACAAGCTTTCTGAGCTGAAAACTGCATTTTTTTGACAAAGTGCATCAGTGGATGATGAGAATGTCAGTTTTGACAAAGAACACTGATCATTACTAAAATGCTCCAATTGAGCTGTTAGAATGTCAGAAACAAGCTTTCTGAGCTGAGAAATGCATTTTGTGACAAAGTACTTCAGTGGATGATGAGAATGTCAGTTTTGACAAAGAACACTGTTCATTACTAAAATGCTCTAATTGAGCTGTTAGAATGTCAGAAACAAGCTTTCTGAGCTGAGAACTGCATTTTGTGACAAAGTTCATCAGTGGATGATGAGAATGTCAGTTTTGACAAAGAACACTGTTCATTACTAAAATGCTCTAATTGAGCTGTTAGAATGTTAGAAACAAGCTTTCTGAGCTGAGAACTGCATTTTGTGACATAGTTCATCAGTGGATGATGAGAATGTCAGTTTTGACAAAGAACTCTGTTCATTACTGAAATGCTCCAATTGAGCTGTTAGAATGTCAGAAACAAGCTTTCTGAGCTGAAAACTGCATTTTGTGACAAAAAGCATCAGTGGATGATGAGAATGTCAGTTTTGACAAAGAACACTGATCATTACTAAAATGCTCCAATTTTGCTGTTAGAATGTCAGAAACAAGCTTTCTGAGCTGAGAACAGCTTTTTGTGACAAAGTTCATCAGTGGATGATGAGAATGTCAGTTTTGACAAAGAACACTGTTCATTACTAAAATGCTCTAATTGAGCTGTTAGAATGTCAGAAACAAGCTTTCTGAGCTGAGAACTGCATTTTGTGACAAAGTTCATCAGTGGATGATGAGAATGTCAGTTTTGACAAAGAACTCTGTTCATTACTGAAATGCTCCAATTGAGCTGTTAGAATGTCAGAAACAAGCTTTCTGAGCTGAAAACTGCATTTTGTGACAAAAAGCATCAGTGGATGATGAGAATGTCAGTTTTGACAAAGAACACTGATCATTACTAAAATGCTCCAATTGAGCTGTTAGAATGTCATAAACAAGCTTTCTGAGCTGAGAAATGCATTTTGTGACAAAGTGCATCAGTGGATGATGAGAATGTCACTTTTGACAAAGAATACTGTTCATTACTAAAATGCTCTAATTGAGCTGTTAGAATGTTAGAAACAAGCTTTCTGAGCTGAGAACTGCATTTTGTGACAAAGTTCATCAGTGGATGATGAGAATGTCAGTTTTGACAAAGAACACTGATCATTACTAAAATGCTCCAATTGAGCTGTTAGAATGTCAGAAACAAGCTTTCTGAGCTGAGAAATGCATTTTGTGACAAAGTGCTTCAGTGGATGATGAGAATGTCAGTTTTGACAAAGAACACTGTTCATTACTAAAATGCTCTAATTGAGCTGTTAGAATGTCAGAAACAAGCTTTCTGAGCTGAGAACTAAATTTTGTGACAAAAAGCATCAGTGGATGATGAGAATGTCAGTTTTGACAAAGAACACTGATCATTACTAAAATGCTCCAATTGAGCTGTTAGAATGTCAGAAACAAGCTTTCTGAGCTGAGAAATGCATTTTGTGACAAAATGCATCAGTGGATGATGAGAATGTCACTTTTGACAAAGAACACTGTTCATTACTAAAATGCTCTAATTGAACTGTTAGAATGTCAGAAACAAGCTTTCTGAGCTGAGAACTGCATTTTGTGACATAGTTCATCAGTGGATGATGAGAATGTCAGTTTTGACAAAGAACACTGTTCATTACTAAAATGCTCTAATTGAGCTGTTAGAATGTCAGAAACAAGCTTTCTGAGCTGAGAACTGCATTTTGTGACAAAGTGAATCAGTGGATGATGAGAATGTCAGTTTTGACAAAGAACACTGTTCATTACTAAAATGCTCTAATTGAACTGTTAGAATGTCAGAAACAAGCTTTCTGAGCTGAGAACTGCATTTTGTGACATAGTTCATCAGTGGATGATGAGAATGTCAGTTTTGACAAAGAACACTGTTCATTACTAAAATGCTCTAATTGAGCTGTTAGAATGTCAGAAACAAGCTTTCTGAGCTGAGAACTGCATTTTGTGACATAGTTCATCAGTGGATGATGAGAATGTCAGTTTTGACAAAGAACACTGTTCATTACTAAAATGCTCTAATTGAGCTGTTAGAATGTCAGAAACAAGCTTTCTGAGCTGAGAAATGCATTTTGTGACAAAGTGCATCAGTGGATGATGAGAATGTCACTTTTGACAAAGAACACTGTTCATTACTAAAATGCTCTAATTGAACTGTTAGAATGTCAGAAACAAGCTTTCTGAGCTGAGAACTGCATTTTGTGACATAGTTCATCAGTGGATGATGAGAATGTCAGTTTTGACAAAGAACACTGTTCATTACTAAAATGCTCTAATTGAGCTGTTAGAATGTCAGAAACAAGCTTTCTGAGCTGAGAACTGCATTTTGTGACATAGTTCATCAGTTGATGATGAGAATGTCAGTTTTGACAAAGAACACTGTTCATTACTAAAATGCTCTAATTGAGCTGTTAGAATGTCAGAAACAAGCTTTCTGAGCTGAGAACTGCATTTTGTGACAAATTGAATCAGTGGATGATGAGAATGTCACTTTTGACAAAGAACACTGATCATTACTAAAATGCTCCAATTGAGCTGTTAGAATGTCAGAAACAAGCTTTCTGAGCTGAAAACTGCATTTTTTTGACAAAGTGCATCAGTGGATGATGAGAATGTCAGTTTTGACAAAGAACACTGATCATTACTAAAATGCTCCAATTGAGCTGTTAGAATGTCAGAAACAAGCTTTCTGAGCTGAGAAATGCATTTTGTGACAAAGTTCATCAGTGGATGATGAGAATGTCAGTTTTGACAAAGAACACTGTTCATTACTGAAATGCTCCAATTGAGCTGTTAGAATGTCAGAAACAAGCTTTCTGAGCTGAGAAATGCATTTTGTGACATAGTTCATCAGTGGATGATGAGAATGTCAGTTTTGACAAAGAACACTGTTCATTACTAAAATGCTCTAATTGAGCTGTTAGAATGTCAGAAACAAGCTTTCTGAGCTGAGAACTGCATTTTGTGACAAAAAGCATCAGTGGATGATGAGAATGTCAGTTTTGACAAAGAACACTGATCATTACTAAAATGCTCCAATTGAGCTGTTAGAATGTCAGAAACAAGCTTTCTGAGCTGAGAAATGCATTTTGTGACAAAGTGCATCAGTGGATGATGAGAATGTCAGTTTTGACAAAGAACACTGTTCATTACTAAAATGCTCTAATTGAACTGTTAGAATGTCAGAAACAAGCTTTCTGAGCTGAGAACTGCATTTTGTGACATAGTTCATCAGTGGATGATGAGAATGTCAGTTTTGACAAAGAACACTGTTCATTACTAAAATGCTCTAATTGAACTGTTAGAATTTTAGAAACAAGCTTTCTGAGCTGAGAACTGCATTTTGTGACATAGTTCATCAGTGGATGATGAGAATGTCAGTTTTGACAAAGAACACTGTTCATTACTAAAATGCTCCAATTGAGCTGTTAGAATGTCAGAAACAAGCTTTCTGAGCTGAGAACTGCATTTTGTGACATAGTTCATCAGTGGATGATGAGAATGTCAGTTTTGACAAAGAACACTGTTCATTGCTGATATGCTCCAATTGAGCTGTTAGAATGTCAGGAACAAGCTTTCTGAGCTGAGAAATGCATTTTGTGACAAAGTGAATCAGTGGATGATGAGAATGTCAGTTTTGACAAAGAACACTGATCATTACTAAAATGCTCCGATTGAGCTGTTAGAATGTCAGAAACAAGCTTTCTGAGCTGAGAAATGCATTTTGTGACAAAGTGCTTCAGTGGATGATGAGAATGTCAGTTTTGACAAAGAACACTGTTCATTACTAAAATGCTCTAATTGAGCTGTTAGAATGTCAGAAACAAGCTTTCTGAGCTGAGAACTGCATTTTGTGACATAGTTCATCAGTGGATGATGAGAATGTCAGTTTTGACAAAGAACTCTGTTCATTACTGAAATGCTCCAATTGAGCTGTTAGAATGTCAGAAACAAGCTTTCTGAGCTGAAAACTGCATTTTGTGACAAAAAGCATCAGTGGATGATGAGAATGTCAGTTTTGACAAAGAACACTGATCATTACTAAAATGCTCCAATTGAGCTGTTAGAATGTCAGAAACAAGCTTTCTGAGCTGAGAACAGCTTTTTATGACAAAGTTCATCAGTGGATGATGAGAATGTCAGTTTTGACAAAGAACACTGTTCATTACTAAAATGCTCTAATTGAGCTGTTAGAATGTCAGAAACAAGCTTTCTGAGCTGAGAACTGCATTTTGTGACAAAGTTCATCAGTGGATGATGAGAATGTCAGTTTTGACAAAGAACTCTGTTCATTACTGAAATGCTCCAATTGAGCTGTTAGAATGTCAGAAACAAGCTTTCTGAGCTGAAAACTGAATTTTGTGACAAAAAGCATCAGTGGATGATGAGAATGTCAGTTTTGACAAAGAACACTGATCATTACTAAAATGCTCCAATTGAGCTGTTAGAATGTCATAAACAAGCTTTCTGAGCTGAGAAATGCATTTTGTGACAAAGTGCATCAGTGGATGATGAGAATGTCACTTTTGACAAAGAACACTGTTCATTACTAAAATGCTCTAATTGAGCTGTTAGAATGTTAGAAACAAGCTTTCTGAGCTGAGAACTGCATTTTGTGACAAAGTTCATCAGTGGATGATGAGAATGTCAGTTTTGACAAAGAACACTGATCATTACTAAAATGCTCCAATTGAGCTGTTAGAATGTCAGAAACAAGCTTTCTGAGCTGAGAAATGCATTTTGTGACAAAGTGCTTCAGTGGATGATGAGAATGTCAGTTTTGACAAAGAACACTGTTCATTACTGAAATGCTCCAATTGAGCTGTTAGAATGTCAGAAACAAGCTTTCTGAGCTGAGAAATGCATTTTGTGACATAGTTCATCAGTGGATGATGAGAATGTCAGTTTTGACAAAGAACACTGTTCATTACTAAAATGCTCTAATTGAGCTGTTAGAATGTCAGAAACAAGCTTTCTGAGCTGAGAACTGCATTTTGTGACAAAAAGCATCAGTGGATGATGAGAATGTCAGTTTTGACAAAGAACACTGATCATTACTAAAATGCTCCAATTGAGCTGTTAGAATGTCAGAAACAAGCTTTCTGAGCTGAGAAATGCATTTTGTGACAAAGTGCATCAGTGGATGATGAGAATGTCAGTTTTGACAAAGAACACTGTTCATTACTAAAATGCTCTAATTGAACTGTTAGAATGTCAGAAACAAGCTTTCTGAGCTGAGAACTGCATTTTGTGACATAGTTCATCAGTGGATGATGAGAATGTCAGTTTTGACAAAGAACACTGTTCATTACTAAAATGCTCTAATTGAACTGTTAGAATTTTAGAAACAAGCTTTCTGAGCTGAGAACTGCATTTTGTGACATAGTTCATCAGTGGATGATGAGAATGTCAGTTTTGACAAAGAACACTGTTCATTACTAAAATGCTCCAATTGAGCTGTTAGAATGTCAGAAACAAGCTTTCTGAGCTGAGAACTGCATTTTGTGACATAGTTCATCAGTGGATGATGAGAATGTCAGTTTTGACAAAGAACACTGTTCATTGCTGATATGCTCCAATTGAGCTGTTAGAATGTCAGGAACAAGCTTTCTGAGCTGAGAAATGCATTTTGTGACAAAGTGAATCAGTGGATGATGAGAATGTCAGTTTTGACAAAGAACACTGATCATTACTAAAATGCTCCGATTGAGCTGTTAGAATGTCAGAAACAAGCTTTCTGAGCTGAGAAATGCATTTTGTGACAAAGTGCTTCAGTGGATGATGAGAATGTCAGTTTTGACAAAGAACACTGTTCATTACTAAAATGCTCTAATTGAGCTGTTAGAATGTCAGAAACAAGCTTTCTGAGCTGAGAACTGCATTTTGTGACATAGTTCATCAGTGGATGATGAGAATGTCAGTTTTGACAAAGAACTCTGTTCATTACTGAAATGCTCCAATTGAGCTGTTAGAATGTCAGAAACAAGCTTTCTGAGCTGAAAACTGCATTTTGTGACAAAAAGCATCAGTGGATGATGAGAATGTCAGTTTTGACAAAGAACACTGATCATTACTAAAATGCTCCAATTGAGCTGTTAGAATGTCAGAAACAAGCTTTCTGAGCTGAGAACAGCTTTTTATGACAAAGTTCATCAGTGGATGATGAGAATGTCAGTTTTGACAAAGAACACTGTTCATTACTAAAATGCTCTAATTGAGCTGTTAGAATGTCAGAAACAAGCTTTCTGAGCTGAGAACTGCATTTTGTGACAAAGTTCATCAGTGGATGATGAGAATGTCAGTTTTGACAAAGAACTCTGTTCATTACTGAAATGCTCCAATTGAGCTGTTAGAATGTCAGAAACAAGCTTTCTGAGCTGAAAACTGAATTTTGTGACAAAAAGCATCAGTGGATGATGAGAATGTCAGTTTTGACAAAGAACACTGATCATTACTAAAATGCTCCAATTGAGCTGTTAGAATGTCATAAACAAGCTTTCTGAGCTGAGAAATGCATTTTGTGACAAAGTGCATCAGTGGATGATGAGAATGTCACTTTTGACAAAGAACACTGTTCATTACTAAAATGCTCTAATTGAGCTGTTAGAATGTTAGAAACAAGCTTTCTGAGCTGAGAACTGCATTTTGTGACAAAGTTCATCAGTGGATGATGAGAATGTCAGTTTTGACAAAGAACACTGATCATTACTAAAATGCTCCAATTGAGCTGTTAGAATGTCAGAAACAAGCTTTCTGAGCTGAGAAATGCATTTTGTGACAAAGTGCTTCAGTGGATGATGAGAATGTCAGTTTTGACAAAGAACACTGTTCATTACTAAAATGCTCTAATTGAGCTGTTAGAATGTCAGAAACAAGCTTTCTGAGCTGAGAACTAAATTTTGTGACAAAAAGCATCAGTGGATGATGAGAATGTCAGTTTTGACAAAGAACACTGATCATTACTAAAATGCTCCAATTGAGCTGTTAGAATGTCAGAAACAAGCTTTCTGAGCTGAGAAATGCATTTTGTGACAAAGTGCATCAGTGGATGATGAGAATGTCACTTTTGACAAAGAACACTGTTCATTACTAAAATGCTCTAATTGAACTGTTAGAATTTCAGAAACAAGCTTTCTGAGCTGAGAACTGCATTTTGTGACATAGTTCATCAGTGGATGATGAGAATGTCAGTTTTGACAAAGAACACTGTTCATTACTAAAATGCTCTAATTGAGCTGTTAGAATGTCAGAAACAAGCTTTCTTAGCTGAGAACTGCATTTTGTGACAAAGTGAATCCGTGGATGATGAGAATGTCAGTTTTGACAAAGAACACTGATCATTACTAAAATGCTCTAATTGAGCTGTTAGAATGTCAGAAACAAGCTTTCTGAGCTGAGAACTGCATTTTGTGACAAATTGAATCAGTGGATGATGAGAATGTCACTTTTGACAAAGAACACTGATCATTACTAAAATGCTCCAATTGAGCTGTTAGAATGTCAGAAACAAGCTTTCTGAGCTGAAAACTGCATTTTTTTGACAAAGTGCATCAGTGGATGATGAGAATGTCAGTTTTGACAAAGAACACTGATCATTACTAAAATGCTCCAATTGAGCTGTTAGAATGTCAGAAACAAGCTTTCTGAGCTGAGAAATGCATTTTGTGACAAAGTACTTCAGTGGATGATGAGAATGTCAGTTTTGACAAAGAACACTGTTCATTACTAAAATGCTCTAATTGAGCTGTTAGAATGTCAGAAACAAGCTTTCTGAGCTGAGAACTGCATTTTGTGACAAAGTTCATCAGTGGATGATGAGAATGTCAGTTTTGACAAAGAACACTGTTCATTACTGAAATGCTCCAATTGAGCTGTTAGAATGTCAGAAACAAGCTTTCTGAGCTGAGAAATGCATTTTGTGACATAGTTCATCAGTGGATGATGAGAATGTCAGTTTTGACAAAGAACACTGTTCATTACTAAAATGCTCTAATTGAGCTGTTAGAATGTCAGAAACAAGCTTTCTGAGCTGAGAACTGCATTTTGTGACAAAAAGCATCAGTGGATGATGAGAATGTCAGTTTTGACAAAGAACACTGTTCATTACTAAAATGCTCCAATTGAGCTGTTAGAATGTCAGAAACAAGCTTTCTGAGCTGAGAACTGCATTTTGAGACATAGTTCATCAGTGGATGATGAGAATGTCAGTTTTGACAAAGAACACTGTTCATTACTAAAATGCTCTAATTGAGCTGTTAGAATGTTAGAAACAAGCTTTCTGAGCTGAGAACTGCATTTTGTGACATAGTTCATCAGTGGATGATGAGAATGTCAGTTTTGACAAAGAACACTGTTCATTACTAAAATGCTCCAATTGAGCTGTTAGAATGTCAGAAACAAGCTTTCTGAGCTGAGAACCGCATTTTGTGACATAGTTCATCAGTGGATGATGAGAATGTCAGTTTTGACAAAGAACTCTGTTCATTACTGAAATGCTCCAATTGAGCTGTTAGAATGTCAGAAACAAGCTTTCTGAGCTGAAAACTGCATTTTGTGACAAAAAGCATCAGTGGATGATGAGAATGTCAGTTTTGACAAAGAACACTGATCATTACTAAAATGCTCCAATTGAGCTGTTAGAATGTCAGAAACAAGCTTTCTGAGCTGAGAACTGCATTTTGTGACAAAGTTCATCAGTGGATGATGAGAATGTCAGTTTTGACAAAGAACTCTGTTCATTACTGAAATGCTCCAATTGAGCTGTTAGAATGTCAGAAACAAGCTTTCTGAGCTGAAAACTGCATTTTGTGACAAAAAGCATCAGTGGATGATGAGAATGTCAGTTTTGACAAAGAACACTGATCATTACTAAAATGCTCCAATTGAGCTGTTAGAATGTCATAAACAAGCTTTCTGAGCTGAGAAATGCATTTTGTGACAAAGTGCATCAGTGGATGATGAGAATGTCAGTTTTGACAAAGAACACTGATCATTACTAAAATGCTCCAATTGAGCTGTTAGAATGTCAGAAACAAGCTTTCTGAGCTGAGAAATGCATTTTGTGACAAAGTGCTTCAGTGGATGATGAGAATGTCAGTTTTGACAAAGAACACTGTTCATTACTAAAATGCTCTAATTGAGCTGTTAGAATGTCAGAAACAAGCTTTCTGAGCTGAGAACTGCATTTTGTGACAAAAAGCATCAGTGGATGATGAGAATGTCAGTTTTGACAAAGAACACTGATCATTACTAAAATGCTCCAATTGAGCTGTTAGAATGTCAGAAACAAGCTTTCTGAGCTGAGAACTGCATTTTGTGACAAAGTTCTTCAGTGGATGATGAGAATGTCAGTTTTGACAAAGAACACTGTTCATTACTAAAATTCTCTAATTGAGCTGTGAGAATGTCAGAAACAAGCTTTCTGAGCTGAGAACTGCATTTTGTGAGAAATTGAATCAGTGGATGATGAGAATGTCAGTTTTGACAAAGAACACTGTTCATTACTAAAATGCTCCAATTGAGCTGTTAGAATGTCAGAAACAAGCTTTCTGAGCATAAAACTGCATTTTGTGACAAAGTGCATCAGTGGATGATGAGAATGTCAGTTTTGACAAAGAACACTGTTCATTACTAAAATGCTCTAATTGAGCTGTTAGAATGTCAGAAACAAGCTTTCTGAGCTGAGAACTGCATTTTGTGACAAAAAGCATCAGTGGATGATGAGAATGTCAGTTTTGACAAAGAACACTGATCATTACTAAAATGCTCCAATTGAGCTGTTAGAATGTCAGAAACAAGCTTTCTGAGCTGAGAACTGCATTTTGTGACAAAGTGCTTCAGTGGATGATGAGAATGTCAGTTTTGACAAAGAACACTGTTCATTACTAAAATTCTCTAATTGAGCTGTTAGAATGTCAGAAACAAGCTTTCTGAGCTGAGAACTGCATTTTGTGAGAAATTGAATCAGTGGATGATGAGAATGTCAGTTTTGACAAAGAACACTGTTCATTACTAAAATGCTCCAATTGAGCTGTTAGAATGTCAGAAACAAGCTTTCTGAGCATAAAACTGCATTTTGTGACAAAGTGCATCAGTGGATGATGAGAATGTCAGTTTTGACAAAGAACACTGTTCATTACTAAAATGCTCTAATTGAGCTGTTAGAATGTCAGAAACAAGCTTTCTGAGCTGAGAACTGCATTTTGTGACAAAAAGCATCAGTGGATGATGAGAATGTCAGTTTTGACAAAGAACACTGATCATTACTAAAATGCTCCGATTGAGCTGTTAGAATGTCAGAAACAAGCTTTCTGAGCTGAGAAATGCATTTTGTGACAAAGTGCTTCAGTGGATGATGAGAATGTCAGTTTTGACAAAGAACACTGTTCATTACTAAAATGCTCTAATTGAGCTGTTAGAATGTCAGAAACAAGCTTTCCGAGCTGAGAACTGCATTTTGTGACATAGTTCATCAGTGGATGATGAGAATGTCAGTTTTGACAAAGAACACTGTTCATTACTAAAATGCTCTAATTGAGCTGTTAGAATGTTAGAAACAAGCTTTCTGAGCTGAGAACTGCTTTTGTGACATAGTTCATCAGTGGATGATGAGAATGTCAGTTTTGACAAAGAACACTGTTCATTACTAAAATGCTCCAATTGAGCTGTTAGAATGTCAGAAACAAGCTTTCTGAGCTGAGAACCGCATTTTGTGACATAGTTCATCAGTGGATGATGAGAATGTCAGTTTTGACAAAGAACTCTGTTCATTACTGAAATGCTCCAATTGAGCTGTTAGAATGTCAGAAACAAGCTTTCTGAGCTGAAAACTGCATTTTGTGACAAAAAGCATCAGTGGATGATGAGAATGTCAGTTTTGACAAAGAACACTGATCATTACTAAAATGCTCCAATTGAGCTGTTAGAATGTCAGAAACAAGCTTTCTGAGCTGAGAACTGCATTTAGTGACATAGTTCATCAGTGGATGATGAGAATGTCAGTTTTGACAAAGAACACTGTTCATTACTAAAATGCTCTAATTGAGCTGTTAGAATGTCAGAAACAAGCTTTCTGAGCTGAAAACTGCATTTTGTGACAAAGTGAATCAGTGGATGATGAGAATGTCAGTTTTGACAAAGAACACTGATCATTACTAAAATGCTCTAATTGAGCTGTTAGAATGTCAGAAACAAGCTTTCTGAGCTGAGAACTGCATTTTGTGACAAAGTGAATCAGTGGATGATGAGAATGTCACTTTTGACAAAGAACACTGATCATTACTGAAATGCTCCAATTGAGCTGTTAGAATGTCAGAAACAAGCTTTCTGAGCTGAAAACTGCATTTTTTTGACAAAGTGCATCAGTGGATGATGAGAATGTCAGTTTTGACAAAGAACACTGTTCATTACTAAAATGCTCTAATTGAGCTGTTAGAATGTCAGAAACAAGCTTTCTGAGCTGAGAACTGCATTTTGTGACATAGTTCATCAGTGGATGATGAGAATGTCAGTTTTGACAAAGAACACTGTTCATTACTAAAATGCTCTAATTGAGCTGTTAGAATGTCAGAAACAAGCTTTCTGAGCTGAGAACTGCATTTTGTGACATAGTTCATCAGTGGATTGATGAGAATGTCAGTTTTGACAAAGAACACTGTTCATTACTAAAATGCTCTAATTGAGCTTTTAGAATGTTAGAAACAAGCTTTCTGAGCTGAGAACTGCTTTTGTGACATAGTTCATCAGTGGATGATGAGAATGTCAGTTTTGACAAAGAACACTGTTCATTACTAAAATGCTCCGATTGAGCTGTTAGAATGTCAGAAACAAGCTTTCTGAGCTGAGAAATGCATTTTGTGACAAAGTGCTTCAGTGGATGATGAGAATGTCAGTTTTGACAAAGAACACTGTTCATTACTAAAATGCTCTAATTGAGCTGTTAGAATGTCAGAAACAAGCTTTCTGAGCTGAGAACTGCATTTTGTGACATAGTTCATCAGTGGATGATGAGAATGTCAGTTTTGACAAAGAACACTGTTCATTACTAAAATGCTCTAATTGAGCTGTTAGAATGTTAGAAACAAGCTTTCTGAGCTGAGAACTGCTTTTGTGACATAGTTCATCAGTGGATGATGAGAATGTCAGTTTTGACAAAGAACACTGTTCATTACTAAAATGCTCCAATTGAGCTGTTAGAATGTCAGAAACAAATTTTCTGAGCTGAGAACCGCATTTTGTGACATAGTTCATCAGTGGATGATGAGAATGTCAGTTTTGACAAAGAACTCTGTTCATTACTGAAATGCTCCAATTGAGCTGTTAGAATGTCAGAAACAAGCTTTCTGAGCTGAAAACTGCATTTTGTGACAAAAAGCATCAGTGGATGATGAGAATGTCAGTTTTGACAAAGAACACTGATCATTACTAAAATGCTCCAATTGAGCTGTTAGAATGTCAGAAACAAGCTTTCTGAGCTGAGAACTGCATTTTGTGACATAGTTCATCAGTGGATGATGAGAATGTCAGTTTTGACAAAGAACACTGTTCATTACTAAAATGCTCTAATTGAGCTGTTAGAATGTCAGAAACAAGCTTTCTGAGCTGAAAACTGCATTTTGTGACAAAGTGAATCAGTGGATGATGAGAATGTCAGTTTTGACAAAGAACACTGATCATTACTAAAATGCTCTAATTGAGCTGTTAGAATGTCAGAAACAAGCTTTCTGAGCTGAGAACTGCATTTTGTGACAAAGTGAATCAGTGGATGATGAGAATGTCAGTTTTGACAAAGAACACTGATCATTACTAAAATGCTCCAATTGAGCTGTTAGAATGTCAGAAACAAGCTTTCTGAGCTGAAAACTGCATTTTCTTGACAAAGTGCATCAGTGGATGATGAGAATGTCAGTTTTGACAAAGAACACTGTTCATTACTAAAATGCTCTAATTGAGCTGTTAGAATGTCAGAAACAAGCTTTCTGAGCTGAGAACTGCATTTTGTGACATAGTTCATCAGTGGATGATGAGAATGTCAGTTTTGACAAAGAACACTGTTCATTACTAAAATGCTCTAATTGAGCTGTTAGAATGTCAGAAACAAGCTTTCTGAGCTGAGAACTGCATTTTGTGACATAGTTCATCAGTGGATTGATGAGAATGTCAGTTTTGACAAAGAACACTGTTCATTACTAAAATGCTCTAAATGAGCTGTTAGAATGTCAGAAACAAGCTTTCTGAGCTGAGAACTGCATTTTGTGACAAAAAGCATCAGTGGATGATGAGAATGTCACTTTTGACAAAGAACACTGTTCATTACTGAAATGCTCCAATTGAGCTGTTAGAATGTCAGAAACAAGCTTTCTGAGCTCAGAACTGCATTTTGTGACAAAGTTCATCAGTGGATGATGAGAATGTCAGTTTTGACAAAGAACACTGTTCATTACTAAAATGCTCTAATTGAGCTGTTAGAATGTCAGAAACAAGCTTTCTGAGCTGAGAACTGCATTTTGTGACAAAGTTCGTCAGTGGATGATGAGAATGTCAGTTTTGACAAAGAACTCTGTTCATTACTAAAATGCTCTAATTGAGCTGTTAGAATGTCAGAAACAAGCTTTCTGAGCTGAAAACTGCATTTTGTGACAAAAAGCATCAGTGGATGATGAGAATGTCAGTTTTGACAAAGAACACTGATCATTACTAAAATGCTCCAATTGAGCTGTTAGAATGTCATAAACAAGCTTTCTGAGCTGAGAAATGCATTTTGTGACAAAGTGCATCAGTGGATGATGAGAATGTCAGTTTTGACAAAGAACACTGTTCATTACTAAAATGCTCTAATTGAGCTGTTAGAATGTCAGAAACAAGCTTTCTGAGCTGAGAACTGCATTTTGTGACAAAGTGCTTCAGTGGATGATGAGAATGTCAGTTTTGACAAAGAACACTGTTCATTACTAAAATGCTCTAATTGAGCTGTTAGAATGTCAGAAACAAGCTTTCTGAGCTGAGAACTGCATTTTGTGACATAGTTCATCAGTGGATGATGAGAATGTCAGTTTTGACAAAGAACTCTGTTCATTACTGAAATGCTCCAATTGAGCTGTTAGAATGTCAGAAACAAGCTTTCTGAGCTGAAAACTGCATTTTGTGACAAAAAGCATCAGTGGATGATGAGAATGTCAGTTTTGACAAAGAACACTGATCATTACTAAAATGCTCCAATTGAGCTGTTAGAATGTCAGAAACAAGCTTTCTGAGCTGAGAACAGCTTTTTATGACAAAGTTCATCAGTGGATGATGAGAATGTCAGTTTTGACAAAGAACACTGTTCATTACTAAAATGCTCTAATTGAGCTGTTAGAATGTCAGAAACAAGCTTTCTGAGCTGAGAACTGCATTTTGTGACAAAGTTCATCAGTGGATGATGAGAATGTCAGTTTTGACAAAGAACTCTGTTCATTACTGAAATGCTCCAATTGAGCTGTTAGAATGTCAGAAACAAGCTTTCTGAGCTGAAAACTGAATTTTGTGACAAAAAGCATCAGTGGATGATGAGAATGACAGTTTTGACAAAGAACACTGATCATTACTAAAATGCTCCAATTGAGCTGTTAGAATGTCATAAACAAGCTTTCTGAGCTGAGAAATGCATTTTGTGACAAAGTGCATCAGTGGATGATGAGAATGTCAGTTTTGACAAAGAACACTGTTCATTACTAAAATGCTCTAATTGAGCTGTTAGAATGTTAGAAACAAGCTTTCTGAGCTGAGAACTGCATTTTGTGACAAAGTTCATCAGTGGATGATGAGAATGTCAGTTTTGACAAAGAACACTGATCATTACTAAAATGCTCCAATTGAGCTGTTAGAATGTCAGAAACAAGCTTTCTGAGCTGAGAAATGCATTTTGTGACAAAGTGCTTCAGTGGATGATGAGAATGTCAGTTTTGACAAAGAACACTGTTCATTACTAAAATGCTCTAATTGAGCTGTTAGAATGTCAGAAACAAGCTTTCTGAGCTGAGAACTAAATTTTGTGACAAAAAGCATCAGTGGATGATGAGAATGTCAGTTTTGACAAAGAACACTGATCATTACTAAAATGCTCTAATTGAGCTGTTAGAATGTCAGAAACAAGCTTTCTGAGCTGAGAACTGCATTTTGTGACAAATTGAATCAGTGGATGATGAGAATGTCACTTTTGACAAAGAACACTGATCATTACTAAAATGCTCCAATTGAGCTGTTAGAATGTCAGAAACAAGCTTTCTGAGCTGAAAACTGCATTTTTTTGACAAAGTGCATCAGTGGATGATGAGAATGTCAGTTTTGACAAAGAACACTGATCATTACTAAAATGCTCCAATTGAGCTGTTAGAATGTCAGAAACAAGCTTTCTGAGCTGAGAAATGCATTTTGTGACAAAGTACTTCAGTGGATGATGAGAATGTCAGTTTTGACAAAGAACACTGTTCATTACTAAAATGCTCTAATTGAGCTGTTAGAATGTCAGAAACAAGCTTTCTGAGCTGAGAACTGCATTTTGTGACAAAGTTCATCAGTGGATGATGAGAATGTCAGTTTTGACAAAGAACACTGTTCATTACTGAAATGCTCCAATTGAGCTGTTAGAATGTCAGAAACAAGCTTTCTGAGCTGAAAAATGCATTTTGTGACATAGTTCATCAGTGGATGATGAGAATGTCAGTTTTGACAAAGAACACTGTTCATTACTAAAATGCTCTAATTGAGCTGTTAGAATGTCAGAAACAAGCTTTCTGAGCTGAGAACTGCATTTTGTGACAAAAAGCATCAGTGGATGATGAGAATGTCAGTTTTGACAAAGAACACTGTTCATTACTAAAATGCTCCAATTGAGCTGTTAGAATGTCAGAAACAAGCTTTCTGAGCTGAGAACTGCATTTTGTGACATAGTTCATCAGTGGATGATGAGAATGTCAGTTTTGACAAAGAACACTGTTCATTACTAAAATGCTCTAATTGAGCTGTTAGAATGTTAGAAACAAGCTTTCTGAGCTGAGAACTGCATTTTGTGACATAGTTCATCAGTGGATGATGAGAATGTCAGTTTTGACAAAGAACACTGTTCATTACTAAAATGCTCCAATTGAGCTGTTAGAATGTCAGAAACAAGCTTTCTGAGCTGAGAACCGCATTTTGTGACATAGTTCATCAGTGGATGATGAGAATGTCAGTTTTGACAAAGAACTCTGTTCATTACTGAAATGCTCCAATTGAGCTGTTAGAATGTCAGAAACAAGCTTTCTGAGCTGAAAACTGCATTTTGTGACAAAAAGCATCAGTGGATGATGAGAATGTCAGTTTTGACAAAGAACACTGATCATTACTAAAATGCTCCAATTGAGCTGTTAGAATGTCAGAAACAAGCTTTCTGAGCTGAGAACTGCATTTTGTGACAAAGTTCATCAGTGGATGATGAGAATGTCAGTTTTGACAAAGAACTCTGTTCATTACTGAAATGCTCCAATTGAGCTGTTAGAATGTCAGAAACAAGCTTTCTGAGCTGAAAACTGCATTTTGTGACAAAAAGCATCAGTGGATGATGAGAATGTCAGTTTTGACAAAGAACACTGATCATTACTAAAATGCTCCAATTGAGCTGTTAGAATGTCATAAACAAGCTTTCTGAGCTGAGAAATGCATTTTGTGACAAAGTGCATCAGTGGATGATGAGAATGTCAGTTTTGACAAAGAACACTGATCATTACTAAAATGCTCCAATTGAGCTGTTAGAATGTCAGAAACAAGCTTTCTGAGCTGAGAAATGCATTTTGTGACAAAGTGCTTCAGTGGATGATGAGAATGTCAGTTTTGACAAAGAACACTGTTCATTACTAAAATGCTCTAATTGAGCTGTTAGAATGTCAGAAACAAGCTTTCTGAGCTGAGAACTGCATTTTGTGACAAAAAGCATCAGTGGATGATGAGAATGTCAGTTTTGACAAAGAACACTGATCATTACTAAAATGCTCCAATTGAGCTGTTAGAATGTCAGAAACAAGCTTTCTGAGCTGAGAACTGCATTTTGTGACAAAGTTCTTCAGTGGATGATGAGAATGTCAGTTTTGACAAAGAACACTGTTCATTACTAAAATTCTCTAATTGAGCTGTGAGAATGTCAGAAACAAGCTTTCTGAGCTGAGAACTGCATTTTGTGAGAAATTGAATCAGTGGATGATGAGAATGTCAGTTTTGACAAAGAACACTGTTCATTACTAAAATGCTCCAATTGAGCTGTTAGAATGTCAGAAACAAGCTTTCTGAGCATAAAACTGCATTTTGTGACAAAGTGCATCAGTGGATGATGAGAATGTCAGTTTTGACAAAGAACACTGTTCATTACTAAAATGCTCTAATTGAGCTGTTAGAATGTCAGAAACAAGCTTTCTGAGCTGAGAACTGCATTTTGTGACAAAAAGCATCAGTGGATGATGAGAATGTCAGTTTTGACAAAGAACACTGATCATTACTAAAATGCTCCAATTGAGCTGTTAGAATGTCAGAAACAAGCTTTCTGAGCTGAGAACTGCATTTTGTGACAAAGTGCTTCAGTGGATGATGAGAATGTCAGTTTTGACAAAGAACACTGTTCATTACTAAAATTCTCTAATTGAGCTGTTAGAATGTCAGAAACAAGCTTTCTGAGCTGAGAACTGCATTTTGTGAGAAATTGAATCAGTGGATGATGAGAATGTCAGTTTTGACAAAGAACACTGTTCATTACTAAAATGCTCCAATTGAGCTGTTAGAATGTCAGAAACAAGCTTTCTGAGCATAAAACTGCATTTTGTGACAAAGTGCATCAGTGGATGATGAGAATGTCAGTTTTGACAAAGAACACTGTTCATTACTAAAATGCTCTAATTGAGCTGTTAGAATGTCAGAAACAAGCTTTCTGAGCTGAGAACTGCATTTTGTGACAAAAAGCATCAGTGGATGATGAGAATGTCAGTTTTGACAAAGAACACTGATCATTACTAAAATGCTCCGATTGAGCTGTTAGAATGTCAGAAACAAGCTTTCTGAGCTGAGAAATGCATTTTGTGACAAAGTGCTTCAGTGGATGATGAGAATGTCAGTTTTGACAAAGAACACTGTTCATTACTAAAATGCTCTAATTGAGCTGTTAGAATGTCAGAAACAAGCTTTCCGAGCTGAGAACTGCATTTTGTGACATAGTTCATCAGTGGATGATGAGAATGTCAGTTTTGACAAAGAACACTGTTCATTACTAAAATGCTCTAATTGAGCTGTTAGAATGTTAGAAACAAGCTTTCTGAGCTGAGAACTGCTTTTGTGACATAGTTCATCAGTGGATGATGAGAATGTCAGTTTTGACAAAGAACACTGTTCATTACTAAAATGCTCCAATTGAGCTGTTAGAATGTCAGAAACAAGCTTTCTGAGCTGAGAACCGCATTTTGTGACATAGTTCATCAGTGGATGATGAGAATGTCAGTTTTGACAAAGAACTCTGTTCATTACTGAAATGCTCCAATTGAGCTGTTAGAATGTCAGAAACAAGCTTTCTGAGCTGAAAACTGCATTTTGTGACAAAAAGCATCAGTGGATGATGAGAATGTCAGTTTTGACAAAGAACACTGATCATTACTAAAATGCTCCAATTGAGCTGTTAGAATGTCAGAAACAAGCTTTCTGAGCTGAGAACTGCATTTAGTGACATAGTTCATCAGTGGATGATGAGAATGTCAGTTTTGACAAAGAACACTGTTCATTACTAAAATGCTCTAATTGAGCTGTTAGAATGTCAGAAACAAGCTTTCTGAGCTGAAAACTGCATTTTGTGACAAAGTGAATCAGTGGATGATGAGAATGTCAGTTTTGACAAAGAACACTGATCATTACTAAAATGCTCTAATTGAGCTGTTAGAATGTCAGAAACAAGCTTTCTGAGCTGAGAACTGCATTTTGTGACAAAGTGAATCAGTGGATGATGAGAATGTCACTTTTGACAAAGAACACTGATCATTACTGAAATGCTCCAATTGAGCTGTTAGAATGTCAGAAACAAGCTTTCTGAGCTGAAAACTGCATTTTTTTGACAAAGTGCATCAGTGGATGATGAGAATGTCAGTTTTGACAAAGAACACTGTTCATTACTAAAATGCTCTAATTGAGCTGTTAGAATGTCAGAAACAAGCTTTCTGAGCTGAGAACTGCATTTTGTGACATAGTTCATCAGTGGATGATGAGAATGTCAGTTTTGACAAAGAACACTGTTCATTACTAAAATGCTCTAATTGAGCTGTTAGAATGTCAGAAACAAGCTTTCTGAGCTGAGAACTGCATTTTGTGACATAGTTCATCAGTGGATTGATTAGAATGTCAGTTTTGACAAAGAACACTGTTCATTACTAAAATGCTCTAATTGAGCTTTTAGAATGTTAGAAACAAGCTTTCTGAGCTGAGAACTGCTTTTGTGACATAGTTCATCAGTGGATGATGAGAATGTCAGTTTTGACAAAGAACACTGTTCATTACTAAAATGCTCCGATTGAGCTGTTAGAATGTCAGAAACAAGCTTTCTGAGCTGAGAACTGCATTTTGTGACAAAGTGCTTCAGTGGATGATGAGAATGTCAGTTTTGACAAAGAACACTGTTCATTACTAAAATGCTCTAATTGAGCTGTTAGAATGTCAGAAACAAGCTTTCTGAGCTGAGAACTGCATTTTGTGACATAGTTCATCAGTGGATGATGAGAATGTCAGTTTTGACAAAGAACACTGTTCATTACTAAAATGCTCTAATTGAGCTGTTAGAATGTTAGAAACAAGCTTTCTGAGCTGAGAACTGCTTTTGTGACATAGTTCATCAGTGGATGATGAGAATGTCAGTTTTGACAAAGAACACTGTTCATTACTAAAATGCTCCAATTGAGCTGTTAGAATGTCAGAAACAAATTTTCTGAGCTGAGAACCGCATTTTGTGACATAGTTCATCAGTGGATGATGAGAATGTCAGTTTTGACAAAGAACTCTGTTCATTACTGAAATGCTCCAATTGAGCTGTTAGAATGTCAGAAACAAGCTTTCTGAGCTGAAAACTGCATTTTGTGACAAAAAGCATCAGTGGATGATGAGAATGTCAGTTTTGACAAAGAACACTGATCATTACTAAAATGCTCCAATTGAGCTGTTAGAATGTCAGAAACAAGCTTTCTGAGCTGAGAACTGCATTTTGTGACATAGTTCATCAGTGGATGATGAGAATGTCAGTTTTGACAAAGAACACTGTTCATTACTAAAATGCTCTAATTGAGCTGTTAGAATGTCAGAAACAAGCTTTCTGAGCTGAAAACTGCATTTTGTGACAAAGTGAATCAGTGGATGATGAGAATGTCAGTTTTGACAAAGAACACTGATCATTACTAAAATGCTCTAATTGAGCTGTTAGAATGTCAGAAACAAGCTTTCTGAGCTGAGAACTGCATTTTGTGACAAAGTGAATCAGTGGATGATGAGAATGTCAGTTTTGACAAAGAACACTGATCATTACTAAAATGCTCCAATTGAGCTGTTAGAATGTCAGAAACAAGCTTTCTGAGCTGAAAACTGCATTTTCTTGACAAAGTGCATCAGTGGATGATGAGAATGTCAGTTTTGACAAAGAACACTGTTCATTACTAAAATGCTCTAATTGAGCTGTTAGAATGTCAGAAACAAGCTTTCTGAGCTGAGAACTGCATTTTGTGACATAGTTCATCAGTGGATGATGAGAATGTCAGTTTTGACAAAGAACACTGTTCATTACTAAAATGCTCTAATTGAGCTGTTAGAATGTCAGAAACAAGCTTTCTGAGCTGAGAACTGCATTTTGTGACAAAAAGCATCAGTGGATGATGAGAATGTCAGTTTTGACAAAGAACACTGTTCATTACTAAAATGCTCTAAATGAGCTGTTAGAATGTCAGAAACAAGCTTTCTGAGCTGAGAACTGCATTTTGTGACAAAAAGCATCAGTGGATGATGAGAATGTCACTTTTGACAAAGAACACTGTTCATTACTGAAAAACTCCAATTGAGCTGTTAGAATGTCAGAAACAAGCTTTCTGAGCTCAGAACTGCATTTTGTGACAAAGTTCATCAGTGGATGATGAGAATGTCAGTTTTGACAAAGAACACTGTTCATTACTAAAATGCTCTAATTGAGCTGTTAGAATGTCAGAAACAAGCTTTCTGAGCTGAGAACTGCATTTTGTGACAAAGTTCGTCAGTGGATGATGAGAATGTCAGTTTTGACAAAGAACTCTGTTCATTACTAAAATGCTCTAATTGAGCTGTTAGAATGTCAGAAACAAGCTTTCTGAGCTGAAAACTGCATTTTGTGACAAAAAGCATCAGTGGATGATGAGAATGTCAGTTTTGACAAAGAACACTGATCATTACTAAAATGCTCCAATTGAGCTGTTAGAATGTCATAAACAAGCTTTCTGAGCTGAGAAATGCATTTTGTGACAAAGTGCATCAGTGGATGATGAGAATGTCAGTTTTGACAAAGAACACTGTTCATTACTAAAATGCTCTAATTGAGCTGTTAGAATGTCAGAAACAAGCTTTCTGAGCTGAGAACTGCATTTTGTGACAAAGTGCTTCAGTGGATGATGAGAATGTCAGTTTTGACAAAGAACACTGTTCATTACTAAAA
This sequence comes from Barbatula barbatula, assembly GCF_947034865.1. Taxonomy (NCBI): domain Eukaryota; kingdom Metazoa; phylum Chordata; class Actinopteri; order Cypriniformes; family Nemacheilidae; genus Barbatula; species Barbatula barbatula. The sequence continues at coordinate 18,571,029 of NC_136781.1, read as the reverse complement.
TGCTCTAATTGAGCTGTTAGAATGTCAGAAACAAGTTTTCTGAGCTGAGAACTGCATTTTGTGACAAAGTGCATCAGTGGATGATGAGAATGTCAGTTTTGACAAAGAACACTGATCATCACTAAAATGCTCCAATTAAGCTGTTAGAATGTCAGAAACAAGCTTTCTGAGCTGAGAAATGCATTTTGTGACAAAGTGCATCAGTGGATGATGAGAATGTCAGTTTTGACAAAGAACACTGTTCATTACTAAAATGCTCTAATTGAGCTGTTAGAATGTCAGAAACAAGCTTTCTGAGCTGAGAACTGCATTTTGTGACATAGTTCATCAGTGGATGATGAGAATGTCAGTTTTGACAAAGAACACTGTTCATTACTAAAATGCTCTAATTGAGCTGTTAGAATGTTAGAAACAAGCTTTCTGAGCTGAGAACTGCATTTTGTGACATAGTTCATCAGTGGATGATGAGAATGTCAGTTTTGACAAAGAACACTGTTCATTACTAAAATGCTCCAATTGAGCTGCTAGAATGTCAGAAACAAGCTTTCTGAGCTGAGAACTGCATTTTGTGACAAAGTGCATCAGTGGATGATGAGAATGTCAGTTTTGACAAAGAACACTGTTCATTACTAAAATGCTCTAATTGAGCTGTTAGAATGTCAGAAACAAGCTTTCTGAGCTGAGAACTGCATTTTGTGACAAAAAGCATCAGTGGATGATGAGAATGTCAGTTTTGACAAAGAACACTGATCATTACTAAAATGCTCCAATTGAGCTGTTAGAATGTCAGAAACAAGCTTTCTGAGCTGAGAAATGCATTTTGTGACAAAGTGCATCAGTGGATGATGAGAATGTCAGTTTTGACAAAGAACACTGTTCATTACTGAAATGCTCCAATTGAGCTGTTAGAATGTCAGAAACAAGCTTTCTGAGCTCAGAACTGCATTTTGTGACAAAGTTCATCAGTGGATGATGAGAATGTCAGTTTTGACAAAGAACACTGTTCATTACTAAAATGCTCTAATTGAGCTGTTAGAATGTCAGAAACAAGCTTTCTGAGCTGAGAACTGCATTTTGTGACAAAGTTCGTCAGTGGATGATGAGAATGTCAGTTTTGACAAAGAACTCTGTTCATTACTAAAATGCTCTAATTGAGCTGTTAGAATGTCAGAAACAAGCTTTCTGAGCTGAAAACTGCATTTTGTGACAAAAAGCATCAGTGGATGATGAGAATGTCAGTTTTGACAAAGAACACTGATCATTACTAAAATGCTCCAATTGAGCTGTTAGAATGTCATAAACAAGCTTTCTGAGCTGAGAAATGCATTTTGTGACAAAGTGCATCAGTGGATGATGAGAATGTCAGTTTTGACAAAGAACACTGTTCATTACTAAAATGCTCTAATTGAGCTGTTAGAATGTCAGAAACAAGCTTTCTGAGCTGAGAACTGCATTTTGTGACATAGTTCATCAGTGGATGATGAGAATGTCAGTTTTGACAAAGAACACTGTTCATTACTAAAATGCTCTAATTGAGCTGTTAGAATGTCAGAAACAAGCTTTCTGAGCTGAGAACTGCATTTTGTGACATAGTTCATCAGTGGATGATGAGAATGTCAGTTTTGACAAAGAACACTGTTCATTACTAAAATGCTCCAATTGAGCTGTTAGAATGTCAGAAACAAGCTTTCTGAGCTGAGAACTGCATTTTGTGACATAGTTCATCAGTGGATGATGAGAATGTCAGTTTTGACAAAGAACACTGTTCATTGCTGATATGCTCCAATTGAGCTGTTAGAATGTCAGAAACAAGCTTTCTGAGCTGAGAAATGCATTTTGTGACAAAGTGAATCAGTGGATGATGAGAATGTCAGTTTTGACAAAGAACACTGATCATCACTAAAATGCTCCAATTAAGCTGTTAGAATGTCAGAAACAAGCTTTCTGAGCTGAGAACTGCATTTTGTGACATAGTTCATCAGTGGATGATGAGAATGTCAGTTTTGACAAAGAACACTGTTCATTACTGAAATGCTCCAATTGAGCTGTTAGAATGTCAGAAACAAGCTTTCTGAGCTGAGAAATGCATTTTGTGACAAAGTGCATCAGTTGATGATGAGAATGTCAGTTTTGACAAAGAACACTGTTCATTACTAAAATGCTCTAATTGAGCTGTTAGAATGTCAGAAACAAGCTTTCTGAAATGAGAACTGCATTTTGTGACAAAGTGAATCAGTGGATGGATGAGAATGTCAGTTTTGACAAAGAACACTGTTCATTACTGAAATGCTCCAATTGAGCTGTTAGAATGTCAGAAACAAGCTTTCTGAGCTGAGAACTGCATTTTGTGACAAAGTGAATCAGTGGATGGATGAGAATGTCAGTTTTGACAAAGAACACTGTTCATTACTGAAATGCTCCAATTGAGCTGTTAGAATGTCAGAAACAAGCTTTCTGAGCTGAAAACTGCATTTTGTGACATAGTTCATCAGTGGATGATGAGAATGTCAGTTTTGACAAAGAACACTGTTCATTACTAAAATTCTCTAATTGAGCTGTTAGAATGTCAGAAACAAGCTTTCTGAGTTGAGAACTGCATTTTGTGAGAAAGTGAATCAGTGGATGATGAGAATGTCAGTTTTGACAAAGAACACTGTTCATTACTAAAATGCTCCAATTGAGCTGTTAGAATGTCAGAAACAAGCTTTCTGAGCATAAAACTGCATTTTGTGACAAAGTGCATCAGTGGATGATGAGAATGTCAGTTTTGACAAAGAACACTGTTCATTACTAAAATGCTCTAATTGAGCTGTTAGAATGTCAGAAACAAGCTTTCTGAGCTGAGAACTGCATTTTGTGACAAAAAGCATCAGTGGATGATGAGAATGTCAGTTTTGACAAAGAACACTGATCATTACTAAAATGCTCCGATTGAGCTGTTAGAATGTCAGAAACAAGCTTTCTGAGCTGAGAACTGCATTTTGTGACAAAGTTCATCAGTGGATGATGAGAATGTCAGTTTTGACAAAGAACACTGTTCATTACTGAAATGCTCCAATTGAGCTGTTAGAATGTCAGAAACAAGCTTTCTGAGCTGAGAAATGCATTTTGTGACATAGTTCATCAGTGGCTGATGAGAATGTCAGTTTTGACAAAGAACACTGTTCATTACTAAAATGCTCTAATTGAGCTGTTAGAATGTCAGAAACAAGCTTTCTGAGCTGAGAACTGCATTTTGTGACAAAGTTCATCAGTGGATGATGAGAATGTCAGTTTTGACAAAGAACACTGTTCATTACTGAAATGCTCCAATTGAGCTGTTAGAATGTCAGAAACAAGCTTTCTGAGCTGAGAAATGCATTTTGTGACATAGTTCATCAGTGGATGATGAGAATGTCAGTTTTGACAAAGAACACTGTTCATTACTAAAATGCTCTAATTGAGCTGTTAGAATGTCAGAAACAAGCTTTCTGAGCTGAGAACTGCATTTTGTGACAAAAAGCATCAGTGGATGATGAGAATGTCAGTTTTGACAAAGAACACTGATCATTACTAAAATGCTCCAATTGAGCTGTTAGAATGTCAGAAACAAGCTTTCTGAGCTGAGAAATGCATTTTGTGACAAAGTGCATCAGTGGATGATGAGAATGTCACTTTTGACAAAGAACACTGTTCATTACTAAAATGCTCTAATTGAGCTGTTAGAATGTCAGAAACAAGCTTTCTGAGCTGAGAACTGCATTTTGTGACATAGTTCATCAGTGGATGATGAGAATGTCAGTTTTGACAAAAAACACTGTTCATTACTAAAATGCTCTAATTGAGCTGTTAGAATGTTAGAAACAAGCTTTCTGAGCTGAGAACTGCATTTTGTGACATAGTTCATCAGTGGATGATGAGAATGTCAGTTTTGACAAAGAACACTGTTCATTACTAAAATGCTCCAATTGAGCTATTAGAATGTCAGAAACAAGCTTTCTGAGCTGAGAACTGCATTTTGTGACATAGTTCATCAGTGGATGATGAGAATGTCAGTTTTGACAAAGAACACTGTTCATTGCTGATATGCTCCAATTGAGCTGTTAGAATGTCAGAAACAAGCTTTCTGAGCTGAGAAATGCATTTTGTGACAAAGTGAATCAGTGGATGATGAGAATGTCAGTTTTGACAAAGAACACTGATCATCACTAAAATGCTCCAATTAAGCTGTTAGAATGTCAGAAACAAGCTTTCTGAGCTGAGAACTGCATTTTGTGACAAAGTTCATCAGTGGATGATAAGAATGTCAGTTTTGACAAAGAACACTGATCATTACTAAAATGCTCCAATTGAGCTGTTAGAATGTCAGAAACAAGCTTTCTGAGCTGAGAACTGCATTTTGTGACAAAGTTCATCAGTGGATGATAAGAATGTCAGTTTTGACAAAGAACACTGATCATTACTAAAATGCTCCAATTGAGCTGTTAGAATGTCAGAAACAAGCTTTCTGAGCTGAGAACTGCATTTTGTGACAAAGTTCATCAGTGGATGATAAGAATGTCAGTTTTGACAAAGAACACTGATCATTACTGAAATGCTCCAATTGAGCTGTTAGAATGTCAGAAACAAGCTTTCTGAGCTGAAAACTGCATTTTGTGACATAGTTCATCAGTGGATGATGAGAATGTCAGTTTTGACAAAGAACACTGTTCATTACTAAAATTCTCTAATTGAGCTGTTAGAATGTCAGAAACAAGCTTTCTGAGCTGAGAACTGCATTTTGTGAGAAAGTGAATCAGTGGATGATGAGAATGTCAGTTTTGACAAAGAACACTGTTCATTACTAAAATGCTCCAATTGAGCTGTTAGAATGTCAGAAACAAGCTTTCTGAGCTGAGAACTGCATTTTGTGACAAAGTTCATCAGTGGATGATAAGAATGTCAGTTTTGACAAAGAACACTGATCATTACTAAAATGCTCCAATTGAGCTGTTAGAATGTCAGAAACAAGCTTTCTTAGCTGAGAACTGCATTTTGTGACAAAGTGAATCAGTGGATGGATGAGAATGTCAGTTTTGACAAAGAACACTGTTCATTACTGAAATGCTCCAATTGAGCTGTTAGAATGTCAGAAACCAGCTTTCTGAGCTGAAAACTGCATTTTGTGACATAGTTCATCAGTGGATGATGAGAATGTCAGTTTTGACAAAGAACACTGTTCATTACTAAAATTCTCTAATTGAGCTGTTAGAATGTCAGAAACAAGCTTTCTGAGCTGAGAACTGCATTTTGTGAGAAAGTGAATCAGTGGATGATGAGAATGTCAGTTTTGACAAAGAACACTGTTCATTACTAAAATGCTCCAATTGAGCTGTTAGAATGTCAGAAACAAGCTTTCTGAGCATAAAACTGCATTTTGTGACAAAGTGCATCAGTGGATGATGAGAATGTCAGTTTTGACAAAGAACACTGTTCATTACTAAAATGCTCTAATTGAGCTGTTAGAATGTCAGAAACAAGCTTTCTGAGCTGAGAACTGCATTTTGTGACAAAAAGCATCAGTGGATGATGAGAATGTCAGTTTTGACAAAGAACACTGATCATTACTAAAATGCTCCGATTGAGCTGTTAGAATGGTCAGAAACAAGCTTTCTGAGCTGAGAAATGCATTTTCTGACAAAGTGCTTCAGTGGATGATGAGAATGTCAGTTTTGACAAAGAACACTGTTCATTACTAAAATGCTCTAATTGAGCTGTTAGAATGTCAGAAACAAGCTTTCTGAGCTGAGAACTGCATTTTGTGACAAAATGCATCAGTGGATGATGAGAATGTCACTTTTGACAAAGAACACTGTTCATTACTAAAATGCTCCAATTGAGCTGTTAGAATGTCAGAAACAAGCTTTCTGAGCTGAAAACTGCATTTTTTTGACAAAGTGCATCAGTGGATGATGAGAATGTCAGTTTTGACAAAGAACACTGATCATTACTAAAATGCTCCAATTGAGCTGTTAGAATGTCAGAAACAAGCTTTCTGAGCTGAGAAATGCATTTTGTGACAAAGTACTTCAGTGGATGATGAGAATGTCAGTTTTGACAAAGAACACTGTTCATTACTAAAATGCTCTAATTGAGCTGTTAGAATGTCAGAAACAAGCTTTCTGAGCTGAGAACTGCATTTTGTGACAAAGTTCATCAGTGGATGATGAGAATGTCAGTTTTGACAAAGAACACTATTCATTACTGAAATGCTCCAATTGAGCTGTTAGAATGTCAGAAACAAGCTTTCTGAGCTGAGAAATGCATTTTGTGACATAGTTCATCAGTGGATGATGAGAATGTCAGTTTTGACAAAGAACACTGTTCATTACTAAAATGCTCTAATTGAGCTGTTAGAATGTCAGAAACAAGCTTTCTGAGCTGAGAACTGCATTTTGTGACAAAAAGCATCAGTGGATGATGAGAATGTCAGTTTTGACAAAGAACACTGATCATTACTAAAATGCTCCAATTGAGCTGTTAGAATGTCAGAAACAAGCTTTCTGAGCCGAGAAATGCATTTTGTGACAAAGTGCATCAGTGGATGATGAGAATGTCAGTTTTGACAAAGAACACTGTTCATTACTAAAATGCTCTAATTGAACTGTTAGAATGTCAGAAACAAGCTTTCTGAGCTGAGAAATGCATTTTGTGACAAAGTACTTCAGTGGATGATGAGAATGTCAGTTTTGACAAAGAACACTGTTCATTACTAAAATGCTCTAATTGAGCTGTTAGAATGTTAGAAACAAGCTTTCTGAGCTGAGAACTGCATTTTGTGACATAGTTCATCAGTGGATGATGAGAATGTCAGTTTTGACAAAGAACACTGTTCATTACTAAAATGCTCTAATTGAACTGTTAGAATGTTAGAAACAAGCTTTCTGAGCTGAGAACTGCATTTTGTGACATAGTTCATCAGTGGATGATGAGAATGTCAGTTTTGACAAAGAACACTGTTCATTACTAAAATGCTCCAATTGAGCTGTTAGAATGTCAGAAACAAGCTTTCTGAGCTGAGAACTGCATTTTGTGACATAGTTCATCAGTGGATGATGAGAATGTCAGTTTTGACAAAGAACACTGTTCATTGCTGATATGCTCCAATTGAGCTGTTAGAATGTCAGAAACAAGCTTTCTGAGCTGAGAACTGCATTTTGTGACAAAGTGCTTCAGTGGATGATGAGAATGTCAGTTTTGACAAAGAACACTGTTCATTACTAAAATGCTCTAATTGAGCTGTTAGAATGTCAGAAACAAGCTTTCTGAGCTGAGAACTGCATTTTGTGACATAGTTCATCAGTGGATGATGAGAATGTCAGTTTTGACAAAGAACACTGTTCATTACTAAAATGCTCTAATTGAGCTGTTAGAATGTTAGAAACAAGCTTTCTGAGCTGAGAACTGCATTTTGTGACATAGTTCATCAGTGGATGATGAGAATGTCAGTTTTGACAAAGAACTCTGTTCATTACTGAAATGCTCCAATTGAGCTGTTAGAATGTCAGAAACAAGCTTTCTGAGCTGAAAACTGCATTTTGTGACAAAAAGCATCAGTGGATGATGAGAATGTCAGTTTTGACAAAGAACACTGATCATTACTAAAATGCTCCAATTTTGCTGTTAGAATGTCAGAAACAAGCTTTCTGAGCTGAGAACAGCTTTTTGTGACAAAGTTCATCAGTGGATGATGAGAATGTCAGTTTTGACAAAGAACACTGATCATTACTAAAATGCTCCAATTGAGCTGTTAGAATGTCAGAAACAAGCTTTCTGAGCTGAAAACTGCATTTTGTGACAAAAAGCATCAGTGGATGATGAGAATGTCAGTTTTGACAAAGAACACTGATCATTACTAAAATGCTCCAATTGAGCTGTTAGAATGTCATAAACAAGCTTTCTGAGCTGAGAAATGCATTTTGTGACAAAGTGCATCAGTGGATGATGAGAATGTCACTTTTGACAAAGAATACTGTTCATTACTAAAATGCTCTAATTGAGCTGTTAGAATGTTAGAAACAAGCTTTCTGAGCTGAGAACTGCATTTTGTGACAAAGTTCATCAGTGGATGATGAGAATGTCAGTTTTGACAAAGAACACTGATCATTACTAAAATGCTCCAATTGAGCTGTTAGAATGTCAGAAACAAGCTTTCTGAGCTGAGAAATGCATTTTGTGACAAAGTGCTTCAGTGGATGATGAGAATGTCAGTTTTGACAAAGAACACTGTTCATTACTAAAATGCTCTAATTGAGCTGTTAGAATGTCAGAAACAAGCTTTCTGAGCTGAGAACTAAATTTTGTGACAAAAAGCATCAGTGGATGATGAGAATGTCAGTTTTGACAAAGAACACTGATCATTACTAAAATGCTCCAATTGAGCTGTTAGAATGTCAGAAACAAGCTTTCTGAGCTGAGAAATGCATTTTGTGACAAAGTGCATCAGTGGATGATGAGAATGTCACTTTTGACAAAGAACACTGTTCATTACTAAAATGCTCTAATTGAACTGTTAGAATGTCAGAAACAAGCTTTCTGAGCTGAGAACTGCATTTTGTGACATAGTTCATCAGTGGATGATGAGAATGTCAGTTTTGACAAAGAACACTGTTCATTACTAAAATGCTCTAATTGAGCTGTTAGAATGTCAGAAACAAGCTTTCTGAGCTGAGAACTGCATTTTGTGACAAAGTGAATCAGTGGATGATGAGAATGTCAGTTTTGACAAAGAACACTGATCATTACTAAAATGCTCTAATTGAGCTGTTAGAATGTCAGAAACAAGCTTTCTGAGCTGAGAACTGCATTTTGTGACAAATTGAATCAGTGGATGATGAGAATGTCACTTTTGACAAAGAACACTGATCATTACTAAAATGCTCCAATTGAGCTGTTAGAATGTCAGAAACAAGCTTTCTGAGCTGAAAACTGCATTTTTTTGACAAAGTGCATCAGTGGATGATGAGAATGTCACTTTTGACAAAGAACACTGATCATTACTAAAATGCTCCAATTGAGCTGTTAGAATGTCAGAAACAAGCTTTCTGAGCTGAGAAATGCATTTTGTGACAAAGTACTTCAGTGGATGATGAGAATGTCAGTTTTGACAAAGAACACTGTTCATTACTAAAATGCTCTAATTGAGCTGTTAGAATGTCAGAAACAAGCTTTCTGAGCTGAGAACTGCATTTTGTGACAAAGTTCATCAGTGGATGATGAGAATGTCAGTTTTGACAAAGAACACTGTTCATTACTGAAATGCTCCAATTGAGCTGTTAGAATGTCAGAAACAAGCTTTCTGAGCTGAGAAATGCATTTTGTGACATAGTTCATCAGTGGATGATGAGAATGTCAGTTTTGACAAAGAACACTGTTCATTACTAAAATGCTCTAATTGAGCTGTTAGAATGTCAGAAACAAGCTTTCTGAGCTGAGAACTGCATTTTGTGACAAAAAGCATCAGTGGATGATGAGAATGTCAGTTTTGACAAAGAACACTGATCATTACTAAAATGCTCCAATTGAGCTGTTAGAATGTCAGAAACAAGCTTTCTGAGCTGAGAAATGCGTTTTGTGACAAAGTGCATCAGTGGATGATGAGAATGTCACTTTTGACAAAGAACACTGTTCATTACTAAAATGCTCTAATTGAACTGTTAGAATGTCAGAAACAAGCTTTCTGAGCTGAGAACTGCATTTTGTGACATAGTTCATCAGTGGATGATGAGAATGTCAGTTTTGACAAAGAACACTGTTCATTACTAAAATGCTCTAATTGAACTGTTAGAATGTTAGAAACAAGCTTTCTGAGCTGAGAACTGCATTTTGTGACATAGTTCATCAGTGGATGATGAGAATGTCAGTTTTGACAAAGAACACTGTTCATTACTAAAATGCTCCAATTGAGCTGTTAGAATGTCAGAAACAAGCTTTCTGAGCTGAGAACTGCATTTTGTGACATAATTCATCAGTGGATGATGAGAATGTCAGTTTTGACAAAGAACACTATTCATTGCTGATATGCTCCAATTGAGCTGTTAGAATGTCAGGAACAAGCTTTCTGAGCTGAGAAATGCATTTTGTGACAAAGTGAATCAGTGGATGATGAGAATGTCAGTTTTGACAAAGAACACTGATCATTACTAAAATGCTCCGATTGAGCTGTTAGAATGTCAGAAACAAGCTTTCTGAGCTGAGAACTGCATTTTGTGACAAAGTGCTTCAGTGGATGATGAGAATGTCAGTTTTGACAAAGAACACTGTTCATTACTAAAATGCTCTAATTGAGCTGTTAGAATGTCAGAAACAAGCTTTCTGAGCTGAGAACTGCATTTTGTGACATAGTTCATCAGTGGATGATGAGAATGTCAGTTTTGACAAAGAACACTGTTCATTACTAAAATGCTCTAATTGAGCTGTTAGAATGTCAGAAACAAGCTTTCTGAGCTGAGAACTGCATTTTGTGACATAGTTCATCAGTGGATGATGAGAATGTCAGTTTTGACAAAGAACTCTGTTCATTACTGAAATGCTCCAATTGAGCTGTTAGAATGTCAGAAACAAGCTTTCTGAGCTGAAAACTGCATTTTGTGACAAAAAGCATCAGTGGATGATGAGAATGTCAGTTTTGACAAAGAACACTGATCATTACTAAAATGCTCCAATTGAGCTGTTAGAATGTCATAAACAAGCTTTCTGAGCTGAGAAATGCATTTTGTGACAAAGTGCATCAGTGGATGATGAGAATGTCACTTTTGACAAAGAATACTGTTCATTACTAAAATGCTCTAATTGAGCTGTTAGAATGTTAGAAACAAGCTTTCTGAGCTGAGAACTGCATTTTGTGACAAAGTTCATCAGTGGATGATGAGAATGTCAGTTTTGACAAAGAACACTGATCATTACTAAAATGCTCCAATTGAGCTGTTAGAATGTCAGAAACAAGCTTTCTGAGCTGAGAAATGCATTTTGTGACAAAGTGCTTCAGTGGATGATGAGAATGTCAGTTTTGACAAAGAACACTGTTCATTACTAAAATGCTCTAATTGAGCTGTTAGAATGTCAGAAACAAGCTTTCTGAGCTGAGAACTAAATTTTGTGACAAAAAGCATCAGTGGATGATGAGAATGTCAGTTTTGACAAAGAACACTGATCATTACTAAAATGCTCCAATTGAGCTGTTAGAATGTCAGAAACAAGCTTTCTGAGCTGAGAAATGCATTTTGTGACAAAGTGCATCAGTGGATGATGAGAATGTCACTTTTGACAAAGAACACTGTTCATTACTAAAATGCTCTAATTGAACTGTTAGAATGTCAGAAACAAGCTTTCTGAGCTGAGAACTGCATTTTGTGACATAGTTCATCAGTGGATGATGAGAATGTCAGTTTTGACAAAGAACACTGTTCATTACTAAAATGCTCTAATTGAGCTGTTAGAATGTCAGAAACAAGCTTTCTGAGCTGAGAACTGCATTTTGTGACAAAGTGAATCAGTGGATGATGAGAATGTCAGTTTTGACAAAGAACACTGATCATTACTAAAATGCTCTAATTGAGCTGTTAGAATGTCAGAAACAAGCTTTCTGAGCTGAGAACTGCATTTTGTGACAAATTGAATCAGTGGATGATGAGAATGTCACTTTTGACAAAGAACACTGATCATTACTAAAATGCTCCAATTGAGCTGTTAGAATGTCAGAAACAAGCTTTCTGAGCTGAAAACTGCATTTTTTTGACAAAGTGCATCAGTGGATGATGAGAATGTCAGTTTTGACAAAGAACACTGATCATTACTAAAATGCTCCAATTGAGCTGTTAGAATGTCAGAAACAAGCTTTCTGAGCTGAGAAATGCATTTTGTGACAAAGTACTTCAGTGGATGATGAGAATGTCAGTTTTGACAAAGAACACTGTTCATTACTAAAATGCTCTAATTGAGCTGTTAGAATGTCAGAAACAAGCTTTCTGAGCTGAGAACTGCATTTTGTGACAAAGTTCATCAGTGGATGATGAGAATGTCAGTTTTGACAAAGAACACTGTTCATTACTGAAATGCTCCAATTGAGCTGTTAGAATGTCAGAAACAAGCTTTCTGAGCTGAGAAATGCATTTTGTGACATAGTTCATCAGTGGATGATGAGAATGTCAGTTTTGACAAAGAACACTGTTCATTACTAAAATGCTCTAATTGAGCTGTTAGAATGTCAGAAACAAGCTTTCTGAGCTGAGAACTGCATTTTGTGACAAAAAGCATCAGTGGATGATGAGAATGTCAGTTTTGACAAAGAACACTGATCATTACTAAAATGCTCCAATTGAGCTGTTAGAATGTCAGAAACAAGCTTTCTGAGCTGAGAAATGCATTTTGTGACAAAGTGCATCAGTGGATGATGAGAATGTCACTTTTGACAAAGAACACTGATCATTACTAAAATGCTCCAATTGAGCTGTTAGAATGTCAGAAACAAGCTTTCTGAGCTGAGAAATGCATTTTGTGACAAAGTGCTTCAGTGGATGATGAGAATGTCAGTTTTGACAAAGAACACTGTTCATTACTAAAATGCTCTAATTGAGCTGTTAGAATGTCAGAAACAAGCTTTCTGAGCTGAGAACTGCATTTTGTGACAAAAAGCATCAGTGGATGATGAGAATGTCAGTTTTGACAAAGAACACTGATCATTACTAAAATGCTCCAATTGAGCTGTTAGAATGTCAGAAACAAGCTTTCTGAGCTGAGAAATGCATTTTGTGACAAAGTGCATCAGTGGATGATGAGAATGTCACTTTTGACAAAGAACACTGATCATTACTAAAATGCTCCAATTGAGCTGTTAGAATGTCAGAAACAAGCTTTCTGAGCTGAGAAATGCATTTTGTGACAAAGTGCTTCAGTGGATGATGAGAATGTCAGTTTTGACAAAGAACACTGTTCATTACTAAAATGCTCTAATTGAGCTGTTAGAATGTCAGAAACAAGCTTTCTGAGCTGAGAACTGCATTTTGTGACAAAAAGCATCAGTGGATGATGAGAATGTCAGTTTTGACAAAGAACACTGATCATTACTAAAATGCTCCAATTGAGCTGTTAGAATGTCAGAAACAAGCTTTCTGAGCTGAGAAATGCATTTTGTGACAAAGTGCATCAGTGGATGATGAGAATGTCACTTTTGACAAAGAACACTGATCATTACTAAAATGCTCCAATTGAGCTGTTAGAATGTCAGAAACAAGCTTTCTGAGCTGAGAAATGCATTTTGTGACAAAGTGCATCAGTGGATGATGAGAATGTCACTTTTGACAAAGAACACTGTTCATTACTAAAATGCTCTAATTGAACTGTTAGAATGTCAGAAACAAGCTTTCTGAGCTGAGAACTGCATTTTGTGACATAGTTCATCAGTGGATGATGAGAATGTCAGTTTTGACAAAGAACACTGTTCATTACTAAAATGCTCTAATTGAGCTGTTAGAATGTCAGAAACAAGCTTTCTGAGCTGAGAACTGCATTTTGTGACAAAGTGAATCAGTGGATGATGAGAATGTCAGTTTTGACAAAGAACACTGATCATTACTAAAATGCTCTAATTGAGCTGTTAGAATGTCAGAAACAAGCTTTCTGAGCTGAGAACTGCATTTTGTGACAAATTGAATCAGTGGATGATGAGAATGTCACTTTTGACAAAGAACACTGATCATTACTAAAATGCTCCAATTGAGCTGTTAGAATGTCAGAAACAAGCTTTCTGAGCTGAAAACTGCATTTTTTTGACAAAGTGCATCAGTGGATGATGAGAATGTCACTTTTGACAAAGAACACTGATCATTACTAAAATGCTCCAATTGAGCTGTTAGAATGTCAGAAACAAGCTTTCTGAGCTGAGAAATGCATTTTGTGACAAAGTACTTCAGTGGATGATGAGAATGTCAGTTTTGACAAAGAACACTGTTCATTACTAAAATGCTCTAATTGAGCTGTTAGAATGTCAGAAACAAGCTTTCTGAGCTGAGAACTGCATTTTGTGACAAAGTTCATCAGTGGATGATGAGAATGTCAGTTTTGACAAAGAACACTGTTCATTACTGAAATGCTCCAATTGAGCTGTTAGAATGTCAGAAACAAGCTTTCTGAGCTGAGAAATGCATTTTGTGACATAGTTCATCAGTGGATGATGAGAATGTCAGTTTTGACAAAGAACACTGTTCATTACTAAAATGCTCTAATTGAGCTGTTAGAATGTCAGAAACAAGCTTTCTGAGCTGAGAACTGCATTTTGTGACAAAAAGCATCAGTGGATGATGAGAATGTCAGTTTTGACAAAGAACACTGATCATTACTAAAATGCTCCAATTGAGCTGTTAGAATGTCAGAAACAAGCTTTCTGAGCTGAGAAATGCGTTTTGTGACAAAGTGCATCAGTGGATGATGAGAATGTCACTTTTGACAAAGAACACTGTTCATTACTAAAATGCTCTAATTGAACTGTTAGAATGTCAGAAACAAGCTTTCTGAGCTGAGAACTGCATTTTGTGACATAGTTCATCAGTGGATGATGAGAATGTCAGTTTTGACAAAGAACACTGTTCATTACTAAAATGCTCCAATTGAGCTGTTAGAATGTCAGAAACAAGCTTTCTGAGCTGAGAACTGCATTTTGTGACATAATTCATCAGTGGATGATGAGAATGTCAGTTTTGACAAAGAACACTGTTCATTGCTGATATGCTCCAATTGAGCTGTTAGAATGTCAGGAACAAGCTTTCTGAGCTGAGAAATGCATTTTGTGACAAAGTGAATCAGTGGATGATGAGAATGTCAGTTTTGACAAAGAACACTGATCATTACTAAAATGCTCCGATTGAGCTGTTAGAATGTCAGAAACAAGCTTTCTGAGCTGAGAACTGCATTTTGTGACAAAGTGCTTCAGTGGATGATGAGAATGTCAGTTTTGACAAAGAACACTGTTCATTACTAAAATGCTCTAATTGAGCTGTTAGAATGTCAGAAACAAGCTTTCTGAGCTGAGAACTGCATTTTGTGACATAGTTCATCAGTGGATGATGAGAATGTCAGTTTTGACAAAGAACACTGTTCATTACTAAAATGCTCTAATTGAGCTGTTAGAATGTCAGAAACAAGCTTTCTGAGCTGAGAACTGCATTTTGTGACATAGTTCATCAGTGGATGATGAGAATGTCAGTTTTGACAAAGAACTCTGTTCATTACTGAAATGCTCCAATTGAGCTGTTAGAATGTCAGAAACAAGCTTTCTGAGCTGAAAACTGCATTTTGTGACAAAAAGCATCAGTGGATGATGAGAATGTCAGTTTTGACAAAGAACACTGATCATTACTAAAATGCTCCAATTGAGCTGTTAGAATGTCATAAACAAGCTTTCTGAGCTGAGAAATGCATTTTGTGACAAAGTGCATCAGTGGATGATGAGAATGTCACTTTTGACAAAGAATACTGTACATTACTAAAATGCTCTAATTGAGCTGTTAGAATGTTAGAAACAAGCTTTCTGAGCTGAGAACTGCATTTTGTGACAAAGTTCATCAGTGGATGATGAGAATGTCAGTTTTGACAAAGAACACTGATCATTACTAAAATGCTCCAATTGAGCTGTTAGAATGTCAGAAACAAGCTTTCTGAGCTGAGAAATGCATTTTGTGACAAAGTGCTTCAGTGGATGATGAGAATGTCAGTTTTGACAAAGAACACTGTTCATTACTAAAATGCTCTAATTGAGCTGTTAGAATGTCAGAAACAAGCTTTCTGAGCTGAGAACTAAATTTTGTGACAAAAAGCATCAGTGGATGATGAGAATGTCAGTTTTGACAAAGAACACTGATCATTACTAAAATGCTCCAATTGAGCTGTTAGAATGTCAGAAACAAGCTTTCTGAGCTGAGAAATGCATTTTGTGACAAAGTGCATCAGTGGATGATGAGAATGTCACTTTTGACAAAGAACACTGTTCATTACTAAAATGCTCTAATTGAACTGTTAGAATGTCAGAAACAAGCTTTCTGAGCTGAGAACTGCATTTTGTGACATAGTTCATCAGTGGATGATGAGAATGTCAGTTTTGACAAAGAACACTGTTCATTACTAAAATGCTCTAATTGAGCTGTTAGAATGTCAGAAACAAGCTTTCTGAGCTGAGAACTGCATTTTGTGACAAAGTGAATCAGTGGATGATGAGAATGTCAGTTTTGACAAAGAACACTGATCATTACTAAAATGCTCTAATTGAGCTGTTAGAATGTCAGAAACAAGCTTTCTGAGCTGAGAACTGCATTTTGTGACAAATTGAATCAGTGGATGATGAGAATGTCACTTTTGACAAAGAACACTGATCATTACTAAAATGCTCCAATTGAGCTGTTAGAATGTCAGAAACAAGCTTTCTGAGCTGAAAACTGCATTTTTTTGACAAAGTGCATCAGTGGATGATGAGAATGTCAGTTTTGACAAAGAACACTGATCATTACTAAAATGCTCCAATTGAGCTGTTAGAATGTCAGAAACAAGCTTTCTGAGCTGAGAAATGCATTTTGTGACAAAGTACTTCAGTGGATGATGAGAATGTCAGTTTTGACAAAGAACACTGTTCATTACTAAAATGCTCTAATTGAGCTGTTAGAATGTCAGAAACAAGCTTTCTGAGCTGAGAACTGCATTTTGTGACAAAGTTCATCAGTGGATGATGAGAATGTCAGTTTTGACAAAGAACACTGTTCATTACTGAAATGCTCCAATTGAGCTGTTAGAATGTCAGAAACAAGCTTTCTGAGCTGAGAAATGCATTTTGTGACATAGTTCATCAGTGGATGATGAGAATGTCAGTTTTGACAAAGAACACTGTTCATTACTAAAATGCTCTAATTGAGCTGTTAGAATGTCAGAAACAAGCTTTCTGAGCTGAGAACTGCATTTTGTGACAAAAAGCATCAGTGGATGATGAGAATGTCAGTTTTGACAAAGAACACTGATCATTACTAAAATGCTCCAATTGAGCTGTTAGAATGTCAGAAACAAGCTTTCTGAGCTGAGAAATGCATTTTGTGACAAAGTGCATCAGTGGATGATGAGAATGTCACTTTTGACAAAGAACACTGATCATTACTAAAATGCTCCAATTGAGCTGTTAGAATGTCAGAAACAAGCTTTCTGAGCTGAGAAATGCATTTTGTGACAAAGTGCTTCAGTGGATGATGAGAATGTCAGTTTTGACAAAGAACACTGTTCATTACTAAAATGCTCTAATTGAGCTGTTAGAATGTCAGAAACAAGCTTTCTGAGCTGAGAACTGCATTTTGTGACAAAAAGCATCAGTGGATGATGAGAATGTCAGTTTTGACAAAGAACACTGATCATTACTAAAATGCTCCAATTGAGCTGTTAGAATGTCAGAAACAAGCTTTCTGAGCTGAGAAATGCATTTTGTGACAAAGTGCATCAGTGGATGATGAGAATGTCACTTTTGACAAAGAACACTGTTCATTACTAAAATGCTCTAATTGAACTGTTAGAATGTCAGAAACAAGCTTTCTGAGCTGAGAACTGCATTTTGTGACATAGTTCATCAGTGGATGATGAGAATGTCAGTTTTGACAAAGAACACTGTTCATTACTAAAATGCTCTAATTGAGCTGTTAGAATGTCAGAAACAAGCTTTCTGAGCTGAGAACTGCATTTTGTGAAAAAAAAGTGAATCAGTGGATGATGAGAATGTCAGTTTTGACAAAGAACACTGATCATTACTAAAATGCTCCAATTGAGCTGTTAGAATGTCAGAAACAAGCTTTCTGAGCTGAGAACTGCATTTTGTGACAAAGTGAATCAGTGGATGGATGAGAATGTCACTTTTGACAAAGAACACTGTTCATTACTGAAATGCTCCAATTGAGCTGTTAGAATGTCAGAAACAAGCTTTCTGAGCTGAAAACTGCATTTTGTGACATAGTTCATCAGTGGATGATGAGAATGTCAGTTTTGACAAAGAACACTGTTCATTACTAAAATGCTCTAATTGAGCTGTTAGAATGTCAGAAACAAGCTTTCTGAGCTGAGAACTGCATTTTGTGAAAAAAAAGTGAATCAGTGGATGATGAGAATGTCAGTTTTGACAAAGAACACTGATCATCACTAAAATGCTCCAATTAAGCTGTTAGAATGTCAGAAACAAGCTTTCTGAGCTGAGAACTGCATTTTGTGACATAGTTCATCAGTGGATGATGAGAATGTCAGTTTTGACAAAGAACACTGTTCATTACTGAAATGCTCAAATTGAGCTGTTAGAATGTCAGAAACAAGCTTTCTGAGCTGAGAAATGCATTTTGTGACAAAGTGCATCAGTGGATGATGAGAATGTCAGTTTTGACAAAGAACACTGTTCATTACTAAAATGCTCTAATTGAGCTGTTAGAATGTCAGAAACAAGCTTTCTGAGCTGAGAACTGCATTTTGTGACAAAGTTCATCAGTGGATGATGAGAATGTCAGTTTTGACAAAGAACACTGATCATTACTAAAATGCTCCAATTGAGCTGTTAGAATGTCAGAAACAAGCTTTCTGAGCTGAGAACTGCATTTTGTGACAAAGTGAATCAGTGGATGGATGAGAATGTCACTTTTGACAAAGAACACTGTTCATTACTGAAATGCTCCAATTGAGCTGTTAGAATGTCAGAAACAAGCTTTCTGAGCTGAAAACTGCATTTTGTGACATAGTTCATCAGTGGATGATGAGAATGTCAGTTTTGACAAAGAACACTGATCATCACTAAAATGCTCCAAGTAAGCTGTTAGAATGTCAGAAACAAGCTTTCTGAGCTGAGAACTGCATTTTGTGACACAGTTCATCAGTGGATGATGAGAATGTCAGTTTTGACAAAGAACACTGATCATTACTAAAATGCTCTAATTGAGCTGTTAGAATGTCAGAAACAAGCTTTCTGAGCTGAGAACTGCATTTTGTGACAAAGTGAATCAGTGGATGATGAGAATGTCACTTTTGACAAAGAACACTGATCATTACTAAAATGCTCCAATTGAGCTGTTAGAATGTCAGAAACAAGCTTTCTGAGCTGAAAACTGCATTTTTTTGACAAAGTGCATCAGTGGATGATGAGAATGTCAGTTTTGACAAAGAACACTGTTCATTACTAAAATGCTCTAATTGAGCTGTTAGAATGTCAGAAACAAGCTTTCTGAGCTGAGAACTGCATTTTGTGACATAGTCCATCAGTGGATGATGAGAATGTCAGTTTTGACAAAGAACACTGTTCATTACTAAAATGCTCTAATTGAGCTGTTAGAATGTCAGAAACAAGCTTTCTGAGCTGAGAACTGCATTTTGTGACAGTTCATCAGTGGATGATGAGAATGTCAGTTTTGACAAAGAACACTGTTAATTACTAAAATGCTCTAATTGAGCTGTTAGAATGTCAGAAACAAGCTTTCTGAGCTGAGAACTGCATTTTGTGACATAGTTCATCAGTGGATGATGAGAATGTCAGTTTTGACAAATAACACTGTTCATTACTAAAATGCTCTAATTGAGCTGTTAGAATGTTAGAAACAAGCTTTCTGAGCTGAGAACTGCATTTTGTGACAGTTCATCAGTGGATGATGAGAATGTCAGTTTTGACAAAGAACACTGTTAATTTCTAAAATGCTCTAATTGAGCTGTTAGAATGTCAGAAACAAGCTTTCTGAGCTGAGAACTGCATTTTGTGACATAGTTCATCAGTGGATGATGAGAATGTCAGTTTTGACAAAGAACACTGTTCATTACTAAAATGCTCCAATTGAGCTGTTAGAATGTCAGAAACAAGCTTTCTGAGCTGAGAACTGCATTTTGTGACATAGTTCATCAGTGGATGATGAGAATGTCAGTTTTGACAAAGAACACTGTTCATTGCTGATATGCTCCAATTGAGCTGTTAGAATGTCAGGAACAAGCTTTCTGAGCTGAGAAATGCATTTTGTGACAAAGTGAATCAGTGGATGATGAGAATGTCAGTTTTGACAAAGAACACTGACCATTACTAAAATGCTCCGATTGAGCTGTTAGAATGTCAGAAACAAGCTTTCTGAGCTGAGAAATGCATTTTGTGACAAAGTGCTTCAGTGGATGATGAGAATGTCAGTTTTGACAAAGAACACTGTTCATTACTAAAATGCTCTAATTGAGCTGTTAGAATGTCAGAAACAAGCTTTCTGAGCTGAGAACTGCATTTTGTGACATAGTTCATCAGTGGATGATGAGAATGTCAGTTTTGACAAAGAACACTGTTCATTACTAAAATGCTCTAATTGAGCTGTTAGAATGTTAGAAACAAGCTTTCTGAGCTGAGAACTGCATTTTGTGACAAAGTTCATCAGTGGATGATGAGAATGTCAGTTTTGACAAAGAACACTGTTCATTACTGAAATGCTCCAATTGAGCTGTTAGAATGTCAGAAACAAGCTTTCTGAGCTGAGAAATGCATTTTGTGACATAGTTCATCAGTGGATGATGAGAATGTCAGTTTTGACAAAGAACACTGTTCATTACTAAAATGCTCCAATTGAGCTGTTAGAATGTCAGAAACAAGCTTTCTGAGCTGAAAACTGCATTTTGTGACAAAAAGCATCAGTGGATGATGAGAATGTCAGTTTTGACAAAGAACACTGATCATTACTAAAATGCTCCAATTGAGCTGTTAGAATGTCATAAACAAGCTTTCTGAGCTGAGAAATGCATTTTGTGACAAAGTGCATCAGTGGATGATGAGAATGTCACTTTTGACAAAGAATACTGTTCATTACTAAAATGCTCTAATTGAGCTGTTAGAATGTTAGAAACAAGCTTTCTGAGCTGAGAACTGCATTTTGTGACAAAGTTCATCAGTGGATGATGAGAATGTCAGTTTTGACAAAGAACACTGATCATTACTAAAATGCTCCAATTGAGCTGTTAGAATGTCAGAAACAAGCTTTCTGAGCTGAGAAATGCATTTTGTGACAAAGTGCTTCAGTGGATGATGAGAATGTCAGTTTTGACAAAGAACACTGTTCATTACTAAAATGCTCTAATTGAGCTGTTAGAATGTCAGAAACAAGCTTTCTGAGCTGAGAACTAAATTTTGTGACAAAAAGCATCAGTGGATGATGAGAATGTCAGTTTTGACAAAGAACACTGATCATTACTAAAATGCTCCAATTGAGCTGTTAGAATGTCAGAAACAAGCTTTCTGAGCTGAGAAATGCATTTTGTGACAAAGTGCATCAGTGGATGATGAGAATGTCACTTTTGACAAAGAACACTGTTCATTACTAAAATGCTCTAATTGAACTGTTAGAATGTCAGAAACAAGCTTTCTGAGCTGAGAACTGCATTTTGTGACATAGTTCATCAGTGGATGATGAGAATGTCAGTTTTGACAAAGAACACTGTTCATTACTAAAATGCTCTAATTGAGCTGTTAGAATGTCAGAAACAAGCTTTCTGAGCTGAGAACTGCATTTTGTGACAAAGTGAATCAGTGGATGATGAGAATGTCAGTTTTGACAAAGAACACTGATCATTACTAAAATGCTCTAATTGAGCTGTTAGAATGTCAGAAACAAGCTTTCTGAGCTGAGAACTGCATTTTGTGACAAATTGAATCAGTGGATGATGAGAATGTCACTTTTGACAAAGAACACTGATCATTACTAAAATGCTCCAATTGAGCTGTTAGAATGTCAGAAACAAGCTTTCTGAGCTGAAAACTGCATTTTTTTGACAAAGTGCATCAGTGGATGATGAGAATGTCACTTTTGACAAAGAACACTGATCATTACTAAAATGCTCCAATTGAGCTGTTAGAATGTCAGAAACAAGCTTTCTGAGCTGAGAAATGCATTTTGTGACAAAGTACTTCAGTGGATGATGAGAATGTCAGTTTTGACAAAGAACACTGTTCATTACTAAAATGCTCTAATTGAGCTGTTAGAATGTCAGAAACAAGCTTTCTGAGCTGAGAACTGCATTTTGTGACAAAGTTCATCAGTGGATGATGAGAATGTCAGTTTTGACAAAGAACACTGTTCATTACTGAAATGCTCCAATTGAGCTGTTAGAATGTCAGAAACAAGCTTTCTGAGCTGAGAAATGCATTTTGTGACATAGTTCATCAGTGGATGATGAGAATGTCAGTTTTGACAAAGAACACTGTTCATTACTAAAATGCTCTAATTGAGCTGTTAGAATGTCAGAAACAAGCTTTCTGAGCTGAGAACTGCATTTTGTGACAAAAAGCATCAGTGGATGATGAGAATGTCAGTTTTGACAAAGAACACTGATCATTACTAAAATGCTCCAATTGAGCTGTTAGAATGTCAGAAACAAGCTTTCTGAGCTGAGAAATGCGTTTTGTGACAAAGTGCATCAGTGGATGATGAGAATGTCACTTTTGACAAAGAACACTGTTCATTACTAAAATGCTCTAATTGAACTGTTAGAATGTCAGAAACAAGCTTTCTGAGCTGAGAACTGCATTTTGTGACATAGTTCATCAGTGGATGATGAGAATGTCAGTTTTGACAAAGAACACTGTTCATTACTAAAATGCTCTAATTGAACTGTTAGAATGTTAGAAACAAGCTTTCTGAGCTGAGAACTGCATTTTGTGACATAGTTCATCAGTGGATGATGAGAATGTCAGTTTTGACAAAGAACACTGTTCATTACTAAAATGCTCCAATTGAGCTGTTAGAATGTCAGAAACAAGCTTTCTGAGCTGAGAACTGCATTTTGTGACATAATTCATCAGTGGATGATGAGAATGTCAGTTTTGACAAAGAACACTATTCATTGCTGATATGCTCCAATTGAGCTGTTAGAATGTCAGGAACAAGCTTTCTGAGCTGAGAAATGCATTTTGTGACAAAGTGAATCAGTGGATGATGAGAATGTCAGTTTTGACAAAGAACACTGATCATTACTAAAATGCTCCGATTGAGCTGTTAGAATGTCAGAAACAAGCTTTCTGAGCTGAGAACTGCATTTTGTGACAAAGTGCTTCAGTGGATGATGAGAATGTCAGTTTTGACAAAGAACACTGTTCATTACTAAAATGCTCTAATTGAGCTGTTAGAATGTCAGAAACAAGCTTTCTGAGCTGAGAACTGCATTTTGTGACATAGTTCATCAGTGGATGATGAGAATGTCAGTTTTGACAAAGAACACTGTTCATTACTAAAATGCTCTAATTGAGCTGTTAGAATGTCAGAAACAAGCTTTCTGAGCTGAGAACTGCATTTTGTGACATAGTTCATCAGTGGATGATGAGAATGTCAGTTTTGACAAAGAACTCTGTTCATTACTGAAATGCTCCAATTGAGCTGTTAGAATGTCAGAAACAAGCTTTCTGAGCTGAAAACTGCATTTTGTGACAAAAAGCATCAGTGGATGATGAGAATGTCAGTTTTGACAAAGAACACTGATCATTACTAAAATGCTCCAATTGAGCTGTTAGAATGTCATAAACAAGCTTTCTGAGCTGAGAAATGCATTTTGTGACAAAGTGCATCAGTGGATGATGAGAATGTCACTTTTGACAAAGAATACTGTTCATTACTAAAATGCTCTAATTGAGCTGTTAGAATGTTAGAAACAAGCTTTCTGAGCTGAGAACTGCATTTTGTGACAAAGTTCATCAGTGGATGATGAGAATGTCAGTTTTGACAAAGAACACTGATCATTACTAAAATGCTCCAATTGAGCTGTTAGAATGTCAGAAACAAGCTTTCTGAGCTGAGAAATGCATTTTGTGACAAAGTGCTTCAGTGGATGATGAGAATGTCAGTTTTGACAAAGAACACTGTTCATTACTAAAATGCTCTAATTGAGCTGTTAGAATGTCAGAAACAAGCTTTCTGAGCTGAGAACTAAATTTTGTGACAAAAAGCATCAGTGGATGATGAGAATGTCAGTTTTGACAAAGAACACTGATCATTACTAAAATGCTCCAATTGAGCTGTTAGAATGTCAGAAACAAGCTTTCTGAGCTGAGAAATGCATTTTGTGACAAAGTGCATCAGTGGATGATGAGAATGTCACTTTTGACAAAGAACACTGTTCATTACTAAAATGCTCTAATTGAACTGTTAGAATGTCAGAAACAAGCTTTCTGAGCTGAGAACTGCATTTTGTGACATAGTTCATCAGTGGATGATGAGAATGTCAGTTTTGACAAAGAACACTGTTCATTACTAAAATGCTCTAATTGAGCTGTTAGAATGTCAGAAACAAGCTTTCTGAGCTGAGAACTGCATTTTGTGACAAAGTGAATCAGTGGATGATGAGAATGTCAGTTTTGACAAAGAACACTGATCATTACTAAAATGCTCTAATTGAGCTGTTAGAATGTCAGAAACAAGCTTTCTGAGCTGAGAACTGCATTTTGTGACAAATTGAATCAGTGGATGATGAGAATGTCACTTTTGACAAAGAACACTGATCATTACTAAAATGCTCCAATTGAGCTGTTAGAATGTCAGAAACAAGCTTTCTGAGCTGAAAACTGCATTTTTTTGACAAAGTGCATCAGTGGATGATGAGAATGTCAGTTTTGACAAAGAACACTGATCATTACTAAAATGCTCCAATTGAGCTGTTAGAATGTCAGAAACAAGCTTTCTGAGCTGAGAAATGCATTTTGTGACAAAGTACTTCAGTGGATGATGAGAATGTCAGTTTTGACAAAGAACACTGTTCATTACTAAAATGCTCTAATTGAGCTGTTAGAATGTCAGAAACAAGCTTTCTGAGCTGAGAACTGCATTTTGTGACAAAGTTCATCAGTGGATGATGAGAATGTCAGTTTTGACAAAGAACACTGTTCATTACTGAAATGCTCCAATTGAGCTGTTAGAATGTCAGAAACAAGCTTTCTGAGCTGAGAAATGCATTTTGTGACATAGTTCATCAGTGGATGATGAGAATGTCAGTTTTGACAAAGAACACTGTTCATTACTAAAATGCTCTAATTGAGCTGTTAGAATGTCAGAAACAAGCTTTCTGAGCTGAGAACTGCATTTTGTGACAAAAAGCATCAGTGGATGATGAGAATGTCAGTTTTGACAAAGAACACTGATCATTACTAAAATGCTCCAATTGAGCTGTTAGAATGTCAGAAACAAGCTTTCTGAGCTGAGAAATGCATTTTGTGACAAAGTGCATCAGTGGATGATGAGAATGTCACTTTTGACAAAGAACACTGATCATTACTAAAATGCTCCAATTGAGCTGTTAGAATGTCAGAAACAAGCTTTCTGAGCTGAGAAATGCATTTTGTGACAAAGTGCTTCAGTGGATGATGAGAATGTCAGTTTTGACAAAGAACACTGTTCATTACTAAAATGCTCTAATTGAGCTGTTAGAATGTCAGAAACAAGCTTTCTGAGCTGAGAACTGCATTTTGTGACAAAAAGCATCAGTGGATGATGAGAATGTCAGTTTTGACAAAGAACACTGATCATTACTAAAATGCTCCAATTGAGCTGTTAGAATGTCAGAAACAAGCTTTCTGAGCTGAGAAATGCATTTTGTGACAAAGTGCATCAGTGGATGATGAGAATGTCACTTTTGACAAAGAACACTGATCATTACTAAAATGCTCCAATTGAGCTGTTAGAATGTCAGAAACAAGCTTTCTGAGCTGAGAAATGCATTTTGTGACAAAGTGCTTCAGTGGATGATGAGAATGTCAGTTTTGACAAAGAACACTGTTCATTACTAAAATGCTCTAATTGAGCTGTTAGAATGTCAGAAACAAGCTTTCTGAGCTGAGAACTGCATTTTGTGACAAAAAGCATCAGTGGATGATGAGAATGTCAGTTTTGACAAAGAACACTGATCATTACTAAAATGCTCCAATTGAGCTGTTAGAATGTCAGAAACAAGCTTTCTGAGCTGAGAAATGCATTTTGTGACAAAGTGCATCAGTGGATGATGAGAATGTCACTTTTGACAAAGAACACTGATCATTACTAAAATGCTCCAATTGAGCTGTTAGAATGTCAGAAACAAGCTTTCTGAGCTGAGAAATGCATTTTGTGACAAAGTGCATCAGTGGATGATGAGAATGTCACTTTTGACAAAGAACACTGTTCATTACTAAAATGCTCTAATTGAACTGTTAGAATGTCAGAAACAAGCTTTCTGAGCTGAGAACTGCATTTTGTGACATAGTTCATCAGTGGATGATGAGAATGTCAGTTTTGACAAAGAACACTGTTCATTACTAAAATGCTCTAATTGAGCTGTTAGAATGTCAGAAACAAGCTTTCTGAGCTGAGAACTGCATTTTGTGACAAAGTGAATCAGTGGATGATGAGAATGTCAGTTTTGACAAAGAACACTGATCATTACTAAAATGCTCTAATTGAGCTGTTAGAATGTCAGAAACAAGCTTTCTGAGCTGAGAACTGCATTTTGTGACAAATTGAATCAGTGGATGATGAGAATGTCACTTTTGACAAAGAACACTGATCATTACTAAAATGCTCCAATTGAGCTGTTAGAATGTCAGAAACAAGCTTTCTGAGCTGAAAACTGCATTTTTTTGACAAAGTGCATCAGTGGATGATGAGAATGTCACTTTTGACAAAGAACACTGATCATTACTAAAATGCTCCAATTGAGCTGTTAGAATGTCAGAAACAAGCTTTCTGAGCTGAGAAATGCATTTTGTGACAAAGTACTTCAGTGGATGATGAGAATGTCAGTTTTGACAAAGAACACTGTTCATTACTAAAATGCTCTAATTGAGCTGTTAGAATGTCAGAAACAAGCTTTCTGAGCTGAGAACTGCATTTTGTGACAAAGTTCATCAGTGGATGATGAGAATGTCAGTTTTGACAAAGAACACTGTTCATTACTGAAATGCTCCAATTGAGCTGTTAGAATGTCAGAAACAAGCTTTCTGAGCTGAGAAATGCATTTTGTGACATAGTTCATCAGTGGATGATGAGAATGTCAGTTTTGACAAAGAACACTGTTCATTACTAAAATGCTCTAATTGAGCTGTTAGAATGTCAGAAACAAGCTTTCTGAGCTGAGAACTGCATTTTGTGACAAAAAGCATCAGTGGATGATGAGAATGTCAGTTTTGACAAAGAACACTGATCATTACTAAAATGCTCCAATTGAGCTGTTAGAATGTCAGAAACAAGCTTTCTGAGCTGAGAAATGCGTTTTGTGACAAAGTGCATCAGTGGATGATGAGAATGTCACTTTTGACAAAGAACACTGTTCATTACTAAAATGCTCTAATTGAACTGTTAGAATGTCAGAAACAAGCTTTCTGAGCTGAGAACTGCATTTTGTGACATAGTTCATCAGTGGATGATGAGAATGTCAGTTTTGACAAAGAACACTGTTCATTACTAAAATGCTCCAATTGAGCTGTTAGAATGTCAGAAACAAGCTTTCTGAGCTGAGAACTGCATTTTGTGACATAATTCATCAGTGGATGATGAGAATGTCAGTTTTGACAAAGAACACTGTTCATTGCTGATATGCTCCAATTGAGCTGTTAGAATGTCAGGAACAAGCTTTCTGAGCTGAGAAATGCATTTTGTGACAAAGTGAATCAGTGGATGATGAGAATGTCAGTTTTGACAAAGAACACTGATCATTACTAAAATGCTCCGATTGAGCTGTTAGAATGTCAGAAACAAGCTTTCTGAGCTGAGAACTGCATTTTGTGACAAAGTGCTTCAGTGGATGATGAGAATGTCAGTTTTGACAAAGAACACTGTTCATTACTAAAATGCTCTAATTGAGCTGTTAGAATGTCAGAAACAAGCTTTCTGAGCTGAGAACTGCATTTTGTGACATAGTTCATCAGTGGATGATGAGAATGTCAGTTTTGACAAAGAACACTGTTCATTACTAAAATGCTCTAATTGAGCTGTTAGAATGTCAGAAACAAGCTTTCTGAGCTGAGAACTGCATTTTGTGACATAGTTCATCAGTGGATGATGAGAATGTCAGTTTTGACAAAGAACTCTGTTCATTACTGAAATGCTCCAATTGAGCTGTTAGAATGTCAGAAACAAGCTTTCTGAGCTGAAAACTGCATTTTGTGACAAAAAGCATCAGTGGATGATGAGAATGTCAGTTTTGACAAAGAACACTGATCATTACTAAAATGCTCCAATTGAGCTGTTAGAATGTCATAAACAAGCTTTCTGAGCTGAGAAATGCATTTTGTGACAAAGTGCATCAGTGGATGATGAGAATGTCACTTTTGACAAAGAATACTGTACATTACTAAAATGCTCTAATTGAGCTGTTAGAATGTTAGAAACAAGCTTTCTGAGCTGAGAACTGCATTTTGTGACAAAGTTCATCAGTGGATGATGAGAATGTCAGTTTTGACAAAGAACACTGATCATTACTAAAATGCTCCAATTGAGCTGTTAGAATGTCAGAAACAAGCTTTCTGAGCTGAGAAATGCATTTTGTGACAAAGTGCTTCAGTGGATGATGAGAATGTCAGTTTTGACAAAGAACACTGTTCATTACTAAAATGCTCTAATTGAGCTGTTAGAATGTCAGAAACAAGCTTTCTGAGCTGAGAACTAAATTTTGTGACAAAAAGCATCAGTGGATGATGAGAATGTCAGTTTTGACAAAGAACACTGATCATTACTAAAATGCTCCAATTGAGCTGTTAGAATGTCAGAAACAAGCTTTCTGAGCTGAGAAATGCATTTTGTGACAAAGTGCATCAGTGGATGATGAGAATGTCACTTTTGACAAAGAACACTGTTCATTACTAAAATGCTCTAATTGAACTGTTAGAATGTCAGAAACAAGCTTTCTGAGCTGAGAACTGCATTTTGTGACATAGTTCATCAGTGGATGATGAGAATGTCAGTTTTGACAAAGAACACTGTTCATTACTAAAATGCTCTAATTGAGCTGTTAGAATGTCAGAAACAAGCTTTCTGAGCTGAGAACTGCATTTTGTGACAAAGTGAATCAGTGGATGATGAGAATGTCAGTTTTGACAAAGAACACTGATCATTACTAAAATGCTCTAATTGAGCTGTTAGAATGTCAGAAACAAGCTTTCTGAGCTGAGAACTGCATTTTGTGACAAATTGAATCAGTGGATGATGAGAATGTCACTTTTGACAAAGAACACTGATCATTACTAAAATGCTCCAATTGAGCTGTTAGAATGTCAGAAACAAGCTTTCTGAGCTGAAAACTGCATTTTTTTGACAAAGTGCATCAGTGGATGATGAGAATGTCAGTTTTGACAAAGAACACTGATCATTACTAAAATGCTCCAATTGAGCTGTTAGAATGTCAGAAACAAGCTTTCTGAGCTGAGAAATGCATTTTGTGACAAAGTACTTCAGTGGATGATGAGAATGTCAGTTTTGACAAAGAACACTGTTCATTACTAAAATGCTCTAATTGAGCTGTTAGAATGTCAGAAACAAGCTTTCTGAGCTGAGAACTGCATTTTGTGACAAAGTTCATCAGTGGATGATGAGAATGTCAGTTTTGACAAAGAACACTGTTCATTACTGAAATGCTCCAATTGAGCTGTTAGAATGTCAGAAACAAGCTTTCTGAGCTGAGAAATGCATTTTGTGACATAGTTCATCAGTGGATGATGAGAATGTCAGTTTTGACAAAGAACACTGTTCATTACTAAAATGCTCTAATTGAGCTGTTAGAATGTCAGAAACAAGCTTTCTGAGCTGAGAACTGCATTTTGTGACAAAAAGCATCAGTGGATGATGAGAATGTCAGTTTTGACAAAGAACACTGATCATTACTAAAATGCTCCAATTGAGCTGTTAGAATGTCAGAAACAAGCTTTCTGAGCTGAGAAATGCATTTTGTGACAAAGTGCATCAGTGGATGATGAGAATGTCACTTTTGACAAAGAACACTGATCATTACTAAAATGCTCCAATTGAGCTGTTAGAATGTCAGAAACAAGCTTTCTGAGCTGAGAAATGCATTTTGTGACAAAGTGCTTCAGTGGATGATGAGAATGTCAGTTTTGACAAAGAACACTGTTCATTACTAAAATGCTCTAATTGAGCTGTTAGAATGTCAGAAACAAGCTTTCTGAGCTGAGAACTGCATTTTGTGACAAAAAGCATCAGTGGATGATGAGAATGTCAGTTTTGACAAAGAACACTGATCATTACTAAAATGCTCCAATTGAGCTGTTAGAATGTCAGAAACAAGCTTTCTGAGCTGAGAAATGCATTTTGTGACAAAGTGCATCAGTGGATGATGAGAATGTCACTTTTGACAAAGAACACTGTTCATTACTAAAATGCTCTAATTGAACTGTTAGAATGTCAGAAACAAGCTTTCTGAGCTGAGAACTGCATTTTGTGACATAGTTCATCAGTGGATGATGAGAATGTCAGTTTTGACAAAGAACACTGTTCATTACTAAAATGCTCTAATTGAGCTGTTAGAATGTCAGAAACAAGCTTTCTGAGCTGAGAACTGCATTTTGTGAAAAAAAAGTGAATCAGTGGATGATGAGAATGTCAGTTTTGACAAAGAACACTGATCATCACTAAAATGCTCCAATTAAGCTGTTAGAATGTCAGAAACAAGCTTTCTGAGCTGAGAACTGCATTTTGTGACATAGTTCATCAGTGGATGATGAGAATGTCAGTTTTGACAAAGAACACTGTTCATTACTGAAATGCTCAAATTGAGCTGTTAGAATGTCAGAAACAAGCTTTCTGAGCTGAGAAATGCATTTTGTGACAAAGTGCATCAGTGGATGATGAGAATGTCAGTTTTGACAAAGAACACTGTTCATTACTAAAATGCTCTAATTGAGCTGTTAGAATGTCAGAAACAAGCTTTCTGAGCTGAGAACTGCATTTTGTGACAAAGTTCATCAGTGGATGATGAGAATGTCAGTTTTGACAAAGAACACTGATCATTACTAAAATGCTCCAATTGAGCTGTTAGAATGTCAGAAACAAGCTTTCTGAGCTGAGAACTGCATTTTGTGACAAAGTGAATCAGTGGATGGATGAGAATGTCACTTTTGACAAAGAACACTGTTCATTACTGAAATGCTCCAATTGAGCTGTTAGAATGTCAGAAACAAGCTTTCTGAGCTGAAAACTGCATTTTGTGACATAGTTCATCAGTGGATGATGAGAATGTCAGTTTTGACAAAGAACACTGTTCATTACTAAAATGCTCTAATTGAGCTGTTAGAATGTCAGAAACAAGCTTTCTGAGCTGAGAACTGCATTTTGTGAAAAAAAAGTGAATCAGTGGATGATGAGAATGTCAGTTTTGACAAAGAACACTGATCATCACTAAAATGCTCCAATTAAGCTGTTAGAATGTCAGAAACAAGCTTTCTGAGCTGAGAACTGCATTTTGTGACATAGTTCATCAGTGGATGATGAGAATGTCAGTTTTGACAAAGAACACTGTTCATTACTGAAATGCTCAAATTGAGCTGTTAGAATGTCAGAAACAAGCTTTCTGAGCTGAGAAATGCATTTTGTGACAAAGTGCATCAGTGGATGATGAGAATGTCAGTTTTGACAAAGAACACTGTTCATTACTAAAATGCTCTAATTGAGCTGTTAGAATGTCAGAAACAAGCTTTCTGAGCTGAGAACTGCATTTTGTGACAAAGTTCATCAGTGGATGATGAGAATGTCAGTTTTGACAAAGAACACTGATCATTACTAAAATGCTCCAATTGAGCTGTTAGAATGTCAGAAACAAGCTTTCTGAGCTGAGAACTGCATTTTGTGACAAAGTGAATCAGTGGATGGATGAGAATGTCACTTTTGACAAAGAACACTGTTCATTACTGAAATGCTCCAATTGAGCTGTTAGAATGTCAGAAACAAGCTTTCTGAGCTGAAAACTGCATTTTGTGACATAGTTCATCAGTGGATGATGAGAATGTCAGTTTTGACAAAGAACACTGATCATCACTAAAATGCTCCAAGTAAGCTGTTAGAATGTCAGAAACAAGCTTTCTGAGCTGAGAACTGCATTTTGTGACACAGTTCATCAGTGGATGATGAGAATGTCAGTTTTGACAAAGAACACTGATCATTACTAAAATGCTCTAATTGAGCTGTTAGAATGTCAGAAACAAGCTTTCTGAGCTGAGAACTGCATTTTGTGACAAAGTGAATCAGTGGATGATGAGAATGTCACTTTTGACAAAGAACACTGATCATTACTAAAATGCTCCAATTGAGCTGTTAGAATGTCAGAAACAAGCTTTCTGAGCTGAAAACTGCATTTTTTTGACAAAGTGCATCAGTGGATGATGAGAATGTCAGTTTTGACAAAGAACACTGTTCATTACTAAAATGCTCTAATTGAGCTGTTAGAATGTCAGAAACAAGCTTTCTGAGCTGAGAACTGCATTTTGTGACATAGTCCATCAGTGGATGATGAGAATGTCAGTTTTGACAAAGAACACTGTTCATTACTAAAATGCTCTAATTGAGCTGTTAGAATGTCAGAAACAAGCTTTCTGAGCTGAGAACTGCATTTTGTGACAGTTCATCAGTGGATGATGAGAATGTCAGTTTTGACAAAGAACACTGTTAATTACTAAAATGCTCTAATTGAGCTGTTAGAATGTCAGAAACAAGCTTTCTGAGCTGAGAACTGCATTTTGTGACATAGTTCATCAGTGGATGATGAGAATGTCAGTTTTGACAAATAACACTGTTCATTACTAAAATGCTCTAATTGAGCTGTTAGAATGTTAGAAACAAGCTTTCTGAGCTGAGAACTGCATTTTGTGACAGTTCATCAGTGGATGATGAGAATGTCAGTTTTGACAAAGAACACTGTTAATTTCTAAAATGCTCTAATTGAGCTGTTAGAATGTCAGAAACAAGCTTTCTGAGCTGAGAACTGCATTTTGTGACATAGTTCATCAGTGGATGATGAGAATGTCAGTTTTGACAAAGAACACTGTTCATTACTAAAATGCTCCAATTGAGCTGTTAGAATGTCAGAAACAAGCTTTCTGAGCTGAGAACTGCATTTTGTGACATAGTTCATCAGTGGATGATGAGAATGTCAGTTTTGACAAAGAACACTGTTCATTGCTGATATGCTCCAATTGAGCTGTTAGAATGTCAGGAACAAGCTTTCTGAGCTGAGAAATGCATTTTGTGACAAAGTGAATCAGTGGATGATGAGAATGTCAGTTTTGACAAAGAACACTGACCATTACTAAAATGCTCCGATTGAGCTGTTAGAATGTCAGAAACAAGCTTTCTGAGCTGAGAAATGCATTTTGTGACAAAGTGCTTCAGTGGATGATGAGAATGTCAGTTTTGACAAAGAACACTGTTCATTACTAAAATGCTCTAATTGAGCTGTTAGAATGTCAGAAACAAGCTTTCTGAGCTGAGAACTGCATTTTGTGACATAGTTCATCAGTGGATGATGAGAATGTCAGTTTTGACAAAGAACACTGTTCATTACTAAAATGCTCTAATTGAGCTGTTAGAATGTTAGAAACAAGCTTTCTGAGCTGAGAACTGCATTTTGTGACAAAGTTCATCAGTGGATGATGAGAATGTCAGTTTTGACAAAGAACACTGTTCATTACTGAAATGCTCCAATTGAGCTGTTAGAATGTCAGAAACAAGCTTTCTGAGCTGAGAAATGCATTTTGTGACATAGTTCATCAGTGGATGATGAGAATGTCAGTTTTGACAAAGAACACTGTTCATTACTAAAATGCTCTAATT
The DNA here is from genome assembly GCF_947034865.1 of Barbatula barbatula. NCBI lineage: Eukaryota > Metazoa > Chordata > Actinopteri > Cypriniformes > Nemacheilidae > Barbatula > Barbatula barbatula. Next base: position 18,537,214 of record NC_136781.1, on the reverse strand, counting down.
GAGCTGTTAGAATGTCAGAAACAAGCTTTCTGAGCTGAGAACTGCATTTTGTGACAAAAAGCATCAGTGGATGATGAGAATGTCAGTTTTGACAAAGAACACTGATCATTACTAAAATGCTCCAATTGAGCTGTTAGAATGTCAGAAACAAGCTTTCTGAGCTGAGAAATGCATTTTGTGACAAAGTGCATCAGTGGATGATGAGAATGTCACTTTTGACAAAGAACACTGATCATTACTAAAATGCTCCAATTGAGCTGTTAGAATGTCAGAAACAAGCTTTCTGAGCTGAGAAATGCATTTTGTGACAAAGTGCTTCAGTGGATGATGAGAATGTCAGTTTTGACAAAGAACACTGTTCATTACTAAAATGCTCTAATTGAGCTGTTAGAATGTCAGAAACAAGCTTTCTGAGCTGAGAACTGCATTTTGTGACAAAAAGCATCAGTGGATGATGAGAATGTCAGTTTTGACAAAGAACACTGATCATTACTAAAATGCTCCAATTGAGCTGTTAGAATGTCAGAAACAAGCTTTCTGAGCTGAGAAATGCATTTTGTGACAAAGTGCATCAGTGGATGATGAGAATGTCACTTTTGACAAAGAACACTGTTCATTACTAAAATGCTCTAATTGAACTGTTAGAATGTCAGAAACAAGCTTTCTGAGCTGAGAACTGCATTTTGTGACATAGTTCATCAGTGGATGATGAGAATGTCAGTTTTGACAAAGAACACTGTTCATTACTAAAATGCTCTAATTGAGCTGTTAGAATGTCAGAAACAAGCTTTCTGAGCTGAGAACTGCATTTTGTGACAAAGTGAATCAGTGGATGATGAGAATGTCAGTTTTGACAAAGAACACTGATCATCACTAAAATGCTCCAATTAAGCTGTTAGAATGTCAGAAACAAGCTTTCTGAGCTGAGAACTGCATTTTGTGACATAGTTCATCAGTGGATGATGAGAATGTCAGTTTTGACAAAGAACACTGTTCATTACTGAAATGCTCAAATTGAGCTGTTAGAATGTCAGAAACAAGCTTTCTGAGCTGAGAAATGCATTTTGTGACAAAGTGCATCAGTGGATGATGAGAATGTCAGTTTTGACAAAGAACACTGTTCATTACTAAAATGCTCTAATTGAGCTGTTAGAATGTCAGAAACAAGCTTTCTGAGCTGAGAACTGCATTTTGTGACAAAGTTCATCAGTGGATGATGAGAATGTCAGTTTTGACAAAGAACACTGATCATTACTAAAATGCTCCAATTGAGCTGTTAGAATGTCAGAAACAAGCTTTCTGAGCTGAGAACTGCATTTTGTGACAAAGTGAATCAGTGGATGGATGAGAATGTCACTTTTGACAAAGAACACTGTTCATTACTGAAATGCTCCAATTGAGCTGTTAGAATGTCAGAAACAAGCTTTCTGAGCTGAAAACTGCATTTTGTGACATAGTTCATCAGTGGATGATGAGAATGTCAGTTTTGACAAAGAACACTGATCATCACTAAAATGCTCCAAGTAAGCTGTTAGAATGTCAGAAACAAGCTTTCTGAGCTGAGAACTGCATTTTGTGACACAGTTCATCAGTGGATGATGAGAATGTCAGTTTTGACAAAGAACACTGATCATTACTAAAATGCTCTAATTGAGCTGTTAGAATGTCAGAAACAAGCTTTCTGAGCTGAGAACTGCATTTTGTGACAAAGTGAATCAGTGGATGATGAGAATGTCACTTTTGACAAAGAACACTGATCATTACTAAAATGCTCCAATTGAGCTGTTAGAATGTCAGAAACAAGCTTTCTGAGCTGAAAACTGCATTTTTTTGACAAAGTGCATCAGTGGATGATGAGAATGTCAGTTTTGACAAAGAACACTGTTCATTACTAAAATGCTCTAATTGAGCTGTTAGAATGTCAGAAACAAGCTTTCTGAGCTGAGAACTGCATTTTGTGACATAGTCCATCAGTGGATGATGAGAATGTCAGTTTTGACAAAGAACACTGTTCATTACTAAAATGCTCTAATTGAGCTGTTAGAATGTCAGAAACAAGCTTTCTGAGCTGAGAACTGCATTTTGTGACAGTTCATCAGTGGATGATGAGAATGTCAGTTTTGACAAAGAACACTGTTAATTACTAAAATGCTCTAATTGAGCTGTTAGAATGTCAGAAACAAGCTTTCTGAGCTGAGAACTGCATTTTGTGACATAGTTCATCAGTGGATGATGAGAATGTCAGTTTTGACAAATAACACTGTTCATTACTAAAATGCTCTAATTGAGCTGTTAGAATGTCAGAAACAAGCTTTCTGAGCTGAGAACTGCATTTTGTGACATAGTTCATCAGTGGATGATGAGAATGTCAGTTTTGACAAATAACACTGTTCATTACTAAAATGCTCTAATTGAGCTGTTAGAATGTTAGAAACAAGCTTTCTGAGCTGAGAACTGCATTTTGTGACAGTTCATCAGTGGATGATGAGAATGTCAGTTTTGACAAAGAACACTGTTAATTTCTAAAATGCTCTAATTGAGCTGTTAGAATGTCAGAAACAAGCTTTCTGAGCTGAGAACTGCATTTTGTGACATAGTTCATCAGTGGATGATGAGAATGTCAGTTTTGACAAAGAACACTGTTCATTACTAAAATGCTCCAATTGAGCTGTTAGAATGTCAGAAACAAGCTTTCTGAGCTGAGAACTGCATTTTGTGACATAGTTCATCAGTGGATGATGAGAATGTCAGTTTTGACAAAGAACACTGTTCATTGCTGATATGCTCCAATTGAGCTGTTAGAATGTCAGGAACAAGCTTTCTGAGCTGAGAAATGCATTTTGTGACAAAGTGAATCAGTGGATGATGAGAATGTCAGTTTTGACAAAGAACACTGACCATTACTAAAATGCTCCGATTGAGCTGTTAGAATGTCAGAAACAAGCTTTCTGAGCTGAGAAATGCATTTTGTGACAAAGTGCTTCAGTGGATGATGAGAATGTCAGTTTTGACAAAGAACACTGTTCATTACTAAAATGCTCTAATTGAGCTGTTAGAATGTCAGAAACAAGCTTTCTGAGCTGAGAACTGCATTTTGTGACATAGTTCATCAGTGGATGATGAGAATGTCAGTTTTGACAAAGAACACTGTTCATTACTAAAATGCTCTAATTGAGCTGTTAGAATGTTAGAAACAAGCTTTCTGAGCTGAGAACTGCATTTTGTGACAAAGTTCATCAGTGGATGATGAGAATGTCAGTTTTGACAAAGAACACTGTTCATTACTGAAATGCTCCAATTGAGCTGTTAGAATGTCAGAAACAAGCTTTCTGAGCTGAGAAATGCATTTTGTGACATAGTTCATCAGTGGATGATGAGAATGTCAGTTTTGACAAAGAACACTGTTCATTACTAAAATGCTCTAATTGAGCTGTTAGAATGTCAGAAACAAGCTTTCTGAGCTGAGAACTGCATTTTGTGACAAAAAGCATCAGTGGATGATGAGAATGTCAGTTTTGACAAAGAACACTGATCATTACTAAAATGCTCCAATTGAGCTGTTAGAATGTCAGAAACAAGCTTTCTGAGCTGAGAAATGCATTTTGTGACAAAGTGCATCAGTGGATGATGAGAATGTCACTTTTGACAAAGAACACTGATCATTACTAAAATGCTCCAATTGAGCTGTTAGAATGTCAGAAACAAGCTTTCTGAGCTGAGAAATGCATTTTGTGACAAAGTGCTTCAGTGGATGATGAGAATGTCAGTTTTGACAAAGAACACTGTTCATTACTAAAATGCTCTAATTGAGCTGTTAGAATGTCAGAAACAAGCTTTCTGAGCTGAGAACTGCATTTTGTGACAAAAAGCATCAGTGGATGATGAGAATGTCAGTTTTGACAAAGAACACTGATCATTACTAAAATGCTCCAATTGAGCTGTTAGAATGTCAGAAACAAGCTTTCTGAGCTGAGAAATGCATTTTGTGACAAAGTGCATCAGTGGATGATGAGAATGTCACTTTTGACAAAGAACACTGTTCATTACTAAAATGCTCTAATTGAACTGTTAGAATGTCAGAAACAAGCTTTCTGAGCTGAGAACTGCATTTTGTGACATAGTTCATCAGTGGATGATGAGAATGTCAGTTTTGACAAAGAACACTGTTCATTACTAAAATGCTCTAATTGAGCTGTTAGAATGTCAGAAACAAGCTTTCTGAGCTGAGAACTGCATTTTGTGACAAAGTGAATCAGTGGATGATGAGAATGTCAGTTTTGACAAAGAACACTGATCATCACTAAAATGCTCCAATTAAGCTGTTAGAATGTCAGAAACAAGCTTTCTGAGCTGAGAACTGCATTTTGTGACATAGTTCATCAGTGGATGATGAGAATGTCAGTTTTGACAAAGAACACTGTTCATTACTGAAATGCTCAAATTGAGCTGTTAGAATGTCAGAAACAAGCTTTCTGAGCTGAGAAATGCATTTTGTGACAAAGTGCATCAGTGGATGATGAGAATGTCAGTTTTGACAAAGAACACTGTTCATTACTAAAATGCTCTAATTGAGCTGTTAGAATGTCAGAAACAAGCTTTCTGAGCTGAGAACTGCATTTTGTGACAAAGTTCATCAGTGGATGATGAGAATGTCAGTTTTGACAAAGAACACTGATCATTACTAAAATGCTCCAATTGAGCTGTTAGAATGTCAGAAACAAGCTTTCTGAGCTGAGAACTGCATTTTGTGACAAAGTGAATCAGTGGATGGATGAGAATGTCACTTTTGACAAAGAACACTGTTCATTACTGAAATGCTCCAATTGAGCTGTTAGAATGTCAGAAACAAGCTTTCTGAGCTGAAAACTGCATTTTGTGACATAGTTCATCAGTGGATGATGAGAATGTCAGTTTTGACAAAGAACACTGATCATCACTAAAATGCTCCAAGTAAGCTGTTAGAATGTCAGAAACAAGCTTTCTGAGCTGAGAACTGCATTTTGTGACACAGTTCATCAGTGGATGATGAGAATGTCAGTTTTGACAAAGAACACTGATCATTACTAAAATGCTCTAATTGAGCTGTTAGAATGTCAGAAACAAGCTTTCTGAGCTGAGAACTGCATTTTGTGACAAAGTGAATCAGTGGATGATGAGAATGTCACTTTTGACAAAGAACACTGATCATTACTAAAATGCTCCAATTGAGCTGTTAGAATGTCAGAAACAAGCTTTCTGAGCTGAAAACTGCATTTTTTTGACAAAGTGCATCAGTGGATGATGAGAATGTCAGTTTTGACAAAGAACACTGTTCATTACTAAAATGCTCTAATTGAGCTGTTAGAATGTCAGAAACAAGCTTTCTGAGCTGAGAACTGCATTTTGTGACATAGTCCATCAGTGGATGATGAGAATGTCAGTTTTGACAAAGAACACTGTTCATTACTAAAATGCTCTAATTGAGCTGTTAGAATGTCAGAAACAAGCTTTCTGAGCTGAGAACTGCATTTTGTGACAGTTCATCAGTGGATGATGAGAATGTCAGTTTTGACAAAGAACACTGTTAATTACTAAAATGCTCTAATTGAGCTGTTAGAATGTCAGAAACAAGCTTTCTGAGCTGAGAACTGCATTTTGTGACATAGTTCATCAGTGGATGATGAGAATGTCAGTTTTGACAAATAACACTGTTCATTACTAAAATGCTCTAATTGAGCTGTTAGAATGTTAGAAACAAGCTTTCTGAGCTGAGAACTGCATTTTGTGACAGTTCATCAGTGGATGATGAGAATGTCAGTTTTGACAAAGAACACTGTTAATTTCTAAAATGCTCTAATTGAGCTGTTAGAATGTCAGAAACAAGCTTTCTGAGCTGAGAACTGCATTTTGTGACATAGTTCATCAGTGGATGATGAGAATGTCAGTTTTGACAAAGAACACTGTTCATTACTAAAATGCTCCAATTGAGCTGTTAGAATGTCAGAAACAAGCTTTCTGAGCTGAGAACTGCATTTTGTGACATAGTTCATCAGTGGATGATGAGAATGTCAGTTTTGACAAAGAACACTGTTCATTGCTGATATGCTCCAATTGAGCTGTTAGAATGTCAGGAACAAGCTTTCTGAGCTGAGAAATGTATTTTGTGACAAAGTGAATCAGTGGATGATGAGAATGTCAGTTTTGACAAAGAACACTGACCATTACTAAAATGCTCCGATTGAGCTGTTAGAATGTCAGAAACAAGCTTTCTGAGCTGAGAAATGCATTTTGTGACAAAGTGCTTCAGTGGATGATGAGAATGTCAGTTTTGACAAAGAACACTGTTCATTACTAAAATGCTCTAATTGAGCTGTTAGAATGTCAGAAACAAGCTTTCTGAGCTGAGAACTGCATTTTGTGACATAGTTCATCAGTGGATGATGAGAATGTCAGTTTTGACAAAGAACACTGTTCATTACTAAAATGCTCTAATTGAGCTGTTAGAATGTTAGAAACAAGCTTTCTGAGCTGAGAACTGCATTTTGTGACATAGTTCATCAGTGGATGATGAGAATGTCAGTTTTGACAAAGAACTCTGTTCATTACTGAAATGCTCCAATTGAGCTGTTAGAATGTCAGAAACAAGCTTTCTGAGCTGAAAACTGCATTTTGTGACAAAAAGCATCAGTGGATGATGAGAATGTCAGTTTTGACAAAGAACACTGATCATTACTAAAATGCTCCAATTTTGCTGTTAGAATGTCAGAAACAAGCTTTCTGAGCTGAGAACAGCTTTTTGTGACAAAGTTCATCAGTGGATGATGAGAATGTCAGTTTTGACAAAGAACACTGTTCATTACTAAAATGCTCTAATTGAGCTGTTAGAATGTCAGAAACAAGCTTTCTGAGCTGAGAACTGCATTTTGTGACATAGTTCATCAGTGGATGATGAGAATGTCAGTTTTGACAAAGAACACTGTTCATTACTAAAATGCTCTAATTGAGCTGTTAGAATGTCAGAAACAAGCTTTCTGAGCTGAGAACTGCATTTTGTGACATAGTTCATCAGTGGATGATGAGAATGTCAGTTTTGACAAAGAACTCTGTTCATTACTGAAATGCTCCAATTGAGCTGTTAGAATGTCAGAAACAAGCTTTCTGAGCTGAAAACTGCATTTTGTGACAAAAAGCATCAGTGGATGATGAGAATGTCAGTTTTGACAAAGAACACTGATCATTACTAAAATGCTCCAATTGAGCTGTTAGAATGTCATAAACAAGCTTTCTGAGCTGAGAAATGCATTTTGTGACAAAGTGCATCAGTGGATGATGAGAATGTCACTTTTGACAAAGAATACTGTTCATTACTAAAATGCTCTAATTGAGCTGTTAGAATGTTAGAAACAAGCTTTCTGAGCTGAGAACTGCATTTTGTGACAAAGTTCATCAGTGGATGATGAGAATGTCAGTTTTGACAAAGAACACTGATCATTACTAAAATGCTCCAATTGAGCTGTTAGAATGTCAGAAACAAGCTTTCTGAGCTGAGAAATGCATTTTGTGACAAAGTGCTTCAGTGGATGATGAGAATGTCAGTTTTGACAAAGAACACTGTTCATTACTAAAATGCTCTAATTGAGCTGTTAGCATGTCAGAAACAAGCTTTCTGAGCTGAGAACTAAATTTTGTGACAAAAAGCATCAGTGGATGATGAGAATGTCAGTTTTGACAAAGAACACTGATCATTACTAAAATGCTCCAATTGAGCTGTTAGAATGTCAGAAACAAGCTTTCTGAGCTGAGAAATGCATTTTGTGACAAAGTGCATCAGTGGATGATGAGAATGTCACTTTTGACAAAGAACACTGTTCATTACTAAAATGCTCTAATTGAACTGTTAGAATGTCAGAAACAAGCTTTCTTGAGCTGAGAACTGCATTTTGTGACATAGTTCATCAGTGGATGATGAGAATGTCAGTTTTGACAAAGAACACTGTTCATTACTAAAATGCTCTAATTGAGCTGTTAGAATGTCAGAAACAAGCTTTCTGAGCTGAGAACTGCATTTTGTGACAAAGTGAATCAGTGGATGATGAGAATGTCAGTTTTGACAAAGAACACTGATCATTACTAAAATGCTCTAATTGAGCTGTTAGAATGTCAGAAACAAGCTTTCTGAGCTGAGAACTGCATTTTGTGACAAATTGAATCAGTGGATGATGAGAATGTCACTTTTGACAAAGAACACTGATCATTACTAAAATGCTCCAATTGAGCTGTTAGAATGTCAGAAACAAGCTTTCTGAGCTGAAAACTGCATTTTTTTGACAAAGTGCATCAGTGGATGATGAGAATGTCAGTTTTGACAAAGAACACTGATCATTACTAAAATGCTCCAATTGAGCTGTTAGAATGTCAGAAACAAGCTTTCTGAGCTGAGAAATGCATTTTGTGACAAAGTACTTCAGTGGATGATGAGAATGTCAGTTTTGACAAAGAACACTGTTCATTACTAAAATGCTCTAATTGAGCTGTTAGAATGTCAGAAACAAGCTTTCTGAGCTGAGAACTGCATTTTGTGACAAAAAGCATCAGTGGATGATGAGAATGTCAGTTTTGACAAAGAACACTGATCATTACTAAAATGCTCCAATTGAGCTGTTAGAATGTCAGAAACAAGCTTTCTGAGCTGAGAAATGCATTTTGTGACAAAGTGCATCAGTGGATGATGAGAATGTCACTTTTGACAAAGAACACTGATCATTACTAAAATGCTCCAATTGAGCTGTTAGAATGTCAGAAACAAGCTTTCTGAGCTGAGAAATGCATTTTGTGACAAAGTGCTTCAGTGGATGATGAGAATGTCAGTTTTGACAAAGAACACTGATCATCACTAAAATGCTCCAATTAAGCTGTTAGAATGTCAGAAACAAGCTTTCTGAGCTGAGAACTGCATTTTGTGACATAGTTCATCAGTGGATGATGAGAATGTCAGTTTTGACAAAGAACACTGTTCATTACTGAAATGCTCAAATTGAGCTGTTAGAATGTCAGAAACAAGCTTTCTGAGCTGAGAAATGCATTTTGTGACAAAGTGCATCAGTGGATGATGAGAATGTCAGTTTTGACAAAGAACACTGTTCATTACTAAAATGCTCTAATTGAGCTGTTAGAATGTCAGAAACAAGCTTTCTGAGCTGAGAACTGCATTTTGTGACAAAGTGAATCAGTGGATGATGAGAATGTCAGTTTTGACAAAGAACACTGATCATTACTAAAATGCTCCAATTGAGCTGTTAGAATGTCAGAAACAAGCTTTCTGAGCTGAGAACTGCATTTTGTGACAAAGTGAATCAGTGGATGGATGAGAATGTCACTTTTGACAAAGAACACTGTTCATTACTGAAATGCTCCAATTGAGCTGTTAGAATGTCAGAAACAAGCTTTCTGAGCTGAAAACTGCATTTTGTGACATAGTTCATCAGTGGATGATGAGAATGTCAGTTTTGACAAAGAACACTGATCATCACTAAAATGCTCCAAGTAAGCTGTTAGAATGTCAGAAACAAGCTTTCTGAGCTGAGAACTGCATTTTGTGACACAGTTCATCAGTGGATGATGAGAATGTCAGTTTTGACAAAGAACACTGATCATTACTAAAATGCTCTAATTGAGCTGTTAGAATGTCAGAAACAAGCTTTCTGAGCTGAGAACTGCATTTTGTGACAAAGTGAATCAGTGGATGATGAGAATGTCACTTTTGACAAAGAACACTGATCATTACTAAAATGCTCCAATTGAGCTGTTAGAATGTCAGAAACAAGCTTTCTGAGCTGAAAACTGCATTTTTTTGACAAAGTGCATCAGTGGATGATGAGAATGTCAGTTTTGACAAAGAACACTGTTCATTACTAAAATGCTCCAATTGAGCTGTTAGAATGTCAGAAACAAGCTTTCTGAGCTGAGAACTGCATTTTGTGACATAATTCATCAGTGGATGATGAGAATGTCAGTTTTGACAAAGAACACTGTTCATTGCTGATATGCTCCAATTGAGCTGTTAGAATGTCAGGAACAAGCTTTCTGAGCTGAGAAATGCATTTTGTGACAAAGTGAATCAGTGGATGATGAGAATGTCAGTTTTGACAAAGAACACTGATCATTACTAAAATGCTCCGATTGAGCTGTTAGAATGTCAGAAACAAGCTTTCTGAGCTGAGAACTGCATTTTGTGACAAAGTGCTTCAGTGGATGATGAGAATGTCAGTTTTGACAAAGAACACTGTTCATTACTAAAATGCTCTAATTGAGCTGTTAGAATGTCAGAAACAAGCTTTCTGAGCTGAGAACTGCATTTTGTGACATAGTTCATCAGTGGATGATGAGAATGTCAGTTTTGACAAAGAACTCTGTTCATTACTGAAATGCTCCAATTGAGCTGTTAGAATGTCAGAAACAAGCTTTCTGAGCTGAAAACTGCATTTTGTGACAAAAAGCATCAGTGGATGATGAGAATGTCAGTTTTGACAAAGAACACTGATCATTACTAAAATGCTCCAATTGAGCTGTTAGAATGTCATAAACAAGCTTTCTGAGCTGAGAAATGCATTTTGTGACAAAGTGCATCAGTGGATGATGAGAATGTCACTTTTGACAAAGAATACTGTTCATTACTAAAATGCTCTAATTGAGCTGTTAGAATGTTAGAAACAAGCTTTCTGAGCTGAGAACTGCATTTTGTGACAAAGTTCATCAGTGGATGATGAGAATGTCAGTTTTGACAAAGAACACTGATCATTACTAAAATGCTCCAATTGAGCTGTTAGAATGTCAGAAACAAGCTTTCTGAGCTGAGAAATGCATTTTGTGACAAAGTGCTTCAGTGGATGATGAGAATGTCAGTTTTGACAAAGAACACTGTTCATTACTAAAATGCTCTAATTGAGCTGTTAGCATGTCAGAAACAAGCTTTCTGAGCTGAGAACTAAATTTTGTGACAAAAAGCATCAGTGGATGATGAGAATGTCAGTTTTGACAAAGAACACTGATCATTACTAAAATGCTCCAATTGAGCTGTTAGAATGTCAGAAACAAGCTTTCTGAGCTGAGAAATGCATTTTGTGACAAAGTGCATCAGTGGATGATGAGAATGTCACTTTTGACAAAGAACACTGTTCATTACTAAAATGCTCTTAATTGAACTGTTAGAATGTCAGAAACAAGCTTTCTTGAGCTGAGAACTGCATTTTGTGACATAGTTCATCAGTGGATGATGAGAATGTCAGTTTTGACAAAGAACACTGTTCATTACTAAAATGCTCTAATTGAGCTGTTAGAATGTCAGAAACAAGCTTTCTGAGCTGAGAACTGCATTTTGTGACAAAGTGAATCAGTGGATGATGAGAATGTCAGTTTTGACAAAGAACACTGATCATTACTAAAATGCTCTAATTGAGCTGTTAGAATGTCAGAAACAAGCTTTCTGAGCTGAGAACTGCATTTTGTGACAAATTGAATCAGTGGATGATGAGAATGTCACTTTTGACAAAGAACACTGATCATTACTAAAATGCTCCAATTGAGCTGTTAGAATGTCAGAAACAAGCTTTCTGAGCTGAAAACTGCATTTTTTTGACAAAGTGCATCAGTGGATGATGAGAATGTCAGTTTTGACAAAGAACACTGATCATTACTAAAATGCTCCAATTGAGCTGTTAGAATGTCAGAAACAAGCTTTCTGAGCTGAGAAATGCATTTTGTGACAAAGTACTTCAGTGGATGATGAGAATGTCAGTTTTGACAAAGAACACTGTTCATTACTAAAATGCTCTAATTGAGCTGTTAGAATGTCAGAAACAAGCTTTCTGAGCTGAGAACTGCATTTTGTGACAAAGTTCATCAGTGGATGATGAGAATGTCAGTTTTGACAAAGAACACTGTTCATTACTGAAATGCTCCAATTGAGCTGTTAGAATGTCAGAAACAAGCTTTCTGAGCTGAGAAATGCATTTTGTGACATAGTTCATCAGTGGATGATGAGAATGTCAGTTTTGACAAAGAACACTGTTCATTACTAAAATGCTCTAATTGAGCTGTTAGAATGTCAGAAACAAGCTTTCTGAGCTGAGAACTGCATTTTGTGACAAAAAGCATCAGTGGATGATGAGAATGTCAGTTTTGACAAAGAACACTGATCATTACTAAAATGCTCCAATTGAGCTGTTAGAATGTCAGAAACAAGCTTTCTGAGCTGAGAAATGCATTTTGTGACAAAGTGCATCAGTGGATGATGAGAATGTCACTTTTGACAAAGAACACTGATCATTACTAAAATGCTCCAATTGAGCTGTTAGAATGTCAGAAACAAGCTTTCTGAGCTGAGAAATGCATTTTGTGACAAAGTGCTTCAGTGGATGATGAGAATGTCAGTTTTGACAAAGAACACTGTTCATTACTAAAATGCTCTAATTGAGCTGTTAGAATGTCAGAAACAAGCTTTCTGAGCTGAGAACTGCATTTTGTGACAAAAAGCATCAGTGGATGATGAGAATGTCAGTTTTGACAAAGAACACTGATCATTACTAAAATGCTCCAATTGAGCTGTTAGAATGTCAGAAACAAGCTTTCTGAGCTGAGAAATGCATTTTGTGACAAAGTGCATCAGTGGATGATGAGAATGTCACTTTTGACAAAGAACACTGTTCATTACTAAAATGCTCTAATTGAACTGTTAGAATGTCAGAAACAAGCTTTCTGAGCTGAGAACTGCATTTTGTGACATAGTTCATCAGTGGATGATGAGAATGTCAGTTTTGACAAAGAACACTGTTCATTACTAAAATGCTCTAATTGAGCTGTTAGAATGTCAGAAACAAGCTTTCTGAGCTGAGAACTGCATTTTGTGACAAAGTGAATCAGTGGATGATGAGAATGTTAGTTTTGACAAAGAACACTGATCATCACTAAAATGCTCCAATTAAGCTGTTAGAATGTCAGAAACAAGCTTTCTGAGCTGAGAACTGCATTTTGGGACATAGTTCATCAGTGGATGATGAGAATGTCAGTTTTGACAAAGAACACTGTTCATTACTGAAATGCTCAAATTGAGCTGTTAGAATGTCAGAAACAAGCTTTCTGAGCTGAGAAATGCATTTTGTGACAAAGTGCATCAGTGGATGATGAGAATGTCAGTTTTGACAAAGAACACTGTTCATTACTAAAATGCTCTAATTGAGCTGTTAGAATGTCAGAAACAAGCTTTCTGAGCTGAGAACTGCATTTTGTGACAAAGTTCATCAGTGGATGATGAGAATGTCAGTTTTGACAAAGAACACTGATCATTACTAAAATGCTCCAATTGAGCTGTTAGAATGTCAGAAACAAGCTTTCTGAGCTGAGAACTGCATTTTGTGACAAAGTGAATCAGTGGATGGATGAGAATGTCACTTTTGACAAAGAACACTGTTCATTACTGAAATGCTCCAATTGAGCTGTTAGAATGTCAGAAACAAGCTTTCTGAGCTGAAAACTGCATTTTGTGACATAGTTCATCAGTGGATGATGAGAATGTCAGTTTTGACAAAGAACACTGATCATCACTAAAATGCTCCAAGTAAGCTGTTAGAATGTCAGAAACAAGCTTTCTGAGCTGAGAACTGCATTTTGTGACACAGTTCATCAGTGGATGATGAGAATGTCAGTTTTGACAAAGAACACTGATCATTACTAAAATGCTCTAATTGAGCTGTTAGAATGTCAGAAACAAGCTTTCTGAGCTGAGAACTGCATTTTGTGACAAAGTGAATCAGTGGATGATGAGAATGTCACTTTTGACAAAGAACACTGATCATTACTAAAATGCTCCAATTGAGCTGTTAGAATGTCAGAAACAAGCTTTCTGAGCTGAAAACTGCATTTTTTTGACAAAGTGCATCAGTGGATGATGAGAATGTCAGTTTTGACAAAGAACACTGTTCATTACTAAAATGCTCTAATTGAGCTGTTAGAATGTCAGAAACAAGCTTTCTGAGCTGAGAACTGCATTTTGTGACATAGTCCATCAGTGGATGATGAGAATGTCAGTTTTGACAAAGAACACTGTTCATTACTAAAATGCTCTAATTGAGCTGTTAGAATGTCAGAAACAAGCTTTCTGAGCTGAGAACTGCATTTTGTGACAGTTCATCAGTGGATGATGAGAATGTCAGTTTTGACAAAGAACACTGTTAATTACTAAAATGCTCTAATTGAGCTGTTAGAATGTCAGAAACAAGCTTTCTGAGCTGAGAACTGCATTTTGTGACATAGTTCATCAGTGGATGATGAGAATGTCAGTTTTGACAAATAACACTGTTCATTACTAAAATGCTCTAATTGAGCTGTTAGAATGTTAGAAACAAGCTTTCTGAGCTGAGAACTGCATTTTGTGACAAAAAGCATCAGTGGATGATGAGAATATCAGTTTTGACAAAGAACTCTGTTCATTACTGAAATGCTCCAATTGAGCTGTTAGAATGTCAGAAACAAGCTTTCTGAGCTGAAAACTGCATTTTGTGACAAAAAGCATCAGTGGATGATGAGAATGTCAGTTTTGACAAAGAACACTGATCATTACTAAAATGCTCCAATTGAGCTGTTAGAATGTCAGAAACAAGCTTTCTGAGCTGAGAACTGCTTTTTGTGACAAAGTTCATCAGTGGATGATGAGAATGTCAGTTTTGACAAAGAACACTGTTCATTACTAAAATGCTCTAATTGAGCTGTTAGAATGTCAGAAACAAGCTTTCTGAGCTGAGAACTGCATTTTGTGACAAAGTTCATCAGTGGATGATGAGAATGTCAGTTTTGACAAAGAACTCTGTTCATTACTGAAATGCTCCAATTGAGCTGTTAGAATGTCAGAAACAAGCTTTCTGAGCTGAAAACTGCATTTTGTGACAAAAAGCATCAGTGGATGATGAGAATGTCAGTTTTGACAAAGAACACTGATCATTACTAAAATGCTCCAATTGAGCTGTTAGAATGTCAGAAACAAGCTTTCTGAGCTGAGAACTGCTTTTTGTGACAAAGTTCATCAGTGGATGATGAGAATGTAAGTTTTGACAAAGAACACTGTTCATTACTAAAATGCTCTAATTGAGCTGTTAGAATGTCAGAAACAAGCTTTCTGAGCTGAGAACTGCATTTTGTGACAAAGTTCATCAGTGGATGATGAGAATGTCAGTTTTGACAAAGAACTCTGTTCATTACTGAAATGCTCCAATTGAGCTGTTAGAATGTCAGAAACAAGCTTTCTGAGCTGAAAACTGCATTTTGTGACAAAATGCATCAGTGGATGATGAGAATGTCAGTTTTGACAAAGAACACTGATCATTACTAAAATGCTCCAATTGAGCTGTTAGAATGTCATAAACAAGCTTTCTGAGCTGAGAAATGCATTTTGTGACAAAGTGCATCAGTGGATGATGAGAATGTCACTTTTGACAAAGAACACTGTTCATTACTAAAATGCTCCAATTGAGCTGTTAGAATGTCAGAAACAAGCTTTCTGAGCTGAAAACTGCATTTTTTTGACAAAGTGCATCAGTGGATGATGAGAATGTCAGTTTTGACAAAGAACACTGATCATTACTAAAATGCTCCAATTGAGCTGTTAGAATGTCAGAAACAAGCTTTCTGAGCTGAGAAATGCATTTTGTGACAAAGTACTTCAGTGGATGATGAGAATGTCAGTTTTGACAAAGAACACTGTTCATTACTAAAATGCTCTAATTGAGCTGTTAGAATGTCAGAAACAAGCTTTCTGAGCTGAGAACTGCATTTTGTGACAAAGTTCATCAGTGGATGATGAGAATGTCAGTTTTGACAAAGAACACTGTTCATTACTAAAATGCTCTAATTGAGCTGTTAGAATGTTAGAAACAAGCTTTCTGAGCTGAGAACTGCATTTTGTGACATAGTTCATCAGTGGATGATGAGAATGTCAGTTTTGACAAAGAACTCTGTTCATTACTGAAATGCTCCAATTGAGCTGTTAGAATGTCAGAAACAAGCTTTCTGAGCTGAAAACTGCATTTTGTGACAAAAAGCATCAGTGGATGATGAGAATGTCAGTTTTGACAAAGAACACTGATCATTACTAAAATGCTCCAATTTTGCTGTTAGAATGTCAGAAACAAGCTTTCTGAGCTGAGAACAGCTTTTTGTGACAAAGTTCATCAGTGGATGATGAGAATGTCAGTTTTGACAAAGAACACTGTTCATTACTAAAATGCTCTAATTGAGCTGTTAGAATGTCAGAAACAAGCTTTCTGAGCTGAGAACTGCATTTTGTGACAAAGTTCATCAGTGGATGATGAGAATGTCAGTTTTGACAAAGAACTCTGTTCATTACTGAAATGCTCCAATTGAGCTGTTAGAATGTCAGAAACAAGCTTTCTGAGCTGAAAACTGCATTTTGTGACAAAAAGCATCAGTGGATGATGAGAATGTCAGTTTTGACAAAGAACACTGATCATTACTAAAATGCTCCAATTGAGCTGTTAGAATGTCATAAACAAGCTTTCTGAGCTGAGAAATGCATTTTGTGACAAAGTGCATCAGTGGATGATGAGAATGTCACTTTTGACAAAGAATACTGTTCATTACTAAAATGCTCTAATTGAGCTGTTAGAATGTTAGAAACAAGCTTTCTGAGCTGAGAACTGCATTTTGTGACAAAGTTCATCAGTGGATGATGAGAATGTCAGTTTTGACAAAGAACACTGATCATTACTAAAATGCTCCAATTGAGCTGTTAGAATGTCAGAAACAAGCTTTCTGAGCTGAGAAATGCATTTTGTGACAAAGTGCTTCAGTGGATGATGAGAATGTCAGTTTTGACAAAGAACACTGTTCATTACTAAAATGCTCTAATTGAGCTGTTAGAATGTCAGAAACAAGCTTTCTGAGCTGAGAACTAAATTTTGTGACAAAAAGCATCAGTGGATGATGAGAATGTCAGTTTTGACAAAGAACACTGATCATTACTAAAATGCTCCAATTGAGCTGTTAGAATGTCAGAAACAAGCTTTCTGAGCTGAGAAATGCATTTTGTGACAAAATGCATCAGTGGATGATGAGAATGTCACTTTTGACAAAGAACACTGTTCATTACTAAAATGCTCTAATTGAACTGTTAGAATGTCAGAAACAAGCTTTCTGAGCTGAGAACTGCATTTTGTGACATAGTTCATCAGTGGATGATGAGAATGTCAGTTTTGACAAAGAACACTGTTCATTACTAAAATGCTCTAATTGAGCTGTTAGAATGTCAGAAACAAGCTTTCTGAGCTGAGAACTGCATTTTGTGACAAAGTGAATCAGTGGATGATGAGAATGTCAGTTTTGACAAAGAACACTGTTCATTACTAAAATGCTCTAATTGAACTGTTAGAATGTCAGAAACAAGCTTTCTGAGCTGAGAACTGCATTTTGTGACATAGTTCATCAGTGGATGATGAGAATGTCAGTTTTGACAAAGAACACTGTTCATTACTAAAATGCTCTAATTGAGCTGTTAGAATGTCAGAAACAAGCTTTCTGAGCTGAGAACTGCATTTTGTGACATAGTTCATCAGTGGATGATGAGAATGTCAGTTTTGACAAAGAACACTGTTCATTACTAAAATGCTCTAATTGAGCTGTTAGAATGTCAGAAACAAGCTTTCTGAGCTGAGAAATGCATTTTGTGACAAAGTGCATCAGTGGATGATGAGAATGTCACTTTTGACAAAGAACACTGTTCATTACTAAAATGCTCTAATTGAACTGTTAGAATGTCAGAAACAAGCTTTCTGAGCTGAGAACTGCATTTTGTGACATAGTTCATCAGTGGATGATGAGAATGTCAGTTTTGACAAAGAACACTGTTCATTACTAAAATGCTCTAATTGAGCTGTTAGAATGTCAGAAACAAGCTTTCTGAGCTGAGAACTGCATTTTGTGACAAAGTTCATCAGTGGATGATGAGAATGTCAGTTTTGACAAAGAACACTGTTCATTACTAAAATGCTCTAATTGAGCTGTTAGAATGTTAGAAACAAGCTTTCTGAGCTGAGAACTGCATTTTGTGACATAGTTCATCAGTGGATGATGAGAATGTCAGTTTTGACAAAGAACTCTGTTCATTACTGAAATGCTCCAATTGAGCTGTTAGAATGTCAGAAACAAGCTTTCTGAGCTGAAAACTGCATTTTGTGACAAAAAGCATCAGTGGATGATGAGAATGTCAGTTTTGACAAAGAACACTGATCATTACTAAAATGCTCCAATTTTGCTGTTAGAATGTCAGAAACAAGCTTTCTGAGCTGAGAACAGCTTTTTGTGACAAAGTTCATCAGTGGATGATGAGAATGTCAGTTTTGACAAAGAACACTGTTCATTACTAAAATGCTCTAATTGAGCTGTTAGAATGTCAGAAACAAGCTTTCTGAGCTGAGAACTGCATTTTGTGACAAAGTTCATCAGTGGATGATGAGAATGTCAGTTTTGACAAAGAACTCTGTTCATTACTGAAATGCTCCAATTGAGCTGTTAGAATGTCAGAAACAAGCTTTCTGAGCTGAAAACTGCATTTTGTGACAAAAAGCATCAGTGGATGATGAGAATGTCAGTTTTGACAAAGAACACTGATCATTACTAAAATGCTCCAATTGAGCTGTTAGAATGTCATAAACAAGCTTTCTGAGCTGAGAAATGCATTTTGTGACAAAGTGCATCAGTGGATGATGAGAATGTCACTTTTGACAAAGAATACTGTTCATTACTAAAATGCTCTAATTGAGCTGTTAGAATGTTAGAAACAAGCTTTCTGAGCTGAGAACTGCATTTTGTGACAAAGTTCATCAGTGGATGATGAGAATGTCAGTTTTGACAAAGAACACTGATCATTACTAAAATGCTCCAATTGAGCTGTTAGAATGTCAGAAACAAGCTTTCTGAGCTGAGAAATGCATTTTGTGACAAAGTGCTTCAGTGGATGATGAGAATGTCAGTTTTGACAAAGAACACTGTTCATTACTAAAATGCTCTAATTGAGCTGTTAGAATGTCAGAAACAAGCTTTCTGAGCTGAGAACTAAATTTTGTGACAAAAAGCATCAGTGGATGATGAGAATGTCAGTTTTGACAAAGAACACTGATCATTACTAAAATGCTCCAATTGAGCTGTTAGAATGTCAGAAACAAGCTTTCTGAGCTGAGAAATGCATTTTGTGACAAAATGCATCAGTGGATGATGAGAATGTCACTTTTGACAAAGAACACTGTTCATTACTAAAATGCTCTAATTGAACTGTTAGAATGTCAGAAACAAGCTTTCTGAGCTGAGAACTGCATTTTGTGACATAGTTCATCAGTGGATGATGAGAATGTCAGTTTTGACAAAGAACACTGTTCATTACTAAAATGCTCTAATTGAGCTGTTAGAATGTCAGAAACAAGCTTTCTGAGCTGAGAACTGCATTTTGTGACAAAGTGAATCAGTGGATGATGAGAATGTCAGTTTTGACAAAGAACACTGTTCATTACTAAAATGCTCTAATTGAACTGTTAGAATGTCAGAAACAAGCTTTCTGAGCTGAGAACTGCATTTTGTGACATAGTTCATCAGTGGATGATGAGAATGTCAGTTTTGACAAAGAACACTGTTCATTACTAAAATGCTCTAATTGAGCTGTTAGAATGTCAGAAACAAGCTTTCTGAGCTGAGAACTGCATTTTGTGACATAGTTCATCAGTGGATGATGAGAATGTCAGTTTTGACAAAGAACACTGTTCATTACTAAAATGCTCTAATTGAGCTGTTAGAATGTCAGAAACAAGCTTTCTGAGCTGAGAAATGCATTTTGTGACAAAGTGCATCAGTGGATGATGAGAATGTCACTTTTGACAAAGAACACTGTTCATTACTAAAATGCTCTAATTGAACTGTTAGAATGTCAGAAACAAGCTTTCTGAGCTGAGAACTGCATTTTGTGACATAGTTCATCAGTGGATGATGAGAATGTCAGTTTTGACAAAGAACACTGTTCATTACTAAAATGCTCTAATTGAGCTGTTAGAATGTCAGAAACAAGCTTTCTGAGCTGAGAACTGCATTTTGTGACATAGTTCATCAGTTGATGATGAGAATGTCAGTTTTGACAAAGAACACTGTTCATTACTAAAATGCTCTAATTGAGCTGTTAGAATGTCAGAAACAAGCTTTCTGAGCTGAGAACTGCATTTTGTGACAAATTGAATCAGTGGATGATGAGAATGTCACTTTTGACAAAGAACACTGATCATTACTAAAATGCTCCAATTGAGCTGTTAGAATGTCAGAAACAAGCTTTCTGAGCTGAAAACTGCATTTTTTTGACAAAGTGCATCAGTGGATGATGAGAATGTCAGTTTTGACAAAGAACACTGATCATTACTAAAATGCTCCAATTGAGCTGTTAGAATGTCAGAAACAAGCTTTCTGAGCTGAGAAATGCATTTTGTGACAAAGTTCATCAGTGGATGATGAGAATGTCAGTTTTGACAAAGAACACTGTTCATTACTGAAATGCTCCAATTGAGCTGTTAGAATGTCAGAAACAAGCTTTCTGAGCTGAGAAATGCATTTTGTGACATAGTTCATCAGTGGA
Source organism: Barbatula barbatula (assembly GCF_947034865.1). Classification (NCBI taxonomy): domain Eukaryota; kingdom Metazoa; phylum Chordata; class Actinopteri; order Cypriniformes; family Nemacheilidae; genus Barbatula; species Barbatula barbatula. The sequence continues at coordinate 18,516,564 of NC_136781.1, read as the reverse complement.
TGATGAGAATGTCAGTTTTGACAAAGAACACTGTTCATTACTAAAATGCTCTAATTGAGCTGTTAGAATGTCAGAAACAAGCTTTCTGAGCTGAGAACTGCATTTTGTGACAAAAAGCATCAGTGGATGATGAGAATGTCAGTTTTGACAAAGAACACTGATCATTACTAAAATGCTCCAATTGAGCTGTTAGAATGTCAGAAACAAGCTTTCTGAGCTGAGAAATGCATTTTGTGACAAAGTGCATCAGTGGATGATGAGAATGTCAGTTTTGACAAAGAACACTGTTCATTACTAAAATGCTCTAATTGAACTGTTAGAATGTCAGAAACAAGCTTTCTGAGCTGAGAACTGCATTTTGTGACATAGTTCATCAGTGGATGATGAGAATGTCAGTTTTGACAAAGAACACTGTTCATTACTAAAATGCTCTAATTGAACTGTTAGAATTTTAGAAACAAGCTTTCTGAGCTGAGAACTGCATTTTGTGACATAGTTCATCAGTGGATGATGAGAATGTCAGTTTTGACAAAGAACACTGTTCATTACTAAAATGCTCCAATTGAGCTGTTAGAATGTCAGAAACAAGCTTTCTGAGCTGAGAACTGCATTTTGTGACATAGTTCATCAGTGGATGATGAGAATGTCAGTTTTGACAAAGAACACTGTTCATTGCTGATATGCTCCAATTGAGCTGTTAGAATGTCAGGAACAAGCTTTCTGAGCTGAGAAATGCATTTTGTGACAAAGTGAATCAGTGGATGATGAGAATGTCAGTTTTGACAAAGAACACTGATCATTACTAAAATGCTCCGATTGAGCTGTTAGAATGTCAGAAACAAGCTTTCTGAGCTGAGAAATGCATTTTGTGACAAAGTGCTTCAGTGGATGATGAGAATGTCAGTTTTGACAAAGAACACTGTTCATTACTAAAATGCTCTAATTGAGCTGTTAGAATGTCAGAAACAAGCTTTCTGAGCTGAGAACTGCATTTTGTGACATAGTTCATCAGTGGATGATGAGAATGTCAGTTTTGACAAAGAACTCTGTTCATTACTGAAATGCTCCAATTGAGCTGTTAGAATGTCAGAAACAAGCTTTCTGAGCTGAAAACTGCATTTTGTGACAAAAAGCATCAGTGGATGATGAGAATGTCAGTTTTGACAAAGAACACTGATCATTACTAAAATGCTCCAATTGAGCTGTTAGAATGTCAGAAACAAGCTTTCTGAGCTGAGAACAGCTTTTTATGACAAAGTTCATCAGTGGATGATGAGAATGTCAGTTTTGACAAAGAACACTGTTCATTACTAAAATGCTCTAATTGAGCTGTTAGAATGTCAGAAACAAGCTTTCTGAGCTGAGAACTGCATTTTGTGACAAAGTTCATCAGTGGATGATGAGAATGTCAGTTTTGACAAAGAACTTTGTTCATTACTGAAATGCTCCAATTGAGCTGTTAGAATGTCAGAAACAAGCTTTCTGAGCTGAAAACTGAATTTTGTGACAAAAAGCATCAGTGGATGATGAGAATGTCAGTTTTGACAAAGAACACTGATCATTACTAAAATGCTCCAATTGAGCTGTTAGAATGTCATAAACAAGCTTTCTGAGCTGAGAAATGCATTTTGTGACAAAGTGCATCAGTGGATGATGAGAATGTCACTTTTGACAAAGAACACTGTTCATTACTAAAATGCTCTAATTGAGCTGTTAGAATGTTAGAAACAAGCTTTCTGAGCTGAGAACTGCATTTTGTGACAAAGTTCATCAGTGGATGATGAGAATGTCAGTTTTGACAAAGAACACTGATCATTACTAAAATGCTCCAATTGAGCTGTTAGAATGTCAGAAACAAGCTTTCTGAGCTGAGAAATGCATTTTGTGACAAAGTGCTTCAGTGGATGATGAGAATGTCAGTTTTGACAAAGAACACTGTTCATTACTGAAATGCTCCAATTGAGCTGTTAGAATGTCAGAAACAAGCTTTCTGAGCTGAGAAATGCATTTTGTGACATAGTTCATCAGTGGATGATGAGAATGTCAGTTTTGACAAAGAACACTGTTCATTACTAAAATGCTCTAATTGAGCTGTTAGAATGTCAGAAACAAGCTTTCTGAGCTGAGAACTGCATTTTGTGACAAAAAGCATCAGTGGATGATGAGAATGTCAGTTTTGACAAAGAACACTGATCATTACTAAAATGCTCCAATTGAGCTGTTAGAATGTCAGAAACAAGCTTTCTGAGCTGAGAAATGCATTTTGTGACAAAGTGCATCAGTGGATGATGAGAATGTCAGTTTTGACAAAGAACACTGTTCATTACTAAAATGCTCTAATTGAACTGTTAGAATGTCAGAAACAAGCTTTCTGAGCTGAGAACTGCATTTTGTGACATAGTTCATCAGTGGATGATGAGAATGTCAGTTTTGACAAAGAACACTGTTCATTACTAAAATGCTCTAATTGAACTGTTAGAATTTTAGAAACAAGCTTTCTGAGCTGAGAACTGCATTTTGTGACATAGTTCATCAGTGGATGATGAGAATGTCAGTTTTGACAAAGAACACTGTTCATTACTAAAATGCTCCAATTGAGCTGTTAGAATGTCAGAAACAAGCTTTCTGAGCTGAGAACTGCATTTTGTGACATAGTTCATCAGTGGATGATGAGAATGTCAGTTTTGACAAAGAACACTGTTCATTGCTGATATGCTCCAATTGAGCTGTTAGAATGTCAGGAACAAGCTTTCTGAGCTGAGAAATGCATTTTGTGACAAAGTGAATCAGTGGATGATGAGAATGTCAGTTTTGACAAAGAACACTGATCATTACTAAAATGCTCCGATTGAGCTGTTAGAATGTCAGAAACAAGCTTTCTGAGCTGAGAAATGCATTTTGTGACAAAGTGCTTCAGTGGATGATGAGAATGTCAGTTTTGACAAAGAACACTGTTCATTACTAAAATGCTCTAATTGAGCTGTTAGAATGTCAGAAACAAGCTTTCTGAGCTGAGAACTGCATTTTGTGACATAGTTCATCAGTGGATGATGAGAATGTCAGTTTTGACAAAGAACTCTGTTCATTACTGAAATGCTCCAATTGAGCTGTTAGAATGTCAGAAACAAGCTTTCTGAGCTGAAAACTGCATTTTGTGACAAAAAGCATCAGTGGATGATGAGAATGTCAGTTTTGACAAAGAACACTGATCATTACTAAAATGCTCCAATTGAGCTGTTAGAATGTCAGAAACAAGCTTTCTGAGCTGAGAACAGCTTTTTATGACAAAGTTCATCAGTGGATGATGAGAATGTCAGTTTTGACAAAGAACACTGTTCATTACTAAAATGCTCTAATTGAGCTGTTAGAATGTCAGAAACAAGCTTTCTGAGCTGAGAACTGCATTTTGTGACAAAGTTCATCAGTGGATGATGAGAATGTCAGTTTTGACAAAGAACTCTGTTCATTACTGAAATGCTCCAATTGAGCTGTTAGAATGTCAGAAACAAGCTTTCTGAGCTGAAAACTGAATTTTGTGACAAAAAGCATCAGTGGATGATGAGAATGTCAGTTTTGACAAAGAACACTGATCATTACTAAAATGCTCCAATTGAGCTGTTAGAATGTCATAAACAAGCTTTCTGAGCTGAGAAATGCATTTTGTGACAAAGTGCATCAGTGGATGATGAGAATGTCACTTTTGACAAAGAACACTGTTCATTACTAAAATGCTCTAATTGAGCTGTTAGAATGTTAGAAACAAGCTTTCTGAGCTGAGAACTGCATTTTGTGACAAAGTTCATCAGTGGATGATGAGAATGTCAGTTTTGACAAAGAACACTGATCATTACTAAAATGCTCCAATTGAGCTGTTAGAATGTCAGAAACAAGCTTTCTGAGCTGAGAAATGCATTTTGTGACAAAGTGCTTCAGTGGATGATGAGAATGTCAGTTTTGACAAAGAACACTGTTCATTACTAAAATGCTCTAATTGAGCTGTTAGAATGTCAGAAACAAGCTTTCTGAGCTGAGAACTAAATTTTGTGACAAAAAGCATCAGTGGATGATGAGAATGTCAGTTTTGACAAAGAACACTGATCATTACTAAAATGCTCCAATTGAGCTGTTAGAATGTCAGAAACAAGCTTTCTGAGCTGAGAAATGCATTTTGTGACAAAGTGCATCAGTGGATGATGAGAATGTCACTTTTGACAAAGAACACTGTTCATTACTAAAATGCTCTAATTGAACTGTTAGAATTTCAGAAACAAGCTTTCTGAGCTGAGAACTGCATTTTGTGACATAGTTCATCAGTGGATGATGAGAATGTCAGTTTTGACAAAGAACACTGTTCATTACTAAAATGCTCTAATTGAGCTGTTAGAATGTCAGAAACAAGCTTTCTTAGCTGAGAACTGCATTTTGTGACAAAGTGAATCCGTGGATGATGAGAATGTCAGTTTTGACAAAGAACACTGATCATTACTAAAATGCTCTAATTGAGCTGTTAGAATGTCAGAAACAAGCTTTCTGAGCTGAGAACTGCATTTTGTGACAAATTGAATCAGTGGATGATGAGAATGTCACTTTTGACAAAGAACACTGATCATTACTAAAATGCTCCAATTGAGCTGTTAGAATGTCAGAAACAAGCTTTCTGAGCTGAAAACTGCATTTTTTTGACAAAGTGCATCAGTGGATGATGAGAATGTCAGTTTTGACAAAGAACACTGATCATTACTAAAATGCTCCAATTGAGCTGTTAGAATGTCAGAAACAAGCTTTCTGAGCTGAGAAATGCATTTTGTGACAAAGTACTTCAGTGGATGATGAGAATGTCAGTTTTGACAAAGAACACTGTTCATTACTAAAATGCTCTAATTGAGCTGTTAGAATGTCAGAAACAAGCTTTCTGAGCTGAGAACTGCATTTTGTGACAAAGTTCATCAGTGGATGATGAGAATGTCAGTTTTGACAAAGAACACTGTTCATTACTGAAATGCTCCAATTGAGCTGTTAGAATGTCAGAAACAAGCTTTCTGAGCTGAGAAATGCATTTTGTGACATAGTTCATCAGTGGATGATGAGAATGTCAGTTTTGACAAAGAACACTGTTCATTACTAAAATGCTCTAATTGAGCTGTTAGAATGTCAGAAACAAGCTTTCTGAGCTGAGAACTGCATTTTGTGACAAAAAGCATCAGTGGATGATGAGAATGTCAGTTTTGACAAAGAACACTGTTCATTACTAAAATGCTCCAATTGAGCTGTTAGAATGTCAGAAACAAGCTTTCTGAGCTGAGAACTGCATTTTGAGACATAGTTCATCAGTGGATGATGAGAATGTCAGTTTTGACAAAGAACACTGTTCATTACTAAAATGCTCTAATTGAGCTGTTAGAATGTTAGAAACAAGCTTTCTGAGCTGAGAACTGCATTTTGTGACATAGTTCATCAGTGGATGATGAGAATGTCAGTTTTGACAAAGAACACTGTTCATTACTAAAATGCTCCAATTGAGCTGTTAGAATGTCAGAAACAAGCTTTCTGAGCTGAGAACCGCATTTTGTGACATAGTTCATCAGTGGATGATGAGAATGTCAGTTTTGACAAAGAACTCTGTTCATTACTGAAATGCTCCAATTGAGCTGTTAGAATGTCAGAAACAAGCTTTCTGAGCTGAAAACTGCATTTTGTGACAAAAAGCATCAGTGGATGATGAGAATGTCAGTTTTGACAAAGAACACTGATCATTACTAAAATGCTCCAATTGAGCTGTTAGAATGTCAGAAACAAGCTTTCTGAGCTGAGAACTGCATTTTGTGACAAAGTTCATCAGTGGATGATGAGAATGTCAGTTTTGACAAAGAACTCTGTTCATTACTGAAATGCTCCAATTGAGCTGTTAGAATGTCAGAAACAAGCTTTCTGAGCTGAAAACTGCATTTTGTGACAAAAAGCATCAGTGGATGATGAGAATGTCAGTTTTGACAAAGAACACTGATCATTACTAAAATGCTCCAATTGAGCTGTTAGAATGTCATAAACAAGCTTTCTGAGCTGAGAAATGCATTTTGTGACAAAGTGCATCAGTGGATGATGAGAATGTCAGTTTTGACAAAGAACACTGATCATTACTAAAATGCTCCAATTGAGCTGTTAGAATGTCAGAAACAAGCTTTCTGAGCTGAGAAATGCATTTTGTGACAAAGTGCTTCAGTGGATGATGAGAATGTCAGTTTTGACAAAGAACACTGTTCATTACTAAAATGCTCTAATTGAGCTGTTAGAATGTCAGAAACAAGCTTTCTGAGCTGAGAACTGCATTTTGTGACAAAAAGCATCAGTGGATGATGAGAATGTCAGTTTTGACAAAGAACACTGATCATTACTAAAATGCTCCAATTGAGCTGTTAGAATGTCAGAAACAAGCTTTCTGAGCTGAGAACTGCATTTTGTGACAAAGTTCTTCAGTGGATGATGAGAATGTCAGTTTTGACAAAGAACACTGTTCATTACTAAAATTCTCTAATTGAGCTGTGAGAATGTCAGAAACAAGCTTTCTGAGCTGAGAACTGCATTTTGTGAGAAATTGAATCAGTGGATGATGAGAATGTCAGTTTTGACAAAGAACACTGTTCATTACTAAAATGCTCCAATTGAGCTGTTAGAATGTCAGAAACAAGCTTTCTGAGCATAAAACTGCATTTTGTGACAAAGTGCATCAGTGGATGATGAGAATGTCAGTTTTGACAAAGAACACTGTTCATTACTAAAATGCTCTAATTGAGCTGTTAGAATGTCAGAAACAAGCTTTCTGAGCTGAGAACTGCATTTTGTGACAAAAAGCATCAGTGGATGATGAGAATGTCAGTTTTGACAAAGAACACTGATCATTACTAAAATGCTCCAATTGAGCTGTTAGAATGTCAGAAACAAGCTTTCTGAGCTGAGAACTGCATTTTGTGACAAAGTGCTTCAGTGGATGATGAGAATGTCAGTTTTGACAAAGAACACTGTTCATTACTAAAATTCTCTAATTGAGCTGTTAGAATGTCAGAAACAAGCTTTCTGAGCTGAGAACTGCATTTTGTGAGAAATTGAATCAGTGGATGATGAGAATGTCAGTTTTGACAAAGAACACTGTTCATTACTAAAATGCTCCAATTGAGCTGTTAGAATGTCAGAAACAAGCTTTCTGAGCATAAAACTGCATTTTGTGACAAAGTGCATCAGTGGATGATGAGAATGTCAGTTTTGACAAAGAACACTGTTCATTACTAAAATGCTCTAATTGAGCTGTTAGAATGTCAGAAACAAGCTTTCTGAGCTGAGAACTGCATTTTGTGACAAAAAGCATCAGTGGATGATGAGAATGTCAGTTTTGACAAAGAACACTGATCATTACTAAAATGCTCCGATTGAGCTGTTAGAATGTCAGAAACAAGCTTTCTGAGCTGAGAAATGCATTTTGTGACAAAGTGCTTCAGTGGATGATGAGAATGTCAGTTTTGACAAAGAACACTGTTCATTACTAAAATGCTCTAATTGAGCTGTTAGAATGTCAGAAACAAGCTTTCCGAGCTGAGAACTGCATTTTGTGACATAGTTCATCAGTGGATGATGAGAATGTCAGTTTTGACAAAGAACACTGTTCATTACTAAAATGCTCTAATTGAGCTGTTAGAATGTTAGAAACAAGCTTTCTGAGCTGAGAACTGCTTTTGTGACATAGTTCATCAGTGGATGATGAGAATGTCAGTTTTGACAAAGAACACTGTTCATTACTAAAATGCTCCAATTGAGCTGTTAGAATGTCAGAAACAAGCTTTCTGAGCTGAGAACCGCATTTTGTGACATAGTTCATCAGTGGATGATGAGAATGTCAGTTTTGACAAAGAACTCTGTTCATTACTGAAATGCTCCAATTGAGCTGTTAGAATGTCAGAAACAAGCTTTCTGAGCTGAAAACTGCATTTTGTGACAAAAAGCATCAGTGGATGATGAGAATGTCAGTTTTGACAAAGAACACTGATCATTACTAAAATGCTCCAATTGAGCTGTTAGAATGTCAGAAACAAGCTTTCTGAGCTGAGAACTGCATTTAGTGACATAGTTCATCAGTGGATGATGAGAATGTCAGTTTTGACAAAGAACACTGTTCATTACTAAAATGCTCTAATTGAGCTGTTAGAATGTCAGAAACAAGCTTTCTGAGCTGAAAACTGCATTTTGTGACAAAGTGAATCAGTGGATGATGAGAATGTCAGTTTTGACAAAGAACACTGATCATTACTAAAATGCTCTAATTGAGCTGTTAGAATGTCAGAAACAAGCTTTCTGAGCTGAGAACTGCATTTTGTGACAAAGTGAATCAGTGGATGATGAGAATGTCACTTTTGACAAAGAACACTGATCATTACTGAAATGCTCCAATTGAGCTGTTAGAATGTCAGAAACAAGCTTTCTGAGCTGAAAACTGCATTTTTTTGACAAAGTGCATCAGTGGATGATGAGAATGTCAGTTTTGACAAAGAACACTGTTCATTACTAAAATGCTCTAATTGAGCTGTTAGAATGTCAGAAACAAGCTTTCTGAGCTGAGAACTGCATTTTGTGACATAGTTCATCAGTGGATGATGAGAATGTCAGTTTTGACAAAGAACACTGTTCATTACTAAAATGCTCTAATTGAGCTGTTAGAATGTCAGAAACAAGCTTTCTGAGCTGAGAACTGCATTTTGTGACATAGTTCATCAGTGGATTGATGAGAATGTCAGTTTTGACAAAGAACACTGTTCATTACTAAAATGCTCTAATTGAGCTTTTAGAATGTTAGAAACAAGCTTTCTGAGCTGAGAACTGCTTTTGTGACATAGTTCATCAGTGGATGATGAGAATGTCAGTTTTGACAAAGAACACTGTTCATTACTAAAATGCTCCGATTGAGCTGTTAGAATGTCAGAAACAAGCTTTCTGAGCTGAGAAATGCATTTTGTGACAAAGTGCTTCAGTGGATGATGAGAATGTCAGTTTTGACAAAGAACACTGTTCATTACTAAAATGCTCTAATTGAGCTGTTAGAATGTCAGAAACAAGCTTTCTGAGCTGAGAACTGCATTTTGTGACATAGTTCATCAGTGGATGATGAGAATGTCAGTTTTGACAAAGAACACTGTTCATTACTAAAATGCTCTAATTGAGCTGTTAGAATGTTAGAAACAAGCTTTCTGAGCTGAGAACTGCTTTTGTGACATAGTTCATCAGTGGATGATGAGAATGTCAGTTTTGACAAAGAACACTGTTCATTACTAAAATGCTCCAATTGAGCTGTTAGAATGTCAGAAACAAATTTTCTGAGCTGAGAACCGCATTTTGTGACATAGTTCATCAGTGGATGATGAGAATGTCAGTTTTGACAAAGAACTCTGTTCATTACTGAAATGCTCCAATTGAGCTGTTAGAATGTCAGAAACAAGCTTTCTGAGCTGAAAACTGCATTTTGTGACAAAAAGCATCAGTGGATGATGAGAATGTCAGTTTTGACAAAGAACACTGATCATTACTAAAATGCTCCAATTGAGCTGTTAGAATGTCAGAAACAAGCTTTCTGAGCTGAGAACTGCATTTTGTGACATAGTTCATCAGTGGATGATGAGAATGTCAGTTTTGACAAAGAACACTGTTCATTACTAAAATGCTCTAATTGAGCTGTTAGAATGTCAGAAACAAGCTTTCTGAGCTGAGAACTGCATTTTGTGACATAGTTCATCAGTGGATTGATGAGAATGTCAGTTTTGACAAAGAACACTGTTCATTACTAAAATGCTCTAATTGAGCTTTTAGAATGTTAGAAACAAGCTTTCTGAGCTGAGAACTGCTTTTGTGACATAGTTCATCAGTGGATGATGAGAATGTCAGTTTTGACAAAGAACACTGTTCATTACTAAAATGCTCCGATTGAGCTGTTAGAATGTCAGAAACAAGCTTTCTGAGCTGAGAAATGCATTTTGTGACAAAGTGCTTCAGTGGATGATGAGAATGTCAGTTTTGACAAAGAACACTGTTCATTACTAAAATGCTCTAATTGAGCTGTTAGAATGTCAGAAACAAGCTTTCTGAGCTGAGAACTGCATTTTGTGACATAGTTCATCAGTGGATGATGAGAATGTCAGTTTTGACAAAGAACACTGTTCATTACTAAAATGCTCTAATTGAGCTGTTAGAATGTTAGAAACAAGCTTTCTGAGCTGAGAACTGCTTTTGTGACATAGTTCATCAGTGGATGATGAGAATGTCAGTTTTGACAAAGAACACTGTTCATTACTAAAATGCTCCAATTGAGCTGTTAGAATGTCAGAAACAAATTTTCTGAGCTGAGAACCGCATTTTGTGACATAGTTCATCAGTGGATGATGAGAATGTCAGTTTTGACAAAGAACTCTGTTCATTACTGAAATGCTCCAATTGAGCTGTTAGAATGTCAGAAACAAGCTTTCTGAGCTGAAAACTGCATTTTGTGACAAAAAGCATCAGTGGATGATGAGAATGTCAGTTTTGACAAAGAACACTGATCATTACTAAAATGCTCCAATTGAGCTGTTAGAATGTCAGAAACAAGCTTTCTGAGCTGAGAACTGCATTTTGTGACATAGTTCATCAGTGGATGATGAGAATGTCAGTTTTGACAAAGAACACTGTTCATTACTAAAATGCTCTAATTGAGCTGTTAGAATGTCAGAAACAAGCTTTCTGAGCTGAAAACTGCATTTTGTGACAAAGTGAATCAGTGGATGATGAGAATGTCAGTTTTGACAAAGAACACTGATCATTACTAAAATGCTCTAATTGAGCTGTTAGAATGTCAGAAACAAGCTTTCTGAGCTGAGAACTGCATTTTGTGACAAAGTGAATCAGTGGATGATGAGAATGTCAGTTTTGACAAAGAACACTGATCATTACTAAAATGCTCCAATTGAGCTGTTAGAATGTCAGAAACAAGCTTTCTGAGCTGAAAACTGCATTTTCTTGACAAAGTGCATCAGTGGATGATGAGAATGTCAGTTTTGACAAAGAACACTGTTCATTACTAAAATGCTCTAATTGAGCTGTTAGAATGTCAGAAACAAGCTTTCTGAGCTGAGAACTGCATTTTGTGACATAGTTCATCAGTGGATGATGAGAATGTCAGTTTTGACAAAGAACACTGTTCATTACTAAAATGCTCTAATTGAGCTGTTAGAATGTCAGAAACAAGCTTTCTGAGCTGAGAACTGCATTTTGTGACATAGTTCATCAGTGGATTGATGAGAATGTCAGTTTTGACAAAGAACACTGTTCATTACTAAAATGCTCTAAATGAGCTGTTAGAATGTCAGAAACAAGCTTTCTGAGCTGAGAACTGCATTTTGTGACAAAAAGCATCAGTGGATGATGAGAATGTCACTTTTGACAAAGAACACTGTTCATTACTGAAATGCTCCAATTGAGCTGTTAGAATGTCAGAAACAAGCTTTCTGAGCTCAGAACTGCATTTTGTGACAAAGTTCATCAGTGGATGATGAGAATGTCAGTTTTGACAAAGAACACTGTTCATTACTAAAATGCTCTAATTGAGCTGTTAGAATGTCAGAAACAAGCTTTCTGAGCTGAGAACTGCATTTTGTGACAAAGTTCGTCAGTGGATGATGAGAATGTCAGTTTTGACAAAGAACTCTGTTCATTACTAAAATGCTCTAATTGAGCTGTTAGAATGTCAGAAACAAGCTTTCTGAGCTGAAAACTGCATTTTGTGACAAAAAGCATCAGTGGATGATGAGAATGTCAGTTTTGACAAAGAACACTGATCATTACTAAAATGCTCCAATTGAGCTGTTAGAATGTCATAAACAAGCTTTCTGAGCTGAGAACTGCATTTTGTGACAAAGTGCTTCAGTGGATGATGAGAATGTCAGTTTTGACAAAGAACACTGTTCATTACTAAAATGCTCTAATTGAGCTGTTAGAATGTCAGAAACAAGCTTTCTGAGCTGAGAACTGCATTTTGTGACAAAGTGCTTCAGTGGATGATGAGAATGTCAGTTTTGACAAAGAACACTGTTCATTACTAAAATGCTCTAATTGAGCTGTTAGAATGTCAGAAACAAGCTTTCTGAGCTGAGAACTGCATTTTGTGACATAGTTCATCAGTGGATGATGAGAATGTCAGTTTTGACAAAGAACTCTGTTCATTACTGAAATGCTCCAATTGAGCTGTTAGAATGTCAGAAACAAGCTTTCTGAGCTGAAAACTGCATTTTGTGACAAAAAGCATCAGTGGATGATGAGAATGTCAGTTTTGACAAAGAACACTGATCATTACTAAAATGCTCCAATTGAGCTGTTAGAATGTCAGAAACAAGCTTTCTGAGCTGAGAACAGCTTTTTATGACAAAGTTCATCAGTGGATGATGAGAATGTCAGTTTTGACAAAGAACACTGTTCATTACTAAAATGCTCTAATTGAGCTGTTAGAATGTCAGAAACAAGCTTTCTGAGCTGAGAACTGCATTTTGTGACAAAGTTCATCAGTGGATGATGAGAATGTCAGTTTTGACAAAGAACTCTGTTCATTACTGAAATGCTCCAATTGAGCTGTTAGAATGTCAGAAACAAGCTTTCTGAGCTGAAAACTGAATTTTGTGACAAAAAGCATCAGTGGATGATGAGAATGACAGTTTTGACAAAGAACACTGATCATTACTAAAATGCTCCAATTGAGCTGTTAGAATGTCATAAACAAGCTTTCTGAGCTGAGAAATGCATTTTGTGACAAAGTGCATCAGTGGATGATGAGAATGTCAGTTTTGACAAAGAACACTGTTCATTACTAAAATGCTCTAATTGAGCTGTTAGAATGTTAGAAACAAGCTTTCTGAGCTGAGAACTGCATTTTGTGACAAAGTTCATCAGTGGATGATGAGAATGTCAGTTTTGACAAAGAACACTGATCATTACTAAAATGCTCCAATTGAGCTGTTAGAATGTCAGAAACAAGCTTTCTGAGCTGAGAAATGCATTTTGTGACAAAGTGCTTCAGTGGATGATGAGAATGTCAGTTTTGACAAAGAACACTGTTCATTACTAAAATGCTCTAATTGAGCTGTTAGAATGTCAGAAACAAGCTTTCTGAGCTGAGAACTAAATTTTGTGACAAAAAGCATCAGTGGATGATGAGAATGTCAGTTTTGACAAAGAACACTGATCATTACTAAAATGCTCTAATTGAGCTGTTAGAATGTCAGAAACAAGCTTTCTGAGCTGAGAACTGCATTTTGTGACAAATTGAATCAGTGGATGATGAGAATGTCACTTTTGACAAAGAACACTGATCATTACTAAAATGCTCCAATTGAGCTGTTAGAATGTCAGAAACAAGCTTTCTGAGCTGAAAACTGCATTTTTTTGACAAAGTGCATCAGTGGATGATGAGAATGTCAGTTTTGACAAAGAACACTGATCATTACTAAAATGCTCCAATTGAGCTGTTAGAATGTCAGAAACAAGCTTTCTGAGCTGAGAAATGCATTTTGTGACAAAGTACTTCAGTGGATGATGAGAATGTCAGTTTTGACAAAGAACACTGTTCATTACTAAAATGCTCTAATTGAGCTGTTAGAATGTCAGAAACAAGCTTTCTGAGCTGAGAACTGCATTTTGTGACAAAGTTCATCAGTGGATGATGAGAATGTCAGTTTTGACAAAGAACACTGTTCATTACTGAAATGCTCCAATTGAGCTGTTAGAATGTCAGAAACAAGCTTTCTGAGCTGAAAAATGCATTTTGTGACATAGTTCATCAGTGGATGATGAGAATGTCAGTTTTGACAAAGAACACTGTTCATTACTAAAATGCTCTAATTGAGCTGTTAGAATGTCAGAAACAAGCTTTCTGAGCTGAGAACTGCATTTTGTGACAAAAAGCATCAGTGGATGATGAGAATGTCAGTTTTGACAAAGAACACTGTTCATTACTAAAATGCTCCAATTGAGCTGTTAGAATGTCAGAAACAAGCTTTCTGAGCTGAGAACTGCATTTTGTGACATAGTTCATCAGTGGATGATGAGAATGTCAGTTTTGACAAAGAACACTGTTCATTACTAAAATGCTCTAATTGAGCTGTTAGAATGTTAGAAACAAGCTTTCTGAGCTGAGAACTGCATTTTGTGACATAGTTCATCAGTGGATGATGAGAATGTCAGTTTTGACAAAGAACACTGTTCATTACTAAAATGCTCCAATTGAGCTGTTAGAATGTCAGAAACAAGCTTTCTGAGCTGAGAACCGCATTTTGTGACATAGTTCATCAGTGGATGATGAGAATGTCAGTTTTGACAAAGAACTCTGTTCATTACTGAAATGCTCCAATTGAGCTGTTAGAATGTCAGAAACAAGCTTTCTGAGCTGAAAACTGCATTTTGTGACAAAAAGCATCAGTGGATGATGAGAATGTCAGTTTTGACAAAGAACACTGATCATTACTAAAATGCTCCAATTGAGCTGTTAGAATGTCAGAAACAAGCTTTCTGAGCTGAGAACTGCATTTTGTGACAAAGTTCATCAGTGGATGATGAGAATGTCAGTTTTGACAAAGAACTCTGTTCATTACTGAAATGCTCCAATTGAGCTGTTAGAATGTCAGAAACAAGCTTTCTGAGCTGAAAACTGCATTTTGTGACAAAAAGCATCAGTGGATGATGAGAATGTCAGTTTTGACAAAGAACACTGATCATTACTAAAATGCTCCAATTGAGCTGTTAGAATGTCATAAACAAGCTTTCTGAGCTGAGAAATGCATTTTGTGACAAAGTGCATCAGTGGATGATGAGAATGTCAGTTTTGACAAAGAACACTGATCATTACTAAAATGCTCCAATTGAGCTGTTAGAATGTCAGAAACAAGCTTTCTGAGCTGAGAAATGCATTTTGTGACAAAGTGCTTCAGTGGATGATGAGAATGTCAGTTTTGACAAAGAACACTGTTCATTACTAAAATGCTCTAATTGAGCTGTTAGAATGTCAGAAACAAGCTTTCTGAGCTGAGAACTGCATTTTGTGACAAAAAGCATCAGTGGATGATGAGAATGTCAGTTTTGACAAAGAACACTGATCATTACTAAAATGCTCCAATTGAGCTGTTAGAATGTCAGAAACAAGCTTTCTGAGCTGAGAACTGCATTTTGTGACAAAGTTCTTCAGTGGATGATGAGAATGTCAGTTTTGACAAAGAACACTGTTCATTACTAAAATTCTCTAATTGAGCTGTGAGAATGTCAGAAACAAGCTTTCTGAGCTGAGAACTGCATTTTGTGAGAAATTGAATCAGTGGATGATGAGAATGTCAGTTTTGACAAAGAACACTGTTCATTACTAAAATGCTCCAATTGAGCTGTTAGAATGTCAGAAACAAGCTTTCTGAGCATAAAACTGCATTTTGTGACAAAGTGCATCAGTGGATGATGAGAATGTCAGTTTTGACAAAGAACACTGATCATTACTAAAATGCTCCAATTGAGCTGTTAGAATGTCAGAAACAAGCTTTCTGAGCTGAGAACTGCATTTTGTGACAAAGTGCTTCAGTGGATGATGAGAATGTCAGTTTTGACAAAGAACACTGTTCATTACTAAAATTCTCTAATTGAGCTGTTAGAATGTCAGAAACAAGCTTTCTGAGCTGAGAACTGCATTTTGTGAGAAATTGAATCAGTGGATGATGAGAATGTCAGTTTTGACAAAGAACACTGTTCATTACTAAAATGCTCCAATTGAGCTGTTAGAATGTCAGAAACAAGCTTTCTGAGCATAAAACTGCATTTTGTGACAAAGTGCATCAGTGGATGATGAGAATGTCAGTTTTGACAAAGAACACTGTTCATTACTAAAATGCTCTAATTGAGCTGTTAGAATGTCAGAAACAAGCTTTCTGAGCTGAGAACTGCATTTTGTGACAAAAAGCATCAGTGGATGATGAGAATGTCAGTTTTGACAAAGAACACTGATCATTACTAAAATGCTCCGATTGAGCTGTTAGAATGTCAGAAACAAGCTTTCTGAGCTGAGAAATGCATTTTGTGACAAAGTGCTTCAGTGGATGATGAGAATGTCAGTTTTGACAAAGAACACTGTTCATTACTAAAATGCTCTAATTGAGCTGTTAGAATGTCAGAAACAAGCTTTCCGAGCTGAGAACTGCATTTTGTGACATAGTTCATCAGTGGATGATGAGAATGTCAGTTTTGACAAAGAACACTGTTCATTACTAAAATGCTCTAATTGAGCTGTTAGAATGTTAGAAACAAGCTTTCTGAGCTGAGAACTGCTTTTGTGACATAGTTCATCAGTGGATGATGAGAATGTCAGTTTTGACAAAGAACACTGTTCATTACTAAAATGCTCCAATTGAGCTGTTAGAATGTCAGAAACAAGCTTTCTGAGCTGAGAACCGCATTTTGTGACATAGTTCATCAGTGGATGATGAGAATGTCAGTTTTGACAAAGAACTCTGTTCATTACTGAAATGCTCCAATTGAGCTGTTAGAATGTCAGAAACAAGCTTTCTGAGCTGAAAACTGCATTTTGTGACAAAAAGCATCAGTGGATGATGAGAATGTCAGTTTTGACAAAGAACACTGATCATTACTAAAATGCTCCAATTGAGCTGTTAGAATGTCAGAAACAAGCTTTCTGAGCTGAGAACTGCATTTAGTGACATAGTTCATCAGTGGATGATGAGAATGTCAGTTTTGACAAAGAACACTGTTCATTACTAAAATGCTCTAATTGAGCTGTTAGAATGTCAGAAACAAGCTTTCTGAGCTGAAAACTGCATTTTGTGACAAAGTGAATCAGTGGATGATGAGAATGTCAGTTTTGACAAAGAACACTGATCATTACTAAAATGCTCTAATTGAGCTGTTAGAATGTCAGAAACAAGCTTTCTGAGCTGAGAACTGCATTTTGTGACAAAGTGAATCAGTGGATGATGAGAATGTCACTTTTGACAAAGAACACTGATCATTACTGAAATGCTCCAATTGAGCTGTTAGAATGTCAGAAACAAGCTTTCTGAGCTGAAAACTGCATTTTTTTGACAAAGTGCATCAGTGGATGATGAGAATGTCAGTTTTGACAAAGAACACTGTTCATTACTAAAATGCTCTAATTGAGCTGTTAGAATGTCAGAAACAAGCTTTCTGAGCTGAGAACTGCATTTTGTGACATAGTTCATCAGTGGATGATGAGAATGTCAGTTTTGACAAAGAACACTGTTCATTACTAAAATGCTCTAATTGAGCTGTTAGAATGTCAGAAACAAGCTTTCTGAGCTGAGAACTGCATTTTGTGACATAGTTCATCAGTGGATTGATGAGAATGTCAGTTTTGACAAAGAACACTGTTCATTACTAAAATGCTCTAATTGAGCTTTTAGAATGTTAGAAACAAGCTTTCTGAGCTGAGAACTGCTTTTGTGACATAGTTCATCAGTGGATGATGAGAATGTCAGTTTTGACAAAGAACACTGTTCATTACTAAAATGCTCCGATTGAGCTGTTAGAATGTCAGAAACAAGCTTTCTGAGCTGAGAACTGCATTTTGTGACAAAGTGCTTCAGTGGATGATGAGAATGTCAGTTTTGACAAAGAACACTGTTCATTACTAAAATGCTCTAATTGAGCTGTTAGAATGTCAGAAACAAGCTTTCTGAGCTGAGAACTGCATTTTGTGACATAGTTCATCAGTGGATGATGAGAATGTCAGTTTTGACAAAGAACACTGTTCATTACTAAAATGCTCTAATTGAGCTGTTAGAATGTTAGAAACAAGCTTTCTGAGCTGAGAACTGCTTTTGTGACATAGTTCATCAGTGGATGATGAGAATGTCAGTTTTGACAAAGAACACTGTTCATTACTAAAATGCTCCAATTGAGCTGTTAGAATGTCAGAAACAAATTTTCTGAGCTGAGAACCGCATTTTGTGACATAGTTCATCAGTGGATGATGAGAATGTCAGTTTTGACAAAGAACTCTGTTCATTACTGAAATGCTCCAATTGAGCTGTTAGAATGTCAGAAACAAGCTTTCTGAGCTGAAAACTGCATTTTGTGACAAAAAGCATCAGTGGATGATGAGAATGTCAGTTTTGACAAAGAACACTGATCATTACTAAAATGCTCCAATTGAGCTGTTAGAATGTCAGAAACAAGCTTTCTGAGCTGAGAACTGCATTTTGTGACATAGTTCATCAGTGGATGATGAGAATGTCAGTTTTGACAAAGAACACTGTTCATTACTAAAATGCTCTAATTGAGCTGTTAGAATGTCAGAAACAAGCTTTCTGAGCTGAAAACTGCATTTTGTGACAAAGTGAATCAGTGGATGATGAGAATGTCAGTTTTGACAAAGAACACTGATCATTACTAAAATGCTCTAATTGAGCTGTTAGAATGTCAGAAACAAGCTTTCTGAGCTGAGAACTGCATTTTGTGACAAAGTGAATCAGTGGATGATGAGAATGTCAGTTTTGACAAAGAACACTGATCATTACTAAAATGCTCCAATTGAGCTGTTAGAATGTCAGAAACAAGCTTTCTGAGCTGAAAACTGCATTTTCTTGACAAAGTGCATCAGTGGATGATGAGAATGTCAGTTTTGACAAAGAACACTGTTCATTACTAAAATGCTCTAATTGAGCTGTTAGAATGTCAGAAACAAGCTTTCTGAGCTGAGAACTGCATTTTGTGACATAGTTCATCAGTGGATGATGAGAATGTCAGTTTTGACAAAGAACACTGTTCATTACTAAAATGCTCTAATTGAGCTGTTAGAATGTCAGAAACAAGCTTTCTGAGCTGAGAACTGCATTTTGTGACAAAAAGCATCAGTGGATGATGAGAATGTCAGTTTTGACAAAGAACACTGTTCATTACTAAAATGCTCTAAATGAGCTGTTAGAATGTCAGAAACAAGCTTTCTGAGCTGAGAACTGCATTTTGTGACAAAAAGCATCAGTGGATGATGAGAATGTCACTTTTGACAAAGAACACTGTTCATTACTGAAAAACTCCAATTGAGCTGTTAGAATGTCAGAAACAAGCTTTCTGAGCTCAGAACTGCATTTTGTGACAAAGTTCATCAGTGGATGATGAGAATGTCAGTTTTGACAAAGAACACTGTTCATTACTAAAATGCTCTAATTGAGCTGTTAGAATGTCAGAAACAAGCTTTCTGAGCTGAGAACTGCATTTTGTGACAAAGTTCGTCAGTGGATGATGAGAATGTCAGTTTTGACAAAGAACTCTGTTCATTACTAAAATGCTCTAATTGAGCTGTTAGAATGTCAGAAACAAGCTTTCTGAGCTGAAAACTGCATTTTGTGACAAAAAGCATCAGTGGATGATGAGAATGTCAGTTTTGACAAAGAACACTGATCATTACTAAAATGCTCCAATTGAGCTGTTAGAATGTCATAAACAAGCTTTCTGAGCTGAGAAATGCATTTTGTGACAAAGTGCATCAGTGGATGATGAGAATGTCAGTTTTGACAAAGAACACTGTTCATTACTAAAATGCTCTAATTGAGCTGTTAGAATGTCAGAAACAAGCTTTCTGAGCTGAGAACTGCATTTTGTGACAAAGTGCTTCAGTGGATGATGAGAATGTCAGTTTTGACAAAGAACACTGTTCATTACTAAAATGCTCTAATTGAGCTGTTAGAATGTCAGAAACAAGTTTTCTGAGCTGAGAACTGCATTTTGTGACAAAGTGCATCAGTGGATGATGAGAATGTCAGTTTTGACAAAGAACACTGATCATCACTAAAATGCTCCAATTAAGCTGTTAGAATGTCAGAAACAAGCTTTCTGAGCTGAGAAATGCATTTTGTGACAAAGTGCATCAGTGGATGATGAGAATGTCAGTTTTGACAAAGAACACTGTTCATTACTAAAATGCTCTAATTGAGCTGTTAGAATGTCAGAAACAAGCTTTCTGAGCTGAGAACTGCATTTTGTGACATAGTTCATCAGTGGATGATGAGAATGTCAGTTTTGACAAAGAACACTGTTCATTACTAAAATGCTCTAATTGAGCTGTTAGAATGTTAGAAACAAGCTTTCTGAGCTGAGAACTGCATTTTGTGACATAGTTCATCAGTGGATGATGAGAATGTCAGTTTTGACAAAGAACACTGTTCATTACTAAAATGCTCCAATTGAGCTGCTAGAATGTCAGAAACAAGCTTTCTGAGCTGAGAACTGCATTTTGTGACAAAGTGCATCAGTGGATGATGAGAATGTCAGTTTTGACAAAGAACACTGATCATTACTAAAATGCTCCAATTGAGCTGTTAGAATGTCAGAAACAAGCTTTCTGAGCTGAGAAATGCATTTTGTGACAAAGTGCATCAGTGGATGATGAGAATGTCAGTTTTGACAAAGAACACTGTTCATTACTGAAATGCTCCAATTGAGCTGTTAGAATGTCAGAAACAAGCTTTCTGAGCTCAGAACTGCATTTTGTGACAAAGTTCATCAGTGGATGATGAGAATGTCAGTTTTGACAAAGAACACTGTTCATTACTAAAATGCTCTAATTGAGCTGTTAGAATGTCAGAAACAAGCTTTCTGAGCTGAGAACTGCATTTTGTGACAAAGTTCGTCAGTGGATGATGAGAATGTCAGTTTTGACAAAGAACTCTGTTCATTTCTAAAATGCTCTAATTGAGCTGTTAGAATGTCAGAAACAAGCTTTCTGAGCTGAAAACTGCATTTTGTGACAAAAAGCATCAGTGGATGATGAGAATGTCAGTTTTGACAAAGAACACTGATCATTACTAAAATGCTCCAATTGAGCTGTTAGAATGTCATAAACAAGCTTTCTGAGCTGAGAAATGCATTTTGTGACAAAGTGCATCAGTGGATGATGAGAATGTCAGTTTTGACAAAGAACACTGTTCATTACTAAAATGCTCTAATTGAGCTGTTAGAATGTCAGAAACAAGCTTTCTGAGCTGAGAACTGCATTTTGTGACATAGTTCATCAGTGGATGATGAGAATGTCAGTTTTGACAAAGAACACTGTTCATTACTAAAATGCTCTAATTGAGCTGTTAGAATGTCAGAAACAAGCTTTCTGAGCTGAGAACTGCATTTTGTGACATAGTTCATCAGTGGATGATGAGAATGTCAGTTTTGACAAAGAACACTGTTCATTACTAAAATGCTCCAATTGAGCTGTTAGAATGTCAGAAACAAGCTTTCTGAGCTGAGAACTGCATTTTGTGACATAGTTCATCAGTGGATGATGAGAATGTCAGTTTTGACAAAGAACACTGTTCATTGCTGATATGCTCCAATTGAGCTGTTAGAATGTCAGAAACAAGCTTTCTGAGCTGAGAAATGCATTTTGTGACAAAGTGAATCAGTGGATGATGAGAATGTCAGTTTTGACAAAGAACACTGATCATCACTAAAATGCTCCAATTAAGCTGTTAGAATGTCAGAAACAAGCTTTCTGAGCTGAGAACTGCATTTTGTGACATAGTTCATCAGTGGATGATGAGAATGTCAGTTTTGACAAAGAACACTGTTCATTACTGAAATGCTCCAATTGAGCTGTTAGAATGTCAGAAACAAGCTTTCTGAGCTGAGAAATGCATTTTGTGACAAAGTGCATCAGTTGATGATGAGAATGTCAGTTTTGACAAAGAACACTGTTCATTACTAAAATGCTCTAATTGAGCTGTTAGAATGTCAGAAACAAGCTTTCTGAAATGAGAACTGCATTTTGTGACAAAGTGAATCAGTGGATGGATGAGAATGTCAGTTTTGACAAAGAACACTGTTCATTACTGAAATGCTCCAATTGAGCTGTTAGAATGTCAGAAACAAGCTTTCTGAGCTGAGAACTGCATTTTGTGACAAAGTGAATCAGTGGATGGATGAGAATGTCAGTTTTGACAAAGAACACTGTTCATTACTGAAATGCTCCAATTGAGCTGTTAGAATGTCAGAAACAAGCTTTCTGAGCTGAAAACTGCATTTTGTGACATAGTTCATCAGTGGATGATGAGAATGTCAGTTTTGACAAAGAACACTGTTCATTACTAAAATTCTCTAATTGAGCTGTTAGAATGTCAGAAACAAGCTTTCTGAGTTGAGAACTGCATTTTGTGAGAAAGTGAATCAGTGGATGATGAGAATGTCAGTTTTGACAAAGAACACTGTTCATTACTAAAATGCTCCAATTGAGCTGTTAGAATGTCAGAAACAAGCTTTCTGAGCATAAAACTGCATTTTGTGACAAAGTGCATCAGTGGATGATGAGAATGTCAGTTTTGACAAAGAACACTGTTCATTACTAAAATGCTCTAATTGAGCTGTTAGAATGTCAGAAACAAGCTTTCTGAGCTGAGAACTGCATTTTGTGACAAAAAGCATCAGTGGATGATGAGAATGTCAGTTTTGACAAAGAACACTGATCATTACTAAAATGCTCCGATTGAGCTGTTAGAATGTCAGAAACAAGCTTTCTGAGCTGAGAACTGCATTTTGTGACAAAGTTCATCAGTGGATGATGAGAATGTCAGTTTTGACAAAGAACACTGTTCATTACTGAAATGCTCCAATTGAGCTGTTAGAATGTCAGAAACAAGCTTTCTGAGCTGAGAAATGCATTTTGTGACATAGTTCATCAGTGGCTGATGAGAATGTCAGTTTTGACAAAGAACACTGTTCATTACTAAAATGCTCTAATTGAGCTGTTAGAATGTCAGAAACAAGCTTTCTGAGCTGAGAACTGCATTTTGTGACAAAGTTCATCAGTGGATGATGAGAATGTCAGTTTTGACAAAGAACACTGTTCATTACTGAAATGCTCCAATTGAGCTGTTAGAATGTCAGAAACAAGCTTTCTGAGCTGAGAAATGCATTTTGTGACATAGTTCATCAGTGGATGATGAGAATGTCAGTTTTGACAAAGAACACTGTTCATTACTAAAATGCTCTAATTGAGCTGTTAGAATGTCAGAAACAAGCTTTCTGAGCTGAGAACTGCATTTTGTGACAAAAAGCATCAGTGGATGATGAGAATGTCAGTTTTGACAAAGAACACTGATCATTACTAAAATGCTCCAATTGAGCTGTTAGAATGTCAGAAACAAGCTTTCTGAGCTGAGAAATGCATTTTGTGACAAAGTGCATCAGTGGATGATGAGAATGTCACTTTTGACAAAGAACACTGTTCATTACTAAAATGCTCTAATTGAGCTGTTAGAATGTCAGAAACAAGCTTTCTGAGCTGAGAACTGCATTTTGTGACATAGTTCATCAGTGGATGATGAGAATGTCAGTTTTGACAAAAAACACTGTTCATTACTAAAATGCTCTAATTGAGCTGTTAGAATGTTAGAAACAAGCTTTCTGAGCTGAGAACTGCATTTTGTGACATAGTTCATCAGTGGATGATGAGAATGTCAGTTTTGACAAAGAACACTGTTCATTACTAAAATGCTCCAATTGAGCTATTAGAATGTCAGAAACAAGCTTTCTGAGCTGAGAACTGCATTTTGTGACATAGTTCATCAGTGGATGATGAGAATGTCAGTTTTGACAAAGAACACTGTTCATTGCTGATATGCTCCAATTGAGCTGTTAGAATGTCAGAAACAAGCTTTCTGAGCTGAGAAATGCATTTTGTGACAAAGTGAATCAGTGGATGATGAGAATGTCAGTTTTGACAAAGAACACTGATCATCACTAAAATGCTCCAATTAAGCTGTTAGAATGTCAGAAACAAGCTTTCTGAGCTGAGAACTGCATTTTGTGACAAAGTTCATCAGTGGATGATAAGAATGTCAGTTTTGACAAAGAACACTGATCATTACTAAAATGCTCCAATTGAGCTGTTAGAATGTCAGAAACAAGCTTTCTTAGCTGAGAACTGCATTTTGTGACAAAGTGAATCAGTGGATGGATGAGAATGTCAGTTTTGACAAAGAACAATGTTCATTACTGAAATGCTCCAATTGAGCTGTTAGAATGTCAGAAACAAGCTTTCTGAGCTGAAAACTGCATTTTGTGACATAGTTCATCAGTGGATGATGAGAATGTCAGTTTTGACAAAGAACACTGTTCATTACTAAAATTCTCTAATTGAGCTGTTAGAATGTCAGAAACAAGCTTTCTGAGCTGAGAACTGCATTTTGTGAGAAAGTGAATCAGTGGATGATGAGAATGTCAGTTTTGACAAAGAACACTGTTCATTACTAAAATGCTCCAATTGAGCTGTTAGAATGTCAGAAACAAGCTTTCTGAGCTGAGAACTGCATTTTGTGACAAAGTTCATCAGTGGATGATAAGAATGTCAGTTTTGACAAAGAACACTGATCATTACTAAAATGCTCCAATTGAGCTGTTAGAATGTCAGAAACAAGCTTTCTTAGCTGAGAACTGCATTTTGTGACAAAGTGAATCAGTGGATGGATGAGAATGTCAGTTTTGACAAAGAACACTGTTCATTACTGAAATGCTCCAATTGAGCTGTTAGAATGTCAGAAACCAGCTTTCTGAGCTGAAAACTGCATTTTGTGACATAGTTCATCAGTGGATGATGAGAATGTCAGTTTTGACAAAGAACACTGTTCATTACTAAAATTCTCTAATTGAGCTGTTAGAATGTCAGAAACAAGCTTTCTGAGCTGAGAACTGCATTTTGTGAGAAAGTGAATCAGTGGATGATGAGAATGTCAGTTTTGACAAAGAACACTGTTCATTACTAAAATGCTCCAATTGAGCTGTTAGAATGTCAGAAACAAGCTTTCTGAGCATAAAACTGCATTTTGTGACAAAGTGCATCAGTGGATGATGAGAATGTCAGTTTTGACAAAGAACACTGTTCATTACTAAAATGCTCTAATTGAGCTGTTAGAATGTCAGAAACAAGCTTTCTGAGCTGAGAACTGCATTTTGTGACAAAAAGCATCAGTGGATGATGAGAATGTCAGTTTTGACAAAGAACACTGATCATTACTAAAATGCTCCGATTGAGCTGTTAGAATGGTCAGAAACAAGCTTTCTGAGCTGAGAAATGCATTTTCTGACAAAGTGCTTCAGTGGATGATGAGAATGTCAGTTTTGACAAAGAACACTGTTCATTACTAAAATGCTCTAATTGAGCTGTTAGAATGTCAGAAACAAGCTTTCTGAGCTGAGAACTGCATTTTGTGACATAGTTCATCAGTGGATGATGAGAATGTCAGTTTTGACAAAGAACACTGTTCATTACTAAAATGCTCTAATTGAGCTGTTAGAATGTCAGAAACAAGCTTTCTGAGCTGAGAGCCGCATTTTGTGACATAGTTCATCAGTGGATGATGAGAATGTCAGTTTTGACAAAGAACTCTGTTCATTACTGAAATGCTCCAATTGAGCTGTTAGAATGTCAGAAACAAGCTTTCTGAGCTGAAAACTGCATTTTGTGACAAAAAGCATCAGTGGATGATGAGAATGTCAGTTTTGACAAAGAACACTGATCATTACTAAAATGCTCCAATTGAGCTGTTAGAATGTCAGAAACAAGCTTTCTGAGCTGAGAAATGCATTTTGTGACAAAGTGCATCAGTGGATGATGAGAATGTCAGTTTTGACAAAGAACACTGTTCATTACTAAAATGCTCTAATTGAGCTGTTAGAATGTCAGAAACAAGCTTTCTGAGCTGAGAACTGCATTTTGTGACAAAGTTCATCAGTGGATGATGAGAATGTCAGTTTTGACAAAGAACACTGTTCATTACTAAAATGCTCTAATTGAGCTGTTAGAATGTCAGAAACAAGCTTTCTGAGCTGAGAACTGCATTTTGTGACAAAAAGCATCAGTGGATGATGAGAATGTCAGTTTTGACAAAGAACACTGATCATTACTAAAATGCTCCAATTGAGCTGTTAGAATGTCAGAAACAAGCTTTCTGAGCTGAGAACTGCATTTTGTGACATAGTTCATCAGTGGATGATGAGAATGTCAGTTTTGACAAAGAACACTGTTCATTACTGAAATGCTCTAATTGAGCTGTTAGAATGTCAGAAACAAGCTTTCTGAGCTGAGAACTGCATTTTGTGACAAAGTGCATCAGTGGATGATGAGAATGTCAGTTTTGACAAAGAACACTGATCATCACTAAAATGCTCCAATTAAGCTGTTAGAATGTCAGAAACAAGCTTTCTGAGCTGAGAACTGCATTTTGTGACATAGTTCATCAGTGGATGATGAGAATGTCAGCTTTGACAAAGAACACTGTTCATTACTGAAATGCTCCAATTGAGCTGTTAGAATGTCAGAAACAAGCTTTCTGAGCTGAGAACTGCATTTTGTGACATAGTTCATCAGTGGATGATGAGAATGTCAGTTTTGACAAAGAACACTGTTCATTACTAAAATTCTCTAATTGAGCTGTTAGAATGTCAGAAACAAGCTTTCTGAGCTGAGAACTGCATTTTGTGACATAGTTCATCAGTGGATGATGAGAATGTCAGTTTTGACAAAGAACACTGTTCATTACTAAAATGCTCTAATTGAGCTGTTAGAATGTTAGAAACAAGCTTTCTGAGCTGAGAACTGCATTTTGTGACATAGTTCATCAGTGGATGATGAGAATGTCAGTTTTGACAAAGAACACTGTTCATTACTGAAATGCTCCAATTGAGCTGTTAGAATGTCAGAAACAAGCTTTCTGAGCTGAGAACTGCATTTTGTGACATAGTTCATCAGTGGATGATGAGAATGTCAGTTTTGACAAAGAACACTGTTCATTACTAAAATTCTCTAATTGAGCTGTTAGAATGTCAGAAACAAGCTTTCTGAGCTGAGAACTGCATTTTGTGAGAAAGTGAATCAGTGGATGATGAGAATGTCAGTTTTGACAAAGAACACTGTTCATTACTAAAATGCTCCAATTGAGCTGTTAGAATGTCAGAAACAAGCTTTCTGAGCATAAAACTGCATTTTGTGACAAAGTGCATCAGTGGATGATGAGAATGTCAGTTTTGACAAAGAACACTGTTCATTACTAAAATGCTCTAATTGAGCTGTTAGAATGTCAGAAACAAGCTTTCTGAGCTGAGAACTGCATTTTGTGACAAAAAGCATCAGTGGATGATGAGAATGTCAGTTTTGACAAAGAACACTGATCATTACTAAAATGCTCCGATTGAGCTGTTAGAATGTCAGAAACAAGCTTTCTGAGCTGAGAAATGCATTTTGTGACAAAGTGCTTCAGTGGATGATGAGAATGTCAGTTTTGACAAAGAACACTGTTCATTACTAAAATGCTCTAAATGAGCTGTTAGAATGTCAGAAACAAGCTTTCTGAGCTGAGAACTGCATTTTGTGACATAGTTCATCAGTGGATGATGAGAATGTCAGTTTTGACAAAGAACACTGTTCATTACTAAAATGCTCTAATTGAGCTGTTAGAATGTTAGAAACAAGCTTTCTGAGCTGAGAACTGCATTTTGTGACATAGTTCATCAGTGGATGATGAGAATGTCAGTTTTGACAAAGAACACTGTTCATTACTAAAATGCTCCAATTGACCTGTTAGAATGTCAGAAACAAGCTTTCTGAGCTGAGAACCGCATTTTGTGACATAGTTCATCAGTGGATGATGAGAATGTCAGTTTTGACAAAGAACTCTGTTCATTACTGAAATGCTCCAATTGAGCTATTAGAATGTCAGAAACTAGCTTTCTGAGCATAAAACTGCATTTTGTGACAAAGTGCATCAGTGGATGATGAGAATGTCAGTTTTGACAAAGAACACTGTTCATTACTAAAATGCTCTAATTGAGCTGTTAGAATGTCAGAAACAAGCTTTCTGAGCTGAGAACTGCATTTTGTGACAAAGTGCATCAGTGGATGATGAGAATGTCAGTTTTGACAAAGAACACTGTTCATTACTAAAATGCTCTAATTGAGCTGTAAGAATGTCAGAAACAAGCTTTCTGAGCTGAGAACTGCATTTTGTGACAAAAAGCATCAGTGGATGATGAGAATGTCAGTTTTGACAAAGAACACTGATCATTACTAAAATGCTCTAATTGAGCTGTTAGAATGTTAGAAACAAGCTTTCTGAGCTGAGAACTGCATTTTGTGACATAGTTCATCAGTGGATGATGAGAATGTCAGTTTTGACAAAGAACACTGTTC
Organism: Barbatula barbatula; assembly: GCF_947034865.1. Lineage (NCBI taxonomy): Eukaryota > Metazoa > Chordata > Actinopteri > Cypriniformes > Nemacheilidae > Barbatula > Barbatula barbatula. Next base: position 18,488,327 of record NC_136781.1, on the reverse strand, counting down.
ATTACTAAAATGCTCCAATTGAGCTGTTAGAATGTCAGAAACAAGCTTTCTGAGCTGAGAAATGCATTTTGTGACAAAGTGAATCAGTGGATGATGAGAATGTCAGTTTTGACAAAGAACACTGATCATCACTAAAATGCTCCAATTAAGCTGTTAGAATGTCAGAAACAAGCTTTCTGAGCTGAGAACTGCATTTTGTGACATAGTTCATCAGTGGATGATGAGAATGTCAGTTTTGACAAAGAACACTGATCATTACTAAAATGCTCCAATTGAGCTGTTAGAATGTCAGAAACAAGCTTTCTGAGCTGAGAACTGCATTTTGTGACAAAGTGCATAAGTGGATGATGAGAATGTCAGTTTTGAAAAAGAACACTGTTCATTACTGAAATGCTCTAGTTGAGCTGTTAGAATTTCAGAAACAAGCTTTCTGAGCTGAAAACTTCATTTTGTGACAAAGTGCATCAGTGGATGATGAGAATGTCAGTTTTGACAAAAAAGACTGTTCATTACTGAAATGCTCTAATTGAGCTGTTAGAATGTCAGAAACAAGCTTTCTGAGCTGAAAACTGCATTTTGTGACAAAGTGCATCAGTGGATGATGAGAATGTCAGTTTTGACAAAGAACACTGTTCATTACTAAAATGCTCTAATTGAGCTGTTAGAATGTCAGAAACAAGCTTTCTGAGCTGAAAACTGCATTTTATGACAAAGTGCTTCAGTGGATGATGAGAATATCAGTTTTGACAAAGAACACTGTTCATTACTGAAAATCTCTAGTTGAGCTGTTAGAATGTCAGAAATGAGCTTTCTGAGCTGAAAACTGCATTTTGTGACAAAGTGCATCAGAGGTTGATGAGAAAATCAGTTTTGACAAAGAACACAGTCCATTACAGAAATGCTCTAGTTGAGATGTTAGAATGTCAGAAACAAGCTTTCTGAGCTGAAAACTGCATTTTGTGACAAAGTGCATTTAGTGGATGATGAGAATATCAGTTTTGACAAAGAACACTGTTCATTACTGAAAATCTCTAGTTGAGCTGTTAGAATGTCAGAAACGAGCTTTCTGAGCTGAAAACTGCATTTTGTGACAAAGTGCATCAGTGGATGATGAGAATGTCAGTTTTGACAATGAACACAGTTCATTACTGAAATGCTCTGTTGAGCTGTTAGAATGTCAGAAACAAGCTTTCTGAGCTGAAAACTGCATTTTGTGACAAAGTGCATCAGTGGATGATGAGAAATTCAGTTTTGACAAAGAACACTGTTCATTACTAAAATGCTCTAGTTGAGCTGTTAGAATGTCAGAAACAAGCTTTCTGAGCTGAAAACTGCATTTTGTGACAAAGTGCATCAGCGGATGATGAGAATGTCAGTTTTGACAAAGAACACTGTTCATTACTGAAATGCTCTAGTTTAGCTGGTAGAATGTCAGAAACGAGCTTTCTGAGCTGAAAACTGTATTTTGTGAAAAAAGGCATCAGTGGATGATGAGAAATTCAGTTTTGACAAAGAACACTGTTCATTACTGAAATGCTCTTGTTGAGCAGTTAGAATGTCAGAAACGAGCTTTCTGAGCTGAAAACTGCATTTTGTGACAAAGTGCATAAGTGGATGATGAGAATGTCAGTTTTGACAAAGAACACAGTCCATTACAGAAATGCTCTAATTGAGCTGTTAGAATGTCAGAAACAAGCTTTCTGAGCTGAAAACTGCATTTTGTGACAATAGGCATCAGTGAATGATGAGAATGTCAGTTTTTACAAAGAACACTGTACATCACTAAAATGCTCTAATTGAGCTGTTAGAATGTCAGAAACAAGCTTTCTGAGCTGAAAACTGCATGTTGTGACAAAGTGCATCAGTGGATGATGAGAAATTCAGTTTTGACAAAGAACACTGTTCATTACTAAAATGCTCTAATTAAGCTGTTAGAATGTCAGAAACAAGCTTTCTGAGCTGAAAACTGCATTTTGTGACAAAGTGCATCAGAGGATGATTAGAAAATCAGTTTTGACAAAGAACACAGTCCATTACAGAAATGCTCTAGTTGAGCTGTTAGAATGTCAGAAACAAGCTTTCTGAGCTGAAAACTGCATTTTGTGACAAAGTGCATCAGAGGATGATTAGAAAATCAGTTTTGACAAAGAAAAAAGTACATTACAGAAATGCTCTAGTTGAGCTGTTATAATGTCAGAAACAAGCTTTCTGAGCTGAAAACTGTATTTTGTGACAAAGTTCATCAGTGGATGATGAGAATGTCAGTTTTGACAAAGAACACTGTTCATTACTAAAATGCTCTAATTGAGCTGTTAGAATGTCAGAAACAAGCTTTCTGTGCTGAAAACTGCATTTTGTGACAAAGTGCATCAGTGGATGATGAGAATGTCAGTTTTGAAAAAAAACACTGTTCATTACTAAAATGCTCTAATTGAGCTGTTAGAATGTTAGAAACAAGCTTTCTGAGCTGAGAACTGCATTTTGTGACAAAGTGCATCCGTGGATGATGAGAATGTCAGTTTTGACAATGAACACAGTTCATTACTGAAATGCTCTGTTGAGCTGTTAGAATGTCAGAAACAAGCTTTCTGACCTGAAAACTGCATTTTGTGACAAAGTGCATCAGTGGATGATGAGAATGTCAGTTTTGACAAAGAAGACTGTTCATTACTAAAATGCTCTAGTTGAGCTGTTAGAATTTCAGAAACAAGCTTTCTGAGATGAAAACTGCATTTTGTGACAAAGTGCATCAGAGGATGATGAGAAAATAAGTTATGACAAAAAAAACACTGTTCATTACTGAAATGCTCTAGTTGAGCTGTTAGAATGTCAGAAACAAGCTTTCTGAGCTGAAAACTGCATTTTGTGACAAATTGCATCAGTGGATGATGAGAATGTCAGTTTTGACAAAGAACACTGTTCATTACTGAAATGCTCTAGTTGAGCTGTTAGAATGTCAGAAACGAGCTTTCTGAGCTGAAAACTGCATTTTGTGAAAAAAGACATCAGTGGATGATGAGAAATTCAGTTTTGACAAAGAACACTGTTCATTACTAAAATGCTCTAATTGAGCTGTTAGAATTTCAGAAACAAGCTTTCTGAGCTGAAAACTTCATTTTGTGACAAAGTGCATCAGTGGATGATGAGAATGTCAGTTTTGACAAAGAACACTGTTCATTACCGAAAATCTCTAGTTGAGCTGTTAGAATGTCAGAAACGAGCTTTCTGAGCTGAAAACTGCATTTTGTGACAAAGTGCATCAGAGGTTGATGAGAAATTCAGTTTTGACAAAGAACACTGTTCATTACTGAAATGCTCTAATTGAGCTGTTAGAATGTCAGAAACAAGCTTTCTGAGCTGAAAACTGCATTTTGTGACAAAGTGCATCAGTGGATGATGAGAATGTCAGTTTTGACAAAGAACACTGTTCATTACTAAAATGCTCTAATTGAGCTGTTAGAATTTCAGAAACAAGCTTTCTGAGCTGAAAACTTCATTTTGTGACAAAGTGCATCAGTGGATGATGAGAATGTCAGTTTTGACAAAGAACACTGTTCATTACCGAAAATCTCTAGTTGAGCTGTTAGAATGTCAGAAACGAGCTTTCTGAGCTGAAAACTGCATTTTGTGACAAAGTGCATCAGAGGTTGATGAGAAATTCAGTTTTGACAAAGAACACTGTTCATTACTGAAATGCTCTAATTGAGCTGTTAGAATGTCAGAAACAAGCTTTCTGAGCTGAAAACTGCATTTTATGACAAAGTGCTTCAGTGGATGATGAGAATGTCAGTTTTGACAAAGAACACTGTTCATTACCGAAAATCTCTAGTTGAGCTGTTAGAATGTCAGAAACGAGCTTTCTGAGCTGAAAACTGCATTTTGTGACAAAGTGCATCAGTGGATGATGAGAATGTCAGTTTTGACAAAGAACACTGTTCATTACTAAAATGCTCTAATTGAGCTGTTAGAATGTCAGAAACGAGCTTTCTGAGCTGAAAACTGCATTTTGTGGAAAAAAGGCGTCAGTGGATGATGAGAAATTCAGTTTTGACAAAGAACACTGTTCATTACTAAAATGCTCTAGTTGAGCTGTTAGAATGTAAGAAACAAGCTTTCTGAGCTGAAAACTGCATTTTGTGACAAAGTGCATCAGTGGATGATGAGAATGTCAGTTTTGACAATGAACACAGTTCATTACTGAAATACTCTAGTTGAGCTGTTAGAATGTCAGAAACAAGCTTTCTGAGCTGAAAACTGCTTTTTGTGACAAAGTGCATCAGTGGATGATGAGAAATTCAGTTTTGACAAAGAACACTGTTCATTACTAAAATGCTCTAATTGAGCTGTTAGAATGTCAGAAACAAGCTTTCTGAGCTGAAAACTGCATTTTGTGACAAAGTGCATCAGTGGATGATGAGAATGTCAGTTTTGACAAAGAACACTGTTCATTACTGAAATGCTCTAGTTGAGCTCTTAGAATGTCAGAAACAAGCTTTCTGAGATGAAAACTGCATTTTGTGAAAAAGTGCATCAGTGGATGATGAGAAATTCAGTTTTGACAAAGAACACTGTTCATTACTGAAATACTCTAGTTGAGCTGTTAGAATGTCAGAAACGAGCTTTCTAAGCTGAAAACTGCATTTTGTGAAAAAAGGCATCAGTGGATGATGAGAAATTCAGTTTTGACAAAGAACACTGTTCATTAATGAAATGCTCTAGTTGAGCTGTTAGAATGTCAGAAACGAGCTTTCTGAGCTGAAAACTGCATTTTGTGAAAAAAGGCATCAGTGGATGATGAGAAATTCAGTTTTGACCAAAAACACAGTTCATTACTGAAATTCTCTAGTTGATCTGTTAGAATGTCAGAAACGAGCTTTCTGAGCTGAAAACTGCATTTTGTGACAAAGTGCATCAGTGGATGATGAGAATGTCAGTTTTTACAAAGAACACTGTTCATTACTAAAATGCTCTAATTGAGCTGTTAGAATGTCAGAAACAAGATTTCTGAGCTGAAAACTGCATTTTGTGACAAAGTGCATCAGAGGATGATGAGAATGTCAGTTTTGACAAAGAACACTGTTCATTACTAAAATGGTATAATTGAGCAGTTAGAATGTCAGAAACGAGCTTTCTGAGTTGAAAACTGCATTTTGTGAAAAAAGGCATCAGTGGATGATGAGAAATTCAGTTTTGACAAAGAACACTATTCATTACTAAAATGCTCTAATTGAGCTGTTAAAATGTCAGAAACAAGCTTTCTGAGCTGAAGACTGCATTTTGTGACAAAGTGCATCAGTGGATGATGAGAATGTCAGTTTTTACAAAGAACACTGTTCATTAATGAAATGCTCTAGTTGATCTGTAAGAATGTCAGAAACGAGCTTTCTGAGCTGAAAACGGCATTTTGTGACAAAGTGCATCAGAGGTTAATGAGAAAATCAGTTTTGACAAAGAACACAGTTCATTACTGAAATGCTCTAGTTGAGCTGTTAGAATGTCAGAAACGAGCTTTCTGAGCTGAAAACTGCATTTTGTCACAAAGTGCATCAGAGGATGATGAGAAAATCAGTTTTGACAAAGAACACTGTTCATTACTAAAATGCTATAATTGAGCTGTTAGAATGTCAGAAACAAGCTTTCTGAGCTGAAAACTGCATTTTGTGAAAAAAGGCATCAGTGGATGATGAGAAATTCAGTTTTGACAAAGAACACTGTTCATTACTAAAATGCTCTAATTGAGCTGTTAGAATGTCAGAAACAAGCTTTCTGAGCTGAAAACTGCATTTTTTGACAAAGTGCATCAGTGGATGATGAGAATGTCAGTTTTGACAAAGAACACTGTTTATTACTGAAATGCTCTAGTTGAGCTGTTAGAATGTCAGAAACGAGCTTTCTGAGCTGAAAACTGCATTTTGTGAAAAAAGGCATCAGTGGATGATGAGAAATTCAGTTTTGACAAAGAACACTGTTCATTACTGAAATGCTCTAGTTGAGCTGTTTGAATGTCAGAAACAAGGTTTCTGAGCTGAAAACTGCATTTTGTGACAAAGTACATCAGTGGATGATGAGAATGTCAGTTTTGACAAAGAACACTGTTCATTACTGCAATGCTCTAATTGAGCCATTAGAATGTCAGAAACAAGCTTTCTGAGCAGAAAACTGCATTTTTTGACTAAGTGCATCAGAGGATGATGAGAAATTTAATTTTGACAAAGAACACAATTCATTTCTGAATTTGCAGAAGATATTGTGTGGAAAAAGGTTTAGCTTATTCCTAATCAATATTTAATTACTAACAAGGTCAAGGAGCTATAATTCAAATTAATACATAGAATATATCCTGTTAAACATTACTTTATACAAAAAAAGTGATATTGATGTTAATTGCACCTTTTGTGACAGTTGCCCTGAAACTGTGGTTCACTTATTCTGGATCTGCCCATTTATAAGACCATTTTGGCAAAATGTATGTGATCTTATCACAAAAAACATTGATGTTGTTGATCCAATTTATGTTGTTTTGGAAACATATTTTATTTGGTCTTTGGGAGAACAGCAGAATCAAGCATAATCAGGCTTATTTAATTAATTGTATTATTTTAATGGCAAAATTCTATGTTCATAAATGTGAATTCTCCTGTAAAAACCCTGTTTTACCTCATTTAAGAAAGAAATTGAGCTTTATATTGATTCAATCCGATTTTCTAAGAAGCAAAAAGTAATTAAAACATAAAAAATGTGTAAATGCTTTAATATTTTCATGTAAATTTACAATAGCCCCCTACTGTGCAAATTTTTGTTATATTTATGTTTTATTTCATTGTACAAACGAATGTTTGTAAAGAAATTTGTTGTTAATAAGAAAAATCATTTCTGAAATTGAGCTGTTAGAATGTCAGAAACAAGCTTAGACCAATATTTGGTCTTATGGCGGCAGCGTCCAACGTGAATTCCTTTGGCCCCCTGCATATGAGACCTTTACAGTGGTGGCTAAAAGGCAAAAGGTTTTCCTCAAGAGGCAACCCATTCTGTATGATCAGGGTTACACGCAGATGCCTTAGTTCCCTGGTTATATGGAAGAAACCTTGGTTTCTGAATCAAAGGGCTGAAATTGGGGCCAGAATGCCACAGAAGGATAGTCCCTCACAGGCTGGGGTGCAATAGTGGAAGGTCGCTCAGCCAGTGGGTTGTGGAGAGAGCAGCATCACCATTTGCACATAAATTGCCTGGAGATGTTAGATGTACTACAAGCACTGAGGTTCTTCCTCCCAGACCTCAGAGTCCATCATGTACGCAGAGTTTATATGTATGTGCGAGTGTTTTATAGATGTGTATATATGCAGAGTTTATATGTATTTGTGAGTGTTTTATAGATGTGTGTGTACGCAGAGCTTATATGTATGTGCGAGTGTATTATAGATGCGTTTGTATGCAGAGTGTTTATGTATGTGCGAGTGTTTTATAGATGTGTATGTACGCAGAGTTTATATGTATGTGCGAGTGTTTTATAGATGTGTATGTACGCATAGTTTATATGTATGTGCTAGTGTTGTATAGGTGTGTTTGCACGCATCGAGTTGTATTATGTATTAAGCAATGTAAATGTGTGTATGCACGTTTACACAAACATCATATATAAATACACCATAAGATTATATTTGCATTGTGACAGTGCAATGCTATTTGTATGTATAGCTCATTTTCAGTGGTAGACATATGGAAAGCTGCAAATGTTTGTTGGACGTGGTGCGCAGGCGGTGCCCAAAATCCTTCCACTGGCACGACTCTTCGCAAGTGCTCATTTTGTGAGCGGCATCCATGCTGGCTTTAGGTATCAACATTTTAATGAGCTCAAAACACAGAGAACATAGTTTTAATACAGGAATTCCCGAAGTTATATGACCTAACAAAAAGAAAACAAATACAGAGATTTATATAAAGAATACAGAGTGGGTTGATTTGCAAGTTAAAATACACAATATGTGCAAAATGTCATAGTAAACTGTGCCTAACATGAGCGTCCTTAGTATTAGTAGCAGCACAGCAACTACCTGAAATAAACATAAACATTGAAAAAAACACAGAAGTAACAATGCATTTAAACACACGTGAACAAAAAATATACGCTGAATTTTAGAATGTAATTTTGACTGTAAGTCAATTTCTCACATATGAAAGTTAGACGGGAAAGATTCAAATCATGTGCCTTCCCGTAGCGAAATTCGACCCCTGATTGAATGCAAGCAATGTATGCTATTGTGGAGCCATACACTACATTAAAAAAATTATGTACATTAAAACGAACAGAGCCTTGTGTCATGAAGTCGGTTTGGCTTCTGTAAAGCTCCATGAGACTGCCATCTTGGGGTAGTTGGTTTTCTTATGCACGGTTGTGTGTGGATTGTCTAAATCAAAAAACTTGAATTAAGTTGTACCAACTGATGCAATAAATTATTTCTTAGCAAGGGTATCTCTCTCAATCCTGCACTTTCTTCCTACAATCTGTGGCCGATCCTACCACAGTAGTTGCACACATCACTTCAGCAAGGACCGCCTTGGGGACCATTTGGGTCTCTCACTGACATCTGAGCAACTTGCTGCCGGGAAGCTGAAAGCAGTAGTTCCTGTTTTTGGCTTTGTAAAGAATGAAATGTCACAACCACATTCAATTGTAACACTAACTGTGTCTAATGAGTTGCATGTGTCTAATCTGCACAATTGCAAGCACGTTTTTTGAGGACAGTCTTTAATATTGCGAAAATATCAATATGCTATGTGGTTGTTTCTGTTCCTCCCACTTCCTCCTTTAGACGGTGTGTCTAAACCAAACTATAAGATAGGAATCTGTTGTATGAAAATTTCTTCTGTGATATCATTGTCCAATACCCGCAACAGTACTGAGCTCCTCTCAACTGAGCCTGTGCGAATGCAATACATCGCAATTTAATTTAAAATTATGCAGAGTAAGTTTTGAGTTGACAAAACCAGACAAACCTAACCTCGTTTAGATCAGGTTCAACTGTAGCACAACGCTTGGAATAAACGTTCTCTGTCAACTCCGATTTGATCTAGAGATTGTGAGGCGCGTGCACCTGAAAGTGTGACATGTGCGGCAAATAGAATCACACGGAACATGGAAAGCATCATCAGTTTGATTGAGTTCTCCCCAGTATCAGCGCAATTCACTTTTCTGTTGAAGATATCCTTAAGAATGTCATGAACTGAAACACTTTTACAAGGCAGGAATAAACACTGCTGCAGTGAAAGTTTGAGATGGCAGCTACTGACTATATAAATACAGAATCAACTGAATTTAAAGTATTTATATAGGTTTACAATAAGATCAAAAGATAATATGTATGCTTCATTACTTTAAATGCTTCATATATTAAAGTTAGTTTTTATATGGTTATTGTTATATTAATTTAAATGCCAGTATTCATATTTATGAATTTACTATTTAATATTACCTATAAACCCATATAATAATTATATGAATATGTTTTGAATCATTATCAATAAATGTAAATATACAACACAAATAAACACTTAGCAGCAAAATATTTTCCCTCTAACATCTTATCACTTTAAACTTTTCTTTAATTTGAAGCGATAGATACATGGGGAGTGGCTTCACTGCATCAGATATAGGTCACTTTTCTCAGAGCTGATTGGTCCAGTTTTGGTTTGCGATCTCTTACCTAGAATAAAACGTGCTCCAAGGTTAGCCATGTCGCCCAAGTTACCATGGCGAAGAAACCCGCTCATAACCAATCCACCTTCTTGAGGCCGAAGACTCTGAGTATGCTCAAACTAAACAGGAATTTACCTGGGTAAAAACCTAAACCATCTTTGTGATACTAGCCACTGAGAATAAAAAAACAACACAAAGGTAGCTCACTCAGTCGTTTATTTCATCAGAGGTCAGCATTTATATCGAGTACAAAAAACACACGTCTAAGTTTTATTTTATGACCAAATAAGGTACAGGAAACATCTGCAAACATTCATCTCTAGGGTTTGTTTTATTACCGAAAAGCCCCCTTGAAAAGGGCTTTCAGAAGACAGCCTGCACTCAGTGAACTCATAAAGAAAGTGTTAATTTGTGCTGGGAATTAAATAATTTAACAATTAGCTAATACCTACACCTACCCCAACCCTGTTTTCAGCGGGACTAAAATTATGTGGTATTGAAGGGCTGTATCCCTTCTAGTCAAAACCATCGAACACACCTATATCATGAAATATACCCATACCATGATACTTGTGCCATAACCCTTCACTGTCTTTACAGTTTACTGTGGCTTGAATTCAGTGTTTGGGGGTCATCTGACAAACTGTCTGCGACCCCTAGACCCAAAAAGAACAACAATGGGACTTTGCGGGGGTTCTAGCCAAAAGCTTGGCTTCACAATTGTTACAGTACTCACAGGTAACATCATACTTTCTACGATCACCCGGAGCTGATGATTGGCCAAGTTTTTGCCATTTTGGCTATTCTTCGATCCATTGGTTTTTCAGTTTTCTTAAACATCTTTCTCGTTTTAAAGCATTTTATATCATTTTAGCTTAGCAGCCTATCATTTTCAGCATGTTTTTCCCTCCAATTCTTTTATTCAAAGGACGCTGTACTTCTGAACAATATCTCGAACGATACCTATTTAATATACACATGTAGTTATTTATTAAGCACTAGTACTTTATTGAATACACTAGTGTCCATAAGCGATTGTTTTTCTCTTAATGACTAGTCAGAATGGACAGAGTATAATAAATGATCTTACTGGTAAAATAAAATAGGTTACTAGTCACTATGGGAAAATCACTAGTATAATAAAGAAGTACTAGCATCAGTTTAATAAATACTAAAAGCTAGTATCTAATAATGAAGTACTAGTATCTAATGATTAAGTTCTAGCATATATTAAATAGGTAAATATTCAGTACTAATATCTTTATCTGGCTCTAGTATCTAAAAAACTGTACATTTTTACTAGTAAACATGGTAGGCTACACGAGACCAGTTTTACTGCGCTTATGCTTTTTGTTGTCCTTATGTTATCTTTAGCTTTCTTGAAGCACAGTGGTTGGAGCATGGCTCTAGCAACATCAATGTCATAAGTTAAATTCCAGGGATTGCACATACTCCTAAACAAATAGCATAATGCAATGTAAGCCGTCTGCCAAATGCATAAATGTTAATGTTCTCATTTGTAAGTTGCTTTGGATAAAAGCGTCTGCTAAATTACTCAAAATGTATGCTGCTAAAAAGCAACTTTTTTGTTTCATCTGACCAAATTGGATTCTCATTAAAACCTCTTGTTATTCCAGTCAGCCAAACCTAAAATAAAAATCCTCAGAACAAAACTGAAAACAGTGGTATGTACCGTTGCGTCCCCAATATGCAGGAATATTAACATCCTTAAACAGTAATAAAAAGAAAAGATTCAACTTTATTGAAGACCATTTCTCTCTCCACAAAAGCATACAAAAAGCCATGTCATGGAACAATAATAAAGTTTACCAGACTAAAGGTGAAAAGCAAAAGAAAAAAACAGTAAAGAACAAGAATGTATATCTTTTTATATACATGCACAATTGTTTTACTGACACGTTATTTTAGGGGATGCATTTTCATTGAAACTGCAGGAATCTGATCCTTGTCATGTCTCTTCTGTTCTACTAACGGAAGTTCTATACTATAGGCTGTAGAATTTTAGACTTCTGTCCATGCCGGTGGAAGCCAGGAACTGGGCATGTTCACCAAAAGCCACACCAGTAACCAGACCAGAGTGATCTAAAAAAGACAGACAGAAATGTTAAATAAAAGAAACAATGACAATCCAAATATAGTTAAATCCAGATAAAATAAATATTGAAGCAGCCACCATTTTTCTGTCAACAGCACCTTGAGAAATGTATTTACTACTTTCACCGGATGTAGTTAATATCCCAAATGATCCATATTACATACAAATAAAACATAAGTTATGTAATAAAAAAGAATGACACAGGGTAAACGCAAAAAAAGCCAAATAGCGGCAGAATGCACTTTGAGAGTGAGGCACACTTTCCGCTCGGCATACAGTGTATTTATAATGTGCTGAAAATAACTTGATTTAATTTACTTGTTTCATTCATTGAATGAGTTTAAATCAATAAACAAGATTTTTAAGTCTTATTTGTGTTATGTTCTCAGTCGCCATGAGTGATCTAGTAATGCAAATGAGACATGGAGTATAGGCATATAGACTCTCATGCATAGTTAGTCTAAACGCCGGTTTGAACCTTGCTCTGAGCAGCTTTGAGTTGGTATGACTGCACGTCAAAATTAGTTGTTTTATCCTTTATCGCTTCATTTCTATATGCAAGTCATTTCACATCGTCCATAGAAAATTTGCTCTGATGTAATGCACGTTTGATGGCTGATGTTATTGTTATTGATGGATGAAATATTTTGATCTAATTCACTGTAAAGACAAATGTTAGTTTTAATACAAATGCACAGGGAAAGTTGCTCTCCTGAAATCAAAGTACATCCCTATGAATTAATGCAGCCTCTTCATGTACTGAATCCTCTATAAAATATGACATTAGTCACCGAGATTGTCTCAGTGTAATCAAAATGTGTGCCATGAATGACTATTAAAGAATGAATGGAGGTACACCACTTGAGGTTTGAAAGGGGGAGGAGATCAAAGTAAACTCAGGGTTTGCCAAAGAAACCCTGCACCAGACCTGGTTAGGGTCACAGACTAAGTTACTATGGATACGGAATCCAAGTAGAAGTTACCTCTCTTAGAAACAGGCTTAAGTTACCCACTTTCTCAGGTTTGTTTTACCTCACATTATAAACACAGTTTCCAGCATTTCATGGTTAATATATGCAGTGGTTTCACTAAACCACCTTTCTGAAACGGGCCCCAGATGTGATTTTGGCCCATTCTTCCATCTTGAAGGTTCCGTGGGCCTCTTCTTTGAACTCTGACCTTTAGTTCTTTCCATAGATTTTCTATTGATTCAAGTCAGGCTGGGCCATTCTAGCAGCTTTATTCTTTTTCTGAAAACAATTGAGTTTTTCCTTGGCTGTGCATCTTGATCATTCTGGTAGACGGCAGCATATTTTTTTGTCTCTCCATAATTGAAGGACGGATGAATAGACAAATGTGCAAAGTTTGCCAGTGCCGTATGCTGAAAAACAGCCACACACCATGATGTTCCCACCTCCAAACTTCACTATTGGTATGGTGTTTTTGGGGTGATGTGCAGTGCCAAAGAGTTCAATTTTATCTCAGGCTTGCCTTATGTTGTGCAGCAAATGTTAAACGAGCTTTAACACTTTTTTTCTTCAGCAATGGAGTCTTGTGTGGTGAGCATGCATACAGGCCACTGCTGTTGGTCGTGGTTGGTTTATGGTGAAATTATGTTCCTGCCTTCAGTTGGCTCCTGTTCTTCATGCATTCAATTATTTTTCCCTGTCTCATTCCATTTTATTATACTTAATTGGTGAACGTTTTTGTTTTGTTTGTATGTATTGATTACTTGGAGTGTTACCGACATCTGGTGAGAATTTCATTTCAACAGCACCTTGAGAAATATATTTACTGAGAAAAATTGTGACAAGTTCAATACTTATGTTACCCACTGTATATACGTAAATTGCTCCGCCCCTTGATACTGATATGTCTTGGCGATCCACAGACTGGCGATAGAATGATCTGATTAAATGATTACACTCACCAGAAAAGTTGAGGACCTCAGACCACTGTTTACAGATATAAACTCTAATGTCTGACCCTCCAACAGCCAGATACGTCCCACTCTGATCAAAGACCAGAGATTTCACCTGCAGGAAAAAGACAGAAATAATTGCCTTTTGACAAGCCTTTTATGAGACAATCAATAATTAACAAGTCAAAATACAGAATATAAAAACATTTAAAAAAATAGCAGACCTCATAATTGTTATCCAGAGTAATTGTCTTAAAATTCTTGAGCTTCCTCAAATCCCACAGTTTCAGTGAACTGTCCTGGGCACCTAAAGGTGAAAGGAAGACAGAAATAAGGAAACAAAAACTCACACAAAAGATTCCATTGTGTCAGGGTCATATCACCTACCAGTGGCCAGATAGTATCCATTCTCTGAAAAAGCAATGGCTGTTACAGGACCAGAATGGCCAGGGAAGTTGGCTACATTAGTCCGTTCCTTCAGATCCCAGATCTTAATCTGAGAATCAGCTGTACCAGTGCCAAAAATCAGACCGTCAGGGTGGAACTGAGCACAGGTCAGTGCTGAAGGCACAGGATATAGGGAACAGGTTAGAAATTAAATGTGCTGATATACAAATCAAGCTGACAGGCAGCAATACATACCACATGCAGCAGTCTCATCAGAGACTTTAGTCAGAACACGGCCAGTATGAATATCAGAGAAGGCCCAGTACTAGAAAAAAAAATTGCAAATGCAATATGTAAAGCGTTTTCTGCCTCTAATATGAATCATGAGTACCTATAGTATATTGCATACTTGCATCACATTGATCACATTTGTAAAAGACTGATACAGTAGTAGCATTCTTTCCGAAAACAGTTGACCTTCTGAACCTGTGCGAGGCGGAACTAAAGCACGAGCACACAACACAATCACATTATCCCTGCATTAATTGTTGGTTCACTAAGTTCGTGTGGTTTACCTTATTCACGCAAGCATCAATTGCCAACAAAACATACACACAGTTAGAGCAAGAGACAGAGTACGCCAACCAATGTACTGTGTTCTCGAAGTTCAAATGTGTTTGCTCACTGCATTTCGGTGAGGATTGTTATATAAGCGGTGGCTATAACGCTGGATTTGGAGTTTGTTTGAAACTGATAGATGGAGTGGTCCCAGCGCTAAAAGATGCCGGGCATTCTTCATATGTTAAACTCGTTTTTTGACAAGTTAACCATGTCAAACATGAGAAGCCAGCATGTTTAACATTGTAAAGTCAGAATGCATGAAACACTTTTGAACCACTACTTAAATTTAAAAAGAAAAAAAACTTGTTCACGATATTAAAAATGTTTTGATCTCTGAAAGTTTATAAAGACATAACCATGATCACAAATGTAATATGTTGCTTATTAACTGTTCCTGTAACTAGGCCAAGATTGGTTATTCAAACTGTGTGTGTCTGTTACCTGGTCCTCAGATGAGCTAAGTAGATAGTCTCCAGTAGCGTGCAGAGAGAGACCGGTAACACCTGCTTCGTGAGCCCGGATCACCTGCACACAGTTGGCCCCGGTAACAGACCACACACGGATGGTGCTGTCGGGAGATGCTGAGAACACCACCGACTGTCAGAAACAACACATGAGATGTGAGAAAAATTTAGTAACCAGGAATGACGGCATGTATGAGCAGGGCACTTACCTGAGTGGGGTGGCAGATGACAGACGACACTTTCTTTGTGTGTCCTTTGAGGGTGGCAACTATCTGCTCCTCTCTACGGTCAAACACCACAACGTTCTTATCTGCACCACCTGATGAGAGAAAGCGTATGTCAGAAATATACTTTTGGAAGCGTATGTACGAGTATGCATACATGCATGTGTGTGCGATCGTATATACCAGTGAGGACTTTGTTGGTGTCTGTTGGGCAAAGATCCAGACAGAGGATTCCTGGGATACTGGCACTGTGAAGACCCTAATCAGAAAATAATGTTTTAACTATTATCACACAAGAAAATTATCATATCGGGAAATATGTATTCTAAACTCTATTGAGCTACTTTGTGGTTGACTGCCCTCTATAGGCCATTATCTTCAGTGCTGTGGGCTGTGTAGCTACAGTTGGGCTCAAAATTATTCAATCGCTTTGTAAATATGACAAAAGGCTGTGAACAATCTGCCTCATAAAGCCTTTTTTTTCAATAAAAAAATGTGGGGGTTTGTCTCATGAAAAAAAAAAAATTTCAGGGGAGAAAAAGGTAACAAAGACGCAAGACCCCCTAAAGCTATACAGTAGGTAGTCAACCAGAATGCCTATTACCGGCACATTGAATGCTGCTGATGGGGAAAGGCGGCAATTGAAAAATATAAATACGTGAAACTACTCTAGGAGGGGCAATAGGAGAGTTTGCACCTTCAGAATTTAACCATGTAAAGTGAAACTGTGAAATGGAAAGTGATAAATTCCTTATTACGTGACATGAGGTAACAAATTTAGAAAAACTAAATCAAAACAACAGTTATTCACATTTTAATAACAGAAAAAAGAATTATAGGTGGAGAATGAGCCAAATACAGCACACATTAAAGTACTCATTTAATTTTTCAAGGCTTTCGAGCAAACATATGAATCCCTGTTATTGTAAAAAAACAAGGATAATTTTCTAAAGCGACTGTATTTGCCTGATAGTTCGAATAGAAATAATAACCACAGTCATTACAGACAAACCGTTGACCATTATTCATGACAATCCGATATATGAATCGGGCTAGTCTTTGAAGTTATGGGTCCTCACAACCAGTCAGAGAAACTTAGACAACAGGAATAAAGGTTTGTCATGGTACGGTTTAATTTTAAGTGTTTCCGTTAAATTCAATTTTGCCGTTGCGGGCACCAGGCCAAAAATCCACGACTGCAGTGACGCACTGTTTCCCATTCATTCCTTATTTGTCTAGCCATTGTTGTTTTCAACTCTTACTTACTAGCAACATTTTCTGACGCTTTTTGCCATTTTTGTTGAGAAGACACTTATAACGGTAAACCAATAGTCTTTTTGGATAAACTGTTTTAATTCAGTCGGAATTAGTCGTCAATTTCACCCTAGAGGTCACCCACCAGCATATTTAGCAGCTCTGAGGTGCAGCTATTTATAAATAACTTTGATTATCAAATTACTGGATAACAAAGTTTTCCTCCTGTTGTTTTGAACAACGTTTTTCAGCTTTTATCTTTTTTTACAGAGACTTGATACAGTTAATCCACATGTGGTTTTAAAAAAAGCGTTAAATTCCACATGTACCCTTCCTACCTCTCTAACAGCTAAGAAATATGCAGAAAATAAAAGTTCTCAAACACGTTACAGTCTTCACTGCAAAATAAATAAAATACAGAAGAATCCTCATTCAAGCTTCAAAATCACATTGATTTATTTACAGGAGTCACAGCAGCACGTTTAAGAACATGGCCACTTTAAGAGCAGCCACTCCAAGCAGGTCAAATATGCTTCCTATTTCCTATCAAGTCATGATAAACTAAATCACCCATATTCGCTGGCAATAACATCTGTGACTGTTGATGTGGAAAGGCAAGTACATGGAGGAAGAACGCATATTGAAAACACTGCCACCTTTTAATTTGTTCAATGTCATGTGAGAGAGGCACTGCACGCAACATGTGAGAGAGATAAGCACGGATCGCTCACAACTCTACAATGACTTAAGCCTCTTTAAATGGTAAAATAAATAGATGGGAACCATGTCAAATGTATTAATGGTGGCAACGATAAATAAATCAATATGGGAAACAAAAAACACAATAATAAGTTATGAGAAGTATAAAAATTTTTTGTTTAGTTTTGAAACTATGGCGACAAATAAGACTACGGAGGGCAGACATAGTCTAATTAATGAATGGTAAACACAGTCTTCACAGCATTCTTTGGTCATATTTACTAAAGGGTTGAATAATTTTGAGCACAACTGTAAATTTTATAACTTGTGACTAGAGCTTGTGACCGGCCTTTCCAAACAAGGACACCCAGGATAACAGCACAATAAATCTAATCTCCTGAAAGGAGATAATTGTCCTTAGAAAATGTATTAACCACACTGGATGTATATAGACGGTTTCATCAGACGAACGTACCTAGTCCAAGGTTTACTCCCAGACTATTTTTTATCGGTCTGGCTAGTAGCTAATAAAATGACAATTTATATTAATTTACATTTATATTTTATTGTATAATAATAGTTTAAAATTACAATTTGTAGAATTTTATCGTATATTAACTTTACTAAAACTATTTAAACTTAAAAAAAAATTAACTATTGTTTATGTTGTTGCCATGAAACCGTCTATACATGTATATATTGTGTAAAAAGGATGAAAGCTGGCACATACAGCATGAGTCGCCACTTGCCGATACTTGCTGAGATCTTCTGCTCTGACCAGCTCCTCTGGCACGGTCTTTCCTCTCTAAGAAAAACACAAGATAAGCCATTTTCTGTTCCTGCAAGCACAGCCAATGATATAAAGGCACATTGATATGAAACAAATACAAGCACTGGAATTCACATATTCACCTTCTTTCTTTCTGTGGTCAGGACAGTGGCCTTGTCTTGGAGCTGTAAAATAGGAAGGTCATTCTCATTACTTTATATTCAAATACAACAAATAGCTTTTTAAACAGTAATTGGTTTGTTCTTTCAATGTACCTTCTGTATGATCTCCGGAGTCATTCCAACTAGCTCACTGATCTCCATGGGCTCACTACCAGCACCCTGAAAGACCAAGTAAATTCTGATTGAACAATCATAACATTTAAACACCAATCACTGTCTAGGACAGTTACTAACCACAGCAGCAGGCTGGGAAGCAGGAGCAGCCTGCGGAGCAATAAGTCCAGCCTGAGGTTTGAGTGTTGCCAAGGCTGCAACACAACAAAAATTACATACAAAAAAATCATTTACAGCATGAATCTAAACCTGTCTGATGCCAATCTCTATATAATGCAGATTTGCCCTTACCCTCTCTGGCTGCGGTGACCTCTTTTGTAAGACGTGCAATGACTCTGCAGGCCGCATCATGCTGGTAGAGAGCATGAGACAGCTCCTGACGCGTGGTCTGCAACTGCTGCCTCAGAGTGAAACTGTGCAGCATTACAGCATCCTTTAAAAGAGAGAGAAACAAATTAACTCTGCAGCTTTGTTGGAAAAAATGTAGATTTACACATATATTCTTTGTTTCATAATGTGGTTAAGTAAACTAACCCATTCATCCTGCAGAGATTTAAGGATAGCAGGAATACTTGTGGCAGATGGAGCCTTTGGTCGAATTGGGTGATAGACTAAAAATAAAGAAATATATCTTTATATAAAGATTATATAAACCCACAACAGAAGAGATAATTGCCAGAGACCACAGATGATTGCATGCAACACGTTGTGTATTTAAAATGAGTGGCATAGCCACAGGTTAATTTTTATTAAAATTTCTCATTGTATTCCTCATTGCGGTCTATATCCTTGAAGGATTCTCAAAGCAACTTGTGTGTATATTATCCAAATCGACTAAAAAGCAGACTAGAAAATAGAGACATACATTTACCAAGCTTTAGGCCAACATATTTCTATTTACTCTTCGTTCTAAATTACATTTAATGTAATTTAGTAAATGGAATCCATGGTAAATGGATCCATGTCATCTTAAAATGTTTCAATCTCAAGGTTTTCAGGACAATGTTGTGAAGCAGTAAATGTGCACTGTCTGCAGTTTTTTAGCATCTACTGAATGTTTAGATGCAGTTAGACTGAACATTGAAAGGCAACTAAGATTATTCAATAAATCATGCAATCATCTAGTTCTATCATCACTCTTGTCTTATTCCTGATTTTCTTTCATCTTCTTTGTATTTTCCTTGTGCTACCTTTGTAGTTTCAACTCAAACTTTTAAATAACTGACGAAGTAATTTTCCTGACATAAATAGACAAGAGTTAGAAATCTAGTGAGACCCCTGTGAAAACTAGTGAACAATCTATTTCTTGGATCTATCATTGTTGGCATAGTCTGGTCTATCACCCTTTATGTCTATGAGCTGCTCTTCAGACAACGGTTGTCCATTGATGGGATCGGCTCCATTCTCTGCGATGTACTTTTCAATCAGACGTCTCTCGAAAACTTGGTTCGACACAGGAGAGACGCAGGGGTGCTCCGGTATCTCATTTGAGACTAAAGAGAAAGAAATATCATTACTAACGGCAAAGATGAAAAATAAATATGGTTGAAAGATAATGTTTACTACCTTGCAACAGTACAAAAAACCTATTACTTGGCTATATTTATCTTTATAATTTCACGTTCAAGCGTCACAACTCCAGCATTCGGTAATTTAATAATTATGAATTTCGTCTAGTTTACCGCCAAAGAACTATGCAATTAATATGTTTTCAAAGAGAAAAATAAACGTAAAATGTTTTCTAAAAATGACAGTTAGAAGTGCCGCAAATGTTACTCAACAATGGCTAATGCTACAATTAGCTAGTCAGTCATGCTAGAAACAACCTCACTTACTTGCACAAACAAGAGACATTTTACTCAAAGAGACGTGCTTCCGTTTACAAATAAAGTCAAGAATAAACTAAACCAATGCGCTATTTTGAATCCACGCCGAGTATTGATTCTCGGTTTAATCGCAGTGCTGCACGTCCTTATTGTGAACACGTTGAAGCGTCGTGCCGCTCAAACTGCACTGCATGATGGGAGCGAACTGCTTTTTCTTCTGCTTATGGAGTTTTGTGGTGGTTAGCAAAGCACGTTTGCAGCATTACCGCCACCTACTGGACTAAACAAGAGGCATCATGTTTGAAACCCTTAACTCCCGTAGTTGCCCCGAGCGTGGAAGGGAAACACTGATTATAATCATACTCTTCAACACTCCCGCTTTGGCCAAGAATTAACAAAAATTCACACCCGAAATGGGGTGCGGGAAACCCCTGCTAACCGACCGTCAGGGACCGGAATTCCGCTTTCACCTCTTTGCTTATTAGACGTAGTCGTGGCAGTTTTTAAAATGGTCTGTATTTTTGTTCGTCCTTTGCAAGTCCCTGCACACATTTAACAAGGGGAAAGTTAGGTAACATGGGTCTCATTTATACACATTGACGTAGATTTCACCCTTAAAGTCTGCGCACGCAAAAAATCTTCCTTTTTCCTAAAAGTTTTCTGTTTTATAAAACCATGTGTAGGCCAGTACCTGCGCATAATTCCATTTAAAAATCCCAGTCGGGAAGACTGCGTACGTGTATCTCCACCCAATCTCCTCCCCCATATAACCATATATGGAACCATATATTTTCTTCGCATAACGTCATTTGCATATCATTTACATATGCATATTTCCATTCACGTGACAGTATGAGACAATGGACCGCTCCACTATGAAGGTAGAATAGTAGCAAAACTCGAGAGCACGTAGATGTGAATTTGAGAACTTGTAAAATAAATATTTGCACTTGTATGCTACAATTTACACTCACAGCTTCGATGTGAAAACCTGTAAATTAAAAATCTGAAGTTGAACGCTGAGATTTGCACTCGCAGACAATAGTCACAAACCTGTATTCTGAATTTGAAGCTGCAGACAAGTAGTCACAAATGTGTAAATGACAGACACAGCTATACAATGACAGACACAAACTTGAAATACATATTTGCATTTCTTCTTACATTCACATTCGCAGTACAACCTCAAATAGGCACTTGCAACTTCTCAAGTCTGTCACTGCAAGTTAAAATTTCGCGCTTCGACTTTTGCTACTCTTATCGCGATATATCAGTTGCAAAACTGATTTGTGCACTTGCAACTCAGTAGCAGCGAGAGGCGGGGGTGGGTGGCTGCAATGGAGTCGTTTTATTGGTTGGCACCTAGCCAATGAAATCGGGCTTCTTTTCTACGCGATGACGTCACGACACCCGCAGCCTCGCATTCGCGACACTTTGGTTGTCATCGCGATGGCTGGATATAACGATCCGAGGGTAAGTTTTTCTTTTTATACAATATTTGTTATTCAAATTTTTACATACATCACATATAACATATAACCGTGTAAATACAGTTGACATTGTGTGAGATGTCTTTGTTATGACAACTTGACATAAACCAATACATCATAACCTGTCAGTGTCTTTGTCATAACAACCACTATGGTGGGGAAAAAGTCCTCAAGAAGAGAGCCCCCAGCTTTACTTCTGCCGAAATGGCCAAACTGCTGGATGAGGTGGGACACCTCGAAGGTGTACTTTTAACAGTATCAAATATACAAAACATAAATCTGGGAAAACATAGCCATGAAAATGGCAGCGTCTAGTTCCTGCCCAACGAGACAGTTGGGCACAAAATAGCACGATGTTGCCAGCACTGCCAAAGCAAGAGGGGCTGCAGTCCGAAGAGACAGTGAAAGAACGGGTGGAGGACCCAGCTCTGTGCCTGCACTGAGCCCCGACGAGGAAAAGACCCTGGCAATCCTCGAAGAAGCAGCCTCACAGGATATCTCAGGGGCAATTGATCTGAGAGCAGTTGTGGATACATGCTCTCAGAGCACGCCTCGCACCAACATGCCCTCTTACCCTCCAGCAGCGACAGTGCTTCTCCAGCACCGGCGTCACCACACCTGTCTGTCCTTTTACTAGCCTTCACTGAGGTCTTACTCAGCCCATATCTATCCCCAACCACCTCCAGAAAACTCCCCATTGCATTAAAATGAAGAGCCGCCAGCAGCTGAATTTCGGTGCATGAGACATCATTTTCACACATTGGCTAGTCAACACTGTGATCCCTGTAATGATTGTGATGCTACTTGTTCTTATGTGTGTACCATGTTTTATACAGTACTTTACTGGGATAATACAGCGATTACTTCATTCAAGTGTTTCTATGCAGATGATCAGAATGGAAGTGATGACTCAAAATAACACATATGGGGCAGTTGAAATTTATGACGATAGTGGGGAAGAGTAAAATTAACATGGTTTATTGGTAAGTCAAGGAACTAACAGTCATGTAGAATGAATATTGTCTAGTGTTACTAAAAAGCGAAGATGTGCATGGCCCTGGAGCTGTCGATAAGCGTGAAACCTATGGGATGATGTAACATGAGACTGATGATTAGTTGAATGCAAAGTGTTTCACTCTCTGCAGACTGATGATTGTCACTCTGTTTTGAGTTGATCCTGCTTGCAATAAAAATAAAATGTTTAAAGATAAATCTTGCTCTCAGAAACGTTTCCACAACATTCATTATTAAGAAAAACTGTAAAAATTTACATTTTATCCAAAGCAACTTACAAAGAATTCAGGGAGCAATAAGCGATATTGTCAGGATTCCACCATCATCACTTTTTCCTCCCACTCGTTCAAATTTCCCTGAATATTAATCACCATCAACTGCACCTCATCAGTCCACCACCTTTATATTCAGCACTCAGTCATCATCTCATTGTCTGGTCTCGTCTATACAAGACTCACAGACTCTCTACCGCTACTTACCCGAGTACGTGGCAATCGACATTTAGGAAAACCTTCATCTGCAACCAAGAGACTTTATCACCCTGCTCTTCAGTCCCAGTCTGGTTATCCTTTGTTCATTTGTGCACCATTTCTCTAACTGCATCGGTGTCTATATGGCAATAAACGTATATTTCACTTACCACCTGTCTGACTCCTGATCCATCCGTGACAGATATGTCATACAAGAGAAATAGTACAATAGGCGCTAATACAAAGTTACTGATGTAGTTTGCTTTTTTTTGTTTCAATCGGTTCAGTGTATATGGGTATAATAACTAACTTTGTATTCGCAGTTAAAAATGCATGAAAGGTCTAGAGCCCACAAAAATTACACAAAGTGTAAACAGAGGTTTTAAATAGTTAGTTTGTTAAATTATTTTTATTTTACTTTGAGAAAAATTCTTTCCACACAGTAAGACAGTTTATTTAAAAATGCTGACAAAATGATCTTGAGAACGAGATGGCAAAATAAGAATTACTGTATAAAGGGTGCATATTATGACTGTTGAGTAGGGATGGATTGCTTGACACCCTGTGTCGACACACGTCTCGAGTTTTCAAATACTAGTCCTTGGAAAACAGTGTTTTCGGAGCATTACTTGAAATTAGTCTGTCACGTGATCTGTGAAAACAAAGCCTCGTTACCTTACTGACATGTCACGCAGAGACAAAACTCAAAGCTTGCCGATTGACTAAGGGCTGATGTTATAATTATTTATTTAATTTAAATTATTATACGTAATGTATTGCTAATTTGAGTACTACTATTGAAAACAATGACACGTTAATTTCTGTTGTCAAAAATTAAACTGCAGGTTTAACACTGTTCCCAAAAAGTATAAAAGTGTTTCCTCAGCCACAAACTGGTTTTCTGCTAGTACATTAACATTTTGTCATTTAGCAGACACTTTTATCCAAAGCGACTTAAAATGTAAAGGTTCTAATGCCAAGTACCAACGGCGCTTTGGTATCTTTCATGCGGTGGAGCCAATGGAGGGGCGCGTGGTCCGAACAGAGCGTGAATTTGCGTCCTAGGAGATAATACCAGAGGGCGGCCCACCGGATGACCAGGCACACTTCTCAATGGTGCTGTACCTCATCTCCCTTCGGATGAGCTTGCAGGTCTGATTACATCCTGAATCCACGAAAGCCTGATAGGTACCCCCGTTTAATACTCACAGGTATCTGGTACAGCCCGCGGGGCATCAGGGATCCGGACCACCATACCAACCTACATTGACATTTGACATTTATTCATTTGGCAGACGCTTTTATCCAAAGCGACTTACAAGTAGTTTTTAACAGTGACACATTACTGCAGAGCAATCAGGGGTAAGGTGCCTTGCTCAAGGGCACTTCAGTCATGACCTGCTGGCACTGAGATTAGAACCGGCAATCTTCTGATCACAAGCCCAACGCTCTAACCACCAGGCCACAACTGACCTACATCACAGGACAACTATCGATAAAATGGCACGGATCCCCACATCTCCTACAACTCCGACTTCCCCACCGCCCCAGTGGCAGGAACTAGGCCAACTAATTGGTGGGAAGAGGTTGAGAGATAGGGTGGCACCAACTGCGGTGTCATGGGGCCCACTCCGGGGCGGCATCTGGACCCTAGGTGCCGGTCACGGCATGCGGTCAAAGCGTAACCTGGGAAAAGGGACCGGTTTGGGGGGAGAGAGGGTAACATTAGGGAGAGAAGGGGAGAGAGAAGATGTGGGTACGCCAACCCCGGGGCACGCAATCAACTTGTCCTCCGCCAGCTGGATGGCCTGGCTGAGCGACGTGGGCCAGTGACCTTGTCTTCCTTGGGAGGCGTGCCACGAACTGCTCCAGTGTCACCATGTCGATGTTGAAATCGACATCTGGCTCCTAGGCCACCACTCCAGTGAGCAGAAGCGCTGGCTGTGCTGTTCGGGATTCAGGCCGACCCGCTGGAGGATTGCTTTCTTCAGGCTCGCAAATACGAAGAGACTCTGGACCGGAAGCTGTTGGGCGGCCAGTTGAGCCTCCCCAGAGAACGCTTCTCCTTGTCCTCACGGAGACCCAGCAGCGCCTTATGGTGTTCGTGGTGAAGAGCCGCGAGGGATTGAATCACCTTTGCAAATTACGAGGCTGGCGGGGACTGCATGCTGGCTGCGGCTTCCCCTTCCTTCGTGGGTTTTGGCACCAGTGTAATAAGATTCGTCAGATCGGGAAGAAAGGAGACAGGGTCGGCGTCGGCTGGGATGCACCTCACGTTTTATTTACAATTTTGCAACTTGGCGCCACGGCGCTCTCACAGAACAATAACTCAAAACAATTCCAAATGACGCAACGTCTCTAGGCAAACTGCGGGACGTTGTCTTCGCTGGAGAACTCTCTCGAAAGACACTCTCCTTGGGCCAAGGAGAAGCTATGCTCCTGGCCTACAAGACCAACACCGGGTAGGCCACCATCGTATCTCCACTCGCTAATGCAGATCTATGTTCCTGCCAGATCACTGCGGTCTGCAAAGGAACAAGTGGTACCATCCCAAAAAGGAAAAAAGTCACTCTCCCGTACCTTCTCTAGATCTGTTCCAAATTGGTGGAATGATCTACCAGCTGCTTCAAGATCAGCAGACTCGGTTGCCATCTTTAAAAAATGCCTAAAAACGCATCTCTTCCGTCAACACTTCGCTGATTGATTTATCCTAATTCTCTTCCCTTTGTCGCTAAACAGAGAAGGATACAATTGCAAGTAAAATAATGTTTATTTGCTGGTCAGATGAACACAGGTCGGGGACAAACACTCAGAGGAAGATGACGCAGAGACTTCAATGGGCAACCCGGGAATGGCGTGCGGTGCTCGACGTGTACAGGAACCAGGAAACAAATAACAGTCCAGACAGCGTGAAGCACAACGAAGAGTTCCACGAAGACAGGATCCACACGAGAAGACGAGAGTAAACACAGGAACAGGACACGACACCGGGGAAGCCACAACGATCTGACAACAAGAGATGAGAATGACTGCACATATAAAGGGAACGGGAATTGAACCCAGCTGGCGACACTAATCAACACAATGAGTAACCACACCCCCACACAGACACCCATACACACACATACACATCAGAAATGACACAGCAGATTCATGAACCGTGACAGTACCCCCTCCCCTAGGAACGCCTCCTGGCGTTCCCAGACAACCCTACCTGTCGATTGTAATCATCGATAAGGGATTGATCCAGGATGTCTCTAGCAGGTACCCAACTTCTCTCCTCCGGACCGTAACCCTCCTAGTCCACCAAGTACTGAAATCCGCGTCCCCTCCGTCTCGAGTCCAGAATACGATGTACCGAATAAGTAAGTTCCCCATCTATGAGTCGCGGCGGGGGGGGAACGGGGGCAGGCGGATTAATGCGAAAATAAAACACGGGTTTGATCCTTGATACGTGAAAGGTGGGGTGAATTCTCCTGTACGCTGGAGGGAGTTTGAGTCGGACTAATAATCTTGGTGACAGGAAACGGGCCGATAAATTTGGGAGCTAACTTGTTAGAAACGGAGCGGAGAGGAATGTTTCTGGTAGAAAGCCACACTTTTTGACCCACGACGTATACGGGAGGCTTTGACCGGTGGTGATCGGCCTTGGCCTTCATGCGCCCCCCAGCTCGGAGTAGAGTCTCACGGGCTCTAGTCCAAGTGCGGCGACACCTCTGGACGAAAGCGTGAGCGGAGGGGACCGCGACTTCGGATTCCAGACTCGGAAAAATTGGTGGCTGGTAACCTAAGCTACACTTAAACGGAGAGAGGCCCGTAGATGACACTGGTAACGAGTTATGGGCGTACTCCACCATAGAAAGTTGTTGGCTCCAGGACGAAGGATTCTTGGTTACCAAACATCGCAACATTCTCTCAAGATCCTGGTTGGCCCGCTCAGACTGACCATAGGTCTGGGGATGAAAACCCGAAGACAAACTGACCGTAGCCACCAATAATTTACAGAACTCCTGCCAAAATTTGGATACAAATTGGGAACCCCTGTCAGAGACCACGTCCGTCGGGAGGCCATGTAACCGAAAGAAATGATCAATGACCGTGACCGCTGTCTCCTTGGCTGAAGGTCATTTGGGCAAGGGGATGAAATGTGCCGCCTTCGAAAACCGGTCCACTACGGTTAAAACAACCATCATGCCCCTGGAGGGTGGGAGGGCGGTAACAAAATCCAGCGCGATGTGGGACCAGGGTCTCAAAGGGACAGACAGCGGTCGAAGTAACCCATCCGGAGGTCGGTTAGATGTCTTTCCAGTGGCACAGACCGAGCAAGCCAAAACAAAATAGTGAATATCACGAGCCATTAACGGCCACCAGAATCGTTGCTTAACTAAATAACTGGTGCGAGTCACTCCCGGATGACAAGCCACGTTGGAGCCCACCGAATGACCCCACCGAACAACGTCGGACCGTAACCCCTCCGGAACAAACAACCGATTCGGTGGGCAGCCGGGCGGAGGCGTTACCCCTTCTAAGGCCGACTTGACCTTCGACTCGACCTCCCATACGAGTGTGGAGATAACTACTTTCTCAGGTAAAATGCACTCGAGAGTCACCGGGCGTTCGGATGGATCAAAAATACGAGATAAGGAGTCGGGTTTGATGTTCTTGAACCCGGGCGGTATCAGAGAACAAAGTCAAAACGTCCGAAAAAAAGTGCCCACCGAGCCTGCCTGGAGTTGAGTCTTTTAGCAGATCTAATATATTCAAGGTTCTTGTGATCGGTCCAAACGATAAAGGGCACCCCTGAACCCTCTAACCAATGACGCCACTCCTCCAACGCTAACTTGACTGCCACCAACTCTCTGTTAACAATGTCATAATTGCGTTCGGCAGGCGATAGTCGATGAGAAAGAAACGCGCAGGGATGCATCTTGTCATCTGAGGAAGCGCGTTGTGAAAGCACTGCTCCTACTCCCACCTCTGACGCGTCGACCTCCACCACGAACTGACGTGTGGGATCAGGGGTGACAAGAATGGGGGCCGAAATGAAGCGACTCTTGAGGTTGGTGAACACTGCCTCGGTAGTGTTCGACCACCTGAACGTCGTTCGGGGGGAGGTCAAGGCAGTCAGAGGTGCGACTAGTTGGCTGAAATTGCGAATGAAACACCGGTAAAAATTGGTGAACCCCAGAAACCGCTGTTGGGCCTTACGGGAATCTGGACTTGGCCAATCTACCACAGCCTTAACCTTGTCTGGATCCATACGCACTCCCTCAGAGGAGATGATGTACCCTAGGAAGGGAACAGACTGTGCATGAAACGCGCATTTCTCCGCCTTGACAAAAAGCCCATTCTCTAACAGTCTCTGGAGCACTCGTCTGACGTGTTGAACGTGTTCCTGGAGAGACGAAGAAAAAATCTATATGTCATCCAGGTAAACATATATGAATTGATCTACCATGTCTCTCAACACGTCATTGACGAGTGCCTGGAAAACCGCTGGGCTGTTGGAAAGCCCGAAGGGCATAACCAAATATTCAAAGTGGCCTCTAGGGGTATTAAAAGCGATTTTCCATTCATCCCCCTTCCTGATGCGAACCAAATGATATGCATTACGTAAGTCCAGTTTCGTGAAAATGGATGCTCCCTGCAACCTCTCGAAGGCTGAAGACATCAACGGCAAAGGATAAGAATTCTTTACCGTGATCTGCAGACCAGATGCACTCTCAGGCCAGATGCACTGTCAGCGGCGCATGCGCACTCCATCAAATGCGCTATTAGACACGTTTGTGAATCAAATGGACCTACAGGCCAATTGTAAGTATATTTATTCTTTGCATAAATATAAAAAAAAAGCATTGCACATAGGATAAAACCCGTAAAATGGACTGAAAGGTATCTATCCATCCATATATCCTTCTGTCTATTCAAATCTATCTATCCGTCTGTCTATTCAAATCTATCTATCTATCTATCTATCTATCTATCTATCTATCTATCTATCTATCTATCTATCTATCTATCTATCTATCTATCTATCTATCTATCTATCTATCTATCTATCTATCTATCTATCTATCTATCTATCTATCTATCTATCTATCTATCTATCTATCTATCTATCTATCTATCTATCTATCATCTAAATCGTATCCTTCGTCCATTTATCTATCGCATCGATCTCTTTAAGTCTTATGTATCTATCTTTCTATGAAATTCTGCTTATTCCCTCCTTTAATTATATTTAAGGGTTTTCCAGTACAATCATATGCGAACGACTGTGATGTGTTTATGTTGATGGTAAGTGCATTATGTTTGTAGTTAATATTATATTGTTTTTCCATAATACTGACATCTCTTTTATGTATAGTCTGCATTGTACATTGTGTGTGCTGGATGCCCCATTTGACTACACAATTGTAAAAGTATTAGTACAATTTTCAATAACTTTGAGACTTTTTTTGAGACAAAGGGCATTGACTTTTATGTTTTGAGCAGCAGGACATGGTAGAGCTGAGGAAATGGTGGTGCGTCATGTTAATGGAGAACTTTGGACTGGACCGGTATGGAATTGTTTGTATTTTGAATATTTAAAGCTTTTATGAGAAAGGAATTATCTAACATTCAATCACTATTTTCCAGGCATGGAAAATTGTTTGCTCACTATACAGAGTCCAAAGCCTTCCTGAGAGGTGATCAGCAGCCTGTATTTAGGTTGCAAAACGGAAGTTGGAAGAAATCTCTCAGGTAAAAGCATAGACTAATCACAAGGTAAAGAATGGCATGTTGTCATGACTAACTTTGGTAAACTTGGGCTGTGTTTTCTCCCCTAACAGGAAGAGCCTTTTGACGGACAGGTAACTTCTCAGGAAAAGTACCAGTAACCTTAAAAAGGTAGTCCTAAAGGTAACTAAAATTTATATTTGCTTTTTAGGTAGATGAAACCAATCATCTGAGTTTGCATCGGAGAAGCAGGTGGTTCAGTCTCCAGGAAAAGTAGATTTTGTTAGAGAGGTTGTGGCCATTATTGTTCAGCATATTTTTATTTATCATCTTCTGCATTTTTGTTTCTTAGGAGCGTGTAATGACGGATCTTAAAACTGCCAGTCAGTTGTGCTTGGAACTCTGGGGATCTTCTTGCCTCAGTTCAGCTTCCACTTATAATGTACATGGAGGATGATGAGGCTGCAGAGGCCTTGGAACAGTTCTTCAATACAGATTTCATAGAACATGATAGTGTAGAGCCTCTTGATGTTTGTTTTTATGCAGGACATGCAAACATTTTTAGAGAATGTGGTGGACAAAATGCATCTTAGAGTCTTTTGTCGAGTACAAACTTGAACAGGGTTGTCCAGTTTTTGTTTTGTGTTATGATTTTATGTTGAATCTTTTCACAATGCCACATATGCATTGAAAACTGATATGGAAGCCTCAATTTCGCAAAAACAGACGTGAGTCGTCCTGCTCTTTATATATATATATATATATATATATATATATATATATATATATATATATATAGTATGTCTACATAATAAAACTTTATCATTAAACCATTGATTAACAAGCACCTGTTTATTGTAGAAGGAGTCATTTATGTATATGTGTGTTTGTTTATAATTTTAGGCCGGAAGAGACGTGTACAAGAAAAGGTTTTATTTAGTAATGTATTTTCATTATTAGTGTAGATGTTCAGCAATGTATTTCAGCTATAATTATAATAAATACCTGGCCTTGACCCGAACCACCAGTATTCACGGTACTCTTAAAAAGCAGTAACCTTTACATTTTATTAACAGAATCTTACAGTTCACCTGGTGAAATACATTAGAGCGTGCATGTGACAAGTTTTTTAAGATTAGATTAGATTCAACTTTATTGTACATATACAAGTACAGTGTAACGAAATGTAGTTTAGGTCTAACCAGAAGTGCAGTTAGCAAGTGCAGGATATACAGTTAGAATAAATACAGAATACAATATGAGAGAATATAATACAGTGGGCATGGACTATAAAAATATTTTGCAGTAGGAATGTTCTATGAAAATATGTCAGTAGGTATATACTATGAACAATATATACAGATGGCTATATACTATGAACATTAATGTACAGGTGGATATGAACAGATAATAATTTAGACTAAAGTAGTGCAAGTGACTTAGGTATGCATAAATTATTGACATTGGCTATTTAAGTTGCAGTGCAATAGGTGAGTTAATGCAGTTGTTGAAGTTACAGTGCAGTGGATGAGTTAATGCAGTTATTAAAGTTACGGTGGAGTATACAAGTTAATGCAGTTAATAGGTTGCAGTCCAGAAGATGAGTTAATGCAGTTTATAGGTTACAGAGCAGTAGATTAGTTAATGCAGTTATTGAAGTTACAGTGCAATAGATGAGTAGATGCAGTTAAAAGTGCGCATGCGCTGCTGAGAGTGCATGTGTCTGACAGTGCATCTCGTCTGCAGACAGATGCTATTGCATTGTGCAGCAATATAAAATCCAGTAATGTCTGTGAGACCTAGAAGCCTCAATAAAGTTCAGAAGTTGAGAGACGAAAAACCTAGATACTTTCCACTGGCCATTGTAACCAAGTTGTAACATTGTATACAATTATTTAAAAAAATAGGCAATAGTGAGCCTACCACCATTAAAAACGTATCTTTCTGCCTGGGATCTATTGGTGGCAGAAAAACAGCAATAAAAAATGTTATGAAAAACGGAAATTCAAAATATAGGATCGCAACAACCTGTCATGATTCTGCTGCATCATGTCATGTTTCTCTTAGTATAGTGGCAGGATCATGACAGAACCTCATGTTTAATGTGGAGAGAGGCAATTATTGTCATGGCCTTCCATACACTCTCTCTGGTCTCGTCTCTGTTCCCATCCTCTCGTTACCTCGTTATTGACTAATGCCCTACACCCGTTCCCCTCTTGATTTGGTCCCTTATTTAATGCCCTTGTGTCTTCGGTCTTGTGCTGGTTCATTGTGGTTGTGTGGTGAGTTCTTTTCAGTCTAGTTTAGTCATGTGTAGTTTTGTAGTTAATGTTTAAAGTTTATTTTAGTCTTGTTTAAGTGTAGTTAGTCTTAGTCCTGTCATGTTATGTATCCATGTTTTGTTATGTTACCCCCGCGTGTGTCTTTGTTTTATTATTTATTAAATTATCTGTTAACCCCTTACCCGCTGTCTGCACCTGGGTCCTCTCTCCGTGTCTCACCCCGCGTTCATGACACAACCTCTCGACTATGGCAAGCATTTTAAGCATATAAACCTTTGGTTTGACTATCCATAAAATATATTTGAGATAGTTTCAATTGTATTTCAACGAGTCATAATTATAATTTGACTAGTTTAATTGATAATTAGAGATATCTGCAATTATATTGCGCTAGTAAGAAATCTTATTCGAGATATCTGTAAATATGTTTTGACTAGTCATATCTATTTATATATCTGTAATGCCATCATAGATATCCAAAACTAACGCGTCACACATACGCAAAAGTATTTAAAGATATCTCTAATTCAGTTTCGACTAGTCACAATTATATTTTAAGATATCTGAATTGTGCCTGCTCCTAGTCAAATCTGCTGCTGTGTGACGTGACTGTACAAATACATCTACTGATGCTACACATCGTCTGTGATGTTCCTGGAATCATTGGGTGTTTCAGGTCTTTCAACATCATACACCCTCATCCAGGCAACCCAGCTGAGGCTGATCAGACCCCAGCTTGTGTCCAGTTGGCGAAACTAGCTACTTTCCCCCCATGGATCTTCTCTCTTGAGCCATAGCCACCTTGAGGCTTTCTCTGCTGCTTCGGTGGTATTATAGATAGCTCTTCTCCTCCACACTCCATCGATGCCTAACAGACTGAAGGGTCTGCACAGGAACGGGCCGCAAAGCCCCTGCTTCCAACCTTGATAGGGAGGCATCTTGCTCTCCATCTGGCTTATCGACACTCACTTTCCCGTTCCTCGTACTTGGCAAATATCCTTTCAAAGGCCTCTTCCCGGCAGTCTTCCCAAGGGACTGTTAGTTCCAACAAAACCACTTGTTTGGTGGTCTCAGACAAGAGAACCACGTCTTGTCCTAAGGTGGTGGTCACAATGTGGTTGGGGAACTTGAGTTGCTGCACCAGGTCCACCAACAGCTGACAGTCCCTCGCAGTGGCCAGGATGCCTGTAGATGTTTTGTAACTGGTCTTGGCTGCTCTCCAGCTCTGATGAAGGTGATGGCTTGCTTGGAGGGACAGGAGTGCTTGGAGTACTCGACTCCTGCAGCAATGGCTTCAGCGATTGCCTTCAGCACCTGGTCATGTCTCCCACTGTACCTCCCCTTTTCCAGTGCCTTTGGGCAACAACTCAGAACGTGCTCAAATGTTCCATGCCTGAAGCACAGCAGACATTCTGTGCAGAGCCGATCCTCCCTATACACAGACTACGCAGGTTGCTTAGGGCCTCTGCACCACCAGGGGGCCCACTTGAGTACCGAATCAAAAACTATAATGTAATAAAGACGCTATTTTAATAGCTTGCAGATTAATAATTGATATTAATACTTCATTTATTTAATTATTATTTTGACATCATAGGTCTCGGACATCGTCTAGTGCTCGGCAGGTGATGACATGCACCACAGGTGATTTGATGATGCATGTTTACATATGGCCATGGCTATAAAAGAGCTATCCATCTATAGCTGAGAAAAATGGCAACAACGCAAAGCAAAAGAACAAGGAGGCATTTGTTTTTGTACTTTTTCAAAGTCTTATTTAGTTTTGCCCGGAGTCGGCGAACCCGTAACAGCGACTTCTCTCCCTCAACCAGCCCTGACAAGACCAGTGCCCACCCCCAGGTCTCTGCTCCCCGGACCGTCGAGAGCCCCGCCCCACGGACGCAGAGGGAACAGACAAATATTCTGGGGGAAGGATGGACAGCCTGCACGGAGGGCAGGGCTTATGACACCAACACAATCAAGCTCTTCTGCTTCTCCGGTCTCCCCACGCCACACACATGCTCCAATTCCTACAACCCTGGCGGAGGGGAGGTCTGGGCCGGCCTGTTGGCGTTGCGGGGACCCAGACCCTTTTGTTCAGAGGTGTCCCATGATGGACATAGGAACAATGATCCGGCTCCTGGATGCCCCACAGGCTGTCCCAGGTCCGGCTGGCTCGTACCACATACCTATGAGTATTGGGGGGGTACATATCAGGCTCTGGTGGACTCAGGTTGTAACCAAACCTCCATCCACCAAAGCCTGATTTGGCCTGAGGCACTGGATAAAAGCCGCACGGTTAAGATAAGGTGTGTGCACGTAGGGACATATAAGCTATTGTCCATGCCGATAAAATTTAAGGGACAAAAAGATAGCATAGAGGTCGCTGTTAAACTGATTCTGGGAACGAATTGGCCGTATTTTTCTCACATTTGGGGGGATTTTGTATGCTGATGTGTCTTGTGCTAAAATGAAGAAAGGGGAGTGTCCGATCAGGCGGGAGTGACAGAACCCGGAAGTGTTAGTTACCACATCAGGGAAACGAGTGAAATGGAGAGGCTAATCATCTCCGATCGTGATTATCTTCCCCTGGAGCAGACTCAACATGAAACCCAGAATTTGGTTTTTGAGCAGGTCGCTTGCATCAACTCTCATCCATCCTCCTATCCGCATTTTGCAATTAGGAACACTGGTTACATCGAGTGACCCAAGACGCTCAAACCAAGAAAGAGACAACACAACTATTAGTTCCGAAGAGCCGTCGGGAAATGCCTTTCCAGGCGGCTCATTGTAATGCAATGGCAGGACATTTAGGCCAGACGACCACACTTAACAGTCTCAGGGCTGGGCATTCAGGAGAAAGTGCGCAGATGGTGCACGTCTTGTCGGGAATGTCTGCTGGTAAATCCACCGGTCTCCCTAAAAGTGCCATTGCACCCACCTTTAATGCAGGTCCCCTACAAACAAATTGGTATGGACCTCATTGGGCCATTAGCACGGTCATCAAAGGGATATAATTTTGCATTGATCCTGGTGGACTATGCAAGACGGTATCCTGAGGCGGTACCACTCCGCAACATCTCAGCGAAGAGTGTTGCGGATGCACGGTTTCGCTTAATCTCCCGTGTGGGGATCCCTCTGGAAATCTTCACGGACCAAGGCATGGTCATGTCACAAACAATTCATGTCAATCACAATTCGTGAGCTGTACGAGGTATTGGGCAAGGAATCGATTCGCACCAGTGTCTTTCACCCACAAACAGACAGTCTGGTGGAACTTTTAATCGCACGTTAAAGAACATTATTTGTAAGTTTGTGCACAAAGACTGTTTCATGTGTATCAACTTGAGGGGGACCGTCCCTGCAGAGGACGACATGTGTCCCAGGAGCCTCTGAAATAGTTTCAGGGGGACTGCTGGCTGCTGCCTGAAGAGGTTCAAGCAGCTCAGCACTGACTATGCACGCTCGGTGGTAAGCTGTGCTGTCATGGAGACTGCACAGGGGAGAGCTTGCTCTTCTCGGTTGACCTGTAAGCCCAGACGGTCTAAGTGCCGAAGCACCAGTTCCCTGTGTGTACACAACAGATCTTGCACGTGTGCAAAGATGAGCAAGTCGTCGAGATAGTTGAGCCGGTGTCGAAAAGGAGTGGGGCTGCTGGGAAGTAGACGTCGCACAGGATCTCGATGGCCGGAAGGCAGCCTGGTCGAGGCAGGGCAGGATGTACTTAATGGGTTCCGTCTGCTTTGTTACCATCAAGAACTGCTGAGAGAAGTCCTCGACCATATCACCAAACAGCCTACCCCGCGAGATGGGGGCGTCGAGAAAGCAAACCTTCTCGCCATCCCGCATCCTGCACCATTTCAGAATGAGTGAATACTTATTTTAATGAAGATTACAAGTGAATAAAAGTTTAACTGGCATTGATGGCATTTATTAGTATGTTTTGTTATGCATACAGTATGTATTGTGTTCTTAATTGATGCAGGTTTAGTCGTGTCCTTAGGTGGGAGAATTGTATATTGTATTATATTATAGTAAGAGATCAATGATGGTGAGTCCCACCCCTGGAAGTGCTCCCCATGGGCACTGGAGCTTCTTAATAGTTCCGCAGCTTCTTAATTGGTCACCAGTGACACATACCTTGTGTTACTTTTACATATGCATCAGTAACGTTTTATTATACAATTATTTACAAAATGGCAGATGACAACAGTTTCCAAGGAAGGATTGGTTAAAAAACGCTTAAGGTGGGGCTTAAAAAAGTTTATTTGCATGCATGCATTTGAGGTATCTACTGTATAAAGTCATTTTGAGAAGTAAGAATGTTAATTCCAGATATCTATATTGAAATTCTTCCTAGTCACCAAACTAAATGAAGATAATCTGAAGAAAGATCTCCCTATTCAAAAATCTGAATGATATATCCATAATTAAAATGAAGATTTCTGAAAATGACATTTCACTAGGAAGAGTTCCAATTCAAGATATCTCTAATTACGTTTCACCTAGACAAAACCCCAATTGAAGATATCTTCAATTGTAAATTGACTAGTAATAAATTATTTTAAGATATCTACAAATTAATTTTTGGATATCTTTAATATGTATTCATTTATTATGACTAGTCAAACAGCAGTTTCTACAAGTCAAATCTTGTTTGTAGATATCTGAAAATATTTTCCAATGGAAATCAATGGAAGAATATGATTAGTCAAAACAGCATTGTAGATATCTCAAATGTATATGATGACTAGCCAACATAACATTGTAGATATCTTCATTGCCTGTTATGACTAGTCATAATCATAACGTAACAACTCAAGGTCCTCCCATGGCCATCTCAGTCCCCAGACCTCAACCCAATCGAAAACCTGTGGGGCGAGCTAAAGAGGAGAGTGCATAAGAGAGGACCCAGGACACTGGATGATCTAGAAAGATTGTGCAAAGAAGAATGGTCAAAGATCCCTCTCTCTTTGTTCTGCATTCTCGTGAAAAGTTATAGGAGGAGATTAAGTGCTATCTTGTTGGCAAAAGGGGGTTGTCTTAAAGTATTAACATCAGGGGTGCCAATAATTGTGGGACACGTGATTTATAGTTTTATTTTTCTAAATGTGTTATTTTTTGAAAGTGTTTTGACAATGTACTTAAATGAAAGGTTGGAGTTTTATCTTTTTTTGCCTTTGGGTTCTATGTTGTTTAAAAAAAGGAGAATTTTTAGAACTCCACAACCACATTTTAAAAAGGGGTGCCACTGTATATACGAAAAATGCTCCTCCATAATGTGATCCAGCTGAGGGATAAACGTCCATTTAATTCCCTTCTTAAGGAGAACATTATAAATTTTACTCTGATTCCATTCTTGTATAGGAACTCATAGTTCACGTTCTGCTCCAACAAAGTTATTTTCCTTATCAGATGGAAGTTCCTTAACTTGACCACGTCTTGCAGTGAAACGTCGAAGTGCATTTATGAAGGAATCTGTGTCCAGGGCAGGTGCCACTACAATATGTGTAGCTCGTATGGCTAAACAGGTATAAATTACTCCAATACCTTTTCACTATAGTACTTCTGCTTTTTTATCCACTCCAACATGGGAAAATGGAGGTTCATTTGGAGTTTCACTCTTTCTGATGGTAAATCAGCCATCCGTTGACATCCAGAAAGGTAGTTAAATTTAGATTTGGACAGTACTCTTCTTATTGCTATGCTTACACCTGGAATACAATACTTTTGTCACAATTTAGATAACATATAATTATGTCCACAATGTCCCACTTCCTCATGTCCGTGTCTGAGAAGAGTATCTGTAATGTGAGAATTTTGGGCCAGAATGACAGGATGCTTGGATTCTTCAGGCATCGATGCTCTACTTAATCTGCCACCAACTCTCAAAACATCACCAAGAATAGGACAAAGTCCATAAATTTGATAACTTTTCTACAAGCTTCACCTCTATTCAGGCAAGCAAGCTCATTAGGAAACATCTTTACTTGTAGAAGTTTAACAATCTCCAGTTCAGTGGTCTCTAGTTCTTCTGTTGAGAGGTGAGATTCACAAGGTTCTGGCGGGACAGCGCGTCCGCATTGCCATTACTCCTCCCGGACCTATACCTCACCTCAAAATCGAAGGCAGCCAGCTCAGCAGCCCAGCGCTGTTCAGTGGCCCCAAGCTTTGCAGTGGTCAAATGACTCAGGGGGTTATTATCCGTAAACACAAGACACTTTTGTCCCAACAAATACTCCCTGAACTTCTCCACCATGGCCCACTTGAGCGCCAGAAACTCCAATTTCATGGAACTGTAATTGCTCATGTTACGCTCAGTGGGCCTCAAGCTTCTACTGGCATACGCTATGGGTCGCACTTTTCCATCATGTTCTTATGAGAGTACAGCGCCTAAGCCTCCATGGCTAGCATCTACCTCCAAAATGAAGGTTCGGGAGAAATCCGCATAAACTAGTACAGGTGCAGAAATTAACTTACTCTTCGGTGCCTCGAATGACTCCTGACACTGTTGTGTCCACACCTGAACTAAACTCTGCCTTTTCCTTTTCCCTGACTTAGCCCCAACAACTTCAGCTACCAGTCTATGTAAGGGAGCCGCCAGCTTGGCGAAACCCTCAACGAAGCGCCTGTAGTAGCTCGCGAACCCCAAAAAGGTCCGCAATTCTGAAAAGATCGTAGGGCAACGCCACTGCGCCACGGCCTCAATCTTTCCCGGGTCAGTCGCCACTCCCTGAGCCGATATAACATGCCCCAGGTATTTTTCCTCCCGTTTGAAAAAGGCGCATTTTTGCAAGTTTGCATACAGCCCCTCTCTCTTTACAAGACCATTTCCAGCCTCTGCAAATGCTGAGCTACTGAAGTAGAAAACACAACAATGTCGTCAAGATATAACAGGAGCGACTGACATTGCTGGTCACCGAACAAGCGCTCCATCAACCTCTGAAACGTGCTTGGCGCGTTGCAGAGACCGAACAGCATACGATTGAATTCGAATAGCCCAAATGGGGTACAGAATGCGGTCTTCGGCCTATCATGCTCTGACACCGGAACCTGCAGGTACCCGCTGGCTAAATCCAGTGTGGAAAACCAGCGGGCCCCGGACAACGAATCTAACGATTCCTCAATACGAGGAAGGGGAAAGGCATCCTTCATAGTTTTGGCGTTAAGGTGACGGTAGTCTACGCACATGCGCAGACTACCATCCTTTTTCTTTACTAATACAATGGGCGATGCGTATGGACTACTGCTCTCACGTACTATACCAGCTTCCAACAATTGGTTGATATGAGTTTTGACTACCTCATATTCCGAAGGAGGGATGCGCCTATACCGCTGGCGCACAGGGACGACATCCGACACTGGTATATCATGGGAGATTAGACATGCCTTTCTCACACAAAACCTAAGGCTATGCCATGGCTCCGCTGCAAGACCAAGAATAAACATGACATGATAGCGGAGTCATGACACTGACCCAATCCAATGCGATAACAACCCTGCCGACTACGCCAAGATGTAGCGAAGCGCCGGTAAGCGAGCAGCTCTATTTTATGTGGAATTGGACGGACAACAATTTATACGCACGCTCAATTCAGTTTATTATTTCTGACTACGCCACTTGGGGAATTTCGCCCCAAGAATTTAACACAACCTCTAAACTAAAGGCATACACAGATCATAATCACAGTTGGAGTCAGAGACATAGGTAATGGGAAAATATATATATTTTATTGATAATTAAGCAAGCATTTATAATATAAAAAGCGTTGACCAGCAATCACTCTCAAATTGCTGAATACCAATATTAGCTGCAGCAGAAACCCGGGTGTACCCAAGGGGCAGTCTCAAGAATTCACCTTTAGGGGAATTACTCTATCCAGTGCACACACACGCTAGCACCGCACACACACTCAACCACTCAGGTCAGAAAAGGCCACGACAAACAGTGAAGATGCTACCACCTGATTGGTCACTCGTCTGCCCCCGGGTGCCCAGGCCCTGCCAGCAAACAAAAGAAAAGAAACATTAAAGAGCAGTTTCATGCAAATCAAAAATAATAATATATGGAATTATGGTACAGTTCTGGGAAGGAACCAACTCCTTGGTCCTGACCTCGCCGTCTCAACCCAAAACCAGAAATGACACAAATCACATAGATCCAACCATAATAAATAAACAAATTCAACAATACGATAAGTAAATTCAAAATAAAAATACAAATTTGAAAATATTCGTCATGGAAATTAAAGAAATAAGGAAATGAATTAAAGAAATAAACAAGGAAAAGTAAACAGGGAAAACTCCAGGCATATCACCGAACAGAGTCACCGCTCGCTGGGAACAGCTCACTTGAACGGTTCGCGTTAGAAAGGTTTACTCGGAGCGGTTAATTCCAAGTGATGCACTCCAAACACAGACAAAACAGAACAGCAGCTGATGAGGCACAGCACAACCAGGGCTTTACTATGACGCACAGCGCAGATAATCCTCGTTCAAAACGTTGGTACCGTCGTTAACGCATACCTAGAAACGAAACGGAAGGTGTTACACTGAGAGTTCCTCCTTGGTTTCACGCTCAAACTGTATACTCACAACAAAGCATGCTGCCCCGGGATTACTACCCCCGAACTATGCGGTGGATGGAGTCAAATGTCTCCAACAAAGCTCATTGGCAGGAAGCGCAGATAGATCTTTCACTACTACATTAAGTATACAAATTAGTCAGACTGCTCACTTAGTCCGAGCAACCCAAAGAAACTTAATCTACAAAACAACGCCGCATACAAATACTTCTCTTACCTGTCTCAAATGTCCACATTCACCTCTAGAAAGCGCACAGACCAGCAGCCAGCACCGCTGGTAGATAAATCGCTTCAGCAAACTTTTATCGTAACACCTCCCGGCGCACTCCAGCAAATAAGCAGCAGGGCGCGTGTATGACGTCACGGCCCCGGATAATGACGCACACTAAGGAAGTGGTAGCCCGTGCTCTTATACGCACCGGACGCCAGGATATTGGCCGAACACTAAACGATGACAAGTACAAGTAGGAGGGGTAATAACCCTTCCTGCTACACTACGTAACAACAAAAAGGTCACAGTTCCATGCTGAATTCTTTCCTGTGTTCTGCACATTTCCTAAGGGCAAAATTATCGCAGCTAGGAGAGGACATTGCACCAAATAGGTGTACTAACATCCTAAAGTCAGCTGGATCTTGACTTCCGTCTTCATCAGGCCACCAAAAAAACCTTAACAAATCAACATCATCAGCTTGTACATTGACTTGATGGAACATTGATTCAATATCTTCCATAATCACCACTGGTTCCATTCTGAATCTCGTCACTACTTCAATGATTGAGCTGGTGAGGTCTGGTCCTTGTAAGAGCTCAGCATTAAGTGATGCTCATTGAACACTTGCTGCACAATCAAACACCACACATATTTATTATTTGTAAGATGGTAAACACCATGATGAGGAATATACCAGATTTTGTCATATAGTGATCAAGATCCTTTAGAAATCTCCTTTTTAGGTAATGAGTATGTTGTTCCATAATTCTCAGATTACTTGGGATACAAACTTTCTTTCTCAGAGGTAAACACATCTCATAGTGACCGTCAACAAGTTTAGCAGAACGTGTCACAATTTCTATGATTTTTGTCATCTTCTTTTGAGTAGCTAGTTTGTTCATCCTGGCTACACAAAATGGAAAGTCCATTTTAAACTGCTGCCACATGTTTTCCAAATGTATGAATGAAATTCTATTTACTGTGAACTCTGGCTGAGCACAGTCCCTCACAGTTTTACTGTCAAAGGGTGGTCCATTCACAGTCCATCCTAACATAGTCCTCATTGCGTAGGGTCCATCAATCACACTGCGGATAACCTCCAATGGTTTCAATGCTAAGGAACATTTGTTCCAATTAGTAACTCAATTCCTGTCTCAATTTCTGGTAAATTACACTCTTTAGATGAGGCCACCTGTGCAGATCACCTTCTTTGGGTATATTGGGCCCTTCATGAACAGGCATACTTTCTTGGGTACAGTCTCGA
The DNA here is from genome assembly GCF_947034865.1 of Barbatula barbatula. NCBI lineage: Eukaryota > Metazoa > Chordata > Actinopteri > Cypriniformes > Nemacheilidae > Barbatula > Barbatula barbatula. Next base: position 18,446,019 of record NC_136781.1, on the reverse strand, counting down.
TGCAATTCACAGAAGTCAGTGTTATTTACACCTGCTACCTCCATTCTAGACAGAACATGACTACATACAACCTTTTCTTGTCCCATAGTTCGTAACGGAACCGTAATTTGGTTCCTGTGAGGTTCAGTTTTCTCATTAAACTTTCATTGCAAAACACAGCTGTGCTTCCTTAATCTACAATATGTAGTGACAATTGTGCTGCCTTTCTTGGCCTTAATCTGAACAGGCACAATTGGGAGTTTACAATCAGAATCACCAGCTAGTAAGATCACTTGAAACCAAAACATCATCCACTGTCATCTTTGGTTTCTTCTCAATTGTTACTATACCCCAGGGTTCCTCAATTAGTTTTCACCAAGGGCCAAATTCTACTAACAATAGCAAGTCAAGGGCCACCGACTATAATTGGATAACTACAATGTTTGTTCTGCTATTATTATTGTCATTATTATTATTTTTTTTTTTTACAGTTGTTTATTTGTTTTAAAAAAAAATCACAATATAAATATGTTTTTTATTAGTTCTATTTCCTCAGTTTTGATAAAACAGTAACATTATATTCACAAACTCTCTTCAGCACACGACGAGCTCGGAAACGACGATGTGGCAGACTCGAGCTCTCGCGAATAAAGTTTACCAGCCTCGTGACTGCATCCATCGTCTCTTTCATTTTTCAACACCGATTTATGAAGCTAGTGCTTATCAGGCCTTTTTGATGTCCAACCATTGAGGGAGCCCCGTCAGTAATGACAGAAACAACTTTGCTCAAATCTAATTCATTATTTTTAAAGAACTCCGTTAGTTCATTAAAAAGTATTTCACCGGTTGTGCGGCCATGCATCGGCAGCAAACAAAGCAGCTCTTCGCGGAAATCCTTCCCATAAAAAAAATCGGACAAACACCGCTGTGCAATGTCGGTTAGTTCTATTCTAGTCTATTGCGAGTGATATGGCTTCTGCTTTCTTTATGTCTTATAACAGATTAGACAGGCACTCACCCGCCAATGGCTCCACTCTTCTTGTTGCTGTGCAATCAGATAATGGAACCTGCTCCGTTACCATTTTCTTTATTTTCGCGTCGTGATTTAGAAGTTTATCCACCATGTCAGTTGCACAGGTTTTAATTAATTCGGCCTCATTGAACGGTTTTTTGGCCTTTGCCAGGTTCCAAGCCACACGTAAGAATGCTGCGGTTACAGGCTTTCAGAATGTTCCGGATAACTGCATTTGAAATTTCTGCGCAATGCCCCGAAATGCCGTTTCAAGTTATCATTCTTGCAGACCGCCACGGTCTTGTGCAAAATAAACACGTTGGCTTTGCATTGTGGTGGTCAGGCAAAATAAAACAAAACTGTTAAGTCCATTCGCTTTTAAATATTCTGTGTCTACCTTTCTCTTTTTTACAATCACCATGATTTCGCTGTCAACCCTTGTCACTAGCTGTCAATGAACCTGCGCCGTTTGCATTTTCGCGCCAGCATTGTGATTGGCTGATGGAGTACCGCGAGAGCTATGTGAGATCAGAGTGCTTCGTGTGTTTTCGTGCGGTGATGTCATGCCAACCCAAATGAAACTGAATACACTTTTAGTGCATCAAGCGGGCCAAAAAAAATCATTTGCGGGCCGGATGTGGCCCGCGGGCCGCCTATTGAAGAGCCCTGCTATACCCTTTTCCTTGAGAAAAACATGCAGCAATGTAGGTTGTCCACAACATGAGGAACAACAGGAACATCACAAAAAAGATGCTTTTTGCAATCTTTACCAATGTGACCGATACACAGACAACCAAAACAAACATATCTTCTCCTTGTTTTCTTAACTGATGACATATAAGTAAGTAAGTAAGTAATTTATTGCCATATCAACAACAGTTGATTGGAATTTGTCTTAGTGCCACTCCAGTTAAAAAGGCAATACATATACATACACATAACATACAGTACATAAAAAAAACCCTCACATAGACAATCATTCAAACCAATACAAGACTGTAAAAAAAAAAACAAAAAAAAAAAACACTTGTGCTACTTTTAACTACCCAATAAAGTGTCTTGTGCAGTTCAGTAAAGTGCTTTTGAAAGAGGTCGTTTAGAAGCATTCAGGAGCCTAATAGTGGCAGGGTAAGTACTATTGCAGAACCGGGATTTTTTACCCCCAAGGCTTTGGACTCTCCTACCAGAGGGCAGTAGTTTGAAGAGGTACCTGGCAGGGTGCGAGGGATCATCCAGAATTTTCCGGGCTTTATGGCTGGCCCGAGTGGCGTAGATAGAGGCTACTGATGGGATTGCATGTCCAATGATTTTGGATGCTGAATGCACCACCTTCTCCAACTGTTTCCTCTCTAAAGAGGTGGAGTTGCCGTACCAGACAGTAATCGAGAAGGCTAGCACACTTTCCACTGTAGCTCTGTAAAATTGGAGCATTGCATCCCTAGCTACACCAAACTTCCTGAGCTGGCGCAGAAAGTGAAGCCTCTGGTGGGCTTTACTTATGATGAGGTTGGTGTTAACCTCCCACTTCAGGGACTGACATATGGTGGTGCCAAGGAATTTAAAATTGGACACTCTCTCCACTGCCTGGTCGTCGATGATCAGAGGGGAGTGCACTAACCTACTTTTCCTAAAATCTATGATTAGTTCCTTTGTCTTGTTGACATTTAAAAATAGGTTATTCCTCTTACCCCATACCTCCAAGGCTGCCACCTCAGATCTGTAGTCTGACTCGCAGTTGTTACTGATCAGTCCTACAACTGTTGTGTCATCAGCATATTTAAGGATTTTCACATTGTCAGAATGGGACACACAGTCATTGGTATAGAGAGAATAAAGCAGAGGAGAGAGTACACACCCCTGTGGGGCCCCAGTGTTGATGGTCCTGGGTTTGGATAACAGGTTGCCCATTTTCACAACCTGCCTCCTGTCTAATAAAAAGTTTAAGATCCAGTGACAGAGGGATTGATTGATTCCCATCAGCTGGAGTTTAGCAAATAATGTAATGGGTATAATAGTATTAAAAGCAGAACTGTAATCTATAAATAAAACTCTTGCATATGTAGCTGGGGCCTCTAGGTGCTGCAGGATGCTGTGGAGGCACAAGGATACAGCATCCTCTACAGACCTGTTAGCACGGTAGGCAAACTGATAGCTGTCCATATCAACACTGGCTAATTGTTTACAGACAAGCCGTTCAAAAACCTTCATTGCAATGGAGGTCAGAGCAACAGGCCTGTAATCGTTCAAACAACTACTATTTGATTTCTTAGGTACAGGGATGATTACAGCAGATTTAAAACATGCTGGGACTTGGCACTCACAAAGAGACCAGTTAAAAATATCTGTGAAGACAGAGGCGAGTTGATGGGCACAGTTCTTGAGAGTAAAAGCAGACACACCGTCTGGCCCTGCTGCCTTCCTCACATTCTGTTTGTGGAGCAGGGCTTTGACTTCATGTTCTCTAATCACAAATGGTGGGGTAACAGGGTCTGTTGTAGGTGCAGGGGCTGTGTCAAGCTGGGGGCAATCAAATCTCCAGCAAAATTCATTAAGCTTATCTGGAAGCTGGGGGTCTATGTCTTGAGGTGCCTGTTTAGTCTTGTACCCAGTTATACTCTGTAGTCCCTGCCATACCCCTCTAGTATCTTTAGCTTTTAATTTATCTTCTAGATTATCTCTGTATCTAGCCTTTGCTTTCTTCACAGCACGTTCAAATTCAAATCTAGCAACTCTATATAGATCTTTGTCACCACTTTTAAAGGCACGATTTTTCTCTGTGCATAATTGTTTAATCTCTTTATTGAACCATGGCTTATTATTACTAAAAACAACCACAGGCTTTGACGTTATGCATGAGTTCTCTACAAAGTTGATATAGGAGGTGACTGTGTCAGTGAATTCATCTAAACCATCGCATGCTGCCCTAAAAACATTCCAGTCCGTTTGTTCCATACAGTCACTTAGCATTCCCGCAGCAGCAGGCGTCCATTGTCTTACTGTCCTTATGGATCGTTTAACAGTTTTTAATTGTTGACGGTACTGAGGCATTAAAAAGATCATATTATGGTCGGACTTACCTAGAGGCGCCCGTGCCACAGCACGGAACGCCTGTGGAATAGTGCAGTAACATTGGTCCAGTGTTTTCTCACCTCTCGTGGCAAGGTGAATCTGTCGTTTGTATCTAGGGAGTGATTTGTTGAGGTTGACATGGTTGAAGTCCCCCATTAACAGAAGTACCGAGTCCGGGTGCGCTCTTTCAATCTCCGTGACCTGGGCAGCCAGTTGCTGCATTGCAGTTGTGGCTACGGTCTGCGGGGGGATATATACAGCCACCAGGATAATGGAGGCGAATTCCCTCGGCAAATAGAAGGGCCGACATTGTATTGTGAGGGCCTCTAGTTCAGGCGAGCATGACCGATGTATTGTTGTAGTGTTGGTACACCACCTTTCATTCACCAGGAAAGAGACCCCGCCGCCCTTCTGTTTTTGCGAGTCCGCTGTACGGTCCGCCCGAAACAGTGAAAAGCCGGCTGGTAGTATTGCGGAGTCTGGCACTCCCTCGTGAAGCCATGTTTCTGTGAAACACATCACAGAGCAGTCCGCCACGTCACGTCTGGAGCTAATTCGGAGGGACAGCTCGTCCGTCTTGTTAGCTAGCGATCGGACGTTAGACAGGATTATGCTGGGCTGTGGGCACCGGTGTTTGCGCCTCCGTAGACGCACGAGAGCCCCGGCTCTTCTCCCTCGCTTCCGGGGTGGTTGGTTGCGTGCAGAGGCACCCTCGGACGGCGATATCGATGTGGTTTCAAAGTCACTTGATGAGTACAGCAGTCTTGGGGGAGACTGCTGCACAGTGTCCCGAATATGCAGTAATTCCAGTCTCTCATATTTTACAAGACAATCCACACGATCCACATTCAGACAAACAATTATCAGCCAAAGTAACCAGAGTAGCACCATGTCGCCATGCTCCGGCGCCATCTTGTGGTATTAATATACCCATTGCATGTGCACCTCCACAGCAAAGACATTCTTCCTTCTCCAAACAATATTTATCTTTCTTTCAGGTTCCCTTGCTTTGCTTGCAACAACAGTGGTAGCAATGCTAGTTCGCATTAATCCAGAATGAGACTGTAATTTTATTCTCTTAACATCCTTGTTCATTATTACAGGGACATATAGTATATTTCCAAACACTGGATTTGTCACAATCGTGGAGGAAGAACCCAAATGCAGGCAGCGGTGAAGACTTTAATATAAATAGACACAAAACAAACACCCACGATGGGTAAACACTGATGGGACTAAAATACAGACTGAAAAATAAACACTTCCCACGAAGGGGCAAAACCTTATACTAAAAACTAAATAAGAACAATGACACAAAATCTTAACAAACACAGGGATGGTAGACAACAGGCAAGGCAAGTAGACAACAGGCAAGGCAAGTAGACAACAGGCAAGGCAAGGCAAGGCAAGTAGACAACAGGCAAGGCAAGGCAAGGCAAGGCAAGTAGACAACAGGCAAGGCAAGGCAAGGCAAGTAGACAACAGGCAAGGCAAGGCAAGGCAAGTAGACAACAGGCAAGGCAAGGCAAGGCAAGTAGACAACAGGCAAGGCAAGGCAAGGCAAGGCAAGTAGACAACAGGCAAGGCAAGGCAAGTAGACAACAGGCAAGGCAAGGCAAGGCAAGTAGACAACAGGCAAGGCAAGGCAAGTAGACAACAGGCAAGGCAAGGCAAGGCAAGGCAAGGCAAGGCGACAACAGGCAAGGCAAGGCAAGGCAAGGCAAGTAGACAACAGGCAAGGCAAGGCAAGGCAAGGCAAGGCAAGGCAAGGCAAGGCAAGGCAAGGCAAGTAGACAACAGGCAAGGCAAGGCAAGGCAAGTAGACAACAGGCAAGGCAAGGCAAGGCAAGTAGACAACAGGCAAGGCAAGGCAAGGCAAGTAGACAACAGGCAAGGCAAGGCAAGGCAAGGAGACAACAGGCAAGGCAAGGCAAGTAGACAACAGGCAAGGCAAGGCAAGTAGACAACCGGCAAGGCAAGGCAGGTAGACAACAGGCAAGGCAAGGCAGGTAGACAACAGGCAAGGCAAGGCAAGGCAGGTAGACAACAGGCAAGGCAAGGCAAGGCAAGTAGACAACAGGCAAGGCAAGGCAAGGCAAGTAGACAACAGGCAAGGCAAGACTAGTAGACAACAGGCAAGGCAAGACTAGTAGACAACAGGCAAGGCAAGACTAGTAGACAACAGGCAAGGCAAGACTAGTAGACAACAGGCAAGGACCCTAAACACGAGCAAGACAACAAACTAGGGCTCTTTCAACACCGAACGAGCACAAGACAATAGACATGAGGGCATTAAGTAGGGAAACTAAAAAAGGATAACTAACAAGGTACAGGTGTGGGTAATGAAACACTCAGTGGAAGCTAACAAGGAAACGAGAGGGGCGTTTTACAGATTTGTCGTTGTGCTTTCTGGTTGGTTAATGTGTTTTCAGATTTGGTGTTGTGTTTTCAGATTTGTAATTGTGATTCAGGATTATTTTTTTGTTTTGTTGTTTTGTTTGGCACTTTACGGCTTCCGTAATGAACCACTGTGTAACTGTTTCTTTAAATGCATCGCTGCATTTTATAATACTCCAGAACCATTCATTTTGTTTTCCAAATCAGTTTAAGGAAGTAAAGGAATTACCATGTCATGCAGTTTGCTGGTATCTTTACAAAGCTGAACAAGACTTGTAAGCAGCATTTACACTTTAGTTATAAAGTTCCATAGAAGGGAAGGAAGGAGGCAGGAACCGGCGAACATTCAAACAATAAAACTTTAATTAAATCAAATAAACAAACACGGAAGTAAAGAACGGCAGCCACCTCACGGTCGACTGCCGGCCATAAAACAAACACACAATGTCCGGGCCCGGTACTCTCTCATCAACAGTCCTGCTGTTCGTCCTTTTAAGCTCCCGGTCTCCTCTGTGAGAGATGCGGGACCGGTGTGCGCACAGCTGATTGCAACTATCACTCACGCCACCGGCCCCGCCTCAAGGCTCTCGTCCCGCCTTCCTCACCACAGAGGCATTTTCATTTCTTGTCATCAGACCTTTAATCTCTGGAATCAGTCCTTAAATTTTGTTCACATTTGTTTTTCCTTCTTTTTGCAAACTTTCAAGTCTGTTAGACAATTTTTTTGTATGAGTTTAATCTCTCTTTTTCTGCTTTTCGTGGTGTACAGTGTACTTTTGAGGCCCCATGCTTGAAATCACTTAGGGCCCCCAAATCACCAAGTCTGCACCTGGACACACAAAACAACTTCACTAGACTAAACTATTAATAGGACAAAATATTTACTCTGAGCAAATGTCTTGCCTCAGCCAGAAAATGCTGTATAATATAGTGGCTAGAACACAAGTGATAGCTAGGCTAGACCACTCAACAAACTGCCACAAGACAAGAGAAACGCAAGGAATAAATAGAGGAGAATAAGAGGTAGAGAAACTAGGTACAGGTCAGGAGAGTGGTAAACCTTGACGAGATGCTTCATGGGATAACAAGAGGGCGGGAAAACACAACATGATGACATGAGAGCAAATGGCAATCTGTCAAAAAAAACTGCCATGTGCTCAACACAAAAACAAACACAGGGACAAAGATAAATACAACAAAGACACAGACTACCTCTAAACCTTACACCAAATTCCTGAAGACTTTGATTAGCTTGATGTTTTATCAGGGTTGGGTCTAAGCAAAACAGGAAGGTCGATCTCAAGGGCCAGGGTTGATAACCACTGCTTTAAACATACAATGAATGCAAGCAACAACAATTAGGCTAAAGTCGCAGGGCCACAGCGATCTCTGCAGATGAAGTGGTTTAATGAGCGTCTTTCAGCATCCTTTTATGATCTAAGTTTATGCGTATTGACATGCAGGGTATTCCATTGCTTTATGGTGTTTATTTAATTCATTTAATTCTTTACATTTGTTATAGCAGTGGTTCCCAATTTTTTTGTCAGGCCCCACTTTTGTAGAAAAACATGTTTTCGAGCTCCACCAGATACCCACCACCAACATACACCCGTCATGAAACGTCCTTTACCTACAAACACATATTTAATTCTATTTGTTTGAGTTTCTACATAATATCAATTCATTTGTACGTGCAGATGAAGTAAAAGTGCATAGGTAGTTTAAGCAAGCTCTTAACAGTAAGCAGTAGGCAGGTAAGAATCTAAGTGTAATAAAATAATAATACAAATAAATAGAGACTTTGACACAGCTTTATTTGAAATATTGTAATAACAGTACCGAAATTTGTGACATCTTACTGAACAACGAACAACCTAAATAAGGAACTGGTCACTTTAAGAGTTTAAAATCACCAATCCAACAAACATAGTTGAATTTATAATGTTGGGAATCACAGCTGACAATACCTAAGCCTCGTTGCAAGCTAATGCTTGCTTTACATTCCTTAATTTAGACAAACCAAGAGATGTCACCAGCTACAAGGTTTTATTAACAGATTAACTGAAAACAAAATGCATTGGGTCAGCAATTATTCTAATCAGAGAAAATGTAAACACAACGTTATATAGGAATTTACGTTATATACAGAAGACAATATTTTGTTAGTAAGACAGTTAAAAATGTATTGCAGATGTGTGGTAGTGCCACATGGTATTGGCACTACATCAGATTACTTAACCATGCGACTTTGAGCAAATTTAAAATTTTCATTCTTAATTATAAAATCATGTATTTATATAAATATAGTAACGCCAAAGAATTATCAGCATAATGTACCTTAATGTAATAACTCATAATAAACATATTTTAATAATAATAATGATAATATACCAAGAGTCTTGCTGACTTAGAATTTTTCCTTTAATATATGGTCTTTCCTTTTTAGGTAAATCATCATGGGTGAAGCTTCCGCTGTCTTCAGCTTCATGCAGAAATTCAGTACTTAAATTCTCTGTGTGTTTAGGATGGCCCACAACATGATTAAAGGTAGACTTGTATCATGGTGCAAATGATCCCCAGCCCAGCCAGAGCTATCAGCACCCACTGCACCTTTGCACTAAAGTATAGTGGTCCCAGTCTGCCAGAACAGAAACATGATAGGTGAGAAACAAAACATTGCAAATACAAACATAACTCAATTAGAATGCCAATCCACTACCTTCCCTGAGTGGATTCTGCATAGCCATGGAAGTACCGGTACCGTCCATAAAGGTACAGAAGCCCACTGATGACAGCTATTGCTTTAAAAATAAAAAATATATTACAGAGATAAAAAACACTGTATACTTACACTAAAATAATTGTTAAAATTGTTTTAGCCCAGTGGCTGGGTAAATATAGGACAGAACACACAATAGACTAAACTGACCCAACAAGGGTTGTTTTTTTACAAAAAAAACTGCTTGATAATGAGTTTATTATATCAATGTTATTTTCAACAAGTCCTCCAACACATACGGCCACATTGGTCTTTTTCAACATTCCCCAAATACGACCCCATGGAGCGTTTCCTAAAATCAGGTTTCTGGTTGAAAGGGTATTGTCAGGGATGGTGTAGGAAGAACCCAATTGCAGGCAGTAATGAAGGGGTCCTTCATGTACATTGTGTGGGTCAAAATTATAGATTTTCTTTTATGCCACAAATCATTAGGATATTAAGTAAAGATCATGTTCCATAAAGATTTTGTAAATTTTCAACCCAAAATATATAAAAACTTTATTTTTGTGAGTGGATGGCCTGCGATTTTCTCATTATTTAGATTTTTTGCACCCTTTACTTCCAGAGTTTTACACTCTTGTATCTCCACCAGATATTGTCCCATCTTAACAACCCATATATCAATAAAAAGCTTAACTATTCAGCTTTCAGTTGATGTAAAAATCTCAATTTCGAAAAATTTACCCATAAGACTGGTTTTGTTGTCCAGGGTCACATATAAACTCTGTGTGCAGGAGGAAAGAGCCTAGTTTAAGGAATAAGAAAATTCCACAACACACAATTTTAATATATTAAAACACAAAACAAAACACCCACAATGGGGGAAAACACTGACAAACTAAAATCCAAACTGTAAACAAAGACTTCCCTCGACGGGGGCATGAAACAAAAGACAAAAATGCTTAAAGCTAAAGACTAGGACACGACTTACTCAACAAACACGAGGCAAGGTAAGGGACAGGTGTGGGTCATGAAACACTGAGGGGAAGCTAACGAGGAAACAAGAGAGGCGGGGTCAGAGACGAGACCGGAGAGAACACATATTATGTCAAGAAATATGTCTCTCCACACAAAACATGTGGCCCTGTCATGATCCTACCACTAGACTTGAAAATCAAGACGAGAAGGCAGAATCATGACAGGTACGCTGGCGTGTTTGGCTGCCGCTCCTCTCTAGCGATTTTTATTTTATTTATTTATTTAAATTTGCCTTGGTGGCTCCTAGGCCTGTATAGGCTCCTTGGAACCTTTCACGTACCCGACATTTCTGCGCAAACCACAAAGACTGCTGTGGAGACTGACAGGTGTTAATTTGAACAATTTAGCTGCATTGCATGAGGAGGTTTCATTAAATCAGAGAACAAGATCTGGACTTATGCCTAAGTATGCCTAATGGAAACCTGGCATAAAGAGTCCGATGATCTTCTTTTTAATTAATTGTCTCTTGCCGGCAATGGTTTATGTGATCACGCGATCCTCTGGTAGAGGTGGGGGTATCATTGTATTACACAAACTTATAACATGTGGCTTGTTCCCCAATTTAACACATTGGAATGTCTTGTTCTGAGTATTTCTTCATCACTATCTACTTCCATAGTTACTGTCTACAGGCCCCCAAAGAGAAATAAAGGCACTTACTCTCTGATTTTGCAGAAATGCTGTCTATGAGAGAATTCTCATTTTGGGGGATTATAACATCCTCATGGACATAAAAGATTCTACAACAACAAGAGACTTCAGGGCTACAGTTTTAAATATGAAACTTCCTTTAATAAATACCCCAGCTCCTCACATTATTCATTATCGCAAATGGAGCCCTCTGACTTTTCTGATCTCATTGTCTCTTCCTTAAGTTGTTTTTCACCATCTGATGCGCTAAATGACAAAGTTGCTAAACTGAATCTGATTCTCTCATCTGGCCTGGACACTTCAGCTCCTTTGAAATCATGATCAACATTTACATTGTCATTTAGCAGACGCTTTTATCCAAAGCGACTTACAAAGGGAGCAATAAGCGATATGTCATAAAAGAGCAATAGTGCGATAGGTGCTTATACAAAGTTACTAGTTTCAACAAAAGTTAGACCACTACCTGTTGAGAAAAGAGGGTTAGTTTTTTTCTCATTTGTCTGTCAAGTATTCACAGAAGAGACGGGTTTTAAGTTGTTTTTTGAAGGTTGTGAGAGGTGTGGTTGACCGGACCGTGTTAGGAAGAATATCCACCAGGAAGGAGTTGTGAAGGAGAATGAGCGGGAAACGATTTAATGCCCTTATAAGAAAGCCAGAGAAGCTTATTCATGCATTTGTGACCTTAAGACTTGACTACATAACCCCAATGTTATCAACCATTCACTGGCTACCCATTAAGTTTCGTATTGACTTTAAAGTTCATTTTATAACTTAGCAGCTCTGTTATGTAGGTAGGGGCTAAACTGTTTAAGGCTTTATATCACACTTCAACCCATCACGCTCTCTAAAATCTAAAAACTCAGGACTTTTGATAACACCTAGAATAACTAAATTCACCAAAGGGGGTCGAGCTTTCTCATACGTAGCACCTAAACTCTGGAATATCCTTCCCAACACTATTCTATGATCAAACACACTCGCCCAATTTAAATCTAGATTAAAGACACATCTTTTCAGCCAAGCATTGGGAGACTGCATTTATTAGATATTAATAACTAGAATAATTTAACTTGTTATATAAACACCATGTACTGTGTTTTTCGGTTTCTTATTTTTCCCATGTAAAGCTTCTTTGGAACAATGCACATTGTGAAAAGCGCTATATGAATAAAATTGAAATTATAATGAGCCACGTTTCCTTATAATGGACGTGCTACAGTCAAAACTGTGCATAAAATGTATTCTTTTAACATGTGAGGACATACTGGTCTTTTCTATCATAGCTTTAATGAACGTGTGATAAAAAATAGACTATTGAATAACCCTGGGATTCTGATATTCCAGTTGTCGCCTAGCAGGAGACTCAATCAGGTAACAAAACAAAATGTCACAAAACGACAACATTCCGCTGGGTAGTTTCTTCAGCCACAGATACTGCACGTCTTACACCCTATACGGCTCTGGATTTCTATGCATCTTGCTCTGTTGAATGGAAAAATTGATTTTATGTAGACCATAATGGCTAACGTGATCTAGTTCCAATGATGGGGAAAAGATTCACTAATATCTGTGTGGATTGTTTCATATTTGTACGCAGAGGATAACTTCTCACAGGGCCGGCTGTAGGATGAAATTAAAATAAGGGGGCATAACTACAAACAAACAGTACTTTACACACAGATACGACTTTTGTAAGGAATATTTTTAAAGCGCTTACTAATACACTCCAAATGCAAACTGATAAAACAGATTAACTGATATCGTTTTTTTTTTTTAAACAGATACCGATTATTTGCATGTTTATGTGCCCGATACCCGATAGGCAGAACAGATGTTTATTTACTGTTATATTTCTGTTTTTGCGACTGATTACAACACAACCGAACAAACTATTTTATTAAGAACAATCACTCCCTCCTTGCATCTATACACCAATAAATAGAGGGGTCTGAAAGAGTGAAAATAAAGTGCACTGTTAATAAAATGTCTATGTTAAACAATAAATAATTGTAACCACTTAAAAAAATAAATAGAGGGGTCTGAAAGAGTGAAAATAAAGTGCACTGTTACTTAAGTCGCTTTGTTCAAAAATAAATAATGCTAATCAATAAAAAATAGAGGGGTCTGAAACCAAAACGCAAACACTGCACGTTTGTAAGGACAGAGGACTCGCAAGCTTACACAGAGCTCATCGAGAAAGAGTGCATGTGAACAGGGGCGCTGCCAGGAATTTTGGGCCCCATGACAAAAAATCTAATTGGGCCCCCTCATTAGTTAACATGGTACAAATAAGAACAATGGAAATATATACCAATAAATTACACTAACACTACAGAACATTGACCCAAATTACCTATAGTTCTGTATTATCATCACTTGATTACATACATTAGATATGATGGATTTGTGTGTGTGTACAAGCTTCTGAAATAAATTGCCCTTCATGATGGGAATAATAAGGTCTGTATCTATAGATGTCATTTAACGGCCAAAATTCAGTCTAAATGAACGCATCAAACTGGATTATTTTAATATTATCTGTAACCTACATGCAGGTTGAGGTGAGCTACTCATTGTTTCTAAATACATCTAATACAGACAAGAGGTTCTTTTTTTCTTTTTTTATGTCATAATGGTCATTATGTGAGAAAATAATGTGTGTTTGATTTCTGTCATTAATAAATATTCCACTTTCTTTTTTGTTATGGTTAAGTCATTAACACAATGTTGCTCACCTTCTTCACTGGGACAGGGAGGGGTGCAGTTATGGGGAGACTGGGGTGCTGCTGACTCATTTGTTGTTAAGTCTGCTAAGATGGGCATGGACAATGATTTAATATGAATATCTTGCTAAACGTTTCCCTACAATGATTAAATGTTAATGAAATGTAGGCTGACACTAGCCTGCAGCTAGCTAGCTTATTTCACTATGGACAACAGGTTAATACCACTCACAGACTGAATCCTACCCACCTTTCTTGGTGAAAAACTGGGTTACAGATTTCTTTTGTCTCTCATCGCTCAATTGTCTTTCTTTATCTTTTTTGGAAACCAGATTTTTTCTGCGCAACATAGTGGTCTCTGTTTCTGACACGTCGCGACTTTCTGCAACTAAACACGTCACTGATGAGTGCGCTAAGGCAGGACCAAACCATTTCATGCAGACAAAGGGGGGTGCTCGGTCAACATGGATGTTTACTTTTTGGTCAATTGGAGATATTCAACTTTTATTGCCAAAATAAGTAAAATAAAAGACATCATTCATTTTATTATTATTTTAAATATACTAAATGATGATGATTTATATAGTGTATAATATAATAAAAAATTCATTAGTTTTAACCTCTTGGTTGGGGCCCTGTCAGGGGTATCTTCATGTACCACCAGTGGTACGCGTACCACAGTTTGAGAAACACTGGTCTAGATTAAAGTAGGCTAGTGTGAACATCAGTGCAATTTTTTGTCATATTTTGTGTAATATCGACAAAATTATTAAAAAACATTTTTTTTTGCCTAAAATCAGATTAACTACGATTAATCTGTTTAAAAATTAATCACAAGACCAGTCCTAAATGGGAGAAAACAAGTTGACAAAAATATTGAATCCAATGTTTGGTGATAAAACTGCATAACGTGGAGGTTTATTTTTTTAGGCGGGTCATTTTGACCGGAAACAACACAAGTGTAACAAGGTGGGGAAAAACCTCACAAAAAGCAACAGAAAATTACATTCTGTTGTAAGAGGTTGTTATAGACTTTGTTCTTTCAGTCCTACTACTATTTTTCGTGCACAAGACTAGTAATTTGAATTAAACATGACCAAACAGTTTCCATTTAAGGGGTTTTCTGCACACGCTTTCCTTACAGCCTTTCGTCGCTCTCATCAAGCTGTTCACGATGATGATTAAAAGTTACAAGTCACAAATTCCAAAACAACTTCGGTAAAAGTATCTGATTTGGTGTGTATAGTCCTGTCATGTGCAGCGCAATATGCTCTTTTTTTGGCGTACCACATTAGCAACCATGTACCAGAGATGGATTATTCCAAAGTACAAGCAGTCACAACAAACCACCGTAAAAATGGTTCCGAAACTATGCCAGAGAGCATTGTCACAGAAAGAGGTCCACAATTCACATCTCAAGTCTGCAGAGCCTTTTGCAAACAACTGGATATCAATGTAAGCCTTACCTCAGGTTACTATCTGCAAGCCAATGGCCAATTTCACATCTCAACCCGGAGATCGGTGGATACCTCAGGTGGTATTACGGCCATTAACAGAACATACAGTATTTCACACAGAACTCCATTGTCTACTCTTTAACTGGTCTCACCCCTTTCAAATAATTTATTTAGGGGGCGTCAAGGGGGTCACCTCCAGTATTTGGTGGATTGGGAGAGTTACGGAGTTGAGTAGAGATTGTGGGTGGATGCGCAGTTGTCTCATTTATAAATGTTGTGTACTCACAAAATGGGGCTGGAAACTTGTGTTTGCCACTTTCCACGCAAAGGTTTTGATCAATTACAGTTTTTGTTGATCACTTTGGTGCTATTATCGCTTTGGTTGATCGCTTTAATGCTCACAATTCTTTTGATATCCTTCTCTTCTGATTTGAGTAAATGGATGGAATTCGAGAACTACACAAATAAAATGTGTGTTTGTACAAACATCTAAATCACTTGTTACCACAGATGATGAATACTCATTATTGCTAATTGATTTCACATAGTGGTAATCACAATTGGTCACCATGAATACAAGTGGGGCAGGATAGACAGCAAGGACATGTGGAATTCTATCATCCAAACTTTTCGCCAAGAAAACCGGTAAGTGTGAAGGATATCTACTATGCTTTACCATACATTTACGGTAAACTGTAATGCATGTAAATTCATCAGACATGTTACAGTATGATCTTTACTTTACTTTGTCAATACAGTATACTCTGTTCTATGCTTAGAATTAACCCCATAGTGGTGGCCGTGTGCTGACTGCCCAGCAGTATGCCCCTGCAGCTGTATTTTTTAGCAGGCGATGGTGCTTGTTGCTGATGTGAACCATCACAAGTAGATCTTTGTTGATGAAGCGGTCTTTAACGTGGCCAAAACTCGTCACAGTGGACGGAACACCATTACTTGTCTGTTATAACGCTGCACATCTAAACTGAGCCGGCCTGTCAAGGTGAAGGGGTCACCTACGTTAATGTGTCAGGTTCCACCATGGCGAGGTTGTTCATTTACATTTATTCATTTGGCAGACGCTTTTTTCCAAAGCGACTTACAAGTAGTTTTTTTTACAGTGGCACATTACTGCAGAGCAATCAGGGGTAAGATGACTTGCTCAAGGGCACTTCAGTCATGACCTGCTGGCACTGAGATTCGAACCGGCAACCTTCTGATAACAAGCCCAATGCTCTACTAGGCCACAGCCTGGTTTGAGGCCGATTCCAGATTCATGACCCTCTACCTGCCTTCTCCTTCCAAATTCATGTAATGTGCGTGCACTAAATGTTATGGTTTTGTATTTGTATTAAAATGTGTACATTTCATTATTGAAAGTAAACCTATGTTACAATTATATCTGAAAAATAAAAACAAATTTCACCCCAAATGATTGGAGAGGATGTCTTCATTGATCCTTCACTTGATTACACAAACATGTAAGCCCGTTTCGCCAGGGTTTGGAATTTTTTTAAATTAGCTTCTCATAATAATGACTTAGTATCTCAAAATAATAAGAAACCTTCTCATTATAATGACTTAGTATCTCATAATAATGAAATAATGAATATTTTCGACTTAGTATCTCATAATAATTACCTAGTATCTCATAATAATGGAAAACTAACTCAAAATTATTCATTATTATGAGATACTGTGATGGCTAAGGCGAAGAGTTATAAGAGTTTCCTCCATATATTATTTCTTTAGGGAAAATTGAATTTGTCTTTACTATTTGGTTTCTGTGGGTTTATAAAAAATGTTATAATTTTTTTTGTTTTGTTAACAATTCACTCGAAAGTATTGTGTAAGTTGCATGTTGTCGGTATGCGCGCATTGAATATCTACTAGCGGGACAACATTTCAGGACTAGAGTGCACGCTAGTGTTTGAATAAATCACTACACAGATACAGGTTTAATATTCTTCATTGAGGTATTTATTTAATAGTTTAAACAATTGAGTATCTTAACCGTGGTCCCGCCTGGTTCTGTGGCTGCAGCATGGAACAAAGGTTGGCTATTAAAAGGGCGCAGCATTTCATGCTTGCTTCACTACCCAATGGTGGCAAATCAAACTCCAAGTTACAAATATTGTAGAACAATAACTTCGACTACAAAAGGTGCGTTTCTTGATAATTTGCCTCAATTGTCTCAGATCTCTAGCATGAGTAATAACGTTGAAGATCTTGACTTTACCATTGAAAATATTAATGCCACCTTCTCGGAAGCACTAGACATAGTTGCTCCTCTGCACTTAAAGAAGATTAAAAATGACAGACCGACACCAAGGAATAATGAACACACTCAGGCTCTAAAGAAAGCGGCACGAAAAATGGAGCGCAACTTTAAGAAAACTAAATTAGAGGTATTTCGTACTGCCTGGAAGGATAGTATTAAAAAATACAGGAAAGCCAAAACATGTCTAGATCCGCCTACCTTTCATCACTAATAGAAGAAAAACAGCATAACCCTAGGTTTTTATTTGATACAGTGGCTAAATTAACCAAAAATAAATCGTCAGCGACTTCTGATTCTGTATACCAGCATAGCAGTGATGAATTTATGAACTATTTCACAAATAAAATCCAAGATATTCGAGAAAGAATTATAACTAAGCAACCAGAAGTGAAACCCGCTGAACAAACGACTAACTACAGCGTCTCTAAGGAGAAATTGCGATTATTTTCTACTATAGATCACAATGAACTCTCTAAAATCATTAGATCATCTAAATCAACTGCATGCATGCTAGACCCTATACCTACAAATCTACTGAAAGAGATGCTCCCAGAAATGATAGATCCTCTACTTAGCATTATTAACTCATCTCTGACATTAGGACATGTGCCTAAAGCATATAAGGTGGCTGTTATAAGGCCCCTTGTCAAAAAAAACCATCTCGACCCTGGAGAACTAGTTAACTACAGACCCATTTCGAATCTACCTTTCTTATCTAAAGTTCTGGAAAAAGTAGTCTCAATTTATTTTTCTTGAGGTTCTAGATTATCTTAGTACAGATTCCTTCCATAAACGCACTTCGTTGCTTTATTTCCGTGGCAATGTAAGTAAACTCTATAGCGACCAGGGTAGCAACTTAATTGCTGTAAAGGGAGAGTTCTTGGAATTGATGAAGGGAAAGTAACTAGGAAGTTTGAAAGAGTTAGGATGTAACTTTGTCATGAATCCGCCTGTCTCCATTCACATGGGTGGTGTCTAGGAGAGAAAGATTAGGACTGTGAGGAGTGTGATTACAGCTATTCTCGATCATCAAGCCACAAGATTGGATACCTCTTCCTTAAGAACATTCAAGTATGAGGTAATGGCGATCATTAATAGCCGACCATTTACCCTGGAAAACATCAAATGATCCCATGGGACCAGAACCATTGATGCCGAATCACATACTTGCAGTGAAATCCAGCATCATTGCACCACCCCTAGGAGAATTTGTAAAACAGAATCGCGAATTAGATTTGGTCCAGGTGGAGGAAGGAGTGACTCATAACTTTGCAACAGAGGTCTTAAATGGCATAAGAGCAGAAGAAACGCCAAGGCAAATTATATTCTTTTGCTCCGAAATGATTCAGCCCCACAAAGTCATTGGAAGCTAGCCAAGGTGGAAGAAGTCTTCCCTGGAAGTGATGGCAGGGTTAGAAAACTCAAACTTCTGTCAGCAACACAACTTTAGATAGCAAGGGTGCATGCACGAGCATCAAGTAAAGTTATTGTTATCAGTTGTGGAACTACACAAAGTCTGATATATATGATCGTAGAATATGATATTGCTGTCATAATTGACCCTTCACAAGGAGTTTGATTGAAAGGCGATGTGACCCATCACAGCGATATTATGTGCCCCAGTGACTTATCGCCATTTTGTGCGACAAACCTAGCGTAGTAGAGCTTTGTTGATTAATATGAAAAAACAGCTTTTTAATTATTGTAATAGTAAACAGAGATAAAAACCTAGCTTTATAACGATTAATGAAAACCAAGGTTTAATTTTTAAAAGTCATTCTAAATGAAGGAGAACAGCAGAGTTTACGTCTCAACTATCGTTATACCAATACAGATACAGGACACGATATTGTTGGAATTATTAATGTACGAATTACAGATGGAAGCGTTTGGGAAGTGGTGTTTTAAGGCGGAATATAATACTTATTGATATATTACTTAGATATTACATGTATGAGCAAGCTAGCAAGATATGCTTTTCGTCCCTGTGATGTGATGAGTGCACCTTCAGAGAGCAGAATTTGCAGTGACATTTTAAAGAAAATAAGTTTTCAGCGATTGAAGTCATAAAGCAACAGCTGTACTGTGTTTGTTGTATTTATCACAAATAAAGATTAAGACACTGATAGACTGTTATTCTTTTCTGTACTGAACTAATAGTTAGTGGTTACGCTCTCTCTAAAATTGTCATTACTACACATTTCGGAGTAAATATAAACACTTAAACGTCATGAAGCAACAAGTAAAGTGTTTGTTATGTTAAAGCCAGAAATGCGCAGATGCTGCGTAATTCGACTACATCTAATATTGATTCATGAGAGAGTATGTGCATCATTTAAAACATTACCCGCAAACAATAATGACCAAAACACTGTATTGCACATGCCACGCCAGAAGTTAGTGACATCACTTTGTAAAGAAAAAATATCAGAGCCCATGATGATTGATTGACGGTTTATTGGAAGGCGGACTTCCGTCGCTAAAGAGACCATACAATACAGAGGGCTGCATTTCTCCTCATTTGTAGTGAAGAGAAGCTTAGAATCCAAAGTCTTAAAGAAGTCCCTTCACTATAAGAGACGTGGAAGCAGCGCCTCATATCAGCCACATTTATTATGTCCATGGTGAACAACACATAATGCACTAGATGGGAGATGGGGATGATCCAGACAGAGTAAATATTAACATTTAAGTCTTAATTTCGGGTTAGTGTCATGCAAGCAGGTTGCACGTGAGTGTCCTCCGGTTCAGAGACAAGATTGCACAAAGCTGATCATATGTGTTGATCATAACAAAACGTTTCTGACTCGTTTCAAGTCAAGTCAACAAATAATATTGAATGTTAATGTTCTATGGATGAGATCGGAAATTGCAGCCTTGATTGGTAAAGGAGAAGACAAACGCGTAATTTACGTCACTCACCAACGTAAATAACAAGCTACAAATGACATATCACTGGTTTCACTGATCTTTCTTTTCTTTTCAATATACTTTTACACCACTGTGGCTATCACGCTGTTTACATTTAATCATTTAGCAGACGCTTTTATCCAAAGTGACTTACAAAGAGTTCAGGGAGCAATAAGCGATATGTCATGTGCTAATACAAAGTTACTAGTTTCAACAAAAGCTAGACCACTACCTGTTGAGAGAAGAGGGATAGTGTACGTTTTATTTTTATTTTATTTGTCTGTCAAGTAGTCGCCGAAGAGGTGTGTTTTAAGTAGTTTTTTTTAATTTGTGAGAGATGTGGTTGACCGACCCGCATTGGGAAGAATGTTCCACCAGGAAGGAGAATGAGAGGGAAAGGGATTTAGTGCCCTTATGAGAAGGCATTAACTGTTAAATGCAGCTTTGCCAGGCTGACTGTGCCGTAAACGTAACCCTATTGGTTATTTTAAAAAGGAGCAGGCTGAAAATATGCATATGTGCAGATATTGTAACATTATGCAATTAGGCGTTGTAAGTTCCATATATGGTATATATATTATTGGGGGGATGCGGTGGAGATACATGTACAAACAGTTTCCCCTCTGACTGGGATTTATACGGGAAATTATGCATAGGTTGCTTCTGTGAGTGTGTGCACTATAAAGACACTTTAAAACTTGTGTATGAATTAACATATGTATTTGCATTATTGTGGATTTTTTTTATATGGATTAAGTAAGTTTCTCTACACAAAAAATTAACACATGATTTCTTCATATATTATTGAAATAAAAAACTTCATGTCCAAATAAGTGTAATTAACATTACTTGTCAAGTTGTAAACTCACCTTGACTAAAGAAAACTCCAGCCAACCAAAGAGAGAAGACAAATATAGGAAAATATTCAGAACAGTTTGCCCTGTAAAAGTATGAGACAAATTACACAGAACATACACATAATTCATAACAAGGAAGATATATTTAAATAATTTAATCGATCTAAATATCTATTGGATTATACAAAAATATGTCTGAATTTCCTTTAGAAACTTACTGGGCTCTAAAAACTCTGTCAAACTCTGGTGGTCCTGTAGTGGCTGGAGGAGAGACTGAATACTTCCTCCTAGCATAGATCACCATGAGAGCGAAGTATGCTAATAGAAAGAGATATTGTGATAGTCTGTGAAAACCAGGCTAAAGAATCAATCTAATTATGTTGGCTTGAGAGAGCCAACATACTGATATGCTAAATAAACTTATTATTATTCTTCTTACTGAAATTTTCTGACTGCTAGAGCTTTTAAGCTACAGCCACTTCCCACGCATCTTCAGTCTGGTCTCACTCGTGTTGCTATATCTTTTCTAAGGGATTGGACTTACGGTTTTCCTAAAAATGCCGATCATACTCTCAAAAAAGTCCCATTGATTTACATTGACGGAATGTTCAGGGAAGATGTTTATGTTCCAAATGTCAACTGGCAACTTTCAAACATAAACATTCACTCACTCTCTATAAATCTCTGCATTCATCTCTACCTACCTATCTTACTACTATTTATCTTTTTATCTTTCTTTTTATCTTTTTATTAACCTCTTTTCCTTTCTAGCTCTTTTCTTTAAAAATACAATAATAATTTTATCTCTTTGAAAAAAAATGAATAGTCGCTTTGGATAAACGTGTCTGCTGAGTGCACTTATCTCTATCTATTCATCCATCTTTCTTTCTTTACATTTATTCTTTGTTTCTTTACAATTCTTATCTTTTAAAGATAAGTTGTTTTTCAATGAGACAAAATTATTATATTTTTAAAGAAAAAATGTAGAAAGGATAAACGTGTCTGCTGAATGCACTAATCTCTATCTATTTATCCATCCATCCTTCTTTCTTTACATTTATTCTTTCTTTCTTTACAATTCTTATCTTTTAAACATGAACATTCACTCACTCTCTATAAATCTCTGCATTATTCTCTACATACCTATCTTATTGTCTATTTATCTCTTTATCTTTTTATTAACCTCTTTTCCTTTCTAGCTCTTTTCTTAAAATATAGTTTTCTTTAAAATTATTAACTTTAATTATTAAATATCTTTTAAATTAGACCTACCTATCTACTTATCAATTTATCTTTTTATCTATAATACTAACCTCTTTTTCCTTTCTATCTCTTTTCTTAAAAAAAAAAAAAAGAGTAATATTTTTGTCGCTTTGGAATAAAATGTTTTAAATGTTGCTTTGGATAAATGCGTCTGCTTAATGCTAAATGCAAGTCTGTCTGTCTGTCTACTTACCTACTTATCTTTTTTTCTAATTATCTTTTTATCTATAACACTAACCTCTTTTTCCTTTCTATCTCTTTTCTTAAAATATTTCTTTCTTTAAAATTATTAACTTTAATTATTAAATTTCTTTAAAATTAGACCTACCTATCTACTTATCTTTTTATCTTTCTATCCGTAACACATCTATAACCTTTCTATCTCACAATTCAAACCTTTTCACCAGACTTTCTCAAGCCAACATAAAGTTTGTTCACAAACTTTAACCTCATCTAGTTATCAGCATAATGTGTGATTTCGATCATTTACTTCACTATGATTTCAATATTTGATATGACCCTAGTTAATATTAAAGATATCAATGTTATATTTTCAAGGAATGTTCTTTAAATTATGTAGAAAACAGTAAATCACAAAACAATGACTTTAGCTGGGTTGTCACAGACTGAATCACGTTATAGTGTATATGTATACAAATATCTACAGAGAATTAAAAATCACATTTCACATTTAAAATGACAAATCAGAGGTCACAAGACAATACCATTATTCTTGTACAGTGTAAACATAGTTTCCTTTTTTACAAATATTAACCTATTAATAATTTACCTTGTTCCAGAAGTCCCAACACAGTGACCGCTGCTAGACAAACCACCTGATCCAGCATTATTGCAAAAGCAACAGGACAGTAAGATACAGTCTCAGCCTACACAACACTATTAAAGTTCTTCCTTGTTCACTTACCTCATTTTGACCAGAGCAGGTGGAGCAAAGTTCTGGACAATATTCTCATGTTAGGGTGAAATCTGACACTATAAACTGCCAGAAAAAAGGTTTGAACAAAAATCTGGGATACAACCAGGGCAGAAACAGGTTCAGATCCCAACCATTTATACAATTGTCTCTTTCCATTTCTCAGGATACCTCATCCATGTTATTATTTAGTTCATTAGCAGTTTTTATTGTCCAACTAAAACTTAAACCTCATTCTATTCACTGGCTTACAAATTACCGAACTATAATTTTGTTAAAGATAGCATACTGTTTAGACTTGATGAATATGAATCAAAATTACAACCTACATTTCATATTAACTGATAAAACCAAGACTACAACGAATCGCAAACATAACAAATACCACAGTAAGACCTTCAAACCCAAAGTACATGTAAACACACACCAAACAAGTCAATTTCTAAAGAGCTATATTTACATCATACTCTTGTTTACAAAGAACAATAAAAAAGTATAAAATACTTACAAAACTTTTTCAATAATGTACATATATAAAATAAGATCTATCGTCTCCTGAACAATAAGAACTAAATACATAATATATAAAATAACTCATGTCACAGCCGTTATGCAGGTTACACTTATTCATGCAATATTAACCCTCTAACCAATGCAGAAGTCTGTAACACAGCTTTTCAAAGTAAAAAAAGTGTAATATGACTGATCAAAGACCACATAGGTATACACACTTTCACTTTGTCATTGTAGTGTTCTAAACTGCGCTGCAAGTCTTTATCAAATAACTTTTATTCATATAACCTGACACATCCTGTCAAAGTATCCAATTCTTATAATGAACACAGAGGGTATAGAACCTAATAGGTTACTTCACTCAAATATGAAAACTTACATTATTTTCTCACTCTTATATCTTTTCAAACCTGTGTGACTTACTGTTTGAGTCACAGAAAGTAAAAAGGAATATAAGTTATTGCATGTTATACTTTAGCCTTGATGTGTCAGTCCAGATTTCAAACATTTATTTTCCTGATCCTCGTTTTACATATCACCATTTCACTGCATCTGCATTACAAAGGCGTTATGTGACAGCAAATCGACTAACAACCACAGAGCTCAGTTTCAGATGCCAAATTTCTTTGGAATTCAAAAAGAAAGTTCTGAAAGACAGGAGAGTGAGTACATAATGACAGAATTCTTACTTTTGGGTGATCTTTTCCTTTAAGTAATTGACCACACTTTTTACTTACATATTCAGTTGCATGTGTAAATCAGTTATGCAACTAAAGAGTGCAAAATGAAGGCTTGTGAGGCTGTTTAAAGGGACTACTCATATTTAACACTCTCCACACACCTACAGGCAATGCAAATAAATAAAAAACTGCACGAACAGCGGAACATACCGTTTTTTTCTTTGCATACACTTATCATATAGTAAAATTCAGTGGTTTTATTGAGCCACATGTTCAGTAGTAGAGCATTTTCTTCCTAGCCCAGACAACATTTCAATACTACACAGGCTCTTGGTCCTGTACTGAACTCATATTAGATTACATACACCAAGTACATACTCAATAGAGGAAACAGACATTCTGACAACTATACAACCAGTAAATCCATTATACCTCCCCATAACAAAGGCACCAACATTTGCTTAAAAAGTCTGTTATTGGTCAGTATGTGTCAGTCATTGGTGACTGGCCAACAGCTCATCTAAATCATCCATCCACTCCTGCGTTGAATGATTTTTCAACAGTGAGTCCAGTTCAGTTTCAGCAGGGAAACCAGACAAGCTGCCACTCGATTGGCTATTGTAGCCAAACTGGAGTTGCTGATTGGCTGTCCTGTTAAGCTGATAGGCTTGATTGCTTTGAAGCCCTGCAGTGCAGCTGGATACAGTCTGAGTCTGGCTAAAAGGCCCAAGATCTGGCAGAACCTGCTGGCTTTGAGGCACCGGTTGGCCTTGCTGGAGAGTCAGCTGGTTGGAAGGAGGCATCTGCTGCTCCATGGCTGGGTTATTTGTCCGTTGTTGCTTCATATTAGGCATTATCTGTCCAGTGTTCATACCAGCCAGGGCTCTTCCAGCCACACTGTTACCCAGTCCAACCTGGGAAAATTGGGCATTGTTGGGAAGTTTAGTCATCCTCGACTGCGCATGGAAGCCAGAGTTGGGAAAGCCTGCAGTCATGCCTCCATTAGCAGAGCCTGGCTGGGACCCCATAGCCTGTTGCAGACCAGGATGCTGCTGGGGCTGCTGCTGCCAGGGTTGGGCCTGTGTGGGCAAGGCACCTTGAATACTGGATGGCATGGAAGAGCTCATGTTATTAGGCATGACATTGGACATGCTCTTAGGAAGCCGCACAATGTCCTTCTGTTGTTGTTTAAGCATGGCAGTGTTGGGTTGGCTCTTCAAATGTGCTTGCTGCTGGACTGTTAAAATGTTCTGGCGGTAGGCAGCAGACATAGTTTGTACTAATGGTCTCTGTTGGTTGGGGTGGGAGGAATGCAGAGGCATGTTCCCATAAATGACATCAAGACCCCTTGCACAGGGTGGGAGATTCATATCTGCTTGACTGGCAACGGAAGGGACTCCAGAAGGGGGGCCGCTACTCTGGCCCTGACCCATTCCCATCATGCTTTGTGTCTGAGAGAACATTCTCTGAGCTCCTGAGGCAGGGCCACAAGAGTTAACATTAACGATTGTCTGTGACGTGCCTAAAGAGAAAAAAAATTAACAATACACTCAAAATATCATGCAATGGATAATTTTGTAGCCCAATTTCCCTTCTAACATTAAAAGGTAAAAAACGGTACAGGTAAATTGAGTGCTTAAGTTTAATTAGGACCCTATTGTTTTTCTTAGGATTTCTCTTAGGGCCCAAAACTTGGTATGTATATAGTTCTCATCGACCCAAACAACATTCACATACCCATTAGCTCCTCCCCACAGAAAATTGGCCATTTTAGATTCCTCCTAGGCGATTCATTTGATTGCCACTAACCGTGGTGAACATGATGCCAAGACAGTGGAGATGCTAAATTGTGAACTGATTTTTGATCTCTTTAACCGTGTTGCCATCAGGGTTGTATACATGTAACATTGCGATGAAAATTGCGTAAAAATTGCGATGTGCGATTGCGACAACGACAAACTGGTTTAATGAGTCAACTTGGTTGATATCAAGGAAAATGCAAACACAGATAACTGAAAATGCTGAAATTTGTATTTCTCAACTGAGATATACAGTTCAAACTAACAACTAGAATTGCACAAAGTTTTTAAATTAAAATGTGTGACGACCCGGAGTCTCCTCCTCCTGATTCAATTGGTGCTGATTGTGGGAGTTCCTGATTGGTTTTCTTATGTTAATTGATAATTAGTTAGAGTAGAACTTGTCCGGATTTCTCTTTCGTATGTTTTTTCTTACACGTGTAGCGTAAATTTTGTTACAGTTGCTTGTTGTTTCTTTGTTTTCCCTTATCCCTAGGCTTCTGTTTATTATTATTATTTGTGGCATATGTTTAAATCAATAAAAATTATATTGATTGAACATTTTGGTTGATCCCTCTTTCATGTTGCGATTTGAAACGAAATGGTCGTAACAAATGTTATAAAATTAAATAATAGTAACATCTTTGCATTACTGAATTAAATTAATTTAAAAAATATATACATTCTCAACGGTACAGGTAAATGAAACAAATAGCACATAAATACGGATGAACACATTTTGTGGAAAATAATCCCAACAAACGAATTATCTGGACATTTAAGCAGATTGTAGCAAACTTGTATGAACTCTTTTGAAAAAGAAACTGAATATACAGTGGGTACGGAAATATTCAGACCCCCTTAAATATTTCACTTTTTGTTATATTGCAGCCATTTGCTAAAATCATTCAAGTTCATTTTTTTCTGATTAATGTACACACAGCAGCCCATATTGACAGAAAAACACAGAATTGTTGACATTTTTGCAGATTTATTAAAAAGGAAAAACTGAAATATCACATGGTCGTAAGTATTCTGACCCTTTGCTCAGTATTAAGTATACGCACCCTTTCAATCTAATACAGCCATGAGTCTTTTTGGGGAAGGATGCAACAAGTTTTTCACACCTGGATTTGGGATCCTCTGCCATTCCTCCTTGCAGATCCTCTCCAGTTCTGTCAGGCTGGATGGTTAATGTTGGTGGACAGCCATTTTCAGGTCTCTCCAGAGATGCTAAATTGGGTTTTAGTCAGGGCTCTGGCTGGGCCATTCAAGAACAGTCACAGAGTTGTTGTGAAGCCACTCCTTCGTTATTTTGGCTGTGTGCTTAGGGTCATTGTCTTGTTGGAAGGTGAACCACCATGCTTCACGGTTGGGACTGTATTGGACAGTTGATGAGCAGTGCCTGGTTTTCTCCACACATACCGC
This sequence comes from Barbatula barbatula, assembly GCF_947034865.1. NCBI lineage: Eukaryota > Metazoa > Chordata > Actinopteri > Cypriniformes > Nemacheilidae > Barbatula > Barbatula barbatula. Next base: position 18,418,312 of record NC_136781.1, on the reverse strand, counting down.
TTAGAATTAAGGCCAAAAAGTTATATTTTGGTCTCATCAGACCAGAGAATCTTATTTCTCACCATCTTGGAGCCCTTCAAATGTTTTTTAGCAAACTTCATGCAGCTTTCATGTATCTTGCACTTAGGAGAGGCTTCCGTCAGGGCACTCTGCCATAAAGCCCCGACTGATGGAGGGCTGTGGTGATGGTTGACTCTGCTGTTCAGTTTTTTTTTTAAATCTGCAAAAATGTCAACAATTCTGTGTTTTTCTGTCAATCTGGTGTGCTGTGTCTACATTAATGAGATTTTTTTTTAACTTAAATGCTTTGAGCAAATGGCTGCAATATAACAAAGAGTGAAAAATTTAAGGGGGTCTGAATACTTTCCGTACCCACTGTAAATGTGTGGTTCACTCTTTAAAACCTAAACCTCTATAATCTTTGTTATTACTTTAAATGGTTGTTACTAAACCAATTGGTTGAATCCTCTTTCTAAAACATTCTATTTAGTACTTTATTTAGATCTTTAGTTTAGCAAATTCTGCACAGTACCTCTCTCTGATCAGTGTCTGATATCCTGAAACATAAATATCAGCAAATAATAGAGGTAGCATTTTTTTCTGGAAACTAGTTCAGTGTCGGTCTCCTCTGCATCCATTTCTCCCGTCTCCACACTGCGCCCCGCAAGTCACGTGACCAAGCACACGTGCCACCGCCACACAAGACGACTCGTTTTTTTTGTCGCATAGAAAATAGCCATATATCTCTAAGAATGGATGTCTTGAAAATTTGCGCCGCGTTAACCAATCAGGAGCCTGCTCTAGTAGTGACGTGATTATGACATAGCAAGCGGAGGCAGAAATCTGAAAACAATGAAGGACTCTGAAGGATCTGATTGACCCAGACACGGCACCGAACGAGTCTGTGTCTATCTTCAGCCTTCCATAGCACTTAATGCACAGCTACCCTCTCAACAAAATCCATGTCCGCCATTTCGCAATTAGATGGGAGCCGCCTGCCAGAAGCCCCTCCCATGCGAATGAAGCGAATTCCACGCGTGAACGGCGCGAATGAGGCGAGTAAACTCAAAAAGTTCAAGTGTCCAACTACACGCGAATAGTGTGATTTACCGCGTTTGGTGTGAACACTATTAGCAGTGTGGAAATATTTCAAAATCAATGATGAAGACCCACGCATGGCAATCTGCACGCTTATGTCCTTGGTATTGCCCTTTGGAGGTTATTGGACACTGTGTAAGTACCAGGGACAAAATATAGGTACTCGTACCAGATCCTTTAAAAGTGGTATCGGTGCATCCCTAGGGTCTGGTACTGTATTCCATGCTTTAAGCAGTCTTGAGTGCTCAAATTCCTGTAGCTCAGTGGTAAGAGGATTGATATAGCTGCTCTTTCCGAAACCCGACTGGCAGGTGAAGGGCAACTGAAGGAGAACAAAGGTGGTTACACTTTCTTTTGGAAAGGAAAGCCAGCCAATGCGGCTAGAAACCATGGAGTTGGACTTGCCATCAAAAACCAGCTTGTCAACCACCTCTCCGAACTTCCCTTGGGGATCAGCGAGCGCCTCATGACAATCCGTCTGGTGTTGGCCAACAACCAGACAGCGACAGTATTGAGCGCCTATGCCCCTACCCTAGACTCCTAGGTGGAAGAAAAAGAAGCTTTTTATGCCTGCCTAGAAGACACCCTGTCAAAAATCCCCAGGGAGGACAAGATCATCCTCCTTGGAGACTTTAATGCTAGGGTAGGCCGGGACCAACACCTCTGGAAGGGCACTATTGGCAAGGAGGGCATCGGTAACATCAACTCCAATGGAGTGCTGCTTCTGAGTAAGTGCGCTCAGCATAACCTCGTCATTACCAATACTCTTTATCGACAGAAAAACAAATTTAAGGCATCCTGGAGACACCCTCGCTCCAAGCAATGGCACCTTATTGACTATGTAATTGTAAGGGCCAGGGACCACTGTGATGTGAACATCACAAGGGCCATGATAGGCTCTGATAACTGCTGGACAGACCACCGCCTCATCCGATCCACAATGTCCATCAAACTTAAAAAAAAAGGAGGAGGATTTAGAAGAAGCAACCCCGGCAAAGACTGAACCTTGACAGCCTGAATGAAACTGCCATCCAGCAACTACTTCAGGACTCTCTCGAGAAAGGTCTTCAGCAAGAATATCCTGATAACATCGAAGAGCACTGGGGCCTTCTCAAATCCACCATCCATGACTCATGTAAATCCACCCTTGGATATCAGACCAGGAAAAATCAGGACTGGTTTGATGGAAATGATACAGAGAGAGAACAACTTATCTCCAGAAAACGAAAAGCCTTCAGAGTGTGGCAAAATGACATAACATGTAAGGCCAAAAGGGCAGCACACTCTAGAGCCAAGGCTGACGTTCAGAGATTGGTGAGGGAGCTCAAGAACAACTGGTGGACAGAAAAGTCTCTAGAACTCCAGAGACTGTCAGATTCAGGTAACACCAGAGGCTTCTTTAGCGCCACTAAGGCTGTCTATGGCCCTAGCCACCGCGGTTTAATCCCCTTCGCTCAAAAGATGGACAGACTCTGCTGAAAGACAATGACTCCATCAACGCACGTTGGAAGGAGCACTTCCAAAGAACTTCTGAACTGTGACAGTTCAGCCGAACCAGACATCGCCGACCACATTCCGCAGAGACCCATCAGAGAAGACATGGGGGAACCTCCTACTCTAACTGAGGTTTACAATGCCATCAGAAATCTTAGGAACAACAAGGCCACTGGTCCTGACGGGATCCCCGCGGAGATTTTAAAGGAAGGAGGACCAAGGCTCTGGCACCACATCTACCATCTACTTATCAAGGTCTGGGAAAGGGAAGAGCTCCCCTCAGAGCTCCGGGATGCCCAAATTGTTACCATCTTCAAGAAAGGGGACAAGGCTGAATGCGGAAACTACAGAGGCATTTCGCTCTTGTCAACAACCGGCAAAGTCCTAGCTCGTGTCCTTGCTAACCGCCTGGTACCACAAGCTGAGGAGATACTCCCTGAATCACAGTGCGGGTTCCGACCATTTAGGGGAACAATTGACATGATCTTTTCTGCTCGCCAACTACAAGAAAAGTGTCGGGAACAAGGACTGCCTCTGTACATGGCCTTTATAGACCTGGCAAAGGCCTTTGACTCCGTGGATCGGCAGGCACTGTGGAGCATACTATCAAAGTATGGATGTCATGCCAAATACATCCGTGTACTGAGGCTATTGCATGACGGCATGTCAGCCACAGTGCTCAACAGTGGCTCTGAATCTGAGTCTTTCACTGTAGAAACCGGGGTCAAACAGGGATGTATCATTGCACCTACCCTATTTGCCATCTTCATTGCAGCCATACTTCACCTTACTGGCCAAGAGTTGTCACAGGGATCCCAATCCTTTATAGGACGGACGGTAGGCTCTTTAACCTCAACAGGTTTAAAGCCAAGAGTAAAGTCAGGATTACCAACGTCATGGAGCTGCAATACGCTGATGATAATGCTATTGCAGCACACTCCCCTGAAGACCTCCAAGGCATCCTAAATGCCTTTGCCAAGGCATACAGAGCCCTGGGTCTGGCCTTGAACATCAAGAAAACTCAGGTTCTGTATCAGCCACCATCCAACCAGCCATCACTCCAGCCCATCATCAAACTAGATAACACCACTCTGGAAAGTGTGGACCACTTCACCTACCTTGGCAGCATTCTATCTTCCAAGGCTGATATAGACTATGAAGTTAAACATCGCCTGAGCTGTGCCAGCGGAGCCTTTGCCAAACTTAGGACAAGAGTCTTTGATGACCGGGACCTGAGGGCTGAAACCAAGGTCCAGGTTTACAGAGCTGTGATTCTCCCAACTCTGCTGTATGGAGCGGAATCCTGGACAACCTACAGCAGACATCTGAGAGCTCTGGAACAATTCCACCAAAGAACCTTAAGAAAAATATTGAGGATCAACTGGGAAGACAGACGTACAAACTCCAGTATTCTGGAGGAAACGAATATGCCCAGCATCACTACAACCATAATGCAGAACCAACTCCGATGGACAGGATATGTCATCCGCATGCCCGATGACCGTCTCCCAAAGCAGATCCTGTACTCCAAGCTAAAGGAAGGACAGCGAGCCCCTGGTGGGCCAAAGAAACGCTTTAAGGACAATATCAAGACCAGCCTGAAAAAGTTTAACATCACGTCCGGTGACTGGGAAAATCTAGTGTTTAACAGGGACTACTGGAGAAAGGCAGTGCAGGAGGGTGCAGCACACCATGAAACAGAACTCCGCCGTGCCGCAGATGCAAGGCGGCAACACCGCAAGGACAAACAGAGAAGGGCTCCACCACTACACACCACCTCGGATTTCAAATGTCAACATTGCAGCAGAATCTGTGGATCACAGATCGGCCTTTACAGCCACCTGAGGATCCACAAATAAGGCGACCCGACGGAGAGGACAGTTATACTCGTTTCGAGTGACCGCCGAAGAAGAAAGAAGAATTTAATTCAGAGTGGTAATTAGTATTGGTGTATTTAGAGTTTAAACATTGAAATCCCTAAAGGTTAAGATAATATTTTAGATTTTACTTATGTTTTCAGTTTACACACTCTTAGCTCTATTTAGCAAATTTTAAACTGCTCTAAAGCATTTAGCAGATATTCAAAAAAATTTAGCACAGAATTAAACAAAGTTTATATCTTGCTATATACTCAAAATAACAATATCCTGCAACTTATTGTTAACACTAAAAACAGGAAATAAAGGTGAACACATTTCAGAAACATGAGGAAGTGAACAGCATAAGAACCTCTGTTGTAATGGTGCTGACGCCATCAAAGTGCCTGCCATTCAAATAAGTTCCTTTACACACAGACTTTGCAAATTAGATGGGATTGTTTATTAACAAGTAACAAAAGGCTGCCTGTGTTGACCTACAGAGCCATAATGGTATTGAGGTCATTTATTACTTGGTATAACAGATGCAGGTGATCGTGCAAAATATGCACATGTATGTTTGTCGATTTCGTTATTACATATTCAGGGATTTATTGACCAGGGATGTCTATTTAACACAATTGGATCTCTAAACTGCCTTAATAGTACAGAACTGTCATATTTCATCAACAATTCCACACTGATAAATTAAAGCATCTTTTTTTGTACTTTGACTTTAAACATGCACAGGGTTAAGTTTATTAAGGCACCGTCATAGTCTGAGCACTACTTATTATTCCATATATCCATCCATTCATGCATTTTCCAAACAGACTTATCCTATACAAGGTCAGGGGGGGTTGGAACCTCTCCCAGAATCTCGGGTAACATACACCGCTTTCCAGGGGTTTTTCCACTCGGTCTGTTCGCGATTGTATTTCAGAGGTTTTCGCAGGAGATGGGTGTGAAACACGGGAAAATCCTGGCCACTACAGAAGTGTCAACGGGTATGATTATAATCTATGTTGATTGTCCACCTTGGGAGTGGCTACATGAGTCAAGGGTTTCAAAGATGATGCCATGGTAACTTCTGGACAGGTAGATAACGTTACTTGTTATGGTTCTATTTTGATTATGCTGCTTAGTTTGTGGACCTTTATGTATTAGCTCAACGACATCGTTACCCAGCGTCTAACGTAACTATGCTGCATCTAATCCCATTTTAAAGCTAGCTGTTCTCGCTATTGTAGTAATGTTATTTAATTTGCACTTTAACGTGTTTTCACTGGTGAATGAGACATGATTTTATTGGAATTGATCAAAGAGCTTCTGGTTTGTGCAACGTCATGGGTTTTGGAGGCTTTGGACGGCGATTCGCATGAGGGTGGGATCAAGATTTCAGCGCTTGCAAGCTAAAGTTAGCACTTAGCACAAGGTAGAAGGTAAGTGTGGCGTGGTGTGGGCTTTGAATTGGGCTAGATCAAAGCTTTTTTTAATGCATCACTCAAGTACTAGTTGGCATAAATGTCTGGCGGGGGGAAAGGGGAAAAGTAAGAAAACATTTTTTGGGGATAGACCCGGGTTTATGGAGTGTATCGGGGAAGGGGTCGTTTGTACCCCGGGCCCAAAAGATAGGAGACGGTTATGAATACCTTTGTTTTGTCTCGTCTCGACTATTGCAATGTATTGTATGTAGAGTCCTGCCAGACCATTTTTTCCATGTTTTCAATTAGTTCAGAATGCTAAGAAACGTCATCATATATTCCCCATCTTGGCATCGATAAAGTGGCTACCAGTGAACAACAGGATCAAATATAAAACTCTTTTGTTTGTTTTTAAAGCGGTGCATGGGTTGGCTCCTGCTTGTGTCTTACCTTTGCTTCGACACCCTATCACACACAAGCAAGCACGCACTATATTGGCTATTGTTGTTTTTTTAGTCTTGTTTATTTTGTTTTTCGTTTTATCTTCTTTAAATACTCGTGATGTTTACTCGTTATTTGTTTGCATAGTAAATAAATGCGTTTTTGCATTAAAACATGTGGCGGAAATGTAACCCCTTCCAAATCAGCTTCCAAAGCATATTGACAGGTGATCATGTCATCGGTACCATAGGAGTTTGAGCCCGAATATGATCCAGAAAATGCAGATGATCAAGCTGATCAACCAATTTTGCCAGCGTAACTTTAGAAGAGCGTAACAGATTTACTAGCGTAACTTGTATCTAACTTCTTGAGCAACCTGTGACACTCTGTCTCAACACAACATGAATAAAACATATTATAAACAAGGCATATAAAAGAAAGACAGTTTGGACTATGGACGCAAGAGTTCATGAGGCTCACGTCTGTCAGTGCGAGCTGCAGCCATGAGGCGCGATGATTAACAGGTCAAGGTGGAGGAGAGCTTTTTTAAAAGTTTCCTTTCTTCGTTTAATATAAGCAGTGTTGTCCATAACTTGTTTGGAGCAGTCATTCGTTCGTTAGAAAAATATTAAGTTAACTAATGCGGATTTCAACAACTTGAAACATTAAAATGTTACAAGTTACCCTTAGCATATGAAGCCTGTATTTTCCTCTTAAGAACTTTAAATAGGGTCGTGACCTGTAAATACATTTGCACAGATGTTTTTATTTTATTTTTTTAAACGTGCTGTAATTCCTAAGTTAGGCTACCTAAGTTGATTTTATTTATTGATGCAAATGCAATACAAAGCTAAACAAGACAAACACTGACGATAAAACGACAAAGACAATATTTATATGCGGTGGTGATCAGCAGCACAAGTAATTCTTCCTCACATGACGGTCACAAATAAAGAGGACAACAGGCACAATGGCTACGTCTTTGTTTTTAGGAACAATTGACAGTCGGCATGGAGGTACCAAGCCTCTTTACTTTAATGTTTGTAACATTGATTATAAATAAAGCCAGATATTCTTGTCAGATCTAGGTTTTGTTTCCAGGAGTTAGAGAAGCACGTCTTCGCTGTAGGCTTGTTAGCCGTCGGCTTGTTTATCAGACTTTCACCAGAGTAAAATAGACCTATATGTTTGTTACAAGATAACCATATATCACAGACTGTCAATATGCATTGCAATTTGGTCCTTTTGTTTTGTTTTTATATGATTGCTTCGCGCAGGTTTAAATGCATTTATGATGTATTTTTACATTTTTTCCCCCAAGGTTGCTAATATTAATATTATATTAATAGGATATAATATTAGTGCGTTATGAATATTTAATTATAATTATACAGTAAGCTTGATGTGAAATTGTGACTACATAAAAACTTAACAAATTATGTCTTTATTAACTTAATTTAAATAAATAAATATAAGTCTTTTATGAGCTCAAATATTAAAATATGAAATAATTGAAAAATGCCCATCCTTGTGTCCATGTACATTCATTACATTTACATTTATTCATTTGGCTGACGCTTTTTTCAAAAGCGACTTGCAAGTAGTTTTTTACAGTGGCACATTACTTGCTCAAGGGCACTTCAGTCATGACCTGCTGGCACTGAGATTCGAAGCGGCAACATTCTGATCATAAGCCCAACGCTCTAACCACTAGGCCACAGCTGACATTCAGAAACAAATCAACCTATTTTCCCATGCAGACCCATGCAATGATATGCAATTGCTCATATGCGTTTTGCATAGCATTTGCACACCCTCATGCCTATATGCCACTGCAGAGGCATATTGCAGTATTAATGTAATCGAGTAATCAATTAATTGATTGTTAATTGAAATAAAGATTTTTTCACTATTGCATAAACTGAATGGTCAATATGTGCTTTTTATATTTTGACTTTTCAATATAAAACAATATAATTAAAATTAAAATTTAGAAAAACAAGAAGGCTAAATTAAAACAAAAATGTAGCCCTCTCCCTTTTTGAATAGCTTATATTAGGCCTATAAACTGACTGCTTAAAGAATGTACTGTACAACAAGTGTCCTTCAACATTAAAAACCTAAAACTGTGATTAAACAAATTGTTGGATTATTTTAGGCTCCAAAATGATTTAATGAAAAAAAAAACATCCATGCTAGCAATTCTGACTGACAACTATTTCAGTTTACGTCTCTCCTCCAAACTCTGCCCACAAAACCTGACTGTTCTCACGGAAGGTGCATTCGTGGCCGGGATGCAAAGAATACTTTGTTTAGTACAAATAATTGCGTGTACGTGACCAGTGTATGATGTCAAAGGATTTTGCTAGCTTCGGGGCTACTGTCAGTCCGCCCGCTCCAGTCTGAAATGCACATGTTTCCGACCGGTAAAGAAGCTTTCATTCAGAAATTTACTCTTCTACAGAAAATGCTCCACACACAGCCGACATGTTTGCGGCATAATAAAGCGAGTACCTCTCTCTCTCCATTCGGTGCATCCCTACTTTGGACGAATACAAAAAAATTATACAAAATGTAATACCTTGGAAAATAGCATATAAGACTTAAAACTTTTAAGGGCCTTAATCTTCTCTAAATTTATTTATCACCTTTCATTACTTTTTAAGACCCCGCTTGCGGACACCCTGACCATAATGCACATCTCTGGTGTAATATTTAAACATTAATATTACAAAAAAGTAAATAGACAAGCACCACAGTCATTGTAATATGTACTTATAATTTCTATTCTATTTCTATTAGTCAAAATTAAGCAATTAACTGTCCCTTTACACCACCTTGTGGTGAATTCATGAATGACTTTCACATGCGACAGGTCGCAGCTCCGGCATGGTGGTAATAGGCATTTTGGTTGATATACTGTATGATTATTACCAGGTGTGATCAAGTACAGTATTGAATGGTTGATTCAGTTAATAATAAATAAAGCAAAATACCAGAGATCGAATGCTCTGTATAGCCAGAGGGATGCTGCTGGGCAAGGCAGGGCATTGTACCCGCGAACTGGGACACCTGCTGTTGTTGTTGGAATGGGTTCTGCTGGGCCTGCTGGTTCTGTTGGTCCTGGTACTGGGGTGGAGGACGGGTCAGGTGCCTCTGCAACTGCTGTTCTTGTTGCTGCCTCTGTTTCTCCTGCAGGCAACAGACATAATATCTTACTGATGCTGTTGGATAAGCTGAAGTCTTGTAGTAAGTTAACTTTATTGGTGATGTCCAGGTAAGAAACAGTACTGTGTTTAAGTTTAAAAATTAGCTGACACTTAAGTGGCTTTCACACTCTCTGCAATAGAGCAGAATCAACTGTGTGATGGAATAAAACCAATAGATCGCATGAAGCCTTTTACAGTGTGGGATCAATCACGTTCAGAATAAATAAATGTTCAGTATACAAAGTGCCTATTTATATTTCCTTTAAGTCAAGTCAAGTCAGCTTTATTTATATAGCGCTTTTTACAATTTTCATTGTTACAAAGCAGCTGTACAAGAAAACATTGACTATAAGTAAAACATAAAAGGTTATGGAAGTCAAAACACAGGTCAAATATCAGACACACAATAAATTCCTATATGCAGTGTTAATTAAATAGTTAAACAACTAAACTCTGCTTTAGTTAAACCACTAAACCACTTAACTAAACCAACTTTAGTTAAACCACTAAACTCTGCAGTGAAATATAACACAGGTGAATGTCTATGATCTGCATTTTTATTTTTTACACTAAACAGCACATATATAACTTGATAATATGTTTACGTAGTACTGTAAACACAAAAGTCCTAACCAGTCGGATAATTTTCTAGTCAAATGAAAGGTATGAAAACATTCAGACATTTTCTAAACTCGTGTTTATTTTTCATGTGTATAATGATGATACATTGTGCTTGCTTCCCTGGGTTTCTTCCCCGAGTGCATATCAGTCTTCTTTACTGAAACAACATTGAACTTATTGTCCATCTCAGAAACACAATATAAAAATACAGGACTACATCCATAACTGACAAATCTGAATACAATATATACAAACTAAGATTAGTAAAACAGGTAGGTACATATAAATGTTAAGTGAAATTACTAAAGCAATCAATGTCAATATTAAACATTTTTGTATTTTAAATATATTGCTTTTGACATTTAATTAAAACGCTTTTACCGAACAACCTTTAGCAACTAGTTTATTACAAAGAATTCTTAAGACCTTTTTGACATGTTCTCTATTGATTTTATAGGAGATATTGCCTTCAAAGGCTGCGTCTTGACCTGGAAGTCTGTTGTGTCATTTAAATCTTCACAACGGAGAAATCACATCACACGTGCTCTCAGGAACATTTATGTAATTTATTTTTACCAATATATTCTCTAATATCTTTATTTAGCGCCAAACGCGCTTAATTTTAACCCTTTCTGCTCCGTGGGCCCTGCTTCTCACAGAAGACGCACCACATGAAGAGCAGAAAACACGTGCCTATTTTAACAACACTAGTGCAGCCATGCAGGGCAGGTAAATGGACACACAACAGTTAACTAAATGCAGCGAATATTAAAGCATTTGTATCTGTCAGTCTTTTTACTGTTTGCTATACTGTATGTCTCCAATCTTTCAAACAGATTTGAGATTTTCTACATTTAGCAGTAGCATTATTAGTCAGCATGTAAAAATGTATGACCCTGTAAAAACACAGGTTAACATCTCATAATCGAATTGATTATTTTAACAAGCATCAAAGATTAATTTCAAGCATTGATTTCACTTATATTTTGGGATTATTCAGTCAATATTAAAGTAGGGCTGGGCGATATACCGGTATGTACGTGACTACCAGTATTATTTTGCGCCATAATATTAATTTTCCTATATCATGCATACCGTTATCTATTCATTATATCAAATTATGCATTTATATTGTTTTGTTAAATTTGTCAACTGTTAACACTGCTAATGAAGATATTCATGAGATTTAACGTGAGATTTAATGTAGAGAAAGTATTATCATCATTCAGTATAAAACGGCGTTCTTAACAGTCTTTTCAACAACACACTATTGTTATTTCTGTGTTGAATGATCTCAGAAGTACTGGGATTAAAGCAGAGAGTTGCCAACTCGAATGCATGAGACACGCATTTATAAACTCTCAATCTTGCCAAATTAATCTCAAACCAAATAACAAACAAACACAAAGTAAATGCATCCTAACAACAAAACTGCTCTTATGATTGTCTTTCAGGATTGTGTTAAATTTTTTGGAATATGCTTCACATCTTAACTGGACAGGTTTCAAACAAAACTCTAACGATTGCAGTTTGAAGCGTGGACAAATCCGAGTAGCCCGCTTATTTCTGTCACTATGATATAAACACGTTGTGAGAGTGTATGGTGCTTATTTGCACAAATAGAGAAGCTGCTTAACATCAAGTAAGGTTATTTGGACTATATGTTGTATTTCATCAAGCTGCTCTGCATTCCATGTTTTCAGGTTATTTTAAACTGTTTATAGGTAAATAACATTCTTTGAAGACCTCTTCAAGCAATCTGTAAATGTCAGGCAAATTGATCAATCTTTCTAAAGACCTTTAATTGCAGGTGTGACCTTATGAATTTTTTTACTGTATAAATATATCATATTTTCATAAGTCACTTCAATGCATGAATACTTTTTGTAAAGTTAAACTTCTGCATTTGAAGTAAAAAAAATTCCCCTATGGTAATTGTTGTAAAAAATGTCTTAATTACTTTTTGTTTGTCCTAGAATTCTAACAGAATCGTGATCTCCATTTAAAACAAAAGAATCGTAATTATCAATTTATCCAGAATCGTGCAGCTCAACCAAAAGTATATTCAAATGTACCAATCTTTTTTGAACTGGTACACAGACAATGTGTTAAACAAAGCTGACTGTATTGCACTCATGAAAAGATGATTCAAATGAAACAAAAAAAAGACAGGAGGGGACAGAGGTCTGTAAATGATAAGGGTAAGTGACTAGCATAGTAAATAGTAGATTATGCATTTAGAAGAAATCTACAAGGTATCTACACAGTTTTTTTTTTTCGAGTAGTCATACAATAGAAAGAGGTAAGACTAGCACCTGTTCAGCCATCATCTGTCTCTGCAGGAACTGTTTTTGCTGCTGACTCAACTGCATCTGCTGCTGCTTCATGTATGCTGCATTACCATGGTTACCCGAAACGCTGTTGCTGCTTGGTTGTGGCGTCATAGTGTTACCAGGAACAGGAGAGGTGGAGGTGTAGGACCCTGGCTCCTGTACAGAAAAAGAGAAAACATGCTTATTTAAACTACCAAAAAACTAACTTCAGCCTCTGTGAAGATCATTTTAACCATATTTACTTTGTTAGTGCATATTACTCATCTATCTAATATCTGTGCAACTGAGTGCAGTTCAGCTCCGTAATCTGAAAAACGAGGGTTAGGGTTAACAAGTTAATCAATAGATGAAAATAGATGAAGGAAGAAACATTTTATTATTATTGTTAAAATAAAAAAGTGAGAAAAATGAAAACGACCAATAGAGGACAGGATCCTTAACCTACTGAACTAAAAAAAATATTTTCAAGAATGGTTTTAGAAGTTCAAATTTGGACCTTAACCAACAGTCCCCATATTCAAGTCCATAATATGGAGAAGAACCCTGGAAAGTAGGCCTGTAGCAACGCGTCGCTACGTCGGCCTCATATTTTTGAGTCGACGCTTCACCACACACGTGGGAGACCAAAACATTGTAGAACGGAGGACGGCATCAGGGCCGGCAGGAAACGACTGAGGTGCCCTTGAGCAAGGCACCTTACCCCTACCTGCTCCCCGGGCGCTGCAGTGATAGCTGCCCACTGCTCCGGGTGTGCGTGTGTTCACTACTCACTGGATGGGTTAAATGCAGAGGTCACATTTCAGGTATGGTTCACCATAACTGACAAATAGGTCACTTTCACTTTTCACACCAGCACAACAGCAATGTTGGAGCATCTGAAACAGAGACACCCCATTGTCACTCGTGAAGGAGACAGTAACAAGTAAGTACTAACGTTGGCTAAATTAATTTTATGTTTGTGTAGTATATTGTGTAGCTTGAGCTCTGCACACTTCGGTGGTGCTAACTAACTATCTTAGCTTGCCGTGCAGTTTTTTCGTGCTAGGTAGCTACTGGTTAGGGTGGCCATTTCCATAACACCAAAAAGGAGGACACTTTGCGGCATTTAGTGAGGCAAGAATAACTGCATCTGGTGTTTTTTTTGTGTCTATTTTGTCTATCATATCTATGGGATGTATGATCCCATATCTATGGGATCATTATACAGTGATTCTGAAATAGCCTACTCTATTCATTGCCAGACAATTTGATCAACAACATATCTTGATGTAGACCTATGTGTGTTTGTTCACAGTATTTGTATTTATTCAAGACACTCCTGTATGACTGGTGACTGCATGATAGACTTGACAAAGCTCTGCAGCGGAGATTTTGTCATCCTGAGGTAATGTTGCCTCTTGAAAATAAGACCTAAGGGAAGACGTACCAGCAGCTCATCGGTTACCTTTATGTTTTTCAGTGCTGGCATGTCGGTCAATGGCCCTTTCCCTTTACTAATAGTGTCCACTTCACAGCGACATAGTGTGCAAAATCCACGGAAAGCATCTCTACTGCTTTTTTATATGACTTCTTGGTCTTTTGTCCATTCCGGATTAAATGATTTCTGACGTTTAGGTATGTTGTTAACGTTATGATGTGACGTAGCCAGTACGTGGACTCCACCTCAATTCGTGGAGGCTTGTTTACGTTTTTAACCAATGATATATCATATATTTATTTGACACCTCTTTCAGCCAATCATTTGTTTGACCGGAGATCTTACGGCGTCAGACGCTATGCTGCTGCGTCCCAATAAAGGTTTTAAAGCGCGTTTTTTAAGGCCGATTCAGCGCAACTCCGAAAAGGAGGACAAATGAGTGTCCGGCTTGAGGCTGCGCCGGACGCCGGACAGGGGGCTAAAAATCCGGACGTATGGCCACCCTACTACTGGTGCCTAGACAGCTGTGTTTAGCTAACATTAGTTTTCATCTAATGTTGGCTTGAATGGAAGCTAGTTTAACAGCTGCAGAACAAAGCTATCTATAGTAGCTGACGTTAGCTAACGTGAAAGTTAGCTACTAACCTAGCACAAACAAACTGCACAGAGAGCTAAGATGTCTGGGTTACTTGGTTAGCCTAGCACCACCAAAGTGCACAGCTGCTAGATAGCCACGTTTGCATTCAAATAAACTAATCATAGCATAGCACTGCAATGAGGTTAAGAGTAGATTTAAAATGCCCCACTGTCATAGCTGTTGTTCTAAATTTGATTGCTTTTGTGTTTTCTAGGATAAAGCAAAGAACCTTGGCGTCCTATCTTGGGAGATGGTCTCATTCGTTTAAAATTTCTTGAAAAGCTTTGTTGGTACTGTTAAGAGTAAACAGGCTGGCCTTTCATTTTGTATAACAGTAAAATTATTTTATTTATTTTGTGTAAAGCAGAATATTTCGTGACGTGCAAAACTGTTGTTTAATAAAGTATATTAAGAATTTTTTGTTATTTATTTGATAAATAAATGTATTTGATATTAATCGAGCAACAGAAAAATTATTGTTCGATTAATTGTCCAATTAGTCGTTAGATTAGTCGACTAATCATTTAAATTAATCGCCTGATTAATCGTATAATAAGTCAAGTCAGCTTTATTTAGATTAAACATTGACTGTAAGCAAAACATATAAGGATATGCAAGTCAAAACACAGGTCAAATATCAGACGGACTATTGATTTCTATATGCAGTGTTAATTAAATAAAACTATAAAATTCTGCACTCTTTGATGCAACAAATACATCAGTTGTTATTGGAAGTGTTCCTGGTTCCGGTTGATTGATCAAACTAGTGCAGCCTAAACCTTCGGAATGTATATATTATTGTCTAGTGTATGCAAGATTAAAAAGATGCGTCTTTAGTCTAAAGTTTAGTTAATAGTGTGTCTGATATTTGACCTGTGTTTTAACTTGCATAACCTTTTATGTTTTGCTTATAGTCAATGTTTTCTTGTACAGCTGCTTTGTAACAATGAAAATTGTAAAAAGCGCTATATAAATAAAGCTAACTTGACTAAGTCTCCACAAGGTTTTTACACACTGTTGCTGGTAGTTTGGCCCACTCCTCCATCTCCTCTAGAGCAGTGATGTTTTGGGGCTGTCGCTGGGCAACACAGATTTTCAACTCCCTAGAAAAACTTTCTATGGGGTAGAGATCTGGAGACTGGCTAGGCCACTCCAGGACCTTGAAATGCTTCTTACGAAACCACTCCTTCGTTGCCAGGGCGGTGTGTTTGGGATCATTGTCATGCTGAAAGACCCAGCCAGACAAACTGCACGTTTCATCTTCAATGCGATTGCTGATAGAAGGAGGTTTTTACTCAAAATCTCACGAAACATGGCCCCATTAATTATTTTCTTTACACAGATGAGTCGTCCTGGTCCCTTTGCAGAAAAACAGCCCCAAAGCATGATGTTTCCACACCCATGCTTCACAGTAGGTATGGTGTTCTTTGGATGCAACTCAGAATTCTTTCAAGTCCAAACACAAAAGTTACATTTTAACCAAAAAGTTATATTTTGGTTTCATCTGACCATATGACATTCTCCCAATCCTCTTCTGGATCATCCAAATGCTCTCTAGCAAACTTCAGACGGGCCCGGACATGTACTGGTTTAAGCAGGGGGACACATCTGGCACTGCAGGATTTGAGACCCTGGCGGAGTAGCCTTTGTTACTTTGGTCCCAGCTCTCTGCAGGTCATTCACTAGGTCCCCCTGTGTGCTTCTGGGATTTTTGCTCAACGTTCTTGTGATCATTTTGACCCCACGGGGTGAGATCTTGCGTGGAGCCCCAGATCGAGGGAGATTATCAGTGGTCTTGTATTTCTTCCATTTTTTTATAATTGCTCCCACATTTGATTTCTTCACACCAAGCTGCTTGCCTATTGCAGATTCACTCTTCTCAGTCTGGTGCAGGTCTACAATTTTGTTTCTGGTGTCCTTTGACAGCTCTTTGGTCTTGGCCATAGTGGAGTTTGAGGTTGTGGACAGGTGTCTTTTATACTGATAATGAGTTCAAACAGGTGCCATTAATACAGGTAACGAGTGGAGGACAGAGGAGCCTCTTAAAGAATAAGTTACAGGTCGGTGAGAGCCAGAAATCTTGCTTTTTTGTAGGTGACCAAATACTTCTTTTCCACCATAATTTGCAAATAATTTCTTCAAGAATCAGACAATGTGATTTTCTGGAATTTTTTCTCATTTCTGTTTCTCATAGTTGAAGTGTACCTATGATGAAAATTACAGGCCTCTCTCATCTTTTTAAGTGGGAGAACTTGCACAATTGGTGGCTGACTAAATACTTTTTTGCCCCACTGTATCTACTATGGCATAGTGTTGGGCGATATTCTCTAAAGTCAGATTGTTCTATCGAACAATCGAACAATAGCTAAAACTTGACTCACTGGGGCCCAGGTCAGGGAGCAGACTGTATGGCTTAACCAACGGTCTGCTTGCCGTCTCACGTTGCAGAACACACATAATACACAACATGCGATAATACTTTCTACCAAACATCATAAAATAGAGACTGTGTCTGTCCCCCGGATTAGTAAACATAAAATAAAGCGTAAACCTCTCAAAGGTAATTTAGTTAACGTTAAACTAACTAAACATGAACATAATACAGATAATCAACTGTTACGACTCGGATTGCTAAATATTAGATCTCTCTCTAATAAAGCACTTTTTGTTAATGATATGATAACAGATCATAAAATAGACATGCTCTGTCTCACAGAAACATGGCTAAAGCCAGATGATTATATTGCGTTAAATGAGTCTGTCCCCCAAGATTATTATTATGAACACGAGCCTCGCCTAAAAGGCAGAGGGAGAGGTGTTGCTGCACTTTACCGTAACTCTTTTAGCATTTCCCAGAAGTCTAATCCTAAATACAATTCTTTTGAAGTCATGGTACTTGATGCATCAATACCTAATACTAAGGACAAAACATCTTTAAAATTTATTCTGGCTATTGTATATAGGCCTCCAGGGCACCACGCAGATTTTATTAAAGAATTTGGTGGGTTCTTATCAGAACTAGTACTGTCTGCAGACAGAGTCCTTGTTGCTGGGGACTTTAACATTCATGTAGATAATGATACAGATGCTTTAGGAATGGCTTTTAAAGACACTCTTAACTCCATGGGCGTTAGTCAACATGTGTCAGGACCTACTCACCTTCGTAATCATACTTTAGATTTAATTTTGTCTTACGGTATAAATGTGGTCGATGTTAAAATCCTTCAGCAGAGCGAAGACATCTCAGATCATTATCTGGTATCATGCTTGCTTCAATACCCAATGGTGGCAAATCAAACTCCAAGTTACAAATATTGTAGAACAATCACTTCGACTACAAAAGGTGCGTTTCTTGATAATTTGCCTGAATTGACTCAAATCTCTAGCATGAGTAATAACGTTGAAGATCTTGACTTTACCATTGAAAATATTAATGCCACCTTCTCGGAAACGCTAGACATAGTTGCTCCCTTGCGCTTAAAGAAGATTTAAAATGACAGACCGACACCGTGGAAAAATGAACACACTCAGGCTCTAAAGAAAGCGGCACGAAAAATGGAGCGCAACTTTAAGAAGACTAAATTAGAGGTATTTCGTACTGCCTGGAAGGATAGTACAAAAAAATACAGGAAAGCCCTAAAAACGTCTCGATCCGCCTACATTTCATCATTAATAGAAGAAAACCAAAATAACCCTAGGTTTTTATTTGATACAGTGGCTAAATTAACCAAAAAATAAATCGTCAGCGACTTCTGATGCTGTATACCAGCATAGCAGTGATGATTTTATGAACTATTTCACAAATAAAATCCAAGATATTCGGGAGAAAATTATAACTATGCAACCAGATGCGAAACCCGCTGAACATATGACTAACTACAGCACCCCTAAGGAGAAATCATGTTTATTTTCTACTATAGATCACGATGAACTATCGAAAATCATTAGATCATCTAAATCGACTACATGCATGCTAGACCCTATACCTACAAATCTTCTGAAAGAGATGCTCCCAGAAATTATAGATCCTCTACTTAGCATTATTAACTCATCTCTGACATTAGGACATGTGCCTAAAGCATATAAGGTGGCTGTTATAAGGCCCCTTGTCAAAAAACCCCATCTGGACCCTGGAGAACTAGTAAACTATAGACCTATTTCGAATCTACCTTTCTTATCTAAAGTTCTGGAAAAAGTAGTCTCAATTCAAATATGCTCCTTCCTCCAAAGGAATGAGATTAATGAAGATTTCCAGTCTGGATTTAGAGCACATCACAGTACAGAGACTGCTCTGATTAGAGTTACAAATGATCTGCTTATGGCGTCTGACCGAGGTTGTATCTCCTTATTGGTGCTGCTAGATCTTAGTGCTGCATTCGACACCATTGACCACAGCATGCTCCTACATAGACTTGAAAATGATGTCGGTATTAAGGAAATAGCTTTGAAATGGCTTAGATCTTATTTATGCGACCGTTTCCAATATGTAAAAATAAACAATGAGGTATCACGCAAATCGCAAGTCCGGTACGGTGTACCACAGGGCTCAGTACTAGGGCCTATGCTCTTCACATTATACATGTTACCCCTAGGAGATATAATAAAGCGACACGGAATAAGCTTTCACTGCTATGCTGATGATACGCAACTTTATATTTCCTCGAAGCCTCACGAAACACAGCAATTCCATCGAATAGTGGAATGCATAGTCGATATAAAAAAGTGGATGAGTAGCAATTTTTTATTACTGAACTCGGACAAAACTGAGGTGTTACTTATCGGACCGAAAACCGCCCTACGTAACAACCAAGAATACTGCTTAACTATTGATGGATGTTCCATAAAACCCTCATCTTTAGCTAAGAATCTTGGCTTTATATTCAATAGTACTCTGTCATTTGAGAACCAGGTCGCCAACACCTGTAAGATTGCGTTTTTCCATCTTAAAAATATATCTAAATTACGTCATATGCTGTCATCATCAGATGCGGAGAAGCTTATACATGCCTTTATGACATCAAGACTAGATTACTGTAATGCACTATTAGGTGGTTGCCCTGCAGGCCTATTACAAAAACTCCAACTGGTCCAAAATGCGGCAGCTCGAGTTCTTACACGTACAAAAAAGTATGAGCATATTAGCCCGGTTCTGTCAACCTTGCACTGGTTACCTATAAAGCATCGCATAAATTTTAAAATCTTGCTTATTACCTATAAAGCCTTGCATGGTTTAGCTCCTCACTACTTGAGAGAACTTCTTACGTATTATAGTCCATCACGTGCACTACGCTCTCAGGCGTCAGGTCAGTTGGTAATACCTAGAATTTTAAAATCAAGTGCAGGCGGCAGATCCTTTTCTTATCTAGCGCCTAAACTTTGGAACAGTCTTCCCTGCAATATCCGGGAGGCGGACACACTCTGTCAGTTTAAATCTAGACTAAAGACGCATCTTTTTAATCTTGCATACACTACATTATCATAATATATGTATTTCAAAGATCTAGGCTGCACTAGTTAGATCAACCGGAACCAGGGACACTTCCAATAACAACTGATGCATTTGTTGCATCAAAGAGTGCAGAACAGTACTCTACTCTCAGCCAGTCTTGTCTCATTGTTCCAAGGTTACAAGAGCGGAGCGGGCAGGGCGCAATCCATTCCTAGACCTGACAAATGCTGGACGAAGGAAGTGACGTCCCTACAAAACTTCAGCCACTATTAGACTATTAATGATAATTTTAAATCTAATTTTTTTTTATTTTTGCCTTGTTGTGCAAGCACTGTTGAGCTTGTGCAGAGGCTGCAGTTTTTGCCAGAGGGGAACTGGAATCCCCTGGTTAGGCCTGGTTTCCCTCCGAGGTTTTTTTTCTCCTCCAATGGAGTTTTGGGTTCCTCGCCACCGTTTGCATACTGTTTTGCACTGTTTTGCCTGGCCGGGGGGGCTGCTAGAATTTGGTAGTCTTATTTAATTAACACTGCATATAGGAATTTATTGTGTGTCTGATATTTGACCTGTGTTTTGAATTCCATAACCTTTATGTTTTACTTATAGTCATTTTTTCTTGTACAGCTGCTCTGTAACAATGAAAATTGTAAAAAGCGCTATATAAATAAAGCTGACTTGACTTGACTATAGCTAGCCTTTGGATCGCTGATACATGATAGTATCGAGGGGCTGGGCAATTTACGCATTTATATATGACAAGCTGGATTATGTGGCAAGAAAATGCTCATGTGTTTCTGCAATTAGCATTCTATCAGAGTGTAAGTTCAGTGCAGTTGGTAACATTGTCTCATCGCACGTTTGAATGCAAGATTCGCCTTCGCTCACCTAAAGTTAAACTTTATTAAAACTAATAAAAGCTTTACAAAGCTGCCTGACTTCAATTTTTTTTTTAAAATGGGCTATGCACAAGCAGATCCCGCACCCCTTCACAAGCACTGAGGGTGAGAGAGCAAGCACCGGACTGGATCGGATGACGAAACTACGGACTGAAAGAAGGTCAAAAGAATGTTTGATTTGTTATGGATGAATTAATTCACAAGGATTTTTTAAATCAAAACTCCCAACTTGCAGAGCGCCGAGTTAACCACACCTAGTTATTTACATATGCAGAATACACGGAATAGATAAATCTCTTATGGTTGACATTTTATTCCACGGTTATGGCATATTCCCTCATTTCGCTACTTACCACCACAACCTTTTAAACGAGATAAAGTAAACTATTGCTGTAAGTCAATATCATTAATCCAAATGCTTCATTGATGCCCGCGTGCACTGTGATTATTTGATTGCCAAACAGGAACAAATCGTGCACTGGTTTTAAGCACTCACGCGCATAGCAATTTCTGTCAGGAAAAGCCTGAGCCACACTCATCACAAGCGCTCTCATGCACGGAAAACTCAAAGCCTGTACATTACAAACTATCTCTTGTGTGAGGAAAAGCCATTGTCAGCTCTCTTGCACGAAGAAATCCGCGTTTGTAGTATAAATTTGCAACATATTTTGGCAAACTGCCAACTATCATCTAAGGAATCAGCTATTGCCGATATGTTGGAGTATCGTCAGTCGGAACAACCCTACTATGGCAAGGGACTGAACACAAGACAGGTTCGTGTTGAAACGGTTACATAAACAGTAATAACAGTAGCGTCAGTTCAGATCCGAAATGGATAATAAAACAAGCAGATGGACCAGGAGACATTTGCAAGCAGGACTTCGAGGACATGTTTTTAGAGGTGTGACACACTATATCAGTTTATTACACAGAACAGCTTTGACAGCAGATGTTAAAGTCATGGATGGAATTGGTGACCATCGTTGTGTAAGGATGACCGGAAAGAAAGCTGTAGTTTGTTTCAGCCGTTTGCTGTAGTCCTTGAAAAGCTATTTTTATTAAAGAGAATATCTCCCTTTGCAGTTATATTTAAGTTTTGTAACTTTGTAGATGTATCTTTATAGCCAAACAGCAACATTATACACTATATTCATTTTAAAAACGGATTTGCAAAATAGGAGCCCTTTAAATTGAAATATTCATTTCTTCTTCAAGCCTGATGCTTGCTTGTGTGTGACCAACTTTATATATGCCATCTTAATTTTCAGTTTTTCAGTTGACTAATACTTAGCAGAATGTTTATGTGCAAAGGAAGGGTGGTCTTACCGGGGGGTGTTGAATGTGTGCTGGTAGAAAGTTTATGCCCAGTGGCCTCTGCTTCTGCATCTGTTGATGTCGCAAAAGGTTAAGGATTGCCTGGTTTGGTTTGTTCTGGTTCTGGGTGGTGGGAGGGCCCTTAGAGGCCCCTGGTACTCCAGCCTCATAGTGGGACAAAGGTTTTGTGTTACTGTAGTTCAACATCGCTGCTTGTCCCCCTGGGTTGGGCTGGTGGTTTAGGGGACCTATAGGAGCTGCCGGATGGCTAAGTATGTTTCCACGTCCAGCAGACTGCATGTACCCTGCAGAAGTCCCTGGCTTGGAAGAGCCCTTATTGGGATGCTGTCCTGGCATGAGAATGTTTTTGGGGTTGGGGAGGTCTTTAGGGTACAAGGAAGGGCTAGTGGGCGTCTCAAGCCGGAAAGTCCCACCCAGTTGACTTTGGGTAGGTGTGTTTTGGGGCCAAGATGAAGAATGGTTGGGCTGCTGGAGGAATTTTGTTGCTTGCTGCTGTTTTTGAATCACATGCTGTGGCTGGCTTTGAAATATCTGCGTTCTTTGATGTTCACGCGCTGCTAACTGCTGCAGCTGTTGTGCAGGGGACATGTCTTTGGGTGGCCCGGGCAAAAGGTGATTCTGGAGAGGTCTGGTGGGCTGAATAGTAGGCTGTTTTGGATGTTGCGGCACAGGCAGGGCTGGGGATGTGGGCGGAGCTGTTACGGGGGAGTTGGTCTGCAACAAAGGTCCAGACGAGGTGGGTCTCACCAGAGGCGAACCACTGCAAGAGTCCTGATCAAAGGCAGAGATAGCCGAGGCAGGAGGAAATTCAGTCTTCACACTGGCCAGATCTGGAGGTATCAAGCCCAGGGATGTACCGGTGGACAGGACCTCCGGGTCTTTGCGATCTCCAAAACCATCACTGAAGAGCTCCTGAATGTCCTCATAGGGTACGGAGCGATTGAACTCCTCCATAATCTCAGTCCAGTCCTGATCATTGAGGTTAAGGTCAGGGAACAGGTTGTTGCTGCCATTTGCACCTTCAGAATGCATTATGCAGGGCAAGATATCATCTACTGGCTCCTGCTTCATCTCTTTGAGATGAAAATCCGACTCTGGGCCACATGACATACCACTGTCGGTAATGGCCACGCCATTGGGCACAACAGCAGCTACCCTATGGTTGTCATTGGGCACTATGGAGTCAGTACTTGTGCCATGTTTGGTTTCTATGGGTGACAGAGGTGGCACCATGCCATTCTTAACACCTCCTCGTGCATCCTCAACACAGGCATTTTTGGAGGGTGGGTATCCATCGCCGAAACCATGCTCATGGCCAAGAGGAGAACCAGCATTCTCCAATTTCCTCTTGACAGTCTCCTGCAACTACACAGAAAAAAATATGCATTACACAATAATTTTCCGTAAAGTTAGAACATGCTGTAGTATCTAGATATCTTACTATAGTTAATGAGTAAATGGTATAGTATACTGTAGTATGTTCATGTAATCAAAAATATTACTATTGTATTGTTAAAAACAGAAATCAGAATCCCAAAAAAATCTACTGAAAAAAACGGAATTTGGAAAATATAAAAAAAATCATTTGGACCCTTTTATGGATACTTTACTCTGTGTAATAGAACACCTTTTTTCCCAATCTATCGTGCATTTAAAAAAAATCATTATTAATAAACTTTACTATCATAAAAATAACCTGAGGCAGCTTGAAAGACAGTGACACAAAAGACACTTTTAAAATAGAGAACATTATGTGATGACATTACATTATTAGCGGCTCTAACATGAACCAGTCCTAGCGCACCTCCGTGTGTGTATCTGCCTGTGCTGTGCACGTCAAAATAAAATCATGTTCTTTATATTTCTTTGGTTGTTGGCAGTAAAAGGAAATCACTCGTGTCATTCAATATGATTTTATTATGCAGATACCTAATATGCTATTCATGATTAGGTAGTATTCGATAAAAAATCTTGTTATATGATGTAAAATAAGTTTAAATAAAGAACATTTTGAAAAAGACAACTTTCTCACAAATTTAAAGGTTTACAAACAACTAGTTATGTTCTTCCTTAAGACCAAATTGTCCAACCAAATATGATGCATAGTTAGTTACAAGCTAGCTAGTGGTTACTAAGCCTCTAGTGTTGACTTTACATTTACATTTAAGAAAGAACTTTCAAATGGCTGGTGCAACCCTACCCTGGATACTATTGAGAGCACCTGAAGACGTTCAAGAAACCTCTGCGTATCAGAATGATTTGCTATAAATAAGCAAAGTAAGGTCACAAAGCTCTGAACTTTGGTAGTACCCAGGATATCACACTAAAAACATTTTACTCCTAAACTCTCAAAGTTTAAATCTATATTAAAACACAACTAATTATTCAAGCATTCACATAACACATCTTGAAACCTTGTTCTCTAGTAATGAAATAGTAAAAAATGCACATGATCATCGTTGCTTTAGGGATGCAGGCCCGATACCAAGCTCATGTACTCGTACTCGTAAAAATTCCCCGATACCAAAGACCGATACCTCACGTGACGTAATTGACAGAACGTTCCAGTGGACACAGAGACACCTGCCGTAGCAGACACAATGTCATAGAGTGTTCACACCTAAATCGCGCTATTCGTGTGTAGTTCATTCGGCGTGGAATTCGCGAGTGAAATTCTCGTCATGGGAGGGGCTTCTGGCAGGCGGCTCCAGTCTTGTTGCGAAATGGCGGAAATGGATTTTGTTGAGCAGGTAGCTGCGCATTATGTGCTATGGAAGGCTGAAGATAGACGTAGACTCGTTCGGCACCGTGTCTGGGTCCATCAAATCCTTCAGAGGCGCAGTCCTTCATTGTTGTTTCAGATTTCTGCCTCCGCTCCTGTTTGTTTAACGCGGCACAAATTTTCACCAAAGTTCTGATTTTTCAACTCGCGCAAATAACGCGAACGCTCAATTCGCGCCGCCTCATTCGCGTGAATCGCACCGCAAGTAGGTCTATCGCGTCTTTGCATTGACTTAACAGGTAAATCACTCTCTCTTAACGCTTCATTCACGCTTAGCAGTGTGGAAATATTTCAAAATCAATGATGACGACCCACGCATGGCAATCTGCATGCTTATATCCTTGGTTTTGCCCTTTGGAGGTTATTGGACACTGTGAATTTTGGGCTTTGAAAATTTTTGATAAGCACATAAGATTTATTTATTTTTTCATAATATGAGTTGAAGTTGTTAAAAATAAAGATGCTGATATGTTCATTAGTCTCATTGAGTTGTTCTTAGAAAATTGCCACAAACAAAACAAAACTGTACAACAGGCGTCGGTATCGGTATCGGCGAGTACCAGGGAAAAAGTATCGGCACTCATACTCGATCCTTAAAAAGTGGTATCGGTGCATCCCTAGTTTGCTTGAAATAAAGTAAACAGCAGCTATGCCAAGCCTTCTCCTTTTGCTTTCCTGTTTCTCTCTCGGAGCACATCCTTAAGTAACTAGATATTACATTAGCTCCAGTTCGTATACTATATCACTTTTGAAGACTTCCGATGACACCAACACTCACAAAGACTTCAGATTAGGGCTGTGCAATATGGAAAAAATAATCACATTGCGATTTTTATAAGTAATATTGCAATTGCGATTTTATTTGCGATTTTGGTAATTGTTTTACTTTTTCAAGCATGTAACATTCTAAATGTACCAGAAGTGCATAACAAAACATTCCACAGTGGAATAACATAGTATTAACAGTAATACAACTTTAAATAAATGTCTTTAAAACAGACAACATAAAATAAATTCTGGTTAACTTACCTAAATTCCTAAAATAAACTAAAGTGTGATCTTCTGGAAAGAATGTTGTTTGCAAGCATCGACTTTCCATTTCAAAGTTGTCATTAATATAATGCACCGTTAAGCTCATATACGGTTCCATCGTTCTGCTGGACCATATATCGGTGGTATTGGCATGTTTACCTGCTGAAGTTCGCATTCAACGTCTGCCTTACATTTCTCATACACAATGGCGTTTCTACATTGAATTGCACCCCTGGCGAGAACATCTTTAAGTGCCCCAACCCCCCCCCCATTTGTGTGTTTTATTTTTATTTAAGACAAACCGTCATATTGTTTTATAACAACATAGGTGAAAGAGAAAATTATATTCCTCAATTGCACAAATCAGTTTTTTTTGTCCACCTGATGGCTTTGACCTTTTCCTGTCCATCTCTGTTTATTTGGCACTCGACAATCAACAGATTTCCCTCACGCCCCACAACACTGTCACTCAGGAAACGAGTCACGGCCATAATCGTTTTGTATTACTTATTTTTTATTAGCCATTTCACACAATTCAGAAAAACTAAAATGTGCAGGAACTATAGGCCTGTATTCATTGCATTATAGATAAAATGTGCGATATTTGGAAGAAAGTCGAGGTGGTGTGTGACTGACTTTAGCCCACTAATTGAATTCGCATCATGGGAGGGGCTTCTGCCGCTCGCTAAATCATAATAATTTCTTCCAAATAACGCACATCTTCGGCGAATACCTGACAGACAAATAAAAATAAAAAAATGTTCTCTCAACAGGTAGTGGTCTAGCTTTTGTTGAAACTAGTAACTTTGTATTGCTCTTTGTATGACATAGGCTATCGCTTATTGCTCCCCGAACTCTTTGTAAGTCGCTTTGGATAAAAGCGTCTGCTAAATGACTAAATGTAAATGTAAATAATCACGGCACTACTAGAGCAAGCTCCTGATTAGCAAATGTTCAGATTTTTCAACTCATTCGCGCGAATCGCACCGCTCGTAGGTCATCGCGTCTTTGCATTGACTTAACATGTAAATCATTCGCGTTAGGTTTGAACACCTAGAGGTGAACTATCCCCTGCTCGCCCCTTTACCCTTCACACACACGGCACCTTCTCAGCATGCAGGGGCGCCAATTTGCCAATTCCCCACACAACGAATGAATGATAGATAATAGAAAACCGCTATAGGGAACCGGACCAGGATTATTTTGTTCCTCTCTTCCCTCTCTCGCCTGTGAACCTCCTTGTGCTTCCGTCTCCTTTTCACTCTTCTTGGTTTCGTAACAATTTTTTAACTGCATTTCTACAGTGAAAACGCCATAATTTACAGCAATCAAATATAGCCACCTAATTGGTGGTAGCATGTTCCACATACGTATAACATTTACATTCAAAGAGTGTGTCATTCTCACTGAATTTATTTACTTTATCAGGTTACTTTAACACGTTTGTAACTTTATTAGGATTTTTTTGCAGTTGTACTTGTAAATTTGAGACACAAGACATGGTTGGTTATTGCCACTGTTGCACCATGTGAGTATAAAGAAATACAGAAACTTTATTTACATTTTAAACTTGTAATTGATTTTAATTATTATTGTGTAATTGTTTGTGTGTGATGCATTTCAGCACAGTCACTGAACACAACTTAAACAACATAATCTGCAATTTTACAGAAGAAAATAATGTATAATAATAATATATATAAATGTATATATATATATATTATCGTCATTGGTATTATCGTTATCGCAATAAATACCTGAAATTATCGGGATACATAATTTAGGCAATATCACCCATTCCTAATAGGAAGCACCTCGCAATTACCCAGAACAGCCTACAAAGCAACACTTTAACAACTACAGAGAGTTGTAGGAGACCTAAACTGCTTAAAAAGAGCTCAGCATCCACTAAGAACACATATCAACTTAACTGTCTATCCGTCAATACAGGGTTTATAATAGGGACGTTCCTATACCCTTTTCCCTTCCCGATACTGATTCCGATACCTGTGCTGAGGGTATCGGCCAATACCTGAGCTCAGGGTATTGGCCAATACAGAGTACTGAGCTGAAACCTAGGTGTACATCTGTATATACTGCTAGCCCTGTATGAATTATTTTGTGGTTTGCTTCAGATTTAGCCTTTGAAAACATGAACAAATATATACAGTGAACAGGAGACTTTTTTATTATCTGAACATACATAGGTCTCTGCGTGTGCACAATTATTAGGCAAGTTGTATTTTTGAGGATTACTTTTGTTATTGTACAACTACAGTGCTCTTGGTCAATCCAAAATGTTAACAAACCCTCAAACCTGAACATTTAAGTAGTAAAAGTGAAGTTTTGGCTTTCTTAAGAGAATATCTATATGTACACCATTATTAGGCAACTATTAGTGTGCAGAATTATTATGCAACTTAAGTGAGACATGAAAATCTTTGTTTTTCATTGTTTATTTTCACCTGTTAAAGTGAGAATAATAAACAAACTCAATTTACAAATAAACATTTCAGAAAATTCCACAAAAAACACAAATACACATCACCTGATATGCATTAAATCCAATATGCATTCAAGTTTATACAGCTTGGAGTTTGAAATTATGGATAAAATGATGATATGGTCAAAATAATCACTTGCCTAATAATTGTGCACACAGTGTAATAGCGATTCTTTGACAGACATTGCGATTTGATTTGCAATTCTATTTTTCTAAGTCAAGTTTCAGCTCAAAATTGTCAATAGTGTGAAGCATAAAACAATAAAAACCAGTACAGAATTCAGAATTGTTTCCATTAAACCTTTTACAAAATTCCTTTTGTGGTGCGTTTTGGGCATTATTCAAATAGGAATTACTGTTTTTCTATTGGTTCCCAGCTGCTAGATTACATCACATCAGTAGAATCCAAATACCAATGCAGTGAAGGCCTACACCATTATAGTTTCCAATTAAAACAAATACAACTCCCAATATAGTACAACTCCAATTGCTTCCATTGTTCACCTCAATTGTAAGTTGCTTTGGATAAAAGTGTCTGCTAAATGACTAAATGTAAATAACCCTTAAATCCATAAAGATTCCAATTATGTTAGTGAATTATTAAAAAAGTACATAGGTTACATAGGCTGATTTATTTGTATTCTGGATTTTAAAAACAAGTAGAAATGTGCTAATGGTTAATTTATTTCATGTGAAATGAACAAAACGGTTAAAAGAATTTTAATTAGTTTGAAACACAGAGCCAGTCATGATTTGACACAGTGCGTCAAGCCTCGTCCATATTGCCAAATGCGCTTGTGGAGACTTGCGGCGCGGAGCCGGACTTGAGTATAAACGAGCATTACGAAACAGGCTGTGTGTGCACATCAAGTTTAAACAGCTCTTCCACAAAACGCGGGGCAGATAATCACAAGTGTGATACTGGCTTTGTGTGCGGTCTTCTGAATTGGAATTTTCTTTAGTATTTATTTGCCTAATATGATCTATCTTATTCTGCAGTAGTCATGGGACGATAACCGGTTTCACGGTTTACCGCGGTTTAATATTCTCGCGGTTTCAAAACCACTAAAAATGTCCGCTATACCGTCTCTGCGGTATGCGCAGTTTTTCTCGTCGTCATAGGCGAAAAGTATGTTAAAGGAATCCCTCAGGTTGTGTGCGAATGTAACGAGTCACATGACCCCTCCCTCTCCGGTTGGTACACGCAGTCAGAGGGAGTGAGTCACGTGTATGGAGGATGGCCGAAGGAGGTGAATCTTTGGAACTTTTTCCCCCGTCAAAAAAGACAAAGTCTGCCGTGTGAGAATTTTTTGGGTACCGAAAAATTTCAGACGGCAGCGGCTTGGAGGAGGAAGGACATCCAACTTGTAATTTATTTTTAAAAAGAGTGGCTGCTCGGGGAGGCAATACGTCAAATATGATAGCCCATCTACGGGAGCACCACCCATCACTCTTCGCTAAATTCAAGGCAATGCTGTCTTTAAATAAACATTTGCAACCATCTAAGAGAGTTTGCGTGTTTAGCACTGTTAAAATAAATACTATTCTGCTTTCTACCCCAAGCAAATGTAACGGAGGCCAGCTAGTGAAGAGCTGTGCAGTGTGTAAAACCTCACTCCCCGAACAACAGAGACGCCGCTGCGGTCTTTAGCCTCCTCGTTAGAGCGCCCATCTCCCATGCGGCATTGTAATGCCATCATAGAAACCCGAGTGGGACCGGTTACACAAACATCGCTAATCAACTAGCCAAAAAATCTTCCCTCACATTACTTCACAGAGCGGGGACGAGTCTAATAAATCAATTTAGCTGATATCCCGTTCACGTTTATACTTTTAAGGCTCCCGTAATTTGTGTAACGTTACATCTGTTAACAGTAACGAAATTTAAAAACGCAAACTGCTGGTAATGTACAGAAAGTGTGTATGCAACACACTAGCAATCTCGCACTCTTTCTCTCGTACTGTGTGTTTATGGCTATATGTGTGTGTGCGCATCAACACTGAAATAACAATAATGGATTTCAGAGCATTATTGTGATGACAAATTTAATTTAGAAGATCTCACATATTCATTGAAATTATTTAACCTGACATGTTTACTGTTCCAAAATGTTGTATAGGTTTCTTCAAAATAAAATGTATTATGTTCAGTGGAAAAGTTGTTTTTATTAAAAAAATTACACATTTAAGAGATGTTATAGTAATACCGTGAAACCATCAAACCGTGATAGATTTGTGCAAGGTTATCATACCGTCAAAATCTCATACCGGCCCATCCCTATTCTGCAAGCGCCATAATCTCTCTCTCTCGCGACGTGGTTTACGCAGTTGGCTAGGGTAGTGCTGGTTGGGCATAATGGAGGTCACTCAATTGGTTAGCAAGAATGCCAATCAAAGCGAGTGTAACGAGCAAGGGCGGGACGAGAGCACTGAGGGAACGGCCGAGGCCAATGACGCAAATGATAATGAGGAGCTCCGGGACCATAAAAGGACGAGCGACAGGAGTGTACGATGAGAAAGGACCAGGCATGGACTTTATGTAATGTGTTTGTGTGGCCGACAGTCGACCGTGAGGGAGCTGCCATCCTTTTACTTTAATTTTGTTTGTTTGTATATTATTTTAAAAGTTGTTTTATGTATGCCGGTTCCCGCCTCCTTCCTTTCTTTTATTGAACCATGTTACAGCGGGCTTGGAACGGACGTGTTTCATATTTTTCACATCGCGTCCACATCGCAGCCTCTTGCGATTAGCAAATTGCAACGTCTCACATTGTGATTGCCATTCGATTTTGATTAATCGTTCAGCCCTATTTGAATTTAATTCTGTGCCATGTTTTGTACAGCAGTCATAAACAAAGAAACAACTATACAGCCTGCATTTCCTTTCCCCCCTCCACTGTAAAACGCGATCTCGCTCTCCAGCCTCTGGACGTGTACACTATTAAAGAGGTTCCAGATAAACAATGACGCTCAAAACTTCTCCGTCATAAATAAAATGTATTATTATTATTATTAACATGAGAAGACGCGTTGTTGCAGCCGACGACATATTTTTGTACTGTGGTGGACACCGTCGTGTTTGGACAGAAATTTTCGTTGCAAATCTATAATACAACGCTAGTGGCCGCTGTAAATCATAAACTGCGTCTTTAAAGCCTTCAATTCTCGTGCAATTTGGGTTCTTTTTCAATACCATATTTATCGTTTTATGCCTAATATTTTTATATTTAATTTGATATGTATTTTTATTTATTTTTATTTATTGACAGACTGATATAGAAAACGCGTTCTCCATAGATCGCTTTCATTTCGAAATACAAAAATACGCGTACACATTTACAGTAAAGCGCAGTACATGCGCGCATAACAAAACAGCGGGAGGTCTAGTTTGACCGTTGTTTTCGAAGTGGCGGCTGACTCTAAATCCAGACGTAATTTCCGGTTTTGTGGCGAGAAACATCCCGAATCCGAGATGTCTTGAACGCTGCTAAATGCAACCATCATGCACCTCAGATGAATACTACACTTGCTTAAAGTTACTGCTCTTGCTACACAGTTTATCTACATTTAAATGCATTAAACACTGTACTTAAAAAAACAGCAAAGTTGCTTTCTAAATAAAACCTAAATGAGCTATCACGTAGTACCGCTTTTATACAAAGTTCCTCAAATAACACTCACGTGCAGTTCATAACACATCATCACCAGTTCCTATGCAGCCAAACATTGTTCAGACACTCACCGCGATCAGCGTGCTGTTTCTGCTCTGCTCCCCGGGCGTCCCGTTCCCACCATCCGCCAGCTCCGCGCCTCCGCCGCCCGTCCCTCTCTGCGGCACTGGGTCCGTGCTCGCCACCGACGGCTGTCTGTGCTTGTTCTTGTGTTTGGCCTTGGTCTGCTGGCAGCGCTGATGCATCGCGAAGGTCTGCTGTCTGTCCATTTCCAGCCGCTCCATCGCTGTTTTCTCATAGCGGTTCTCACAGTTGCTGTGATGTCGCCGAATAAGTTCGATCCGCCGCCGGAGCCGCTCCACCACGGCGCTGTGCCCCGGCACCACAAAATCCGCCATCATCCAGAACAACAGCGTGTTTAAAAACAGACTCGAGTGTCGACTACGACCCGGTGGAGCTGCTTTAGTGTGTTAAGAGTGTCTTTACAAAACATACTCAGCTGCCTCCATTTTCCCACTACATCAGCATCCTCACTAAAAAACCACAAGCATATTAATTCAGATCTGTACACTTGTGTTCAGAGACATAACAACTCTAGTAAAAGTTTCTTTGACACGAATATAGACAAAAAACAAATCATTTTTAACGGTCTAGAAAATATTTGAGCTTAGTCTCAATGGTCTTTCATGAAAACGTAACTTACGTTGCTATTACAAATATTTAAATTAAGCTTATTTAAGGCATCTAGTTTAACAAACTGCGATTTCTTCACTTAACGTAAAATGTTACCAATCTAAGTTCGCGCAGACTTCTACTCCATTTAAACTTTGGGGGAAAAAATACAAAAACTTGCGAGACGTTAAAGTGTTTTTCAGATTTTAAAACGATAGAATCTGTACGCATTACATACATTCAGCGCAAAAATACGCATTTCTAAAGTTGACGGTAAGTTTTCGTAATAAAAGTAACTTTTAAAGTAGCAGTGCGGCTAACTGCTGATCCTCACAGTTAACGTTACATTGGAGCTACGGATTTAGCCTAGCTTGACTGCTAACCAATCTTTAAACAAAGCATTATGAACTAAATTTTCATTCAAAGTGTTAAGCTAACCCCACGCGACTTCCATACCTGCGTTTAACATGACACGAAAGCAAAACAGCAATTTTAAAAATAAACTCTGCCCCAGTGCGCTGTCTCTATTGTTGTCCAGTGTTCATGCAGTTGTTGAACGACTGGACGCCATCTTACAACTATTTTCCATTTGTTGTCTGTTTTTTCACGCGCTCTGACTGACAGCTCAGTCGGGCAATCACAAACTTATATATATATTTATTATTAGCCCTAATAATGTACTATAGCTCTAACACATTTTGACAATAGGATTAATTGAGGAAGACTAAGGGTTTCCCTCAATTATATTTTAATTTAATGTAGGCTAAGTACATACATTTTTTTATTTTAATTTGGGGGGATTTTTTGTCATTTCCATTTCTCTCAAAGTTGATTCTTAGTACTGTGATGTATTGTTGGTATGTTAATGATAAATAGTTTTAGAGTCTTTGTACAGCTTTTTTATATTTACATATGATATTCATTTCTTAAACTAAACATAAGGGCTCAATTTTACTCTATCCGTTAAAGTGTATCCACATACACAATGATCACACAGTGCATTAAAGTCACTATAAAATCAAATGTGTGTAAGTGTTTACACAATGTTTCAATGATTATTATTAATGTTCACACCATTACCTTTTAAAAATTAATTTGCACTCGTAATTTTTAATCAAAAAAGTAAAAGTCACCATGAAACGGAAGTGATTGACTTCTTTTCCTCATCGTGAGGTTTATCTAAGTGAAATGGCTTCTGAAATAAAAAATGTAGGGTGGGGCTTTTTTTTCTTTCTGTTTTTGATTGGTTTGTTGTAAGTTGGGCTTGGAGGGGAGGGCTAAAATGCTTGGCCATCGGACAGCCAGTAGTCCTACCTCTTTTTCGTTGCTGACGTTGTTGTTGAGAGGGGGAGCTTAATGTGACTTTCATGGTGACTTTAAAAACACAAGTCTCTTTCTTCAATTCAGTTTATTTTAGTTTGTAACACGATGGATTATTATATTAAACACCCCACCCTTTAGGCAGGGGCCCAACTGCACATTTTCTGAAGGAGTATGCAAGATTAGTTTTGAGCTGAAAAATCAGCTCCCAATGAAAAATTCTTTATTGTTACCTCTCCAATAAAAGCAGGTCAATAACATATTAATTAATTAAATTATATCTGGATACGGTAATTTACACAATTTACCTAAGTGTGTTCATACATAAAATATATAAAAATATTGCGAGAGTGATTGAGAACCCTTCTAAAGAAAAGCTCTCAGAATTTTGACATTATACTTCGATGATTTATATTAAGTCATTTAGCAGACGCTTTTAATCAAAGCGACTTAAAAAGAGTTCGGGGAGCAATAAGCGATATGTCATAAAAGAGCAATAGTACATTAGTTGCTACAAAGTTACTAGTTTCAACAAAAGCTAGACCACTACCTGTTGAGAGAAGATGGTTAGTGTACTTTTTTTTATTTGTCTGTGAAGTAGTCACAGAAGAGGTGTGTTTTAAGTAGTTTTTTGAAGGTTGAGAGAGATGTGGTTGACCGGACCGCGTTAGGAAGAAATCAGTTGCATTATGTCAAAAAACGGCTCAGAAACAAGCTAGTTGTGTCTCATTTCGAAGGCTGCATCCTCCAGAGGTTGCATTTTTCGGCCTGATATGTCATTGAGGTTTATAATTTAAGATTTTATTTCGCTAACCGTTACATTTCAGGGTAAGAATGAAACTACATCACGTCTTTTGAGGAACAAATTTTATTTTATTTGAATTTTTTAGCCTTGAATGGATCGGAACAAAAAAAATCAGCCCTGGCATTTTACACCCAACTGACTCATCATCTTTCTGCACCCTTAATATGTTTTCCAGCTCCAACTTTATTCCATAAAAGCCATATTTTAACAGGATAGCTCACCCAAAAATGAAATTTATTTGCCATGTAGATGGTTTACATTAAGCATTGAGGTGCATGTAGTGAGGTAGGCAGGACGAGAGCCGGGATTCAAGCTATACGCGCACCGTTCTCGTATCACGGAGGAGATTGGGAGCATATAAGAGGACGAGCGACTGGACCGTCAGTGAGAGAGGACCAGGCCTGGATTTTAAGTTTGTGTTATTGTTTGTTTATTTAAATAAAAGTTACTTTACGTTCGCCGGTTCCTGTCTCCTTCCCTTTTATATTTATCTTTGTTACAGTGCACTTTCATAACATTTTGCAACTCATCAATAAATGGTTCACAAGTTAAAATCTTACAAAAATCTGAAAAAAGCAGAGCTTTACTGTTCACAGAGCGCATTTAAAAGCATTTAATTGAAGGAGTCGGTAAATCCAGCAGCTGGCTGGCGACCGAATGGCCACTATCCACAACTCACACCTGGCCCTCAGAGCATGAGATAGGCCAAAGCCAGCCCGTGCTTTCTCGGGGACATGTCAAGAGGCCACAGAGCGTGTGGAGTCCGACAAGTGAGTATCCCTAAGATATTTTCTAACGGATCCTGCGTTAGATCCCTGACAGCGTTAGATCCCTGACAGCAGGTGATATTTGTTTAAAAATGTCCTTGAACATTTTTGCAGGTATGAAGGTAACATCTGCACCGGTGTCAATTTTAAATGGCACTTGATTTTATGCAATGTCAATGTCTATACCCTCCATGGTTCGTCAAGTCCTGTGATGCTGCACAGAAAGATTGGGTCACTTTGACACACTTTAAGGGAGCTACTGTTCATGGCTTCAGGAAGACACTTCCGTTTGTTAAAAAGACTGGAAAGAGTGCAGCTAAACATTCAACGTTCGGGAACTGTTTAACGGTAGAGATGTTGAACAACCAACAGTTTTATCAGCTGGTGTAAACCACAGAAACACTGTTTTAGATGGAAATTTATGTGATTCATGTAATGTAATTCACAAGAAAAACTAATGGATCCGTTTTAAGTATTTTGTCAGATTATTATCAGGTATAAATATGTGCATATATTCCTGCTGAATATGAATAATGAAAAAACTTCCCCAATAATTAAATCTGCGTCAAATCACTAATTGTCCTTCCATGCTTTCAAACGTTACTGCAAAACTTTGTATGAGCAAAATGAATGTGATACCCTTCCTGTGCATAAAATGTAAAGGTCTCCTTAAATTGAAAGTAGGGAAATTGTTATCAAATGGTTTGAGCATCACAATACACTTTTATAAAAAATATTAATAAATCCCCAAAACAGCTTCAACTAATATAATTGATAATGGGGGTGTTAGATTTATATTTGAAGTTTAATCAAGCATTTACAATAGTTGTAGGGCCCCCATAAAGGTTTGGGCCAGCCCTGGTCATGTGCATACCCACTATAAAAAGTATGTTTATGTATGTGAGTTTAGCCAAAGATAATATACAGTATATCAACAAGATTGGTGTTCTTAGGACACCAGGTCCGTAACCAGCCAGTTGAAAGGGGAGGTTCTTTTTTTCAAAAAGTGGACCTTTTTGCAGTTTTTCTCCTCCTCTTGTATTAATTATGAGGTTCAAATACTTAATTTTGGTGACCTTTTATGCACTCATTTGTGCTGGATTAGCTTGTTTGCTGGTATCTTAACCAGCACGCTTTTTGATGCACCTGAAATATTTATTGCATTGTCAAATTGCTTCCTCATGTAACACCTTTGTCAGTCCATACACAGTTCATAAGTTTAAAGCCACACTAACAACAGAATAGATTTAATGAACTTTAACTGAAATATAAATAATATTTCTTCTAATCATCATTTCTTGACTCTCTGTCAATGCCTCTTTGCTATGTTTTATTATTATAATTACGCTACGTTTATATGGCTATTATATTGTAGACCAGGGATCCCCAAACTTTTTTCTGCAAGGGCCACATAATTCTCCCTGTCTTTAATGGGGGGCCGGGTCGATTTGTAACAGAAAACTACACAGGTCGGAGGAACTACTTGAATTATTGTGGAGATTTAATTATGATTTGAAATGTATTTTTGATGCCTCCTAATGGTATAATAGTTTATTAATAGTTAATAGTTTAGTGCTACTCAAATTCAAAACATTTTCTTATGCATATTAATTAACCTTTCTCTTTCCCAACCACTTGGCCATTTTATCGTCACTTTGAAATTTTCCGATGGTTCGTCAGTTCTATCGCAATGATATGTTATGAATTTAATAAATTATTAGGCTATGTGAGTAACTTAGAGAAATTTAAGTCTGAAAGCCAATGTTCGGACGCTCGCTCACGGCCCTACTAGAGCAAGCTCCTGATTTGTTAGCGCTGAGTGAATTTTCGCCAAAGTTTAGATTTTTCAACTCATTCGCGCGAATCGCGCCGCAAGTAGGTCATCGCATCTTTGCATTGACTTAACATGTAAATCACTCGCGCTTAACGCTTCATTCGCGTTTGGTGTGAACACACTATAAGGCATTGTTCAGAGGGCCGGTCCAAATCTGTGGGCGGGCCACATTCATATATATATATATATATAACCCCTCCCCCCGCATCATTCAGAGGCGATGCTTCTTCACGTTGCTTTGAAAAGTGTATTGCGAGAACTCTCTCTGTCTGCACGCACACACGCGTCCTGCAATAATAATCATATTAATTTGAAACAGCAACCAAGAAATTGGTCACAAGGATTGATTAAAACAATGATGACAATAATCACATGAAAAAACCCGACTTAAATTCTGGACCTTTGGCAGTGAGGGGGGGTTCGTTCGAACCACCCGAACCCCCCCTGCCTACAGGCTTGGACACAATATTTAAGTTGTAAAAAGTCAAGTAATTTGTTATTTCATATTCATTACAATTATCACTCAAACAATTGTTTGATACTTTTGTCTGTTAACTTGTGGT
Source organism: Barbatula barbatula (assembly GCF_947034865.1). NCBI lineage: Eukaryota > Metazoa > Chordata > Actinopteri > Cypriniformes > Nemacheilidae > Barbatula > Barbatula barbatula. The sequence goes on along the minus strand of NC_136781.1, from coordinate 18,380,156 downwards.
GTATATTTTGCTATTTCATGTATTAATTTTATCATAGTTGTTTAACTGTTTACGTTAAGCTATGAATACAGTTGGACAACATACCATGGTACAAAAGGTTATTCATAAAAAGAAACACATTCAAATAACAAACCTACTCTAGACCCTTACAAAATGTAACCATTCGTAGGTATCTGACGTCACCTTTGACTAATTTAAACAAGAATCTATTTCCGCATACTCGAAGGCCAATCAGCGGTGTCCACGAGGTGCCTGTCGAAGGCGGGGACTACAGTTCGTGACAGACGTAATATCTGAACAATCCTAATCGCGCTTCGTCCATGGGGCGCGTCCACGTTACAAACAGTGGCCAATCGCGTGTGAGGCAGAGCTTTGTGTTCGGGATTCTTCGTCCATAGCCACACGTGATGCGCTGGCTCTGACTGCAGGCGGAGTGTTTCTTCAGTGATCGGAGTGAGTGCACTAAATGAACAGAATTATCAGCTTTGCTGAATTTGTTCGTTATTTCTTTGGAATTATTAAGGATGTAATGGAAAGTTTTTTTTCCAAGTAAGCTGTATTATTTAGTTTATCTGAAATGTATTAGGGTGGAAATTAAAATATGTTTGGGCTAACTGACTAGGCTAAGCTAACTGACACAGGTGTCATGTCAATTAAATATATCCTACCAATTTAAAGTAATTGACACAAACCTTATTTTTATCTTGTGATATGTGTGTTGTGTTCAATGTTTTATTGGAATACCGGTAGTTTTCAGATAATGCTTTCTTGTTTGACGTTGGCGGTGGGTATACGTACTCTTTCTTATATTTCTAAACTTGGACCGCTGTTCAATTTCTTTTTGTCTGTATTCACTGTGTCAGATTACGCGATTTAGGATGTTCAATTCATGTCGTGTTCTGAGCAAGAAATAACATCAGATTATTACGTTAGACGTTTCATCGGGCGCTTGTACTGCAGATAATTTTCGCGCTGCGTCCAAAAACGCATATTGTGACAGTATCAACTGAATTTGAATAAGTACCGACCTTTCGACCGTTAAAACAGTACGTTCTTTATAACTTCGTATCAGTGGGAGTAGCATGAATAGATTTCGGAAGTACTGCATCCACCATGTTGATGGTCATGTGACTTCTTGTATCGTTTATTTGCGGTTGACCAGCCAATTTATTGTGTATTACCGCCACCAACTGGACTGGAGCGTGAAGCATTAATGGGAAGAACAAAACATTACAAAAAAGAGTAAGTATATCTTAAATTATTTTTTACCACACTGCTGTTGAACGCTTCAATCCGATTGGTTGAGAAACGTTCTTTTTTTATGCCTGGTGAGTGAACTAAATAAGAATTATCAGCTTTGCTAAACAAGTCGCACTGTTGCAAATCACTTTCTCAGTTGTTCGCACCAACTTGTAATTTGGTTGCACCTATTTTTATAGAAATCATAAAGACCTTGACCATACCGTAATTTATTTATTTAAGGTATATATTGGCTATGAATTTATCTGACACAAATACAACCTGTCACTCTTCACAATCCTCCTTTGTTGCCCTGTATTTTTGCCACTGGCCTTCATTTGCCAGACCTTATTTTAAATAAGTGTTTTATTTTTACCACATTAAATTAATTTGGATTAGCTCGCTCAAAACTCAAAGTAACCCCGGACTTAAGTATTATATATGTACTTTACTACACATTGTCATAAATAAACTTTTAAACGCCAAATCTTACAGTCTTGTTAAATGGTCTAAGCACGCTTGTGTTTTGAGTGACTAATTTGATGGGTTGAGAGAGTGAGTCTTGTGAGATCAGTGTTTGATATACGGGTTGTCTCAACAAACTGAATCTGTTCAAATTAGTCATTAGGTCGCAAATCGACATTAGCGGACATTGACGCGCTGTTTGTTTTTCACAGCTGTTGGGACATCGCACAAGATATAAGTTAACACGGAAAACACTTCACTGGATAGGATGATTTCTTTTATGTCAGCTGCATGTGCGGATCACTAATTAGGGAAGAAAAGGCAACTTGTTTTTGCGCACATTCACACCGTGCTGTAATTCATTTTCTCTGAATGTGACACGTGGATTTTTGTCTTCCGACCCTGCTTTTGATAGACGTGTGAGGGAGAGCGATAGTTCTGAAACCACGCGTTTGACTTCATTATGCGCTGCACAGAACGATCGGAATGTGACTTCTATGTTTCCGTCCGAGCATTTCAAAAGCATATGGAGCAGTCTGTCCCATGATGCTTTTATGCCTTTCGGTCAGACACACTCTTTAGATTGGAGACAGAAGGAGCTCTATGCTCGCTCTTTCCTGCACTTATCAAAAGCACGCCATTCACCACTCAAAAATCACATTAAATGTTAAAATAACTCTTTTGCGGGGGTCTGACAGCACCCTGTGAAATTTTACATTGCACGTTATAAAAAAATTAGCGCATTTGCGACCATTTTTGTAGTAGTCTAGAGCCCTGGTATGCATTAAGTTTCAGTAAATGCACACCTATAAAGGTGTTCCAGGGGTGTATTCCAGAAAGCAGGATTAAAGTACCTTCAGCAAAACCCAGAACTCTGGGTTGATTAACCCAAACCTTGCTTACCCAGCAAGGTTTGTCGGTTCCAGAACATGTTTGAATGGGTAACTTAAAAGGTTGATTAAACTTTCCAGAGTTAACGTGCACACACAGGAACAACTTGAAGACATTGTCAATGGATCACAGATTTCACGAGTCACCATGGAAACTGTTAAGAAGCTTAACGTTTTTCCTGATGTGTCATATTAATGGAGACTCCTTTAATTGAAGACACTCCTACATTTGTCATAATCTTTATCCTTAATCCTGTTTAGCACTTCAGTACACATTAGCCATGTTTATTCGTTTGCATTAGAGGAGGAAGGTCTGCTGTGACGGGGTAGAGAATGAAATGTTAGGCCCACAGTTACATGTCCAATATATAGATTTTAAATGAATGTATTTAAAAATATCCATTAAAATGTTTTGTTAAAAGAGGTGTAAACGGCCTATCAGCTAATTGTAATTTTGAGAAGGGTTTTTCAATACTAACATGTAATCGAGTGTTCACACCAAATGCGAAAAAGTTTTAATTGTATCATTCGCGCATGAAATTCGCTTCATTACAGATGTGAATTTGCGTCATGGGAGGGGCTTTTGCCGCTCGCTCACGGCCCTACTAGAGCAAGCTCCTGATTGGTTAATGCGGTGTGAATTTTCGCCAAAGTTCAGATTTAGTTCAATTAGAGCGAGTTCAATTAGAGCACCGCAAGTAGGTCATCGAATCTTTGCATTGACTTAACATGTAAATCATTTGCGTTTTGTGTGAACAGACAGTAAGATGATGCTGAGGATCAGAAATATATTTTTAAGTAATACAGTCAGGATGAAAAACCTTAAGTTAGTGCTGCACGATTAATCATATCGCAAACACGATGTCAGGCTAGGGCTGGGCGATATGGCTGAAAACTGTATCACGATATCAGTGTTTCATATCGGCCGATATCGATAATTATTGATATTTTTATGACCCATTTAAAATAAGGACCAGGAGAAAAATATTGTACATTTAAACATTTTTATTTTAAACTTAAACTTCCTCTGATCATAATCCCCTCAGTTATTGAGACAGAAATGTCAACACAATCATGCAAAACTCAAATAATTAAAATGTAAACATAAGTCTAAAGTCACAATGAACACTTAACAATTATCTCTTAACATTTAAGGTGCAAAATGAAAATAAAATGTAAGAAATGCTTAATAAAGTGTAATACAATAGTGCAAAGTGTTAAATATAAATAAAGAAAAACCTGAGAATTTAGTGCAAACTTAGTGCTAGGAAGTTCACTAGCTGTTCACCTTCTGGTGAATAAAGTTTTTTAAAATATGTACAATGTTTTGTAAACAAAGAACTGGAAAAACAACAAAGAACAAAGAAAAACTGCCATACTGGCGAGCTGACTTTTCCTCTTTTATTTACAATTTCCTCGCTCGCCGCGGCACTCATTTTCTGCTTATCAGTCGCCGGTTTCTGAGAGGAATCCAGCAGACCAGCACGAGACAACGAAACAGCGCAACCAAACTTGATACTGTTACACGATTGGCTGTTAGCTTGTCACTCCCTACGTTGCTAGGCTACCAGAGAGCGAGTGCCTTTGTTCATGCAACCAAACTTGCTTTGAAACCTCTGGTTTCTTTATGGGTTTCTTCCGACGAAGAAGAAAAAAAAAAAAAAAAAAAAAACTTTATCGAGCGCATTTTTTATTGATATTGATTACATGTCTATCGCGATACATATCGTTATCGTTTTATCGCCCAGCCCTATGTCAGGCTATGTTATTATATTAAAGAAACAAGTGCATTCGTGGATGTGACAAGGCATCCATTCAAAGAGATATATGCCAAATTTCTATGCGAGGAAAAAAAATGGGAAAAATGGATGCAGAGCAGACCGACACTGAACTAGGGGCCTCATTTATAACCGTTGCGTACACACAAAAAAGGCCCCTGACACACTTCAGACGCATAAATTGTGATTTATAAAAACAAACTTGTCGGGAATATTTGCGTACCTGCGCGCAAAATGTGACCCATGCGTGCGAACATTTGAGACGGATCAGTTTTGCCAACAACCGATGGTGAGCTGAGGGATTGACGGTAGATTGATGAAATTAAACCCAGTGAGCTTGAAAAGTTGCGCATATAGACCTATCCATATAACCATAAACATACAAATCACTTTCAATCGTCATTATGCTTCCTAATTATAAAACATGCATTTCCACAATACAAATTTATACAAATAAATGGTAATAAATTATCAAATAAAAGTGCATGCATTTGATTTATTTTACTTTCATTTGCTAATGATCTAAGTGTGGGCGTATGGGTTTACCACTTATTGTCTGATTGGTATGACAAGGTGTAAAGGATTGAAAGTGATCGCTGTAAACAAATACTACGGTGACACCCCTGCATCTACGGCATGATGGATGCGCTGGCATTGCTGAAGGACTATGCCAATGGCAGATTTAGGAGGGAAAGAGTGTTTAGAGACCGCGATGATGACTGGCTAATAAGACGGTTTAGATTACCTAGAGCCATGCTTTTGGATCTGTGTGCTGCACAAAGGTTAATTTTTGTGGTTAACAACACAAAGGTTAATTTTTTAACAAGATCTTTCAATATAGACGCAATGTCGCCCAAAACAACCCTTATTTGTTTTAGCTCATCTGTTATAACTGTAATTGTGTCAATAGTCTCCCTCTGTGTCTGAAGGACAGCCTCCGTTAACACCCGGCCACTTCCAACCGTGCCATGGGGTTTTTGCCCCCACTTTTAAGTCGGACCACCACTTTATTTCGGGAACTGTCTTTTTTTTTCACGTGCGCAAATTATCAGGTAGACTGTTATTTATAAATGGAAAATTGCGTGCAGGTGTGCATGCGCACAGTTTTATAAGTCTCAATTTTGTTTGCTTACGCTTTTTTTGGGATTTTGGGCGCACACACAGTTTTATAATTGAGACCCCAGAGCTGTAACGGCATTACCACCTCGGGGGGGTGCATTAACTTTTGAAATAATTGAACAGCCTGTCGTCGATTATTCCTTACTTATCCAATCCCCTGCTCTTGAAATACCTAATTATTTCTTTCTGCATTCTTGTCTGCCCTGAAGCAGTGTCCTGTGGTGAACAACATAAAAGACAGTTTTTTTTTGTTTAATAGATACAAAAACTGAAAGTTCTGTGTTTCCACTACATTCATTTTCGGGTCTCTCTGATGGTCTTTCCTCTACCTCCGCTCTGCTTTTTTAATTTATTTTTTCTCCGCTATGCTGCGCGGCGCGATCAACTTTTTTTAGTCCTGTGACACACTAGATGCGTGGCGTGAGCGTCTCAGAAGCCTGGCGTGACCGTTTTTAAATCGGCTCCCATGTTAACAGGTTAGAGCTTGCACACTGCCTGCGTGAGACGAGCCGCACGGAAAACGCGTGCATGCTAGGAATTGAATCGACGCCTATTTTTCACGAGACACGCAAGCGTGTTGGAAGCGTTTCCAGGCAAAATAGAATAGGAAAAGATGTTTATATGTAATTTTGTACACGAATACATATTAATGAATGCCATTTTGATGTTTGAAAGCTAATCATCATTTATTTGAACGTATTTTCAAATTGAATTTCATTAAACCAACATCTACACGTTACGGGGGTTAACATGTCCACTGTAGAAAACATCAGGACTTAAATCATGTTTATAATGCATTTTTGGAGAAACAACAAGTGAATATTGAAATAAATTATACATTAATATTCCTATTAAGTATGAGATATTATTACTAAAATGTTGCAAATGAATACTCCAATTAACTACTTTTTTCCATAAAATCTTCCTCCAAGAAAATGCTTAGGCTATATCCAATGAAAAGATACATTGCATTGAATGGGAATATTAATTTATGTCCATCTTAAACACATATTGCATAAAGTAAACTCGTGCATCAATTGATTACGTTACATCTTTAATAACATATCTGAGAATCATCCCCAAAATGTATTGGTGACTGAATTATTTTTGTTTTTTATGCTCTTAACAATGTGATTAAAAATGGAAAAAAATATGACACACTACAATAACAACGTAGTCTAGTGTGTCATCTGAGTGACGGTCCAACATCAGGTAATAAATCTACAAAACATTTGGAAATGTTATTTAAATAAACAGACAGCCTACTTACTCATTTTTCGGATTTTGGAAGGTGTAGGTTATGTGAAAAAAGTTTAAACATGTCGTGAATAAAAGACCCTTGTCTGTCGGCGGCCTCCCTCTATGTCACCTATAGCAGCAGCAGCGCGCCAGCGCCGCGTCAGGCACGGTGCTGGTGTGCAAAGATACAGAAAACACGACGCAGCCGCCACAGAGCTGACACGCAACAGAAACGCCACGCTCACGCCACTCAAACATGTGGCGCGCGTTATAGTCGCGCGATACAACGAATCGATAATGAAATTCGTTGCCAACATTTTTAATAATCGATTTTTATCGATTTTATCGATTCGTTGTTGCAGCCCTAGACCCGTCAACTCTGAAGTGGCCTGAAATATCATGAACATATTTTCAATTATTTTGTATTTTCTCTCAGTCATTTCATCCTCACACTGTGCAATACAAAATATTTATCTACCGTTTTAATAGCATTTTGATTGTGCTTCCACGACATCAGTTGCATTGTTTTCCGCTGGCTAAGAAAACTGAAGTCTTGACTCAAAAAGGAACTACGTCACGTCGCTTACTACTTTGTTTAGGATATTACAATGAAGTTTAACCTTAAGAACAAGTATTTTGAATCGTTAGTTCATTTGAACCTTTCATTTGTTCTTGTCTCTTTGTAGACTATGGAGCTGAAGATACGGTTATGTGTGGTGCTGCTCTCTCTGGGTCTAGCCCTAACGGGTTACGTGAGGGCAAATGAAAAGCCTGATGACATGGAGATGGATGTTGAGAATGCTGTAGACGACATGCCGGAAAATGATGAAGAACAGAAGCCCCCTCCATCCCTGTCAGCACCCACCGTAAGACCTTATCCCGGCTCAGATTGCAAGTTGTTTGAAAAAGGCCAGGATAAACTTGATTAATTCAATCACTCACTCTAACTTAAAAAATTAGGTGACACAGGGTAAACGGAGGACATCGGAGTTAACCTGATGACCTACAAACCATCTCATTACCACCTCGGTGCCAAACTTTAAAATGCAGAATTTACAATAATCACCACTAACTGAAATACCAGATATTCGTAAAACTAAACAAAACATGATAAGGTTGAACTAATGGTTCCTGTTGATTAAGATCTAACTAAAATATTCCAGAAGTGTAACGTTTGAGTGAAGTAGTATTTAGATTTAACATCTAACACAAACGTTATTGTCTATTAAAGGTGACATACAAAGTTCCAGAGCCAATGGGGGAGCACTACTTTGCGCAGTCTTTTGATACAGGAACACTTCAGGGGTAAGATATCTACTGTATTCACACCGTGTATTTGAATGCTTCATAAGAATGTTCTCTCATATTTATGACAAATGAAGGCAGATGAATTGCTTTTGATTGATAGTTGTTTTTTCTTTCCTAGGTGGGTTTTATCCCAGGCCAAGAAGGAAGGTATCGATGAGGAAATAGCAAAGTATGATGGTAATTCTTTCATTTCTTCAACCAAAATTACACACTGGAGATCTTTCAGTATTCAGTTATGCTATACTGCCATCATTGACTTTTTGCTGTTATATTTTCTTTGAAGGTATAAAACGAAGTGCCTTTCTAAATAGCGTATTAAGCCCAATAATGTAATTTTTTGCATCATAGCTAAACAAGATTCACTAATTCCTCAAATTCAGTAAACTACCTCAAAGCCCTAAACAGTCCCTAAACAGTATAGTGTAAATGAGATGGGTATGTGTCATTCTCATGTGGTCATATTCTATGCAAAACCAACATTGATGACAAGCAGTCAGCTTTAAGCTAATGTTTTTAATAAAAATTGCCTGTATTATTTGATCAAGTTGTGGTGTGTTTTGTGAAGGCAAATGGGAAGTTGAAGAGATGCAGGACACCAAACTACCGGGTGATAAAGGTCTGGTTTTAAAGTCCAGAGCCAAACATCACGCCATTTCTGGTCTCCTGCTGAGACCCTTCGTCTTTGAAACCAAATCTCTCATAGTCCAGTGAGTATTCCTCTGTTCTCTTAACTGTACTTTTATTTACAACTAGGAGTTGGAAAAAGTGAGTAATCAGATTTTGATACAAATACAACACAAATTCAGCAAGTCATCTGTCAATGCTGATGACTCCTGATTTACTCTCCTGACATAAATGAACAAAATTATATTTCATGTTGCATCTAGGTTATACTCTTGATAACTTTGTTTGATGCCGGACATGGTTTTTCAAGCCGTAATACACTGGTTTAACTGTAATTAAAATATGATGCTGTAATACTAACCATTGGATATTATCACGGTAAACCATTAAACTGGTAATAGTTACATACCTATAAGGGATTTAATACATGTCCTTAACGTCTTGAATAAACTTTTCCTAATATAATGACTTTAAATGTTTTTAAAAGTATTACATTCAGATTCTACAGATCTTAAATATTTTGGTCTCATTTTAGCAAAAAAATATTTCAGTCTGACGGACCAAATGACTGTATTTAAAATAATCGAACAGACCTAATATTTTTCTCTGCACGATAATTACTGTCATCAGGGACAACCTGAGGTTGCAGAATACAGGTTGAAGTACAGCTAGTTTACGGCATCCCAGCTAGTTTAAATTGTTTAAATGCAAGTTAAATAAAAATGGCTAGAACGATGAGTTCTCATGGTAGTTAAATCCGGTGCCTGGAAATGTCTGTAAGGCAAACTCTGCTGTTTGTTGGATATGTTTTGAACTCTGCGATATCAAGCAGCTGTACATTGTATCGATATAATTGGATAGAGTAAAACCCATTTCAATCTGCTGTATGTACATATTCTGCATATTAAACGGCTAACATTACTTACCACTTGAAATTATTGGACGCAAAATATTGATTTAAAATGTTTTTGTTAACAAATACAAACCTATGTGAGGAATATGTTGAATAAAAACGCAATATGGGTAAAAAATCTCATATGTTATTAATTAGGCATTTATATTTGTTTTATTTGTGAATATTAAACACACAATATTAAACCTTGAAACTACTTTGTTATCCTGTTGTATATACACTCGCTGGCCACTTTATTAGGTACACCGGTCCAACTGGTCGTTAACGCAAATTTCTAATCAGCCAATCACATGGCAGCAACTCAATGCATTTAGGCATGTAGACATGGTCAAGACGATCTGCTGCAGTTCAAACCGAGCGTCAGAATGGGGAAGAAAGGTGATTTAAGTTACTTTGAACGTGGCATGGTTGTTGGTGCCAGACGGGCTGGTCTGAATATTTCAGAAACTGCTGATCTACTGGGATTTTCACGCACAACCATCTCTAGGGTTTACAGAGAATGTTCCGAAAAAGAGAAAATATCCAGTGAGCGGCAGTTCTGTGTCACAAATGCCTTGTTGATGCCAGAGCTCAGAGGAGAATGGCCAGACTGGTTCGAGCTGAAACTGAGGCTACAATTCGCACTGGCTCACCAAAATTGGACAATCGAAGATTGGAAAAACATTGCCTGGTCTGATGAGTCTCGATTTCTACTGCGACATTCAGATGGTAGGGTCAGAATTTGGACAACAACATGAAAGCATGGATCCATTCTGCCTTGTATCAATGGTTCAGGCTGGTGTTGGTGGTATAATGGTGTGGGGGATATTTTCTTGGCACACTTTGGGCCCATTTGTACCAATTGAGCATCATGTCAATGCCACATCCTACCTGAGTATTGTTGCTGACCATGTCCATCCCTTTATGACCACAGTGTACCCATCTTCTGATGGCTACTTCCAGCAGGATAACGCGCCATGTCATAAAGCGCGAATCATCTCAGACTGGTTTCTTGAACATGACAATGAGTTCACTGTATTCAAATGGCCTCCACAGTCACCAGATCTCCATCCAATAGAGCACCTTTGGGATGTGGTGGAACGGGAGATTCACATCATGGATGTGCAGCTGACAAATCTGCAGCAACTGCGTGATGCTATCACGTCAATATGGACCAAAATCTCTGAGGAATGTTTCCAGTACCTTGTTGAATCTATGGCACGAAGGATTAAGGCAGTTCTGAAGGCAAAAGGGGGTCCAACCCGGTACTAGTAAGATGTACATAAAGTGGCCAGTGATTGTATATCTTCCCCCTCGTAGGTTTTGCTCACATGTTGTTTTATCCTCATAAGAGAGACTCTGCAAACTTTACATGTTAATATTTGTGAAAGATCTGCAGAATTCTGTGGAATAGTATCAAAAGTGTTTTAATTTGTCCACAACTATAATTGTGTGTATATGTGTTCAAATAGTATTAAAATGCTGCCTGTTTATAGTGTATATTTGAATGCAGTTGATCGCAGATTTGGTTCTGCTTATTTAAAAAGAGGCAGATAAGCTTTTTTATTGATTTGTGCTAAAAGGACCATCTGGTGTACCTCTGAATACACCAGACCAAATTCGTACTCTGAATTGAACCAACAGAATAGGTGCATGTCCAGACCATACGAATATATTATATATACTGCATGAAAGCGTAAACATTTTATTGCTTAGAGTTTAAAGCAAAAAGAAAGGGGTTGTGTTAATGTTATGTTGATTTTAGTTTGAGTTGTGAACATGCGGGAAAATTTCATTATTACAATGTAAAGATAACTTCAAATAAAACTTAAAAGAATTTACATATAATTTGATCTCGCTTTGAACGTTTTGAAATGATCCAGTGATGTCTCAAGTAATAGAGAGTTAAATAACATTCCTTTAACTCCTCTGTGGATAGTTTCGTTATAAACGTCTCAAACATCATTGTTTGTCCTCAGGCTCACTAATCTGGCACTTTTATTGGAAACAATTTAAAAATGAGTACATTTGCATGGTTGCCAGTGGCGATCACTGCAAAAATATAATTTGCAAATTAATATTTTTAGTTGCAAAAGCGACCGTTTTAGTCTGTAGACACTTTGAAATTATAATGCTTTTGAGCACTTTGTATCATTATAATAGTGTAAATTTAAGGTTTGTGTAAATAAAAAAAAAATTGTTTCCTCAGGTATGAGGTGAACTTTCAGACAGGCATTGACTGTGGTGGTGCTTATGTTAAACTGCTGTCTCAAACTGATGACCTCAACCTGGTAAGACTGCACATACAGTGTTTCCCTACATACTTCAGATGCAAAACCCTTTAAAAGCCACCTCCGTCAAAAATGAGATTACAATGTTAAATTGATGCTCTGCCCACATAGTATACATGTATAAGCTACATTTAAGGAGACGTATTCTGCAAAAGGTGTTTGTACACACCTCACAGACACTTATTATTAATGTTCAAACAAGATCTTTTTTTTATAATCCACAAACCAGAAGTAGTCTCTTCCAGCAAGCAGTTTTAGATTCTCCACTACGTTGACATCATCGTAGGGAACACTCCACCCGCAACTGGCAATGACCTGCCCTATTAGCAAACACACATCGCAGGGTTATAAGTACAGAGTCTGCCACTGTTGTATTCTCGCACGATGTCAGTGCCAAAATGGCATTACAGATGTAGTGTTTTGGGATGTACCAATTAGCATAAAAGTTTTCATAGACTTTTCACTGAGGACATCCTGGTTACATAATATTTTTGAGTGCAATTTTATTTCTGCTGTGAAAGCTGTTCTGTGTAGAACACTGATATGGTGTGTGTTTACATACCTCTAAAAACACTTCTATACCCCTTTGAAGTCCTGTGGCCTCTATCACAAAGCCGGTTTAGTTTTTTTCCCAGGTAAGATCACGTTTAGTTTGAGCACTTTATTATCACGAAAATACCTGAGGAGGTTGCCAAACAGATGCAGATAGGAAGATTGCATTTCCTCGTTATAAATGTGGTGGAACTTCTATGGAGCTTTGGAGTTTCTGCACAAAATCACCCTATGGCTTCCGCATTCTGCATTTAACTGTACTATAGTGACAACCTGCGCATAAAATATTGTGTGCAGTTTCTTTTCGATTTACAAGTAGGGATGCACGGTTAATGTTTCAATAAATTATTATTTTCGGAATGATCTCTTCATCTTCAGCAGAGAAGTGAATTGCGCTGAAACTTGCGAGAAGTTAATCAAACTGATGATGCTTTCCATGTTTTGTGTGATTGGCAATTTGCTGCAAGTGTTACAGTTTCAGGTGCACGCACCTCACAAACTCTGGATCAAACCAGAGTTTACAGAGAACCTTTAAACCAAAAGTTGTGCGACAGCTAAACTTGATTTAAGACAGATTGGCTTTGCCTGGTTTTGTCAACTCAAAACTTAAACTTCTAATTTGCGTTTTTTCACCTCGCTTTGTGATAAAGGCCACTGGAGTAACGGAACGAGGGATATTTTTGTGAGGAGTGACGAAGAATAAAGGTAAAATGTAATATAATAATAACGTTTTTTACAAACTAAGAGTGAACCCTGAATAATGTCTCCTTTAAACAAAAGTCGTCTGACTAATTTAGAGGGTTTTGCATCTGAACTCTTCATTTATTTATTGACGTCGTGTTTATGCATTTACACATCTAAATATTTTTCACATTTTTTATTTCTGTGTCCATGTGATAATGAAGGGGGGCATGTTTTAAGGTTTTGCCTGGGTCAAAATTGGTCTTTGGTGGTAACTGACGAACGTAGTCGGCCACACACAGATGAATGTACTCTACTATTGAAAACCGATATTACCTGTCACTGTCCTCTTTTCTTGCGCACTTTGCAAAATAGTCTAATTTTGCAAATAAAAATAATTGAAGGCAAGTTTACAGACTTGATAATTATATTGATATGGGTGTTTTGAGTGACTGATTTGATGATTCAGTGAGTTGTAAGTTTTAAATGATTTAATAGAATCTGTTCAAAGGAATCATTGGGTCACGAATCGTACATTAGCAAACACGCTGTCACAGCTGTTAGGTCATTGCAAAACATAGACGCACGAAAAGAACTTCATTGCTGGATAAGATTTTTTTCATTCGTTTATGTTAGTTGCATGAGTAGAACCCTTGTCAGAAAAAGGTAAGCAGTAATTCACAGAAGGTGCCATGTGAAATGCGGATTCAGTGTTCTGACTTTTTGTCATCGTGTCAGTTGCATTTGACATTTAGTCATTTAGCAGACGCTTTTATCCAAAGCTATTTTTATTAATTTTGCATTTGATTAATATATGCATTGAAAAGAGACAAACTGGCATGTTTGACTTCATTTGGCGCTGAGCAGACCGGTCGACATCTGATATCAAACTTGTACATTGCATAGAAAACAATTTAAAGTTGTTATTGCTTGCCTATTTTCGAAGCGTTGATTGTTTTTTGGGTGATTAATAATGTATGTTCATGTTTCGAGTTTTAAAAATGCTTTATAATTCGCATTTCATCTGCATTCTTCACTGCTATCTCTCTTTCAACAAAACGATCAGATTTGTTCCGGTGCCACCTTGCAAAACACTCTGACTGGTAAAACTGACCCAGTGTGTCGTGATTGGTTCTCCGCTTACAATGTGTCTGAGATGTCCCACCATTTCTTTCCACTTCTTATGCTGTTGTAATTTTTCATATTTATTTGCACATTTGATCCTCTCACAAAAACTTTCCGCCTAATGTGTACGTACATGAATTTGTTCTCAACCTTGTTCTAATTTGAGTGAATTTGGAGTATTCTAAATGAGTGCCCGCGAGCACAAGGTTCAGTCATTAGCATAAAACACACCCAGTCCATCTCCATGTTAGGGCTTTCCACCCAACCATTCATTTACCACCTGTCGTCACTAAGTCACTCCATGTGACCCCATGTGACGCTGTCTATAGACACGCTCTAGCAAGTAATTCCAAGTCCTTTTAATCATACATGAGCGTTTTACAGAGTTCTCGTTAGCTGGCTGTAAAAGCGCTGTTACTCAGAGAAACCTGTCGAACTCTTGTCTGTGTTAGAACACAGCTTACTGTCTGTCTTACTCTTTCACTGTATATGATGAAATAATTTTCAAATAAAATCTACCTCTATGCATAATTATTTATCGAACTGTCAGTAATTTGAACTGTTACACCCCTTTTTATTTATTTATTTATTTATATATATATATATATATTATAAATATTAGGGGTGTAACGGTTCAAGTTACTCAGTTCATTTTGTGTCGTGGTTTTAGCATAACTGGTTTGGACGGTATGTGCAATGTTCAGGGAAAAGGGACTACTGACGATTAAAAAAACAACAGAGCAAAGCAGAATATATAAAAAATCAGCAGGGAATCAAATCGTTAAGTTTGCCTGCTTACAAAGTGAAGGGTCTATAATTTTTATGGTAGGTTTATTTTAACTCCTAGAAACAAAGTATCAACCAAAACGTGCTCTCAGGAACATTTATGTACTTTATCTTTTGCTGCTATATCCTCCATCTTTATTTAGCGCCAAAAGCGCTTCATTTGAACCCTTCCTACTCCGTGCACTGCTTCTCTCCCGCCAAGGACACGCCACATGAAGAGCAGCAAACACGTGCTTATTTTAACAACAGTTCTGAAGAGCAGGTAAATGGAAAGGGTAATTTAGTGACTTTAGTGATTTTAATTATATAGCGTTTTAATTATGTAGCTGTTTGCATGTTGTCAGGTAGTTTTTTTATTTATTAATACTAATTATCAGACTTCTATTAGCCACAGACCCTATATATACATATATCAAAATATAAATTGCCTGATAAAAGATCCTTTTTTTTATTCAGTATATCCAACTGGGCTAAATTGATTAAATATATATATTTTCTAAAACCTCCTGAACTCAGTTTGGATGCAAATATAAAGACCTGGGCCTCATTTATAAAACTTTGTGTAGGATTTGCGTCAGAAGTGGCGTACGGATGAAACATAGGCTGTGCGTACGCACAGAAATATTCAGACTTATAAAACCGTGCGCACAAACATACTACGCAGTTTTCCCTTAATAAATCGCAATCAATTCTAAATGTAGCGCAGCTTCATGTCACGCCCATAGTTGCCCATAAATAGTCTGTGAAACGCCCACAAGTTAATATTCAACACAGAGAGGAAATAAAAAAAACTTAACTTCACTCAATATGAAGTAGAAGTTTTCGTTGGCGAGGTGGAAAACAGGAGACAAATGTTGTTTGGAGGGCACAGTGTGGGCCTTACTAATGCCAAAAAGGCACTTGAGTGGCAAAAGGTTGCAGATGCCGTAAATGCTGTAGCCTCTCAACCTCGGACCGTGGCCGAAATAAAAAATAAATGGTCGGACATCAAGGTCGAGGCAAGAAGCGCCTAGTGCTCCATCGCCAGAGTGTGTTTTCCACGGGTGGGGGGAATGGGAAATAGTTCAGTGCAAATGTAATTTCTTGCAGCTTTCTGAATGGTTGAGACATACGTCATACATTATTTTATAAAAAATAAAACAAACTAAAGGCATATGCATGAATACCATGATTCCGTAGCTGATGAAGACATTTTTACTATGAAAACAACTTTCCCCAGTGGACAATTAGTACATCTATCTATCTATTTATCTATCTGTGTATCTAATTGCATCTATCTGCTCCGCCAGACGGACACATTGACGAGAATATCAGTTTTGATAACGGGTGTTCGTGTAGGCTGTTAAAATTGTAAGACTTGCTTTGTGAAGTCTTCATGTTATTTATAAGACTCAGTATTGCCATTTCTGTTAAACAACGTTCTGCAGTTTCACACACTTTCACGTGTTTCTTCCATCTGCCGACGGTGTCGCCATTTCTCATTTCACCCGTTTTTGTGCGTACGCCTGGGTCAGAGCTTGCGTGAAGGACTGCACACAATCACATTTTGTGTATCAAAGTGTATGTTACAGTTTGATATCTCAATGAATTTAATTATCGACTAGATGGTCTGGAACCACTTGCGAGCTGCACAGTTATAAATCAAGCACGTCTTCCCTTTTAAATGACTGCTTAAGAAAGTGTCCCTCTGTGCAGCATGAGCTGTGCAGTTTTTGTCAGACGTGTTTTTCATGCATCTCTTCAAGTTTCAAAGTTTAAAGAGGACTGGTGTTTTAAATGACAAAATGAAATTGGCAATATGGTGTGAATACGTGTTTTTCTGTGTCTTTGGCACAGTTGCCCATGCATGTAATAGACATGTAAAATGCAAAAAAAAATTAAGTGTAGGAACAAAAGATGCATTCTATCTAAAAGCTCACCTAGACCTGCCTGAAATGCATGTAACCCAACCCAGAAAATACATCAGTTCGTGGTATGATTCGACTTAGACTGCCAAAATGTATACGCAAGTAAGGTGGGAGTACCTATCAATACAATTTCTGTGGAACCTGATATTCCACGTATGGTAAGAGGTGTTACATTTCCGTCACATGCTTGCAGTATCTACGGATCACTACGCACTGGCCAATAATAGCACACCTCACTTTTCAGAGCGATTAGCTTTGTAAAAAATCTGCGAGTCTCAGTGAGACGGGGCAAAGAGGAAAAACAAACATGCACGGTATGTGGAAAATACAGCGTTTTTAACCTCAAATCGTGTATACGCATTGCATCAAACTTTTTTTTTGTTTTAGGTGTGTTATATGACCCCTTTTAAGATTATGTTTGTAAAACCTAATTTGTTGGCGTTTGCATTTTGCAAAGTACCTAACAGGCTAAATACCCTGGTTTGGGGTTTATTTAGTTCAGAGGCGAAGTACATTTACTTGAGTACTGTTCTTAAGTACACGGAGTATCTGTACTATAATTGAATCTTTTTTCTTGATTTTTTTTTTACTGAACTTTACTACATTTAAATGATACATATCTCGCTTTTCATGCCACAAAAACAAATATATTTCCTTGACCAACCTACGTTTGGGAGAGACTATTAGTTGGCTGCTTTTAATATTACACACCTTAATCAACTCAGCCTTGGTGTTAATTAGGGAGACATCTACAATCTTTTGGGAGAAAGCAAATGAGTTCAGCTATTTCTCAGCTATTACTTTTTTAACTAAGAGACCTAGGCAAATATGGGTGTTTTACAGTATTATATGTATGACTTGATTGATACAAACGGTGAAGCAGTTCCTGTGGTGATACTGAATCGGAATCAGAAATGGCTTAATTGCCAAGTGTGCTTAACACACAAGGAATTTGTCCTAGTACCAGAAGCTTCCAGTTCACATTCAAGTTAAAGTGACAAGGCACATGTAATAAACGATAGCATGGGTTTTTAAACTTGAGAGCCTTTTACTTTTTGACATAACATCTTGTTTCCTCCATCAGGAAACCGACGTTACAGTCGTAACAAAGACGTTTTATTTAACCACTTAAATGCACATACACATCGTGCACTGGCTAAGAGCTACTGTACAGTGGCTGTCATCGCTGCTTCAAGCTATATTTTGGTTTTGTTAGTCGAACAGTCATCACTAGGAATGCATGTTCATTTCCAGTCTGGTATTCTTTTAAATGTGCTACTGCTTTGCCTGAGGTCTGTTAATGTAGTTGAGTGACATCCTGTAGAGCCATGTGCTTTCCAGTCTAACCCTAACTGTCTCTCTCACAGGAGCAGTTTGTGGATAAGACTCCATACACCATCATGTTTGGGCCTGATAAGTGTGGCGAGGATTACAAACTACACTTCATCTTTAGACACAAGAATCCCAAAACAGGCGAGTCTGAGGAGAAACATGCCAAGAAGCCTGATGCAGACCTGCGCACATACTACACCGACAAGAAGACTCACCTCTACACACTGGGTAACAACAAAAACTTGTACATGCATACCGATGAGAATTTTTTATCTAAGAACTGCTGTATTGCACACACCAATAATATCGAAGGTGGAAAGTTTGATTGATCGTTCATTTATAATAAAACTTATGTTTGCGATTTAATTTAATGCTGCAACCCAAAACCTTTTTGAGTTAAAATAAACAAAAATCTATTGTGCAAGCACATTCAATTTCATTGTTAAAAACAAAGCAAATATTAATTATATAAAATGAGCTGTCGTGTACAGTTTTATGGTTAATATCAGTTTTGTCTTCAAATCAAAACATAAATACGTAAAATAGACTCTATGCACAGATTGCCTTAATATTTCTGGTTAAATTTCAGGGTGCTAAAATAGGCTAATATAGATAAGTAAACTATTTCTTATTGTTATCATATTATGCCACAGTGCTTTAATTCAAAGCTGTATTTTGTATATTATTTTGTCGCAGCAGATGATTTGCTGATTGTGTTACTCAATGTTGTTTAATCTGAACTAGGAAACTTTAACCTAATGCCCCCAACGTGCCATGACGAATATTAATGTTATTTA
Organism: Barbatula barbatula; assembly: GCF_947034865.1. Taxonomy (NCBI): domain Eukaryota; kingdom Metazoa; phylum Chordata; class Actinopteri; order Cypriniformes; family Nemacheilidae; genus Barbatula; species Barbatula barbatula. The sequence goes on along the minus strand of NC_136781.1, from coordinate 18,361,131 downwards.
TTTAAATTAAATCAAACTAAAGTACATTAATAGGTAAACTCAATTTAATTTGGCTTACATCAGTACTTTTTGACATATCCAGAACACGTCAATAAAACCGTAAAAATATTGATAACCGTGACAATGTTCTTCACTATCTGAAATTTTCAGTTACATCTCTAGTTACAAGTACCACCTAATAACTGCCATAGAAAATCAAATGAATAAACACTAAAGTGAATAGTAGAAATTTGTAGAGTTAACTTGAAAGTGCGTCTCACAATGCCAACAGACATCTTGTATTGTAGTTCAGCAAAGTTTATGTAAGCAGAGAGTTCAAATATCCAGAAAAAAGGAAGTGACTGAAATTTACTGATCAAAACTGCATTACATGAAGAATGAGAGCGTTTATATTTATCAATATGTTAACCCTGCAGTGCTCAACCCTGACAACACCTTTGAGATTATGATTGATCAGGCTGTGGTAAACAGCGGTAATCTGTTAAATGACATGACTCCCCCCGTAAACCCTCCTGCGGAGATTGAGGATCCTGATGACCACAAGCCAGAGGACTGGGACGAAAGACCCAAGATCCAGGACCCAGATGCTGTCAAACCTGAGGACTGGTGAGGCACAATACCTCAATGCACGTGTGTTTGATATTGCATGTGTCCTATGGCTGATTTTCTTAAATATTTGTTTTTGTTACCCTTCCTCAGGGATGAAGATGCTCCTGCTAAGATTCCTGATGAAGATGCTCTGAAACCTGATGGCTGGCTGAATGACGAACCTGAATACATTGGTGACCCTGACGCCATCAAACCAGAAGACTGGTGATTGACCTTATCCAGATAAAGAAAATAATTTTGCGTGTTTACGTTAAGCTTCATAAACTGATAACATCTAAGGTAATTTTAAAACTGTGCGTCTAAATACACTTACTCGTGGGTTTTTGTTATTAGGGATGAAGATATGGATGGTGAGTGGGAGGCTCCTCAGATTCCAAACCCAGCCTGTGAGTCCGCCCCTGGTTGTGGCACATGGCAAAGACCAATGATTGACAACCCCAACTACAAGGGCAAGTGGAAGCCGCCCATGATTGACAACTCTAACTATCAGGTAATGTTATAATCATTTTAGTTGGGGTCTCCTAGGGAAATTTTTGTTGATGCTCTTTGATGGTGAGCCATTATATAAATAACAACAGATGTTGGTTGCAATTGCTAAGTGCACAGATGTAAGATTTCGGCCTGATTAACCATACTTTAATAAATAATATTTACTTGATCAGACAGTTCATTTTTGACAGACAGTTCAGTTTCCACTCCAGTGCTCTAGACTTAAATTTGAGAGAGGAGGCACTGGTGGTTCAAAGTTATACAGTATGTGGCACCAGCCCTTAATTTGGTATAAAAAGTAATTGGGTAAAGTAACAAAAATAAATTAAAGTATTTAAAGCACATCTTTCTTGAAGCTACTTTCTTCCTTTATTTATTGTGAACAACTTTTATAATAGAAGACAATTACTTTAATATCGGTGAGTGTTTTGGACCTGTCCTTTGACATGGAAAGTCAAGCATACCCGCATATACAACAGTGTCCGTCTCGAGCACAGACGTGTCTGCACAGCTTTGTGAGCATACTCTTACCGGATTAAAGGGTGGATGTCGGAGTTCAACACACGCGCAGTACAAATGAGTATGTGTGCTCTACCAGACCGTCAGAGGGCAGCGCTGAGTCGTGTCATTCACAGACCCACTGCAAATGAATGATAAAGGAATAATTCGCCAAACAATCTGAGCAAACAGCAAGACAACAATGAACAACAACCAAAAAGTATAGAGAAGGATATGCTTCTTGGTTTGAGCGGCACACTAATTTCAGTATGCAATGCAGAAAATGTTCAGTTTCATAGTGTTACGCCATGGTCACACTTGACCTTCTGACAGACTGGAAACGCAAGCCCATCAGAAGATATTTTGCACTGAGAACACACAAATGAAGGGTAATATGGAGTTATTTCGCTTCATTCACATGTGCTACATTTAAGCACACAGACACAGACCAATTGAACACAGTCTCATTCCTCCGCTCGTATAATGTTCAGGCTCTTCAGTAAAAGCAAGATTGCTTAAATGCCAACATACTGTTTCAGATATTTAACCGCTTCGCTTCATAACATGCATGTGCAATTACAAGCCGACATCCACGTGTATTTGGTAGAAGTGCTGGATAAGCGCACACAGTAGTGATGATCTGGTTCACCAAAATGAACAGAATCGTTCTAAACAGTTCGCGTCTCACATAGGCACTTTATCACAAATTACTTTAATTACTCACTTGTGTGTTTCACTCTGACTCGAAACAAACCATTTTATTATTCACTTACTCCAGCTGTACTGAACTGAAGTGGGGTGAAGAGAAAACTGAGCACGATCAGCTGATAGAGCGGTTCTTGTTCTCGATAGTTGCAGCAGCTTTCAGATCACCAGGACACACCGAACCGTCTGTATTTGGGTGCTTTAGTTGCAAAACTTATATGTAAGTAACATGTCAGATAATGACGAAGTTATGATTACTGGTTTATATATAAAAATGTGCTGAGTGTATTTTATAGACTTGACGAGTTATGTTATCAGCGCTGCGATGATGCTGCATCAGGACAGAATGATTTTTTTGCTGTTAGACACGCCTCATTTGAATTTTTTTCAGTTGACAGGAAGCGTTTTGCTGCTGCGGCTCGCAATTCAGGTAGCGCCTAAATTTGGAAAAAAAATTATTCTGAGCAGGAAAGCGGTTGATCATGTGTCTCAGAGCTGTTGAATATGAGAGTTGCATCATTCACATAAACCTCCATAAGAAGAATAGAATGCGGAAGTAACTCGCATCATGGAGCGTCTGATAGTTCCAAACATTGCACTGAATCCCATTCATTTAAAAAAAACTAAACAGAAAAGACTGATTGTATACTTCCAAGATAAATGCTGCTATAAATGTAGTCAATGTAGTAATTTGTGTACAGTTGCTGTTGTCTGTTCCACCTAAATCCATTTAAATAGGTTGACAGTATGGATTTGTTTGGAACTATTGAACGCTCCATGAACCACGTGACCACACTGCGGCAAGATTGAGGGTTGTAAATCTCATATTTAACGGCTCTGATGCGCCTTTTCCCCCATTATCCAATCGAATGAAATGCGAAGCCTTTCGTTGTGGTGACAGAACTTTGCACGCTCCGGACATTTCACGCAACTCTAATGATGGAGAAAATTTTGACGCTGGCACAGGTTAACCGTTCAAGTACCTTTTGCTTGTACCCGTCTTTTACAGTTAACAGCAACTAGATTGCTTACGCTATAATCCTTGCAGGGCTCCAGACTGCGACCAAATGGTTGGCTCATCATTTAAAGGGAACAGATCGCGGCCAATCTAGTCTATACTTTTGTTTGTAACAGCAGCAAAGCATCCCAAAGCGGCTCTCTGCGCTGCCTCGCTAAAGATACGCACCTAGTCTCTTTTTTACGTGATGTTTCACTTTGTTAGGAGACATTTAAACTAAACTTATAGTGGAGGAGTTCAGAATACGCCTTTTATCTTTTGATTACTCAAGACCGTGCCGAATCATTTCCAATCCAAAGGACAGGCGAATGCTCTTGTTAAGTTTATTTGAAGCTTTCTTTACATTGTGTTGTGAATGACAAAATTGTCCTTCATACACAATTAATTAATCAAAAGAACGAAATATGAGCCCATTCATTTTGCTTTAACACTTTACAAATATATCGCTTTTTATACAAAATGACATGCACATTTTCTGTTGGTTCAATTTAGAGTACTAATTTGGTCTGGCGTATTCAGAGTTTAAACTGTCTCTTTACTTTGCACTTAAAGCTTCTCTGTAGGCTCTGACTCTTTTTAAACAATGAATTCTGCAGTTTTTCTACTATTTTAACACAAAATTAACATAAAAGTCTGCAGATTCCATACGTCCCTGCTATTGAGTAATGTCTTATCCCTCTGAAATTATCTTTTTATATTAAGTATTTTGTTAAGTATTTGAACATTTTAAGGTGTATCCCTGAATTTTCAGCTTGCGCACCTAAAAATGTCAGTCAGGGGCTACAGTGTAGTAAAGTTAGTCTGGAGCAGCTTATTCGTTAGTCCTCTACTGTGGTTCAGTGGTAAGAGCATAGCGCTTGCAACGCCAAGGTCATGGGTTCGATCCCAGGGATTGGACATACTTAAAAAAAGCAAATGTATAGTACAATGCAATGTAAGTCGCTTTGGATAAAAGCGTCTGCCAAATGCATAAATGTAATGTTAATATAATAATGTGTTTTTACGCAGGGAGTGTGGAAGCCCAGGAAGATTCCTAACCCAGACTTCTTTGAGGACCTGCACCCATTCCGTATGACTTCATTCAGTGCAGTGGGTCTGGAGCTCTGGTCCATGTCCTCTGATATCTTCTTTGACAACTTCTTTATCACCTCTGACCGCAGTGTGGCTGATCGGTGGGCTGCGGATGGCTGGGGTTTGAAGAAAGCAGCTGAGGGAGCTGCTGAGGTACGAAATACCTCTATTTAGTCTTTCTCTACAATTTCTTCAGTCCTTTGTTTTTTAAATGTTTACAGGCATCTCATGCATACTTTACCTAAAACGGCTGTAGTTGTTTTTGTGTCGACTTTCTGAGAGCATGCATGCATCGATATATTTTTTTAATACAACTGGATACCCAATAAAGTTGAAGCCGTTTATATATTTATTTATGTTTCTGTTGACACATCGAAAACATTTGTGTGTAGTTATTTTATCATATTTTCAGTCAGTAACAATGACAGGTGCTTATAAGTGAATGAATAAATTACAAAATGGCGTTTATGAGTAATTTTAAGCTGATGTTTGATCATGAATGTGCTGCTTCTGCCACTCATTAAATGAAGAAGACGAAGGGAGACATTTTTCCACTCACTGAAAGTTCAGGTTTATGCAAACTAACACTGGACGCTATAGCTCTCAAGGAAAAAAGTCTGTAAACACTGCACCATTGATTTGTGCGTGCCTGTGTGTGTATTTGGGCATGTGACGAGGGGTCTGATTGAGTGATAGATGAATGCTTTAAGGCGATGCTTCTGGATCTGATTCTGCAAAGTTAGAGTTCGCTGTGTTTTTATGAAAAGCGTAAAAAAAAATTCAATTTGTTTTGAAACTATGGCGAAACAAATTAGACTGTGGCAGGCCATCATCTGCTTATCCCGGTGGGTTTTCCTGAATGGACGAGGCGTTAAGGAGTAACAAAGGGAAACATATTTTTCCTTTTGCGATCGCGTTTAGGGTAGAGGTATCTCCGACCGCTTACGATCATGTTCTGAAATGATTGGATGCCACCAATTCGACAAAAAGGGGAATTACAATTGCCCTCATTGTAATCTGACAATTGACGGACGGCATTCAGATTTTATCGTGACTGCATCCTGAAGGAGTGGACCGCTAGGGTATCACCAGAGTACGTTTTGTAACAGCTAAAACCGGACCAAGTGCACAATGAAATTGGGAGTAACCTGCAAACTATGTGTATTTTCACATAGTTTTATCTTTGAGGTTTGTGCTTAAGGCTAAACAAACAGTCAAATTTGCTATACATAAGTTCTGTGAAGTTCATCTGTGACAGAGACCTATAGCAAACACGACACTTTTGTAGAAGTCATGGCCTGGTCTTAAGCTTTGACACAATGAGCAAAGTTGTTTTTTGTGTGGAACTCAAATTCAAATATAGGTCACTTTATTTTCTGATCCAGTGCTTCCCCTGACCATTTCCCATTTTGACTCACTTATCAATATAAAAGCCAAAAATAAAAAAATTGTCTACATTAGTCTGATGTGGTGAATTAAGAGATTTTGTGTTTGTTTACAGCCTGGTTTGGTGAGTCAGATGATATCAGCTGCTGAAGAGAGACCTTGGCTCTGGATTGTCTATGTTCTGACTGTGGCTCTGCCTCTGGTTCTCTTCATTGTCTTCTGTTGCACTGGAAAGGTGTGTGAGACCACAAAAATTAAGTATTTCACTACTATTGCCATTCAAAGCTTTGGGCCTTATAAGCCTAAGGGTAAATTGTCGGGTGAATGTCTCTCTTTGCTTCAGAAGAGCTCTGCGTCCGCAGCTGCTGAGTACAAGAAGACCGATGCTGCTCAGCCTGACATGAAGGATGATGCTGAGGAGGAAGACAAACCTGAGGAAGAGGAAGCCAAGGACGAAGAACAAGGTCTAATAAATATTCAAATTTTTTCTTCTGTGCTTTACAGTGTGACATCAAAGATCATAGTCTTTGGAAATTTTCTGGTCAATAAGCTTTGCTGTGTTTCATAAGATTTTATTTGTTTAACTGAATAAGGAGTGTTTTTTTTTGTTTTCTTAATTCTTGACAAAATGAAAGGCTTGATGCTTGTGGAGATTTAAGGATTGTCTTGAATTTTGTTTTTCCATTAGAAGAGAAGAAGAGTGACGAAGATTCTACAGGAGAAGAGTCTGCAGAGAACGAACAAAAAGAGCAGCATACATCTAATGAGGTACACCCCTTTAAAGGGCCCTAAATAGCCCTTTTACAAAATGTAATATACTGTAAATCTTAGGACTGCACAGAATGTGTCTGTGAAGTTTCAGCTCAGAATACACCACAGATCTTTTATTATACTATGAACTAAACACCAATTTCTGCCTGTGAGGAAAGACGCCGTTTTGGTCTGACTCTTCCCAGCAAAAAGCTCAGGGCTGTGTCTGCCTGTGCTTTCAGTAACAACAAAACAAAAGAAAATTGTCACAAAGCGAATGAGAAACATGTATCTCAACTAGGGATGTTCATTTCGGATAATTTTGGACCGCAGCCTGTTAACTGTTATGCCTGTGCCTGCGCAGCCTCATCATCCGATACCGCTTGTTCATATTCTGTAGTGGCCATTGCCAAAGATGCACATAATTCTGTCGAAATGCTCTCACACATTACCTTTTTTCGCTCTCTTCATTTTGCGTTCTCAGCGACAATGTCTGTTGGCACGTGTGGCTTCACGCGCCGATGTCTTTCACGTGTTGACGTAAATTAACAAGTATTAGCACATCTTTCGTTGTCATGCAAAAAACATGAAAATCTATTATTTATTATCTGCATTGTCATACCAAAAAATATATATTTTTTACTAACACATTGTGTGTTTAAAAACCTAACATGCTGTATTCACAGTAAATGGACAATAGCGTCACATCTTTGAATCCTGCACCTTGCTTTTTATAAGTGAAAGTACAAAGGACAAACGCATCACAAGTTTAAAAAGTGAAAACATGACATATTATGAATCCAGCATGTTACTGAAGTCCGTTTGTGGAGCAGCCCAGTGTAAAGTGAGTTCACCTGATGTCTTTCTGCACATTTCCTGCACAATCCTCAGCGTCTCAGATATCGGGAATAAATTAAGAACAATGTTCAGTCTTTTATCCAACAACAAAACCTCTTGTAGCTCACTGTAAATAGTCCAGTGTAGAAAAAAAGGAGGACAGTGTACAACTCGATGAGTGCTGAGACTACGCCAATACAGCAGAGTCCATCAGTGGTCAAAAAAAGCTGTTTTTTAATCTAGGGTGGTTCTATACACATACTCTTGACACACAATGATGTTCAAAAAACATTTAAAAGCTAATTTTCTACATTAGGCGCCCTTTAACAACAATGTCCAGTCGTAAAGAAAGAAACGCACTGAATTGTTTTTATACAAATTTATGATAAGGTACATGAAAACCAAGATTTTTATTCGTTGATTATAGTTCCAGCTTTTATTCCCACACAGTTTTCTCTTCTACGGTGGAGTGACATTCAAACAGTATGTGAATCAGATGTTTGGGCCCTAATTGAGCAAACAAGGCTTTAATAATACAATTTAAATACGTGGTGAAAAAAATCTGATTTCAATTTGAGTGTAATTTCAACAGAGGAACTGCTTCATTCTCAATGTTTCTTTTTAATTCTGTCATGTGCAGAAGTCAGAAGATGACATTCTGAGAAGGTCTCCCAGAAACAGAAAACCGAGAAAGGACTGATAGACTTCCTGAATCTCATCAACCGTATCCCGACTCCCCTCTCCTCCCTTTCCTGTTCTTCATCACTGATGTGGTAGCAGTCAGAGAGAAACGATGCAGTCCACCATGCAACCAACAGCAAAGTGGACTCCTCAAACAGGCTTGAGGATGTTGATGGCTGCCACGGTGGTGACAATAACGATAAAGATGATAATGATAGAATAGCTTAGAAACGTTTTCCATGTCTCCAAAAGAAACAACTTTTTACCATTCCCAGACTGTGAATTTGACATTGGTGTAAAGATCTCATACCTCCTTTCAGCTGTCACACACACTTCCAGACAGTGTTCCTACACTCTCACATACAACAACACTATGTCACACCGTGTTTTGTATGGATTACAGGCTTTTTCCTGCATTTTAGGCAAGATGGTGTAGATGCACAAAAGAAGCCATAGAAGGTCAACTGTTGCAAACAATTGATTTGAATAATTGATTTGATATTCATATTTTTTTATTCATTATAAATTAAAAAGCTGTTAACTTTACACCATATATTCTTTCACAAGATTCATGTTTTGTTATGGCATAAACTGGTCTTATGGGCTGACCATAACCTTAATATATACCCAGACACGCTCCGCAAGTATTCCAGGGAGAATGCCAGATAGATCTATTGTGCACTGCCTTATTTGTAGGATGGAAGATCTGCTAATGTGTTTTCTGTGAATGTAATGTGAGTTGTCTTTATAATTTTTATGTTTTTTTGTTTTCTGTAATTTGAATGGACTTGCTGAATCGTGAATTGCTGTTATGTTTGTTTTTTTTGTCTTAAACTGGCACTAAAACATGTCAGATCTTTTATTTTTGTTTTTGTTTTACAAGTGTATGGGAGAAAGTTTGGAAAGATGCAAGGCCCACAGATCTTATTTACTGCCCATATAGGTGCACAATATAGTGGGTTACCTGATAAGTGGTGAATAATTCTGCTTTTTTTTGTGTTACTGTTTTTTAGACATCTAATTTGAGCTATGTTTGTAGCAGTAGCAGTTTCCTGTTTATAGAACTAATTACATTCACACGATGTGAGATGACTAAGTGACAGTTCCAATATATCAGGGTGAATTTAATGATGATATAGCTTGGTCCCATTTTATGACAAAATAAGAAGAAATTTAATTATATTTTAGGACCACAACGATGTTTTGAATTTTGGCAATTTTCCCCAGTTATTCTGAGTGTTGAATCTTATTAGACTTCGTAATTTAGCCATTTGTTAACTGTATCGTGTACCATCATGATATCTACATACTCTACATGTCTGAAATGTCCTTTTGGCATAAAGTTCATGAAAAATGTCTTGATACAAAACATCTTAATGGTCCTGTAATAGACTTGTTTTTGCACAATATAATTATTTTTATTTCTTTTGCTTTTGGAATGAAATATGTCATGGATGTGTTCTTGAAATAGTACTGAAGATTCTTTGAGAAAACATAGAAAACAAGATTTTGTGTGAACGTAAAGCAAGATGTTAAATAATTTCCTCAACCATTTTACATTGACTCTGCTCTGAAATGCTTACGAAAAAAAGGCACTCTTTAAGAGTCTTACCCTGATCTCAATATAATTAAGAATATCTAAAGTAAGCCTACTTGTTTTTTTACCCAAAATGGCAAATAAGCCTCATCTACTTGTATTCCATCAAGCCAGGGACAATGCCATAACATGAGCTCTGCCGAAAATTGTCACTTTCAAAGGTAATTAAGAAAACATCTCAACTAAAAAAAGATCACAGACCGAAATCTGCTGTACAAATACCTACTCTACTTCCTCTAATGGCCCTAATCTCCAACCATACATTATTTCTGTACATCTGTTTTAAGCTGTTTTTCTTTTTTTTTCTTTTGATCTTTTATGCTAACCTTTGTTTCACAGATGTAGGTGATTAATAGAGTTGACGGATTTAAGAATGTAAAAATAAATGGATTTGTGTCATTGGGGACATTGAGATTATTAGTCTGAGTGATGAGTTTGCCTTTGAATTGAACATTTTAAAATAAAGCAATTTTACTTTCAAATTAAGTATGTATTTTTATACTGGTGGTTGTGTGTACATGTGGCTACATTTTTATTAATTACATTTTAATTCAATTTGATTTATGTAGCACTTTTAATTTTTTTTTATTGCTGAAGCACCTACATACATCATTAAAATAATTACATACTTATAGGCCACGTACACACTGCATCTAAATTCGGTTGTCACTTCAGTGTTAATCCTGTGATGTTCACACACTTGACATATGTGAACACTCCCTTAGTTAAGTTTGGTTTGATTAAAACGAACTGCAAGCATGTAACTGAGGAATGCCATTTTGACTGCTTTAAACAATTACATCGTCGCGAATTACCGGCCTCGCTAAAAATACCCTCATTTGTGCAGGCATACACTTAGCATATATAACCCAGCACACAGCATTGTTTTGGATGTCCAATAAGTTCCAGTTATAAATAAGCGAACATGGCAACACTGCGAAGAGCGCTCATTGAAGCAGCCCTCTTACGATTAAAAAAATGCAGCATCTCTCACTTTGCAGTGTGTATGTGGCCATAGATTAATAAAAAATAAAGGCAGTATGGTATTATATGTAAATATGAAGTGAGTATTTAAATTGTTAACGATATGATAACATAATCATCTGCCTTTAACCGTTTCTGTCAAGACAGGGCATGTCTATTTTATGATCTATTACTTTAAATGAGTCTGTCCCTCAAGATTATTATTATTATAAACATGAGCCTCACCTGAAAGGCAGAGGGGGAGGTGTTGCTGCTCTTTACAGTAACTCTTTTAGCATTTCCTAATGCTTTAGGAATGGCTTTTAAAGACACTCTTAACTCTATGGTCGTTAGACAACATGTGTCAGGACCCACTCACCTTCGTAATCATATTTTAGATTTAATACTGTTTTACAGTATAAATGTGGACGACGTAAAAATCCTTCAGCAGAGCGAAGACATTTCTGATCATTATCTGGTATCATACTTGCTTCACTGCCCTATGGCTGCAAATCAAACTCCTTGTATTAATATGGTAGAACAATAAATTAAACTACCAAAGGTGCGTTTCTTGATAATATGCCTGAATTGTCTCAAATCTCTAGCATGAGCAATAACTTCGAAGATCTTGACTTTGCCATTGAAAAATTTAACGCCACCTTCTCGGAAACGCTAGACACAGTAGGCCTATTGCTCCTCTGCACTTAAAGAAGATTAAAAATGACAGTTCGACACCGTGGTATAATGAAAAAACTCCACGAAAAATGGAGCACAACTTTAAGAAAACTAAATTAGAGATATTTCATACAGCATGGAAGGATAGTATTCGAAGAATACAGGAAAGCCCAATAAACGTCTATCCGCCTAGCTTTTATCACTAATAGAAGAAAACCAGCACAACCCTAGGTTTTTATTTAACACAGTGGCTAAATTAACCAAAAATAAATCGCCAGCGACTTCTGATTCTTTATACCAGATATTAGAGAAAAAAGTACAACTATGCAACCAGAAGTGAAACCCGCTGAACAAACGACTAACAACAGTGCCCCTGTCAACCTTGCACTGGTTACCTATAAAGCATCGCATTAACTTTCAAATCTTGCTTATTGCCTATAAAGCCCTGCATGGTTTAGCTCCTCACTACTTGAATGAACTTCTCTCGTATTACAGTCCTGCGTCCAGTCAGTTGGTAATACCTAGATTTTCTAAATCAAGTGCAGGTGGCAGATCCTTTTCCTATCTAGAGCATAAACTTTGGAACAGTCTTCCCTGCACAGTCCGGGAGGCAGACACACTCTGTCAGTTTAAATCCAGACTAAAGATGCATCTTTTTAATCTTGCATACACTACACTATCATAATGTATATATTCTGAAGGTTAAGGCTGCACTATAGATCAACCGGAACCAGGAACATTTCCAATATAACTGATGTATTTGTTACATCAAAGAGTGCAGAACAGTACTCTACTCTCAGCCAGTCTTGTCTCATTGTTCCAAGGTGACTAGAGCGGGCAGGACGCAGTCCATGCCCAGACCTGACAAATGCTGTGATGATAGAGCTGGACAAAGGACGTGGCGACTCTATTATAATTAAGACATCAATAATTGTAATCTTAAATCTTATAATTTTTTTATTTTGCCTTGTTGTGCAAGCACGGTCGAGCTTGTGCAGAGGCTGCAGCTTTTGCCAGAGGGGACTGGAATCCCCTGGTTAGGCCTGGTTTCCCTCTGAGGTTTCTTTTCTCCTCCAATGGAGTTTTGGGAACCTCGCCACCTTTTGCATACTATTTGCACTGTTTGCCTGGCCGGGGGGGGGGGGCTGCTAGAATTTTAAAGTTTTATTTAATTAACACTGCATATAGGAATTTATAGTCTGTCTGATATTTGACCTGTGCTTTGACTTGCAGAACCTTATATGTTTTGCTTATAGTCAATGTTTTCACATTAACAACGAAAATTGTAAAATAAATATAAATATAAATATATAAGCTATATAAATAAAGCTGACTTGACTTGATATAGCCATTTGGATGAAACTTGGCGAACAGAGCGATACAGGGACTCAATATTTCTCCATATCTCGGACGAACCATATCTCTGTGTCCCTTTCCCGCAATGACTTTCAAGTGCGCAAAACCGCAGTTTGATATGCGCCCTGCCTGCCACACATGTTTGTCCTACTCCATGATAAAACTAAATTGCCGGAAAATGTCTTGAAATCTGTGTAACGCAAGTTTTCTATCCACGATTTGTGTGGACGGGGTCACATGACAGAACTGATTATTCTCCTTAGCCCACATGAAAATTAAACATATAAAGTAGCGACGACAATGTTAGGAAATTTAGCGCCGTAAAAGTACCGATACAGCACTAAAAATGTGCTCAAGTAATGTACACTGTTTTTAAAAATTTACATTTCCTGAAAACAAAACGACTCAATTACATGTACACACTGAAGTTGTTTTTGTAATTTTTACTTTATTAAATTCGATTGACATGAGTATTATATTTTCATTTTCCTCAATCAGTTTACCTGGAGGAAACATAATAGGACAGTAGAGGTTGAGAGGGTTCATTCTTTACCTAAACCAGGTAGATGAGCTTTCTAGAAAAATTCAAGATTATAAGCATCTTTATAGATCAGGTGGAGTGATCTGTTTAAAACCCCTCTGTTGTACACAAGTGAAAATATATAATGGATAAATAAATATATTTCAGAAGCTTTGAACAAGCTCATCATCGTATCAAATGTTCTGTGTATTGAGCTAAATTGACCATTTTAAGGCATACAAATCAGGGAATAATTTGATGAACAAAAAATGTCAAAAGAAACAGGTTAGCCCTATCACCAAAGTCTATTAAGTACCAGTGCATTGATTTACAGACATAATATCTAATATCTCATTTATAATTCTTTCTATGTATGTACATAAACCATGAAGATTTGTTTTTGTTTAGTTTACTAGCTCTTACACACATTATGCCACTACCAGCACGCTATTGCCCATCGTCACACTGCATTAAGGAACTTCATTTTGAAAGTAAATAACGTTAATCATAGTAAAATGTTTTTAAGGCTTCCTTTCGTTAGTTGTGATTGATTTCATTTTAACTATCTCAAGAAAAGTTCAGCAATTTCAGAAAGAAACATATTTGCAGCATACAACACATCTGTAATTGTTCTGTAACAGGAAATAGTTTGGATTGAATTTGGAACAGACAATAGGCCTTGTGCACAAACAAACACATATTTGACAGTATGCCTTAGTGTACCTTTTAAGGTATTGTATTAAATACAATAAATACACACCATCTTGAAAAACCTAAACATAATATAGGATAGGAAATTAAGTTCTCCAAAAGCAGCACTTGTTGGATTTCAAAGTTTATCGTCAAAAGGGAACTGTCCATGAAGCCCTCGACAATATACATATGTAATTACATAAACAAGCCATGGGCATGTATACATATAAACAGTTAACAAAATACAACATCAGTCAGTCATCTGTCAGGTATGACCATACAAGCTGTTTATCTTTGTGGAAGCTCCTAATCAGCCAATAGGGCACATTCTCTAGCCTGCTTTAACAGCTTGTCACCAGCAGTTAGCACTGTTACTTGGTGCAATAGAAACTCATGAGCTCATGTGGAGGCACTGACTGAGCAGACTCCATGCAGCACCAGTGACTCTGCTGAAATCATGAGGTATTGTTGAACATCCATCACTCTGCTTTCTTGATAAAAATCTGTCAATAGAAAAGGGTCAAGATTGCATTACTTAATAAATAATATCACATTAATCGTAAAATGTAATTGGGGCTTCCCATGTCAAAAACTACCGAGGGTGCCACCAGCGTGTTGCAAGTTCATTTAACAAGACTAAACATTGTTTTTTTATTTGTTTAATATGTATTAACATAATGGTAACCTTAAATTAACCAAGTTTTAACCGCAGTAACCGTAGTGTAACTATTTTTAAAGCAATAGTTGTACAAATGGTTATTATGTATTCTGCCCCACAGTGAACATTTACATTTAGTCATTTAGCAGACCCTTTTATCCAAAGCGACTTACAAATAGTTCAGGGAGCAATAAGCGATATGTCATACAAAGAGCAATAGTACATTAGGTGCTAATACAAAGTTACTAGTTACAACAAAAGCTAGACCACTACCTGTTGAGAGAAAGAGAGAGGGTTAGTGTACATTAAATTATCATAATTTTTTTTTCATTTGTCTGTCAAGTATTCACAGAAGAGATGGGTTTTAAGTAGTTTTTTGAAGGTTGTGAGAGATGTGGTTGACCGGACCGAGTTAGTAAGAATGTTCCACCAGGAAGGAGTTGTGAAGCAGAATGAGCAGGAAAGAGATTTACTGCCCTCATGCGAAGGCATTACAAGGTGCTGCTGAACGTAGGGTTCTTGATGGGGCGTAAGAGTGTAAAATGGTGTGAAAGTATGCCGGCGCAGATACAGTGATAGTCCTGTTGGCAAGCATCAGTGAATTGAATATGATTCGGGCTTCAACCAGTAGCCAGTGGATAGAAATGAAAAGGGGTTTCCATTAGCCCTTTTGGGCTGTTGGAAGATGAGGCTGCTGCGTTTTGAACCTGCGTTTTGTGTGGTTTGATAAGCCTTTGCAGGAAGACCTTACAATGTTTTTAATATAATAAACCTACATGAAAAAATTGCTATAGTATACTTTAGAAGTAGTTTGTTTTATTTATAGTAACATCATAGTAACCACAAATTAACCAAGGTTTAACTGCCGTAACCATACCAACTATTTTTTAAAACAATAGTTATACAAATGTTTATAATGTATTCTGCAGATGTGGTTACTTTGCTTTAAAATAATAAGCCCACATGCTAAAATGCTGTAGTATACTTTAGTAGTAGTGGTAGTGTAGTAAACTATACTAAAATACTAAAGATGTTGAGAGTATTTTTCAGCAAAGTGCTACAAGGTTGCTAGGGTGGTTTACTGGCCAAAATCAAATAAATCTTGAGGCTCTGTTCCTCCTTTAAATAAGGTCTGTTCGATTTTTTTGCATACTTAATCACCCATGTGACAAATTAAATCTTCAGTAATAGAAACGTGGTAATAAATTAGGTAACTGGTTAAATGCATTTTTACCTATAAATGAATATCGGGCTGGTTACTAAGTGAATATAAGTGATGACTATTCATAGGTTTCTAGTGAGTGAGGAGCAAATAGTTAATGGTTGTGGTATACGTACCTCGCTGAGAATCACCCACACAGGAGAGTCAGTCAGAAATGATAGCCGCAGAGCCTCCAGTGGACCAAAGGAAGCATCCACCTCCCCCTCTGCTATACCATTCTCAAACTTCCCTGTGGGGCGGCAGGAATGCAGTAATATCTTTATTTCTTCAGATCATCCTTTGTTAATATATTTAGAACAAGTCTAAAGTCTAAATATATTTAGTCATTTTAAGATGTAGGACAATTATGACACTTTGCCAAGTTATATTGTTATAAAGTTTACATTGTAACTGATTGTGTAAAAAACTAAGCATCATTAGATAATTATTTAGTGGTGTGCATGACCTGCATTATGCTATACAACAATTGCAATCACAATGTACCCATCCATAAACCACAGTGGATGATAATGAACTATGGGGTTCTTATTTGATTATTATAGCAAACATGAAATATGGGTTAAATATATGTCTTGAGATTTTTTGCAAGCAAAACAGCGCGAATGAAGCATGCAGGTTCCTCCGAGGCTTTGTTTTGACTTTGTGTTACATTTTTATTTGATTGATTTTATGATTGTTGGTCAAAGATAATTTATTTTAATCTTGAGTTATATTGATTTTTAGATTTTTATGATATTATGATTTTTAAATTCACCCAAAAATGAAAACTCTGTCATGAATTACTCCATTTCAAAATTCAAAATTGCTATTGCCATGCTCTTACCACTGAGCTTACAGGAAAGCATTCTTATTTAAATGTTAACGGGCGTAAAGCACGCTCAAATTGGGAGTACAAACTCCTGAGCGTTATGGAAAGAGGGAGAACACAGCCAGCGTTTTGCACGTGTCTCCCTAACATTTGAGTGACCCCCTAACATTTCTATGATAAAATATTTTACGTTTAGCAACATGCTCTTTCACAATTAGCTGACTTTGAGCTTCCGGCCGCTTTCATTTGATTGGACAGTAATCCTAGGCTTCCTTCATTTGATAGGCCAACTCCATCAGAGAGCGCTGTTAGACAGCTGACATAGACCAGATCCGAGTTCAGTTAGGCAGCACTAAGTAAAGTTTTGTCCTATTAGGCAATTTTTTTCACAATTTTATTGCATACCTACATACCTAGAAAAACTACACGGACGTCAGGGACCTCAAAGGTGGTTCAATATGTTTAGTCAAACAGAAGGGGGAGCCCTAACTGCGTAACCCAGCAAAAAGTCCACTAGCGCCGATCTCCAAACTTCATAAAAATACATTTGTTATACCAAGGTCTTTGGAGATAATACCATTTGGAGGTCTTGTGTTTGCTAATAATTGCACTTCTGATGTCCTCAGAGAGCTCCTTTGTCTTCACCATTATGACACAGGAACAGGTACATGTGTCCTTTTAAAACACACTAAGTCATTATTCAGTGGCTAATTTGTCGCATTGACACTGACAATATTTACATTTATTCATTCATTTGGCAGACGCTTTTATCCAAAGCGACTTACAAGTAGTTTTTTACAGTGAGCAATCTTGAGCCTTGAGCCTTGCTCAAGGGCACTTCAGTCATGACCTGCTGGCACTGAGATTTGAACTGGCAACCTTTTGATCACAAGCCCAACGCTCTAACCATACTTGAACAAGACTGATGGCCGATATCTGCTGCTGTGAGAACAAAGCCAGGACTTTAGCTTTCTTTATCAGCTATCACATGCCTCATAAAAGCATGACATTTACATCCCAAATCATGGTGATATACTGTATTTAGTGTGAAGCATAGAGCTAACCTGTTTCTCTCACCTATTCTGATGAAGCCATCCTCTGTGCGCTGGTACTTTGGGGTCTTCTCTCGTCCCTCTTTTAATGCCTCTTTCTCTGACTGAAAATTCTTAAAAAAGAAAAACAGGTGATGTGACTGCCCATTCCTCAAGCTCTATTGTAAATAATTTTACAGCCCTAAAAGCATAAGCTTTCTGTTTTACAAGCATTAGTCCTCATTATAATAAAACAAACAATATTAACAATCTTAACAAACAATAAAAAAGTATTTTAATTTTAAAAGCCTGTTTTACGTTAAATACTCTTTTGTCAGTTCATAAAACTAAAACATGTTTACAACTAAAGCTTAGTTTCTAAAAAACAAACAGAAAAGGAACTGACACATGATAACTACAGCGATAACTATAAACCACTTCGCAAGATTTAAACACTAGTCCAGAAGCACACAGTTTTTAATTTCTTTATTATTATTACAATTTTAAATCTTAATTAATTTAAAACATAATTAAATCTTAAAGATATTTATTTTCAATTTTAAATTGGTTCTAAATATTCTGTTGGTTGTATTTAGTTTGTACATTTGTGTAGTGAAGTTCTGCTGGACCAGCATTAAACCAGCGCTGTTCAAATCATCCAAAGATGTCTATATAACACATGAGATATTTAATGACGTTAGGTTTATTCTAAGCTTGTTCAAAGTTGCTTTATATTATTAAAAATAGTAGTGAAAAAGAAAACATGAATTTATGAAATAAATAATACAATGTTTAAAACGTTTAGTCCAGTCCCTGATTCAGCTATGACCGCTGCACCTAACAATGTCCCAATTTAAAGCCTGCATCATTATGGCTTAAATCCCCCCTACTAAAATGCCCAGTCTACTCTGGTCAATTACTGAGTAGGGGTGTTTGATTCTGGGTTTTTTGGAGTTCGACACCATTTACTGTCATTAAAAACGGGATCTGGAATACGGATATAAATAAATAAATGTAATTTCACAAGTTTGGGAACTTTTGACCGGCAACCAAACTGGTATCTCCAAAGTCACTAGCAAATACACTGTGATGGTGTGCTCATTGCACAAATGCATGAGTTTTTTGAGCAGCCAGGGACCCCTTTCAAGTACACGCAGCAGAAGGACATGTCTAACCGTTTAGTTCAGACTAAAACATTTAGTCTCGTTTATTATTTTTATATTTGTTTATATTGCATTGATTTTGCAGTTACAGTCACACAAATTCAGTTTTGTAGCCTACTTAAAGACACCACGTTTCAATGTTTTGTATTAAGGCTCCGTAAATGTGCTGCTAAACAAGCATAGAACATTTTAGAACTATTGTTGTTTAATTATCTTCGTATTAATATAATTAACCGCTAAGTTCAATATTTCTTTTTAAAGTAGAAAAGACATGGAGCCTACCTTCTGTTTGTGAGAATTTAATGTGATCGGATTAAAGATGAAGAATGAACGGGAAATATTGCGTGCCCTTTTGTGAGAGAACCAGTAGGCCGTTGCTCATGCTCCGATTACTGCAGTGTTTTGGATCGGATGTAAACGTGTAGGCTACAGTCAGAGAGTGGATGTACTGTATGACTTTTAAACCAGGTGCGATTCTAAGGTGAGTGGATATCCAGGGCTTAGCCCAGAGACCTCCACATATGTCTGTGAATAGTGGCATAGCAAGTTAGGTGGTTCACCTGCAGCACTATCTGAGTACGATTCCCATCTCAAGCATCTTTTGACAGTTTCACTCCCCTTTCTCTACCCAAAACTATCTTGTCTTTTCTTCATTCAATTTTTATTTTATGTGAAAATAAATGCCTGTATGATCTGAAATGTGAATGTAGTTCGGCAAAAGGTGAATTTGATCTAGCACTCATAGCGTCAGTACTACTTGGGAGGAGCCATGGTGGAGAGTTGACAGACACACTGGGGATGAACGACAAAGACGATGAAGGGGGAGTCCAGGGAGGAGCCCCGCAGGATTGCATGATATTGACCCTGTATCTCTCTGCTTCCTTTTCAAAGAGCCTAGCACCTGACGATTGGCAGCCCTACAAAGCTTAGAAGAAAAGACACCCACATCACCAACACAGAGCACGACTGCGCACCTTTACAGGACCGGATTTCCCCACTGGCACCATTGTGGAGGAGCTTGTCATCTGTAGACTTTTCATGCGTGTTTTGAATAAACCACCCTCCGGGGCTGTTTTCACCCACCACGTTGACTGTCTCGTGTCCTGCTCGCTACAACTGGTTGGGAATGATGCGGGAGAGAGAGTGGCGGACCCACCCAGGAGGGTGGCAGCCCCGTGGCGGCGCACAGAGGGTACCTCGCGACCAGTAGACGGACCAGCGGCCCCCTCCCCTCACGATGAGCTCATGCCGACAGAGCCCGCTACCCCAGGACCCAGGGCATGGCTAGCTTGCTGCGTCGGACATCTAGACCTCCCCTGGAGTGCTCCGAAGAGGACTGTGCATCTGGATGGGAGACGAGTAACTGCAACTCTGGATTCCGGAAGCTCCGTGACCCTGGTCCAGCCGTCGTTGGTCCGTCCTCGGAGGAAAATGGCGATCCCGATTACCATCTAGACACCCGCAGCGTCCCTGCGTGAAGAGTGACTATTGCCGCCAGGACCGGATCGTGGTCTCTGGAGGTCGGAATAGTGGCCGACCTACCTGTCCTAGTTCTCCTCGGGAGGGACTGGCCGGGTTTCGAGCAGCTGATGGCTCAAGCGATGCAGCCGGCGAGGGAGGAGGGCAGACATCCACAGGTTAACATCCACAGGTACACATCCACAGGTTAACATCCATGGGTAAACATAAATCCACAGGTAACAAAGGGTCGGAACAAGAAACAAGCAACTTAACAATAAAGAACTCGACAACTTTACAAATAGACCAGACAATGAGGGAAAACAGAAACACAGTGTAAATAGAGACCAAGGGCGGGGGTGTAGCCGGCGAGTGGGGATGTTACAATTTAAGCTATACATTTTGTTTTATCAGCATTTACTGTAAGAACCTATTTTATGCATCATTTTTATATATCAAACTGAATTTAGGAATCAAATTGTAAGCCAAGAAATCAGCGACCCATTTGCTTCTTTTTATCTTTCAGATCGTTAAAGTAGGGCCCATTGAATTAAACAAGACATTTTAAAGTAGAAAGACTAAATTCTACTTTACAATTTTGTGCTATAACTGTTTTTACAATCAATCACACAACAACTTTTCCCAGTTTTAAATAGAGTACCTTTAGCGGTAAACACTGCTGAATTCAGTCTTTTTGCCACTCAGTGACTCGCTTGGCTTTCGTGTGCGATGATGTCACGTACATACCCTCTTACATTATTCTGATTCTTAATTATTCTGATAATGATTCTTCGCAACATTTGCAGGTTTGTTATTACCAGACAAAATCCTCTTAAAACTAACAACACATGGTAACCCAGATGCAATTTTTTTGACAAATTAAATATACATTAAAACAGATCTTTTCATAATATATATGACATTATATTTACAAATTATGTAACCAAATTGCCTGTTTGTGACATTTGAACGTTGTTTCTTCTTTTCCTCGCGGAAGCTCTGCATTCCTTAAAAATTAGGTAATAAAATATTTCAAATTCACATTTCATGTCCAGTGCTCCTGTTTGAAGGTAATGAAGGTTAGGTTGATTGAGGATTCCAAATTGTCCCCCCAACTTGTGTATAGAACAGACATGTGTATAGATTGACTAGTTCTCGCCATGAATATGGCCTTAAATGGCGTTAAGAAAGAAACATTTACAAAGAAATCTAACATTTCATGCTCTGAAAAATCGTGGGATTAATCGACTATCAAAATAATAATTTGCAGCTCTAATGTCTGGTAAAGGGTGAACACCGGCCCGTGCACATTTCAGTTAAAGTTCAAAGTCAACACTTCATGCAAAATGGGCCGGTTCTAACTAACAGCTGGTCTGACAGTAAACATGAAGTTTCAAGAACAAAGATTTGACAAATTTCATGTCACTTTTTGTTAAATTACAGATTGTAAATAAAATTAGCATTACTTGAGTATGTTTTACAAGCAAGTAGTATTTTGTCTTTCTTCTTTTAAATGTCACGTTTAATTCAATGGGCCCTATTTCAAAGATCTAAGTGACATGTAGGACGTTTTATATTTCTGTACACAATATTAATTTTTACATTTTAATCTTTTATTGTTTCACCTTTTTAAATGTTTGTGTGCGGCTTCACTTCCCTCTGTGTAATAAGCAAAGTGAATGCCCACCCAGAAGCGCCAAAAATGTGCCTGAACACGTCTTTTTTTAGACCAAGCACACCAATGGGCACACAAATGGGTACATTTGCATTTGCTATGTAAACAACAAGACACAGGACGGGAAGTGGAAAAGTGGCAGAGGCGGGGACCCGGAAGACCAGAGTGACCGTGAATGGAGGGGGAGCCAAAGTGACGAGGCGTAGCAGGAGGATTGGAGTCCCGAGGCGGTGGATGGTCGACGACTGACCGAGGTGGAGCTGGAGGGAAGAGGAAGCCTTATGGAGCTGGTGGGATGACGGGCCAGGGTAAACATTAGGGAGGCAGGAGCCAAGGTGAAGCCGATGGGTCGGAGGGCCGAGGAGGAGTCCGGGTCTCGAAGGCTGGAGGCAGAGACATGGGGTAATCAACCCCAGAGGTAGCTGGAAGCTGGAGATCCCGAAGCTCATCCGACCCAATGGCATTGGTGTGCTGAGGGTGAGCTGAGGTGTCTTCAGATGCCAGCGGACCCAGGAATGATGGCCTGGCTGGCAGATAAAGAGGAGGCAGGAGTGGGAGGCTGGGTGGGACTTTCATGGAGGCTGGAGAGGAGGTGCTGGCTGACAGAAAGCTGGGCGGGACCAGCGAAGACTTGGGTCACGAAGGAGAGCTGGTCAGGACCAGCAGAGACTCGGGGGACGAAGGAGAGCTGGTCAGGACCAGCAGAGATTTGGGAGACAAAGGAGAGCTGAGCAGGATTAGCGGAGACTTGGGAGACAAAGGAGAGCAGAGCAGGATCAGCGGAGACTCAGGGAACATGGGAGATACAGAACACAATGGAGGATCAGGGAAACTCGGAACAACTTCTCCAAACCAGTCTATCTGCCAGAGGCAAGTTTTAGCTCACTCTCAGCGGTGGGAGTGTGGGCGGGGCTTCCCTTCAAGGGTATGACTTTCAAGCAGACAGTCTCCTAGAAAAGCTAGACGGCGGGTAAATCCATCCGGGAGGTGGCAAATGAAAATTAATTAACGCTTATTAAAAATACTCATTTCATACGGACATTTCATTTCCGCCTTAAAAGATGGCGCCAGTGTGTGTGGCTTGCCGTCTGTCACTGTCTGTGTTGTTTGTGTTTGTGTTATTTCTTTCTCTCATTGCTTTTGATGTGGACGCTCTACTAGTATACGATCGCCAAACAATGCTGGATCTTCGATTTTTCGTCGAAGATGTTGTAAAATGGGATGAGGGTGGACGTGAAACTTTGTCCCCGTTTCTGGTGAGGGTCCCGGCACAATTTTACAGCGGCTGGATGGTTAGGTTGAAGTCCCGTCTTGCACGTTCTTCTACGCCTGTTTGAACTGAGATTGGGGTCGTGCATGGTGCCTGGCGGATACCTGTCGTTGGCACGGATGAGGTGTTCCAGCCCCGCGGCCCTTGCTCTACTCATCCTTGCAGGCACGGGGTAAATCTGGGTAATTAACGGACTCTGTGTGAGGCTCCTACGCCTTTTTGGACTGAGACTGGGGTCGTACCTAACCTCGTTGTTCGTCGACGCTCGTTGGACCCTGTCGACGCCTGGCAGGTGTTACAGCCTCGCGGCCGCTGCTCGCTTCGTCCTGTCTGGTGCGGGTTGAATCACCGCAACCTGCAGCTGCTGTGTCGGGTTCCCCGGACAGTCAACACCACGGTCGCACCGGTTCCTGCCAGGATTGGCTTGGTAAATGCTAGATCGCTAGCAAACCAGCGCATTTATTGAACTTCTACCTAGTGATTGCTGATACTTTAACTCCCCGCGGATATCGGGTCGAGGAGGAGGAACAGCGATTGTCTATAATAAACATTATAAATGTAAGCAGTTATTGTTATCATCCTCTTTCACCAGCTTTGAACTGAGTTTATTTGAGTGTGGTCGCTCTAACACAGTAATGTGTGCTGTGGTCTATCGCCCTCCTAAGTACAATAAGGATTTTTTAGATGAGTTTTCTGATTTTCTGGCTGAAATCATGCCTAAATATGATCGTGTTCTTATTGTTGGGGATTTTAATGTCCATGTGTGTTGTCCTGACAAGCCAATGGCAAAGGATTTTTTAAATCTCATAGATTCATTTAATCTTGTGCAATCTGTGTCGGGACCCACACAAGAACATGGACATACACTTGATCTTGTCCTATCATTTGGTTTGCCCATTTCGAATTTGGAGATATGTGAAACACTGTTTTTTCTACAGTTAAATACAGTTAAACCTAGTGATGTTGCTCGATGCTGTCGTATTATTAACCCTTCCACTGCTGCTCGGTTCTCGGATGCTTTCAGTAAGGACTCCATCATCCCGGATTCTGTGTGCACTACAGAGAAGCTTAGCTCATGGTTTCACTCCACCTGCCAAACTGCTTTAGACACTGTGGCTCCATTAAAACTCAGGCAGCCAAAAATTAAATCTGAGCCCTGGCTAAATGATACAACCCGTGTTGTCAGACGTGAGTGCCGTAGAGCTGAGCATAAGTAGAAGAAGGACAAACTGCAGGTGTCTTTGCAAATGTTAAGGGAAGGCTGGCAGCTTTATCAGAAAACTGTGAAAGATGCTAAAAGTAAACATTTCTCAGATATTATACTGTCAAATTGTCATAAACCTCGCGTTTTGTTTAAAACTATTGACTCACTTCTAAATGCCCCGTAGACCGCCTGTATGGAGGTAACCACTGCTGTGTGTGAAAATTTCCTTCACTTTTTTATTGATAAAGTAATTTTTATTAGGGCTCAAATCTCATCTCCAGTTTATGATCCCTCAATCCCTGCCTCCTGCTCTGCTGTTTTTGATCAATTTGAGCCTGTGACCCTTTCCCTTTTACAGAACATTGTTGATCAATTGAAGCCCTCAGGTTCTATTAAGGATACTGTCCCTCCCCGACTATTTAAAGAGGTTTTCCCCACTATAGGACCATCTGTTATAGCAGTCGTAAATAGTAGTCTGTCCTCAGGTGTGGTCCCGGGAAATTTTAAACATGCAGTAGTGCAACCTCTGATTAAAAAACCAGCTTTAGATCCATCTGTACTTGCTAATTTCAGGCCTCTCTCTAAACTGCCTTTCCTTGCAAAAATCCTGGAGAAGATTGTGCACAATCAATTAATAGCCTTTTTGGAAGGTCACAATATTCTAGAGGTTTTCCAATCTGGGTTTAAAACCCTGCACAGCACGGAATCAGCTCTTTTAAGAGTTTTTAATGATATTTTTTTAGCTACTGACTCTGGTGACTGTGTTATCCTTGTGGTTTTAGATTTTACCGCTGCATTTGACACGGTGGATCATGAGATATTGATCTCACGTTTGAAGCAGTGGGTGGGTATTGGGGGCATAGCACTGGAGTGGTTCAGGTCGTACTTGGCTGATCGAACTTTCTGTGTCAGCCTTGCTGGCTGTGTATCCTCCTCGGCTCCTCTTATGTGTGGGGTTCCACAAGGCTCAGTACTTGGCCCTCTTCTTTTCTCTCTCTATCTGCTCCCACTTGGTTCCATACTTAGGAAGCATGACATTTCTTTACACTGTTATGCAGATGACAGTCAGATTTATATACCACTGAAAAGGAAAGATTCATACTCTGCCAATCTACTACTTAAGTGTCTTGATGACATAAAGGCTTGGATGGCTTTGAACTTTTTAAATTTCAATGATGAAAAAATGAAAAGTACTCCCGGGGGTCCCTGTAGATTTGGGTTCCTTGGGCCAGTACATTAAACCTAGCATCAAAAACCTAGGAGTTAAAGTAGACCGGGAGCTGAAGTTTAGTGGTCAGATCAATGCGGTTGTTAAAGCAAGTTTCTTCCACTTGAGGCAGCTGTCAAAAATAAAGCCAATACTATCAAGGCAGCATTTTAAAATGATAATCCACGCCTTTGTTACCACAAGGCTGGACTACTGTAATGCACTATATGTGGGGGTAAGTGGGTCCTCCATCGCCCATCTCCAGTTGGTACAGAATGCTGCTGCACGTCTTTTAACTAGCACACGTAAGCATGAGCACATTTCCCCCATATTAGCTGCACTTCACTGGCTGCCCATTCAATTTAGGATTAATTTTAAAATTCTTTTATTTGCTTTTAAAAATCTAAATGGTCTTGCCCCGCCCTACCTCTCAGAGCTACTATGCCCTAATATACCCAGCCGCTCTCTCAGATCTGATGATCAGCTCCTCCTGAGTGTGCCTAAAACTAAGCGTAAGTTCAGAGGGGACCGTGCCTTGTCGGCTCCTAAATTATATATATAATGTCTTAATTTATGTACAGCACTTTGGTCAGCTTTGGCTGTGTAAAGCGCTCAATCAAATAAAGTTGGATTGGATTGTAATTATTTCAAGTCTACTTGCAAGTCTCAAGTCTAATTTATTTATAAAGCCCACTACACAGTAGACAAAAGGGCTGTACACAGTAAATACACATAATATAATAAAATAGAACTAGAAAACAGCCAAATAAGGAAACATAAAGAAATAAACACACTTACCAAAACATTAGGTCAGTCAGTAAAAACCATAGAAAAAATTGGCTTTAAAAAACACCAGCGGCAAACACTACGAAAAATGCATCTCCTTAAGCTTTTAGGAGAGTTCTCAGAGAATTCATGTGGATCAGTTCCAAAATATATTCTGGGCCATAACATGAACAGCTTTAAAAACAAATAGCAACACCTTATACTGAATCCGATATTTTATTGGGATTTTACTACTGTAGTAGCAGTAATTTATTAATTTGTAAAATAGTGTGAAGCAAACCAATAGAGCATACAAGACACCTACTAGCCATTGGTGGTGTAGCGATTAAAAGTATCACAGAAACCAAATTGTTATTAAATCAGCTTGAAATTCTAAAAAATACTTTTGTTAGAAAATTAGGCATTAATATTCCGGCTTTTTTATGTTTTTGTTAGTGTCTCTACTGGCTTTCTCTAGTCTTCTCAAATGCATTAAATGAGTGGCGACCACTTCATTTTTTGTAGATCACTTATGGGGTGTAATTTGCGCTTTGACTCAACACAACATTAGCTTCACAGCTAGCCTTACGCATAAGTTTATGTTAAGATATACGCAAGAATGCGCTTTCATAGAATACTCATCGAAATTCTTGAAACACACCAGAGATAAGTAAAGAGTGTATAATGTCAGTGATTAGGGAAGAAACTGATGGTAAGCAAGCTTTAACTAAAGATGTTGGAATGGGGCCCACTGACAGGTAGTGGGTTTAGATTATTTGATTAAACAGACCACTTCATCGATACTCTGAAGATTAAAATTGGTAAGTAAGGAAATAAAAAATCGGTCAGAGTGCATATTGGAAACACAGTGACCTCTATTAGATGCAGAAATTTGTTGATCGATATTTTAAATTATCCTGTTGAAATAGGACATAAAATCATCACAATGGTCTACCGTGTAAAACTAAGGAGAGAGCGAGCTTGGTGGTTTCAAGATATTATTCACCACAGAGAAAAGTGACTGTGAATTCCCCTCGACCGGAGCTAATTAATTTAGCATAGTAATCTGTTTTAGCTTTAGAAAGAGATACCTTATAGTGTTGCATGTGTTCATTCTACATTTTTCCTCCTACAAGGAGGAAGGAATTTACCCATTTATTTGCAGAGAAAGTGACTCAAATGAAGTGATGTCGGGTAGTGATATGTCAGAGAATTTCCACTTTTTATTATACAGTATTGCTATACCTCCTCCACGACCAGTGGCGCGGGATTTGCAGATGTAAGCATAGTCCACGGGAGCAGAGTTTATAAATTAGGAAAAGTCATCAATCTGCTCCGACAGGCAAAGAAAGTCAAACGCACGGTCCATGAGTAGGTCACAGACTATAGGGCCTTTGTTAGACAGTGAGCAAACATTCCACAGTGCAAGGGTAAGATCATTCTTACCAGCAGTTGTAGCAGCCATTCTTGATAGCTTTGCAAGCATGCTGTGGTCCACAGCCCGAGAGAGTTACCTAGCTGGACGGCAAATAGACGACCTAAAAGTTGTTATTGCACTCGAAGAGCCAATCCAATAGCTATGTTGAGATCCTCGATGTATATATTTGCATCGTGGCTGATAGACAGTATCTTGATGCAGATTCAACATAGAAGGTACCTTGCAAAAGCAAAACCTCAGTTTAAACAGTTCAGCAGACGTGTATCAGTGAGTAATAGCAACAAAAGGGAAAACAGAAGATAGTAAAATCCAAACAAATGGGATATATAGTAGTGTGCTGTTAATCCTAATTTCCTTCGTACGTTCACAAGCGCAGAAACCGCCCAAGCACCTCCAGGAGTCGACGATATCCTCGTAAAACAGCAGCAGCTATAAAGCAGTGATAAAGTCAATGTAATAAAATCATTGATAAAACAATGCTAAAATCATTAATGTTGATAGTATCTCCAAGAGCAGCGGCAGCAAAATGTGTTCCTGCGTTCACTCCGGATACGGAGACCAATGTTGTTTTGTCCATCAGACCGGGCCTTTTCCAGCGCTGGTGTTTGCAGTGTTACGCGCACCGCATATTTAATTCCATTACAGCAATGGCAAGTTTTGCATTACGTTATTTGAAATACTCTAATGTACAAAACCTCTTCAAGAAGCTTATTTTACTGGCCTGTTGATGAACAGTAAACCCAAAACTACCCTGAGCTGCCAGTGTAAATCTTTACATTTATTCAATACACCAGAAAAGGAGCCAGAAGCAAGGCGCAACAGAGACGAGAAAGGGGGCAGATCCATGGTAGATGGGCACAGCTGTGGCATCTGAACAGAGAATTTGTCTCCTGCGAGAGCAGGGAAGATAGAAAGCTTGGAGTAGAGTCACTGCTGCGATGTCTGAAAGGGAAAGTTGCTAAGGCAGGGGAAATTCCAGCTATAGGTTCCTGAGGGAACTAGGACTCCTATGGCATCTGAAAAGAAAGATATAGGCTCTTGCGGTAGCTGGCACTGCTGTGACATCTGAAAATAAAAATATTGATCTTTTCTACTCTCCTATCCCCCCCACATAAAAAAGTGTGAGTTAGTCAGGGATCTTTGATCCTCAAGTGTCTGAAGCGAAGATGCGAGGGAGAGGAGGTGAGAGATGAAATAGGGCCCTGCAGGATGATGCGCATCACAAAGTTTTACTGACCGAGAATAGATAGCAGCTTGCGTTTGGAAAAGATTGGGTTGTCTAGAAGGTTGGATGCAGCAAACTTTGTCCTGTAAATGCAAAAACCCATTGGACTGATAAGAGATGCGTGGATGGGATGAAGGCGAGATGATTAAGAAATTGTCTAAAAAATAATTACGTAAGGGACTGAATAGCTATTCGAGATAATCCATCAGAGAGGATTAACAGGAAAAAAACTCCAGCAGGTTCAAAACGCAGCAGGTCCATTCCTTACACAAACTACAAAGTATGAGCATATTAGCCCGGTTCTATCAACATTGGACTGGTTACCTAATAAGCAACGCATTCACTTTAAAAATTTTGCTACAAAGCCCTACACCAGTCATCCTCAATAGGCGGACCGTGGTCCGGATCTGGACCATTGCTTAGTCCATCCGGACCGCCAGACATAGCCTAATAAACCCTTTAAAACTTTTGACTATTTTGGTTGTTTAAAATGAGCCGCGTGTCTTCACAATGGAGAATCACATTACACGCGCTCTCAGGCTATATAATTGATCTTTTGCCTTCCGCTCGGCGCACGCAAAGATGCGCCGAATGAAGAGCAGCAAACTTGTGCTTATTTTACCAACACTGTGCACGATTATGCCTTATTCAACATTCGAGAGGTTAGACCCTATCTCACTGAGCATGCGGCACAACTCCTTGTCTAGGCCCTGGCAACATCAGGTTTGGACTACTGCAATGCTCTCCTTGCTGGTCTTCCTGCAAAGGCTCAAAAACAAGGCATCAAACCACTCCAGCTGGTTCAAAATGCAGCAGCACGCCTCATCTTCCAACAGCCCAAATGGGCTCATGTGTGACACCAGTTTTTATCTCTCTCCACTGGCTACCGGTAACTTTGTATTAGCACCTATTGTATTATCGCTCCCTGAACTCTTTGTAAGTTGCTTTGGATAAAAGCGTCTGCTAAATGAATAAATGTAAATGTTAATTTAAGGACACAGTCCATGCCCAGACCTGAAAAAAGCTGTATGATAGAGGTGGACAAAGAAAGACGCAGCGAATTGATATGTCTTCACTACAAAATTTCAGCTGCTATGAGATTATTAATGATAATCTTAAATATAAAAATGTATTAATTTCCCCTTGTTGTGCAAGCACTGTCGAGCTTGTGCAGAGGCTGCAGCCTTTGCCAGAGGGGAACTGGAATCCCCTGGCTAGGCCTGGTTTCCCTTTTTGAGGTTTTTTTTCTCCGCCAGTGGAGTTTTGGGTTCCATCGTTTGCATACTGTTTTGCACTGTTCGTCCGGCCAGGGGGCTGGTTGATTTTTTTGTTTTATTTAACACTGCGTATAGGAATTTATAGTCTGTCTGATATTTGACCTGTGTTTTGACTTGCATAACCTTATATGGTTTGCTTATAGTCAATATGTTTTCTTGTACAGCTGCTTTGTAACAATGAAAATTGTAAAAAGCGCTATATAAATAAAGTTGACTTGAGTTAATGTTAACATTTGTGATAAATTTTGTTAACATCTCGAATCGAATTGATTATTATATCAAAGATTAATTTCAAGCATTGATTTAACTAAGGTTTTGGTATTATTCAGTCAATATTAAAGATATATTAAAGGGCTTTGCTGGGTTTTCATCAGGTTCACATTTTGTAATGAACAAACGTCTAATTTGGGAAATTATTTAAAGATAGAAATAGTTCTGGAATGAAAGTGAAAATGGCATGGAAAGGCTAATTTAGTTAGTAACTCTGTTTTCTGTTTATGATTTTAATTTTTATATAGCATTTTAATTGCTATTATAACATTACATTTGCTGTTTACATGTTGTCAGTAGTTTTTTAATTTACAAATATGAATTATCAGACTTCTATTAAGAGGGCATTCCCCTAAAATCACAAAGCCTATTCATAGGCTACATATATCAAAATATAAAATAAATGGCACGATAAAAGATCATATCTTTTATACAGTATATCCAACTGGTCTAAATTGATTACATTTTTATTTATTTTCAAAAAACATGTTGTCTGTACCTCAGTTTGGAAGAAAATATAAAGACCAGACCTCATGGAACTTTAATTCAATACAGTTGCCCTTAACAGTTTAGCTTATCTTGTATTACAGTCCTGCACGTTCACAACCTTTCTTAGGGCTCCGGTCAGTTGGAAATACCTAGAATTTCTAAATCAAGTTGAGGTGGTAGATCCTTTTCCAATCTAGCGCCTAAACTTTCTTGCAGGGGCCCGGAGAAACGTAAGCACTTGGGTCGGGGTGTGAATAAGGGACCTTGTAGTTCTGGCTTGCTTTGTTAGCGGCTTTGCATGGAGGAGTTGACTTTGTTCTTGGACATAGCGGTGATTGGGTGGAACAATGCTGATACTGCCGGGAGAAAGGAGGTAAGACAGCCTGTATATTATAGAGGCCTTCTCCCATGCTGATAAGAATTTATT
This sequence comes from Barbatula barbatula, assembly GCF_947034865.1. Taxonomy (NCBI): domain Eukaryota; kingdom Metazoa; phylum Chordata; class Actinopteri; order Cypriniformes; family Nemacheilidae; genus Barbatula; species Barbatula barbatula. The sequence continues at coordinate 18,329,696 of NC_136781.1, read as the reverse complement.
TTAATTAATTGATTCATATGACACAAATTGATGACTTACAATTTTTTTCCAAACAAATGTCTTCACATGATGCTAGTGAAATACATCGCCCTAAAAGTAATTTTCTGATGTTGCTGGCAACGTAAACAGCTTTAGAAAAAGTGTCTTGCAAGCTTTTAGCATCCTGATATGACCCAAGAGATGACATATATAATCACTTATATAGCATAGACCCCAGTAGGCCGCCACCTTGATTTCCCAAACTGCATTAACAGCATAAAAACATACCTCTTGCCCCCTAGACATTACCTTCCAATTTTCTCTACTTGACAAAAATTCCATAAATATCCCTAAAGGGAGCTTTACAATAGAGAAAATGAGGCAGCAACAGATACATAACAAGTCAGCCAGGAGGGGCTGGAAATCACAAGGGGAAAAAGAGCGATATTAATTAAGAACCAACCTCTCGCTCCTAGAAAATCCCACTATCAATCTTGCAGTGAGCGCCCGTTTTCGGCTGTAATCTTAAATAGAGTGCCCCTACTGGACTCTTCCTCAGGAGATAATATTTATCGACCACCAACCGCACGCAGAGTAAGTCACATTTTATTTCTGTGAGCCAGTAAAGTGCCATTACCCCAAAAAACATGAGTACATTTTTATTTCCACTACTTGCTTTGATTTCATGCTATTTCCCTAACTAGCCAATGATGTAATGAAATTCCCCTTTAGACCAAAGTAAAAATTTTTGTTTTTTCAATAAATAATTGATCAAATTGTGCTTTGTGCTCTCTAAATCTTCAGTGTTCTGGGTTTGTAAGGACCAATAAATGTGTCTTCCCCCGAATACTGGCTAAAACACTGACTCTTTAAATCCTTTACATCTTACATCGAAGACTGTCAACAGTGGATCATCATAATCTCTAGCTACTACATTATTGTCTCCACACATGAAAACGTCTTGGTTACAGATGTGACCTGGCTTGGTTCCCTGATGGAGGGAACGAGACGTTGTGTAGAGACTGATAGAATGGAGTTTGACTTGAGAACCATCTCCGATTATAAATTGAAAAGGCAAATGAACTTGGCTAATGCCTATTCATTCACCTTTTTAGGGGCTGAGGAACTTGAGAGGCACTCTGGTTAAAGCGTTGGGCTTGTGATCAGAAGGTTCCAGGTTCAAACCAACTGGTTCAAATCTCAGTGCCAGCAGGTCATGACTAAAGTGCCCTTGAGCAAGGCACCTTACCCTGATTGCTCTGCAGTAATGTGCAACTGTAAAAAAAATAATAAATAAATAAAAATAAACTACTTGTAAGGCGCTTTGGATAAAAGCGTCTGCCAAATGAATAAATGTAAGTCGCAAAACACCAGGACGAGTTTCGTTGCTCTGCATCGTAGATCCAGGTGGAAGAATCAAAGATCGCCCAGCATAAGCCTTGCAGGTTCCGAAGAACAAAAGGTGAATGAATGGAGTGCCTTCCAATTTGCCAAGTTCATTGGCCTTTTCAAAGTATAATCAGAGATGATAGGTTCTCAAGTCAAACCCCATTCTGTCAGTCTCGACACAACGTCGAGAGACCGACAGAAAGGGAACTAGTGTCTAACTCAAACATGAAAAATTCAGCTCCTGATGTGCCTCAAAAGGGAATTCTGCTAAGGACTGTCAAAGCTGCATGCAGGCTGATTTAACTCACTTGGAATGATACACTCAAACAGTAAAGATCCTCCTGCAAAAACGTGTTAGCAGTAGTTAGCAGTAGCGGTTTTAGGCACGGGCGAACCGGGCAGTTGCCCGGGGCGGCATTTTTTTAATGTCACATGGGGGGCGGCGCCAGCACGAGCAGTAAAAAAAATAAAACTCTGGGCCGCCGCAAAGCGGTTTTCTATAAACTATCATTCATTCATTCTGTGGGGAATTGGCGCCCCTGTATGCTGAAAAGATAAAGGTATGAAACTATAATGTTCTCTCTGTGGTATGATTACTGTGTACACCTCAGTACCCAACCAACAGGTGTTTAGCCTCCTCGTTAGAACGCCCTACTCTCATTCGGACCGACGTCGGTTCGGGGCACGCGTTGAGCGGGGCGGGTAGAACCGGCGTCACTTATACAACAAATTTGGTTTTAAGTCAACAAACACGATATCTAATTTCACCATAATATTGTGCTTTGCAACAAAACTGTTACAAGTTCAGTTAATATTATTTATTTCCATCAGTTGGGTTAACGTTAGGCCCTGTAATTAGCAAACAGAATTTTCAAATCTGTAGCTAGTTTCAAAAACGCACATAACCTTTGCTATTTATTTGCTACATGACACATGTCATGAATATGAAGGAGGTTTTATGCATGTTTATGACAACTGTCATTAAGTGTCAATCGCTCAATTATGACATTTTTAATGCAAATATTGTTTGTTTGAGGTCTTTGTTGACAACTTTACATTAACTAATACATCATAACCTGTCATAATTGTCATAAAAAACATGACATAGCAGATTAATTATTGAACTTAAGACACTACTTAGCTGGGTAAACTGTCATATTGGTTTTGACATTAGCTGTCATGAGGCCATTATAAATGAGAATTTTTTTTATGACCACTTTTTTTTCCAGTGGTACAAATTGAATGTCAGTACAAAATCATGAAGTGTTAATACTCTGCCAAATTGTTTTATAACACTGTCATGTATACTTTTCTTGACCTTAACTACAGTAGTTGAGAAAATATTCATGACACAGTTATAATGGCCTCATGACATCATTTTAGTTTTTTCGCACAAAGGTGTTCTCGCCCGGGGTGTATTTCAATGTAGAACCGCCATTGCGTGTTAGTGTCATAAACTTACATCAAATGGAAGAACCTCCACTGTTGTGTTGAAAAGCTTGTCTCCAGGGTGCTCGATGTTTCCACTGCGGAAGAAATACCTATACACACACACGTTAATGTTTTGTGCTTGTCAAATGTGCCATCTTTTCTTGTTCTAAGGTATCTTATCTATTTCAATTCATATTTAGTTGATATTACTGTGTAAACCTACAACCTGAACCATTATATTTACAGAAATTCAAACTGTAAATAAAAGTATGAAAATTTAAAAGAACCTTAAATTTATATTTAAACCATGGAACTTGATGTTTCTATCTTTCACAATCATATGACATTTTACCATTTTATAAAAACTAAAACCAACTAGACAAACTAGATTCACATTCACTAAAGACAAAAGCTGGTTAACAGTTATTGCAAATAAATGGCTCTGAAAAGTGATTTTAATAAAATGTATCTAATGTAGAAACATTTAAAGAGTTTAGTTCCAAATTGAGAAAACTCTGTTTTTTGATATTTCAAAAGTTTTTTTATTATGTTTAATTCTGTTAATTAGCTGTATTTATTGAGCTATTATGGCTTAAATCAAAACAAACCAACTGCAGTTGGATTAAATATTAATTGTAATGCACAATAAAAAAACATTTTTCTAAACTTCATTTACACTGCAAAAAATTACATTCTTGCTAAGCATTTTTGTCTTGTTTTTAGTAAATATATATATATAATGTCTTAAATCAATATACAATTACTTGACAAGAAAAGTGACCTAAGATATTTAGTCTTGTTTTACGAAAAATAATATAAGAATTAAGTGATTTTATGGTCAAAACATGCAAAGAAATCTGTCCATGGGGTGAGATTTTTTTTTCTAAATTCAAGTTTATTTTTCTCACCCCATAAACATATTTTTTTGCTTGTTTTTACAATAAACACTTAATTCTCATATTATTTTTCAATTATAGTGTCCATCCTCTCTCGAGATCCGAGGCCATGGTCCTCAGTCGGAAAAGGGTGGCTTGCCCACTTCAGGTTGGTGGAGAGTTCCTTCCTCAAGTGGAGGAGTTTAAGTATCTCGAGGTCTTGTTCACGAGTGAGGGAAGGATGGAACGGGAGATTGACAGACGGATCGGTGCAGCTTCTGCAGTAATGCGGTCGATGTACCGGTCCGTCGTGGTGAAGAAAGAGCTGAGCCGCAAGGCGAAGCTCTCAATTTACCGGTCAATCTACGTTCCTACTCTCACCTATGGTCATGAGCTTTGGCCCCGGATAAGCGGTAGAAAATGAATGAATGAATGAATGAATTTTTCAATTAGATATTTTTACTAAAAATAAGACAAAAATGCACAGTAAGAATGTCATTTTTGCAGTGTATACACTTAAAGATGAGGCCACTCTATATTGCTTATATTCCTCATGCTCATCCTCTTCTTTTCTATAGGTAACAGAAACATGAAGACACACCGAACAGCAGCGTTTTTTCTATAATTACACAGTTAGAGCTGATGTTTTGTTAATAGACACCAGTGCTTGTTGAATCCTGGATTCTGTACACAGCTAGTCTGAGCACGGTTAGCTCTCAATTAAGTCTGGAATAGGCATGAACTTTTCATTTGGACTAAAAATGTATGGATGACTGTGGCTTACTATGATTAATGCATTACCCTACTCAGAGGGGGAGGAAATGAGGCTAGTTCCCTTAACCTAGTGAGCTTCCTTGCTGTCTACTGCTCTCAAAGGCAGCTGTCTTCCAAAGCAAGGAGTTCCTGTAGTTGGTAGAGCATGACGCTTACAACTGTAAGGTAAGTTTGAATCCCCTACAATGCAGAAACTCAGAAAAACCAGTAAATGCACTGTAAGTCGCTTTGGTTAAATGGAAGCATTAAATATATACCTCTCTACACGGACAGGCGTAAAGAATCGGATGCGTATAAAGTCTCCAGCCACAGGTGTAAAGGCCCAAAAGAAGTCTTCTCCCAGATAGGCCTTCTCCAGCGTGAAGTGCTGGTAGGTTTTCAGACAGGTGGTGACCTCAGCAAGAGGATTAGCATGACCTTTATGTAGCGTCTGCTTTCCGAAATCCTTATCCTGATAAAACAAAAGGATTTGAACATACAGGCGTGTGAATAATTAGGGGCCAACCCCCATAGGGGCTATGGCCACTGCGGCTTCTGTTGGTATAATTATTATTCTAAACCAATGGGAGTCTAGGCAGCACTATGAACCGTACGGAGGAAAATTATGAAACTTGGCACACTCGAGGTGGTGGTCAACAGTCATCTGACCAGGTGAGGGGTCTCTAGCACTCACTTTATATCGCCACCAGCAGTTTAATAATACAAATTTCAAATGGCTGTTTGAACCCATTGATCTAAAGAAATTCGACTTCATGCATATCATTCCACTCATCACGCTCAGCGCATTCCATGTCTTACATTAAGGCTCCGGCCATAACATTAGCTGCCATGTTGAAAAGTACAGTATTGTGTTTCTTTGCTACTAGTCCTATAAATTGTGACAAAGTGTCATGAAAATTGCCTCAGACGATGTTTGGACTGAACCGCGCAGACATGATCCTACGGAATTATGATTTTAGGTAGTAAAGTCTTAACATATGTTTTGGGTTATTTTTCTTTGCCTGCTATTGCACTTTTTGGACATGGTTGTTATGTGTTCGATATGTTGTCTTTTATCAGGGTTTTGGTTGGGGAGACAAGGTAAACACGTGGTCAGATTTTTCAACTTTTCTTTGAATCTTTTTTGTTATTGTAATATTATTTTATGAGTGATTTGAAAAAGCTGACTCTTAATGTGAAGGGTGGGTGTGAACCATGAGATCAAACGCAAAAGGGTACTGTCCTGGCAAAAAAAGATTTCAGAGTTTCCTTTTTAGAAGCAACTTTTTTAAATGACATTGAACATGCACGATTACAACACGATTGGGTGTGCCAAATATCTTTCTCTTCTTTTAAAAAAAAAGGTAGAGGTGTCGCCATATTAGTTCACAAACATTTCCCCTTTCATTTAGAAAGAGTGATTAAAGAAAAAGAGGGCAGATATGTGATTATTATGGGATACCTCTATAGTGAAATAATCACATTAGGATCTGTGTATGCCCCTAATTCTTTTCAAATTTAGTTTTTGCTACCTTAGGGATTTTGCTTCCTGTTTCAGCCCATTTACAGTTTTGGGTGGCAACCACAATTGTATCATGGACACTGACCTTACCTCTGCCAACTAGTGACACCAGAAAATCTAGGGCATGAAGGGATCTTTGTATTGATATTAACCTTGTTAATATGTGGAGACTCTTACACCCTAAAGACAAAGATTTTACCTTCTACTCAGCCCCACATAAGTCCTTTTTAAGAATATACTTTTTTGTTTTCATTTAAGGGTGTGTTCACATATGCCATGTTTGGTTCGATTAAACCAAACTCTGGTGCCATTGCTTTGTGCGGTTTATTTGTGTAAGTGTGAATGCTGCCACCCGAACCCTGGCGTGCACCAAACAACTGGACCGAGACCGCTGAAAAGATGGGTCTCTGTCCACTTTCAAATGAACTCCGAACCAAAAACAGGAAGTGATAACAATATACAACACCAAAATCAAGTGCTTTGGTAATATAAAAGGAGTGTTTATTACAAACCCCAATTCCAATGAAGTTGGGATGTTGTGTAAAATGTAAATAAAAGCAGAATGAAGTGACTTGCAAATTCTTTTTGACCCATATTTAATTGAATACGCCACAAAGACAAGATATTTAATATTCAAACAGATACACTTTTTATCAGCAAATATTTACTCATTTTGAATTTGATGCCTGCAACACGTTCCAAAAGAGCAGCCAAAAATAATTTGTCACTGTTTTCTGCTTTTATTTACATAATTTGCTAAATTGCTAAAAATACCCTTGTATGCACAGGCATACACTAAGCAAGTATACAGTAAACCAGCACCATAGGCATAGCTAGAAATTTTAACTGCGGTGGCAGACTGGTCTGTATTTGAATTGGGCTTTGGGCCACTGGGCCTTTTTTAATATCAGGGGTGTATTCTAAATGGTGTTTTGTTTCACACTTATAAAGCTAATTGATTCACACTTGCGTCGCAGCTCAGTAGCCTACACAGCAAAAATAAAAAAGTATTTTCGTCTTGTTTTCCCAGTACAAAAATCTTAAATCAAGACAAAAAAATATATCACATTTGGGTGAATTTGTGCTTAAAACAAGCAAAATGCAAATGGGGCAAGAACAAAACCTTGAATTAAGTTTTGTGCTTTTATTAAGCACTGATTTCAATATTTCTTTTCTTGCCATGTTGGCAGATGCTTGTTTTAAATACAAAGTAAAGTTTGACAAATAGCCTATTGTCATGATTCCGCTATCATGTCATGTTTATTGTTGTTGTTGCAGTGGAGTCATGGCATAGCCTAGGCTTTTGTGTGAGAAGGACATGGCATGGCGTAGATATTGGCTGTCATGCGCTTTCTCGTGTCTCGTCTATGGCCCCGCCCTCTCGTTCCTTGTTAGCTTCCCTTCAGTGTTTTATTATCCACACCTGCCTATTGTTAATTATCCTTTGTTCGTCTCCCTATTAAATGCCCTTGTATTCTCTGTCCTGTGCTCGTTTGTTCTTGTACATCGTGGTACCTGTATGCTCTTTGGAACTGCCCAATTGAGGATTTGTCCCTTATGCTGTGTCCCAGCGTTATCATCCTTTTTTTGTTACAGCTGGTTACCCTCCGTGAGTTTTTCGTTCCTGTTTTGCCTGTCTTCGTTATCCCCTGTATTTTACCCCATTGTGGGTTTTTTGTTTCATTTTATTAAAGTATTTTGTTAACACCTTCACTGCCTGCATTTGGGTTCTCTCACCATACGTTTCGTTACAGAACAAACGAGCCAAATCTGAACCCAGCAAGCAGCCATGAACACTGGCTGTTGTGGTGTTGCTTGCCGCCTCTGCAGTCTTCGGCAGGGGAGTGAGAATGTGCATGAGTTTGTTGAGAGGTTCCTCGACATTGCTGGACAAGGCGTCTTCGGGGAGGAGGAGCTGGCGGTGCTGTTAAACACCGGTCTCAGAGATCCACTCTCCCGATCGAAGATGAGAGTGCTGAGGCCGTTGGACTTCGACGCCATGTGGTTTGCCGCCGCGGCTCGTGCGGAGTCTGTGACCATCTCGCGTACCAGCTACTCGTCTCCGCTGGGCTCGTCACCAGAGGGTGGTCCTCTGCAGATCGAACTCCCCCCTCAGCCTCTCCACAACCTCGCGGTCTCACTGGCAAGCGGGGGAGACGGAGAGCCTGGGGGTCATTGACTGAGACCTCCAATCCCGAGCCGCCCACCCCATTCACCTCGTTCCTTCTGCCGACTACCAGCCCAGGGAGTCCCGAGTCCGGTGGTCCCGAGTCCGGTACCCAGTCCTGCCCAGCCGGCCTTCCAGCCGGTGTCAAGTCCTGCCCAGCCGGCAATCCAGCCAGTGTCAAGTCCTGCCAAGCCGGCAATCCATTCAGTGTTCCTGCCGGCCTTTCAGCCGGTGCCAAGCCCCGCCCAGCCGGCTTTGCAGGTGGAAGCCAAGCCTGCCCCTGTTCCTCACTGGACTTCCCCCGTCGATCCCCCCAGGGCTTCGCGCTCCCGAGCGCCACCCCGGACTATGACTCCCCCTAAGACTGTCCCACCCTATCCATAGCCTTTTGGACTGCCCCTAGGCCCTCTTGTATGTTTCTTTTCTATTGAATCATAGCGTGATATTTTTCTGCTTTCTATTTTGCGTGAATGTAAAGCCTTGGCAGAATTCTTTTTAAATCAGCCATGGTGATAAGTCTTAATTTAATTTATCTTTGTGTGTCTGAGTAAAAACGTGACGTCAATATTTACATTGTTTGGGGGGCCAGCCCCCGCTAACTCTGCCCATGCCCAGCACATAGAATTGTTTTAATAAAAATCTTCGCAAATAACGTTAGTTTAATGCATTTAACAATAAATTCCACAACAATTTATGTATGGTCTGAGCTTAAAATGTAAATGGACAGTTCACCCAAAATTGTAAAAACAAATCTGATGTTCTTTTTTACAATCACAATCCCATTGTAATTTACGGTTTACTTTAGTTTTATTTACATTTCCACATCCCAAACACAGCTACAACTAATGTAATTGGGTGTGTTAGATTTATAGTGTGCGAATAATCAAGCATTGGCAATAGTCGATGGTATTGGTAAGGGCAAATTAAATTCATGAAAGTGAATGGAAGAATAAAATAACTACAGGTTTAAGATTGATTCATTTAAAACTCAGAAACAATCGAACAAATTTAATTTACATATTATCTTCAAAATTGAAATATTAATTTGAGAAATGGCTTTTTCAGCAATCATTTTATACAATTTTAAAGATATTCTCAGCTCCACCATTCACCAATGTGTTTATAGTCTGCTTTTGCCCTAGCCAAGATGGCGGCGGTGTTGATGTACGATACGGGGGCCAATGCGGTGTCTAGGTATTTATTATGTCTGTGGGTGTAACATTTACGCCACATGCTTGAGGTATTCAGCCAATCTCGATGCATTCAGTCAACTGGCTAATCAGAGCACACTGTGCTTTTCAGAGTAATGAGTTTTGTAAAAATCAATGTGTTTAAGAAAGGCGGGGCATAGAGGAGCTACAATAATGTACGGTATGCGAAAAAGTTATTTTAGTGAGTTTCTTTTCAACCTTAAAACATATTGTATTGCCTCCTTAATGTTGTTGTAATGTACGCACACTAACCTCGGGCTTGGGGGTGGGTCTAAAGAAGACGAGGAGTCCGAAGTAGAATCCATTTGCAGAGGATTTATTGAGCAGCAACAGAAACAAACAGATATCGTAGACAGGCAGTGGGTCAATACCAGAAAATCAGTCCAATCGGGCAGCCAAATCAGATGGGATAATCCAGACAATCAAAGACAAACAGGCAGAATCATACACATGGTCAGCAAACAGGAAAACAAAGGGAACCGCTAAGGCAGTGTAACTGGAAATACTTCGCAAAGCATGGATGTAGCTTCTCTGGCTAAATAGTCACCAAACAGGAAGTCAAGGTAGAAGCAGCAGAGGGAGCAGATCTCAGTCAGTTTTCAGGGGATGGCTCCCTCTGCTGGCGTGGCGTTACAGAACCCCTTCCACTAAGAGCGTTTCCTGACACTCTCCGAGGCCGTCCCCTGGGTCATGGTGCTGGTTGGTCGGGTCTGGCTTGATGAAACTCCTCGATGAGAGACGGGTCCGGGTCCAGAATGTCACGGGTGGCTACCCATTATCTCTCCTCAGGTCCGGTTTCAGGAGGGAAACATGAAAGGAGGGAGAGATACTGTAGTTAGCAGGAAGCTCTAATTGGTAAGTGACCTCATTAATACTTCCTTATTAGTTCTCAATGCTCTCTGCAGATGGATGTGAGCACTGTCCCACACCATCTCGCTGCTTCGAATCCAGTCGTCCGGTGCTGGGACTGATGAGGGTTCTCCGGACCAAGGGAAAAGGGGGGATTTGAAGCCTAGGACACACTGGAAGGGTTATACTAGTTATACTTGTAGATGAGTGAACCAATGAATTTTGGGCATATTCTGCCCAGGGCAGGAATTCTGACCAACGGTGTTGTTCTCTACTACAATATGTTCGGAGGTATCTGCCGATTTCTGGATTCAGACGCTCCACTTGGCCGTTAGCTTTAGGGTGATAACCCGAGGTAGGGCTGATGTTGAAATCAAGGGGCTTACAGAAGGGCCCTCCAAACCTGAGAAGTTAATTGGATGCCTCTGTCGCTGACTATGTCATCAGGTAAACCATATACTCTGAAGATATGATGAAATAAGGCTTGGGCGGTTTCCCAGGCTGTGGGGAGTCCCTTTAATGGTACCACATGGCAGGATCGTGTGTTATCGGTTTGAAGGGGGTAGATCAGTGACAAAATCTATGGACGTTGGGGAATTGGTAATGGTTGTAGGAGGCCTGAGGGTAATTCCTTGGGGGTCTTAGATTGAGCGCAGACTTTGCATGATTTTACATAGTCGGTAACAGCTTGTGACATAGCTGGCCACCAGAACGTGTTTTGTAATGCGAGATATACCAGGATGACCTGAGCCAATGGATGAATGGACCCACTGCATGACACGGAGGCGTAAACTTTGTGGTACATATTGTTTGCCAGGTTTGCAGTTGGATGGTGCTGGTTCTGATTGTTGTTCTTTCTGAATGTCCTCCATGATATCCCAAGTTACAGGAGCTAAGACAATGGATGGTGGAAGAATGGGTTCAGGATGGACATTGTCAGTGGAGAGGTCATACTGTCTAGATAGAGCGTCGGCATTACTGTTCTTACTGCCTGGCCTATAGGTTACAGTAAACTGGAAGCGGGTGAAGAACAGCGACCATCGAGCTTGGCGTGGGTTCAGACGTTTTGCACTCTTTATGTATTCAAGGTTTTTATGGTCAGTTATGATCTGGAGTGGATGTGCTGCACCTTCTAGCCAGTGTCGCCATTCTTCAAGGGCGGATTTCATGGAAAGAAGTTCCTTGTTTCCCAAATCATAGTTTCTTGCGGCTGCCGTTAATTTCCTGGAGAAGAATGCACAAGGATACAGCTTACTTGGTTGACCATATCGTTGAGAAAGTACTGCCCCGATTCCACTATTGGATGCGTCTACCTCCATGATGAGATCGGGCAGATCGGGTTCGGGATGTTTCAAGATGGGTGCTTTGGTGAATCTCTCTTTCAGGGAGTTGAAAGCGTTGTTGGCTTCATCTGTCCACCTTCATTTTGTAGAGAGAGGTCAGAGGTGATGCTATCATGCTATAGTTACGAATGAAATGTCTATAGAAGTTTGCAAATCCCAGAAACCATTGGATTTCTTTCACTGTTGAGGGCTGAGCCATTCAGTGACTGCTTTCACTTTGGTTGTATTCATTTTGACCCCTTGATGACTTATTTGGAAGCCTAGAAATGAAGTTTGTTTGACTTGAAATTTTTTCTTGACGAAGAAAAAGCCTGCAGCTGCCAGTGAAGTAGTAGGTCGGATGAAGCCAGAATTCAAGACCTCTGTGATGTATTCCTCCATGGCTTGACTTTCATTTCAAGATAGAGGGTAGATCTAACTCTTGGGGGGCATTGTGTTAGGTAGGAGGTCGATAGCACAATCCCAAGGACGATGAGGAGGTAGTCGTGTAGCTTTGACTTTGCTGAAGACCTCTATTAAGTCATGGTAGCATGTTGGGATTTCAACATTCAGGTTTGTTTCCGGGCTTTCCACACTGGTTAGGAGATATGGAAGGTCGGCTTGCGGCAAGACAATGATTCATACAGGACCAATGAATGAGCTCACCCTGCTGCCAGGAGATGCTTGGATCGTGAGCGCTTAGCCATGGAAATCCAAGGACGAGCTCATGCTGGGGGGAGTCTATGAGGTATAGACAAATGGATTCTTGATGAAAGCCTAGAGAAGTTTAGTTGCATGGGTTCATCGCTGATTGCAGTTTCTGGGGTAGATACATTGAAGGCAGATGTTAAATTACTCTGTAGAACTCCTCTTGCACTTCTACGCAGAGGAGCTTGTCTCATAAGATTGTCAACATGTATGGCCAGGTTTACATACTCAGAAAATGACAAATCATCTCCTTTGCATGCCAACTTTATTTGTAGTTTGTGGCTGAGACTTTGCTGAAACACGGCCTTAAGAGAGATATAATTCCAACCGCTCTGGGCTACAAGTGTTCTAAACTCGACTGTATAATCAGCTGCTGTGCGGTTGTTCTGGGAGAGGTGAAGTAGTTGAGTTGATATATTCTTGCCCCAGCAGGATATTCAAACACTTCTCGCAATTGTTGAATAAAATAATCCAGGTTTTAATTTGTACATCGCTATCCCATACAGCAGAAGCCCAGTCGATTGCTCGGCCAGTCAATAGTGTCATTAGAAACGCACACTTCTTTTCATCGGACTCAAACTTATTTCTTTGATGATCAAAGTATACTCTGACTGTGAATAAAGCCTTTACAACGTTCAGCAGAACCATCAAATTTGTCAGGAAGAGTATTAGGTTTAGTGAGCAGATGTAGTGAGTCGGAAGTTCATTGACTGATCGTAGTTGAACGAGATGCTTTTGAAAGCCCTTTATGGCTTCTGTCTGGTAAGCAAACGCTGCTTGCAGGTTGGCTACCTCTGCTGGATTCATGTAAGGCGAAGTATTCTTTAAAGAGGATGTGGAGTCCGAAGTAGAATCCATTTGCAGAGGATTTATTGAGCAGCAACAGAAACAAACAGATATCGTAGACAGGCAGTGGGTCAATACCAGAAAATCAGTCCAATCAGGCCGTCAAATCAGAAGGGATAATCCAGACAATCAAAGACAAACAGGCAGAATCATACACGGTCAGCAAACAGGAAAACAAAGGGAACCGCTCGGTAAGGCAGTGTAACTAGCAATACTTCGCAAAGCATGGATGTAGCATCTCTGGCTAAATAGTCACCAAACAGGAAGTCAAGGTAGAAGCAGCAGAGGGAGTAGATCTCCGTCAGTATTCAGGGGATGGCTCCCTCTGCTGGCGTGGCGTTACAGTGGGTTTGTTTATACATGTTTTTTTTTACTCTTTTTCTACTTGATTTTATTATTATTTTTAATGTATGGGATTTTTTTTGTTCTTGTTAAAAGTCAAGAAACATTCAGTCTATGTAATGAAGTTCCATAAAAGGAAAGAAAGGAGACGGGAACCGGCGAACATGTTTAGGACTCAACACCAATGTGATAACACCCCATGATTAAACAGTTCCAGTATGATCTTCTTGTATATCACAGTTCCAGTTTCCCAGATTTCACAATATATTTATTTCCAAATGTATTATTTGGTGACAATAGCATGAATCTCCAAAGAAGAGCAACATTTTAAATAAGCCAAATTCCTGTTCCTGGATGAAAGTGCAAAGTTATAAAAACTATATACGTACCAAGTTTCGTCCAAATGAGTACATTTGTGCGTGATCTGTGCACCAAGTTTATGTGCCCCGTTTAAGGGACGCTACACATCCCTCCTGCCAACCTTTGCCCAGGCCTCATGGCCATCAACAATATTTTGAGCATGTTAAAGGCCCCAAACTGGACCGAAACCTAGCCGTTTTCAACTATGGGCCCTAAAAAATAAACATTACTTTGACTGATAGCATTAATAATTTTTAACTTAATAATTTTTAACACAATAATAGTGTTAACAATAATTATAATACAATGCTTTGTTGTTAACAACAATAATATAGTACATGTACTAGTAATGTAGGGAAAATCTGATATTGTGACAGTTCTAAACTATATCATTCATAAAATCCATCACTTTACAAAAATTATGACTATACATCAGTTGTGGCACCATTTCATCATTTCACATCAAATTGCGATCCCTATTCGGAATAGACGAATAGCAGATACCATTAACAAGCAACTAGGTTGTGTGAAAGCTTGCCAAAGGTCTTCTGAGAAACTAATAAACTGTATACAACACATAAAATGTACGCAATTAAAAATAATTTATCACCAAATAGATCACCTTGAGTTTCTGGATCTTTCCAGAGAGGGAAGAGTGTGTTCCGACATGTTGAAAGAGAGACGGTTTAAAGCGGATGCGCAGATTTGCCTTCTGTCTATCACAATGTTTCTGTGGAGCACAAAGAACAGGTTTATATGTGTCACAATAATGATCACATTCTCAGTTATACACACAGTTAAGTCATTTTGATGATATACCCTAGATTTACACTGCATTTACTCCTGTCAAACTTGGCAGGTGTTGTGGTCTCAACAAGTGTCTATTCCAATTTAAAAAGGCAGTCTATGTAAAAGTTTAAATGTTACATCACACACTTTTTTATGTTAGTGAATTGCTTTGTGTCATCTAAATACAGTAAATACACTTTGTCTTAATATTTTTTTGAGTATAACTACAAACACCTGGGGTAACAGAGTTTAACAATTTATTAATCCAGTATTCAGTATTTAATATCTAACAAAGACAACATCATGACAACAGTGTCTAAGTATCAAGCTGGCTCTTCACAAAATGATCCACCTCTTCATTATATAATAGTTTTAGGACATTTAAATAAGGAAACAGAGCTGATTTTTCAATTATCGCAAACAGGTAATATACACATGGTTTATGTAGATAGAAATAGCTCAATCCAAGGTAATAAAAACATATCGCTGCATTATGTAAGGTCTTTATACACCCCTGAAGACATAGTTATGTATTTTATATTGCATTTCTCTCAATCGATCCCCCAAAAAATTAAACACAGCATCTATGTGATCATCTCTTCTCTTCGCTCTCTCAACGGAGGCAGTCGCATTTTCTCTTGCTCCCGTCCTCCCCTTTACTTTTCCTGCTGACCTTGTGTCTCATCTCGTATCATCTTTTGAGAGATTTTCTCTGCACTGCTCTACAACTGAAATTATGGATAAATGGTCTCTAAATAACCATAACCTTTTATGTTTTACTTATAGTAATTTTTTCTTGTACAGCTGCTTTGTAACAATGAAAATGGTAAAAAGCGCTATATAAATAAAGCTGACTTGACTTGACTTAAACGCTATTGACACGATCTTCTCGACGAGAAGCTTGGGTTTGGGGGAACCTGCCTGCCCTGACGGAACGTTTGCAGCTGGCTACACGATGGACGCATGGGAGAGATGGCGGATCGTGTGTCTGGCTCCTCTTTCCGTGGAGGACATTGAAGATGTCTACCTATTCGGAACCATGATAACAGGTATTATGCTGATTGGATTAGGCTGTGCCGTTTGTTATCGAGAAATTAAGAAAACGGTAACAGCTCTCAAAAGTCTCACAAGGCTGACCGTTATGATGGAAGTCGTGGGAAGAGCAGTCGGCTCTGGAAATGAGACTATTAACCGCAATATGGATTCTATCACGGAGAAGCTCACGACTTTGCAAAGGAAAATTGATATTGTTGGAGACCATATTGGACAAAATGGACAAAGAGAGTAGCCGTGTAAATGGAATGCGGTTGCTCGCCCAAAGACCAAACAATCAATCTTATCTCTTTCGACTCCCCCGTATCAGCCTTGGCCAAGGCTGCTGCTGAAATTCAACCCTGAGTGGAGCAGTACGGAGAGACGCTCTTGCGTCCCTCCCTAATTCTACTGAAACACCTGCACAGACTCTTACACACAGACTTTTACACACAGACACAAACATAGGCCGCACCCAGATCCAATGCCTTCGTCGCTTTGACCCGCCAGCCTGACAAGTGGGTCTGCATGCGGCGCCATCATGGCAGCAGAATCAGATGCTGCTTGTCGGAACTAGATTACCTATCCCTGTTGCAAGTCTTGTCTTTGGTGTATTGTGTACATGTTTTTCTCCCCACCTTCCCCATGTTATGCTTTATCTTCTTCTAAAAATACATTTTGTTGCACTGTACTTGTATGTGTGTAATGACAATAAATTGAATCAAAATCAAAATCAAAAAATCAAATATCAAATGAGCACAAAAAGAAACAATTAAACAATTGATATACTCTACTTGCAACTATAGCATATATAATTTATACTTACCGCATCTTTTTCTGGGTTGCACACCTTCACCCACATGATGTGGTCCAACAGCCAATCAATGGGCTTGTCTTTGTAGAACATTAGCATAAACTCCACAATCAAAGGCAAGTCCAACGATTTGAACATTTTACCTGAAACAAGCAAACCAGACCCTGGTAGTAACTAGTAGTTTATTACATTTTCAGAGTAACTAACCCAACACTGGTTGTGAATACAGGTGCATCGGTTTCATACTTGCATAAGCTTTGTACTAGAAACACTTCTTGCAATGCACATTGACATAATGTTGGGGTTACGATGTTCTATGCATTATAAGTTTATGTTTACTGTTGTTTTACTGTCAAATATAATGATATGAGTATGTCCATGCTGTGCTGGGTTTTCTAAATCTTGAAAACTAGTTGGCAGGAGTGTGAAACGAGAGCTTTGAGAAATGCGGAAGCTGAGTGTCAAATAACGTGTGTGTGTGTGCGTAAATCGCATTTTTCGGCAGGACGGCTATTTTCAAAATGTTTTGCAGGGAACCAACGGTTGGGGGAGAATGGAGTCAGATTAACATGTCCCGAGGTTCCAGAGGATTGAACGCCCGCCCAAGGAAGGGGAGGAGCCTGAAGAGAGAATCGACGTCACATATATTATAAATATCTGTAACCCGGAAGTGTGTTTTTCAGTTGTTCGCTCATATATATGTTGAGAGGCAACCCCAGCTGGAAAGAAGCTTTTACATCTGATAATAAATTCTACTTAAACTTATTGGGAAAAACTGTCTCTTTGACTTTTCTTCAAATTTTTGAACATGCAGGACTGAAGCGAAAAAGTCTGTCAAATGGTGACCGTCGACGTGATTTGAAGACAAAGAGAAGTTTTCGCGCCACATTCCGGCGGACCCTGCGGGGGAGGGAAAAGATCTCAAAAAATTGAAATAGTGAAATAAGGAAAATCAGATTTAAAAGATTCTTTTAAAACAGTTAGAGTCTGTTTTACGGGTTCGAGTCCCTTGGCAAAGAGAGAAAGCCATAAATTTTAAAACAGTTAAAGTCTGTTTTCGGGTTAAAGTCCTGTGGTTTAAAAAAAAAAACACAAATTCGTTATTTTGGTGTGAATGTGATGCAATTAAATTGAATAGGCTGTGTGTATGTGTATAATTTAAGTTGGGGTGAGGAGACGATCGTAAAGAAACCAGGAGGGAAATTATATTGAATATATATATATATATATAAGTAAATAAATATAATTGAATGGCAGAGTTTCAAAAGGAATGTGACCAATACGAGTGTCCAACCGTAGTAGAGCAATGGCAGAATATCGATGAGATGATGATAGCTCAGGCTGAACCAAAAGAGAGGAAACAAAGGCAGAAAGAATCTGAAGAATGTTGGGTAGCGTTGTGTGATGATTACGCATGGGCTAAGGAGGCCGAAGAACTTAAAGTGCCCCTGGCCCCGAAAGTAAGGAATATGGAGAAAAAGGCTCATTGCAGGTTAGTCAGACATAAAAGTGATGAAAAAACAATTAAATGGTATAATACAAGCAGACATAAGAGTAAAGGGTGTGACTTAGAAAAACAGTTAAGAAAATGGACTCGCATTGCCCTCGTGGCAACAGCTTTATCACCCATTAGACATGATAGAAAGGAAGTGAAGGCAACAGAGGCTGAGGGTAGAAAGGAAGTGAAGGCGACAGAGGCTGAGGTTAGACAGGAAGTGAAGGACGGAAACAGTGAGACTGAGTCACTAGCACCGCCCCCTGAACAGTACCACCCCTTGTATCCGATCCTCGCTCAGCCCCCACCGTACATTTCACCAAACACGACTCACAGCAAACAACAGGTCATGATTGAAGTGAAAGAAGGGGTCCTTGACTGTCATTTGAAAGAATTAGGAGAGCTTCGACAAGAGGTACAACACCTGGGCAAGATAGTAACAGAACAGGTCAATGCGGCACGAGGGAAAGTAGATGAGACAATGCACCACGTGGCAGAAAATATGCAGCTTCCAGAGGGAAGTGGTGGTAGTAAAAACGGAGCAGGAAGCGAAGAGGAAGGGCGCAGTTTTAGAGCATCTAGCCCTGTAGGAACAACAGGTCAGGCCCATGGCACAATGCACACAGTATGTATTACGGGAACGATGGTAATGGAGGAGGAGCCAATAGCAAAACGTTCTAGGGGAAGGGAAAGAGAGCAGCAGTTGTCTAATTTTTCAATTGATCATTGCCCCCCTAACGAGCCAGAGCAGAGAGAGCAGGCAATGAGTCACCATACTAATCAGTTATATCCAGGCGTACAAGCCCCATTGCAGTACCAGCCCTGGTCACACAGTGACATGACCGCTATTTCCAGTAAACTTCCTCCAATTACATCAGGGGGCTCTAAGTGGTTGAGTAAATTAACGGCCTTGAGTCATGGTACCGTTCTGGCTTTGGGTGACATAAGGTGTCTGTTGGGTCAGATTTTGACAGCCTCTCAGATGGGGAGTTTTGAACTCGAAGCCCAAACTTTACAATATCCAAATGATCTTGATTTTTCAAAGGTAATCACAATGGTGGGCAGGGCACTCGGTCGATTGTACCCATTGCCACCCACCGTATACCAAAACATAAAGTTTTGCATAAAACCAGGTGAGACAGGTGCAGCATATTATTTCAGGTGCGCGGCTGAGTGGGAACAGATGGTGGAAGAAAATAGTTTAAACAACCCAATTACACGAGACATATTCAGAGCAGCAGTCATGGCAGGTGCCCCTAGTGGTGTTAAACAAATAATGGAAAATAACCCAGACATTCCAATTGCTAGTAACGAAATATGGGAAAGGCATTTAGTCCACCACACAGATAGGGCTGTTGAGAAAACAGGAAAAGAGGAAGAACAATTAGAAAAGATAAAAATAGAGTTGCTAAAACTACAGTTAGAACAAGCAAAGAATGAGGGAGGGACAAAAAAGAGTAAGCAGATGCCACAACAATCCTATCAGCCACCCCCTTACCAATATAACGGCCCACCCTATGATACAGAAGCCCATGCAGCAGGTGGGAGGGGAAATAGACAAAGTAGCAATTGGAGGGGTAGTAATAGAGGGAGGGGGTCTTATGGAGGGAGGCAGCAGGGCGGGGGAAATTGTTACGTGTGTGGTGAGGCAGGCCACTGGATGAGAGAGTGTCCACAGCTTTCAGGTCAGTATAACGGACCACCTGCGGAGGGATGGGGTCCTCGAAGAGGTGGTGCCGGTGGTTGCGGCAGGGAACCACAAACCCCATACAACCCGGGGCAACACCCTCCACCACCCTCCAACCTCCAGGCGCCGGTGCTCCCATCATTGGGCCCGGAAGGTGGCGCGAGGGATTGTTGATGGGACCCCCAGAGAGCTGAAATGAGGGCTGGGGCTGAACCTCTCATTTCTTTAATGGTAAACAACAAACCATTACAAGCTCTGGTGGACACCGGAGCCACCTATTCGACTGTCACAGGCGGCATAAAACAATCTGATCTGAGTGACAAAACTGTGACGGTCATCGGGTTCTCTGGGGGAAGTGAAAGCTGGCAAATGACACAACCATTTAAAGTAGAAGTGGCAAATCAATGCTTATCACACTCGTTCCTTTTCTCCAGCAATGCTCCCATTCCTCTTTTGGGTAGAGATTTAATAATAAAGTTAGGGGCTAGCATTCTGTGCTCAGTAGAAGGGGTTATAGTTACATTTCCAGATGGTACAACCATTAACTGTTCCCTATCAGGTAATATGACAGACAGCCAGTGGATGCTGACCTCGTGTGGGGAGGAGGAGGCAGCTGATCTTTACTGGGTAAAATTAGATGATGACACACAGTGGGGCACAGCAATGGAACTGTATAATAAATACCGTTCATGGATTTCAAATTTAGATATCTATTTACCCCCCATAGACCCATTGCATTGTACATTGTTTTATGACAGGAATGACATAACCATTTATGAAGAAATGTTTCAGGAAGTGGAGGGAGACAGATGGGTGTTGGAGGGAGCCGGAATTTTTGTGAGTAAAGAAGGAGTGATGGCTCCAGTGAAGCTGACAGAAGAGCAGTTGAAGTGGTATGAGATGGCAGACACAGCAGCACCGCACATATCGTTAGCCTTACACCCAAGCCATGAAGCCAGGGAGCTAGGTAAGATTACAAAAACACTGTTGGCCACCCAGGATTGGGAGCCCACGGAGAAGACGGATGTTAAATATTCACCTAAACACAAAGCCTATTGGATAGAAGGTGCCACACGAGACACTGGAGCTCTAGAGCATGTGCAGGTTTCTAGATTCCATGGCAGGGAGCTGTCAGATAGTGTGGGAGAACCAGATATCATAAAAAATTTACCTGAGGATCTTTGGTCTCAGGGCCCAACAGATGTAGGTTTTTGTAACATGTCTCCAGTTTACTTTCAGTTAAGCACACCTGACCCCATCTGGATTCCACAATACCGCAACAAACCTGAGGCGGACGAGGGTGTGGCCGCAACAGTAAAAGGTCTCCTAGAGAGTGGTGTTATTACACCATATAAATCTAGGTGGAACACGCCTATTTTTCCGGTGCCAAAACCAGGCACGAATAAGTACAGGTTGGTACATGATTTGAGAGCAATTAATGCTGTTGTGGCTACACCATCATTAACAGTGCCTAATCTGTATACTGCACTCTCTGTGATAACACCTGAGCACAATTGGTTTACATGTATTGATTTGGCTAACGCATTTTTCTGTATCCCTTTAGCAGAGGAATGCAAGGCGTGTGTGGCTTTCACGTACAAAGGTTGTCAATATTCTTACAACCGATTACCCCAGGGGTTTGTCTTATCACCAGGAATTTTTAACCATGCACTAAAACAACAATTACAGGACTGTAGTGAGCCTGGAGACTGTGTGTTGATCATGTATGTTGATGACCTCCTTTTGGCAGCCAAAACAGAGCAAGGATGCCTGGAGGGGAGAGAAGCTGTGTTAAGACAATTACACAAAAGTGGCTTCAAGGTAAGCAAGGAAAAGCTGCAATTTTGCAGACCTTGTGTTACATTTCTAGGTCGCATGATAACCCCAGAGGGCTCCACGCTAACGGTAAGCCCATAGACGAGGAATTCTGAGTCATCCAAAGCCAACCACGGTTAAGGAGATGTTGTCATTCCTAGGCCTAACAGGGTATAGTAGACATTATATTCCAATGTATGTTTCATTAACAGTCCCTTTGAGAGATCTTGTAAAACAACAGGGTATGAAGAATTTGAGAGCAGACATTGAGTGGACACAGGAAGCTGAACGGACGTTCATCAACCTGAAACAACAAATGGCACATGCAGCTAATCTCAGCAGTGCCGATTACAGATCACCATTTCACTTAGACGTCTCTGAGACAGGGTCAAGTGCACATGGGGTACTTTATCAAAAAGACCAGGGGGGCAGAAAAGTGTTGATGTATGTTAGCATGTTGCTGGACAGTGTAGAACAAAGACAGCCACCATGCAGCAGGTTTGTCGCAGGACTGGCAAAGATAGTGAAGAAAACGTCTCACATCGTTATGGGCCACCACCTAATTGTTTTAACCACGCATTCAATCGCATCTTTTGTTAATTCTGAATCATTCACATTTTCCCCTTTGCGACAGCGACGCATTGCAGCAATTTTGCTCGCCGACCATATCATATACACACATGAGGGCATTAACATGGCAGATTTGGTGGAGGAGGGAGAACCGCACGACTGTGCACCGATCACAGAGAGGGCATCAGTGGTCAGACCAGGGTTGTTTGCAAAACCATTGACTGGCCCTGAGCCAGTCATGACTTTGTTCACTGACGGGTGCTGTTTCAGGGCTGAGAACGGAAGTTTGAAAGCGGCTTATGCAGTGGTAGAGCAGGTAGGACATGAGATGATTACGAGGGATGCAGCAAGGTTAGATGGGAAGCAGTCAGCACAGAGGGCAGAAATGGTAGCAGTGATCAAAGCCTTGCAACATGCTGGTGGACACCGTGTAAACATCTATACTGACTCTGCATATGTTGTTACAGCTTTACATGTAGAAATGCCGATGTGGAAACGTTGTGGCTTTATCACTTCGTCAGGTCGACCAATAACACATGCATGTGAAGACAGAGACCTTTTAGAGGCTCTGATGATCCCCTCAGAGGTGGCAGTGATTAAATGCGCTGGTCACTCTAAGGTGGATAGCTCTTTGAGCCGAGGCAATGACGCAGCAGACTTGGCGGCAAAAGCTGCTGCTGGTTATGTGTCCTCGCAGATGATGTGCACATCAGAAAGAACATCTAACGATCTATTGCCGAGATTCACAAGGGAATACCTTTGTAAAGAGCATCAGCGCTGTACCCCTGAAGAAGTCTCTGTGTGGGCACAACATGGAGCCGTTCGTGCCTCTGACGGACTGTGGCAAGCTCCGGACGGACGTCCGGCGCTCCCAGCGAGTCTGTGTTATTCCATCATGGTAGCGGTTCATGGAGTGAGCCATGTCGGGGACAAACAGATGATGAGAGCGCTTGAATATTGGTGGCATCCTTTTTTAAAAGCTATGGTCTCAGCACATGTGAGCACGTGTGAAGTTTGTCAGGGATATAACGTTAAACCCACGATTAAACCAACAAGGGGTTCGTTTCCTTTGACCGGTGGTCCAGGGGACGAAATCGTGATTGATTTCACAGACATGATCACGAGGGTACAGAGTAAGCGTTATGTTCTGGTAATCGTAGACTATTTCACTGGATGGCCTGAAGCTTATCCTGTCGGCAGAGAAGACAGTACGGCGGTGATAAAATGTTTAATAAATCATTATATACCTCGTTACGGTTTTCCTCGCCGTTTACAATCAGATAATGGCAGTCACTTTAAAAATGAACATTTGCGAATCGTCGAAAAGGCCCTAGGCCTAAAACATGCATTTGGTGCTGTCTGGCATCCTGCCAGCCAAGGTAAGGTTGAACGAATGAATCTCACACAAACTCAAATTGGCTAAAATCTGTGCACAGACAAAACTAAATTGGTTGTCAGCTTTGCCATTGGCCTTAATGTCAGTAAGATCATCTGTTAACCGAATCACAGGATTCACCCCTTTTGAATTGCTTACAGGTCGCCAGTTTCCAGGGCCACGGAATGCACTGTCGGATGCCATTGTGATACCATTATCACACACTGTCTATTTTGATAAACTGACTGCTCTCATCAGGTCAATCCATCTCCAGCAGCAGACCCCCCTCCAACGACGGTACAGTGGGTGAGGCTGAGGACGTTCAGGAGAAAGTGGAATGAGCCAAGGTGGTCGAAACCCTATAGGGTGACAGCGAGGACATCACACTGTGTTCAATTGCAGGGCAAGGGTGACACTTGGTTTCATTTAACCTCATGTGTAGCTTGTGACCCCCCCTCAAGGGATCTTGCAGAGACACGGGTGGACCTGAGTAGTCAGGTCCAAGAGAGGGAAAGTGCGGGTGGAGAACCAGAGGCTGAAGAAGCCACAGGTGAAATCACAACACCACCAGTACAATAACAATTGCAAATCATTCACAAGACAGGTGTCTTGTTCACAAGTCCATACACAGATGCGGTACTGAAAAGGTGATTGCACAGAACAGACAACCAGGTGAATGTGCTGTGACCAAAGAGAAGGACGGTAGAATCATTTTCCAAAAGTGCAACAAACTTTGAGTGAATAATAACGGAGGTGGAAATACGTATTACCATTTATTCTTTATAATCAATATATATATCAATATATACAATATACATATTTTAAATATTCACATTTTTCCATATTTATTATTTTCATATTTATTATTTTTCATATTTTTCATATATTTCATATTATTTATATTTACTATTTTTCATACTTTTTATATTGTCATATTCATTAACGTATAACCATTTATTCCATACATTTCTATTTGTGGGATTTTAACCATATATTTTTCCTTAATTGCATATTCCCATTAAGTATACTGTGTGTTTAACCATTTTTATTTCCAAGAGTGTGTTTATTGTTCCTTTAAAGTCCAAGAGAGCGCAACAAGATGAAGCTGTGGAAAAACTGTAAGCTGTCGGGGATCCTATTAATAATTTCAGGAGTAAATAATCCTATTGGAGATTGGCTAGACAAAACATTGGGAAGATGGAAAGCAATAGTAATGTCTATTGTGATGTCCATAGGGGTATTTGTAGCAATTTTGATTACGTGTGGTTGTTGTTGCATGCCTTGCCTTAGATCATTGTGTAATCGATTAATAATTTCAGCTATTGAGAGACCGGAAAGCCCCAAACCATTTAATATGTCATTGTTATCTAGCTATAATAACGACACGGAGGACCAAGAATTTTGACCTCTTTCGAGGTCAAGAGAGGGATTGTTGGGGTTATGATGTTCTATGCATTATAAGTTTATGTTTACTGTTGTTTTACTGTCAAATACAATGATATGAGTATGTCCATGCTGTGCTGGGTTTTTTAAATCTTGAAAACTAGTTGGCAGGAGTGTGAAACGAGAGCTTTGAGGAATGCGGAAGCTGAGTTTCAAATAACGTGTGTGTGTGTGCGTAAATCGCATTTTTCGGCAGGACGGCTATTTTCAAAATGTTTTGCAGGGAACCAACGGTTGGGGGAGAATGGAGTCAGATTAACATGTCCCGAGGTGATTGGTTCCAGAGGATTGAACGCCCGCCCAAGGAAGGGGAGGAGCCTGAAGAGAGAATCGACGTCACATATATTATAAATATCTGTAACCCGGAAGTGTGTTTTTCAGTTGTTCGCTCATATATATGTTGAGAGGCAACCCCAGCTGGAAAGAAGCTTTTACATCTGATAATAAATTCTACTTAAACTTATTGGGAAAAACTGTCTCTTTGACTTTTCTGCAAATTTTTGAACATGCAGGACTGAAGCGAAAAAGTCCGTCAATAACCCAAAATCAAACTTGTCTCTTATGTCAAATAAGAAATACCAGTTATTGGCTGCCTATCAGCATTAGCTGGTGTATCGGCAAATGGAAATGTAGTTTCCTGCTACTTTTTAGAAGCAACTGCAGGATCCCCCTTTAGATTTAAGGTGACTGTTGAATCCAGACATTGTAAGTGGAAAAATCCAGCACATAGACCAGGAATGTGAAATTTCATCTGCTGCACCCATGTTTTGTTAGCCGTTACGGTTTCTCTAATTGTAGGTATTACAGACCCTTACATCTCTTTATACAATGAGTATCTCTGGAGAAGCAGCGCTGTTCATTTCACTGGCTTGCGAATATATCTGAAATCTTCCACAGTTATCGACTGTTTGGATATAAAAGCACAAACACAGTTTGTCTGTAAATGAGCACATGGTTACAGAGATAGAGGCTGTGCATGCGCTGTGTCACAGAATATAGCCAAAATCTCTGTGTGGTGATTTTATCAGACTATGTGTCATGGTTACAACAGAAAATATGTAAATGAAAACAGCTTTATTGGGCAATAAGCTGTATCAAATGTTCAGAGTCTAGAATCGAAACGGTTTTGAAGTTGCAACTTTTGCTGCCTTTACACGCTCTCTGAATTTAAATGATTCTCACTTCAAGGCGGAAATAATTAATGGAATGGAAGGCTTAATTAATGTTAAAATATACTATTCGCTGTTACACATTTTTGGCTAAAGGTTTTAGTCTTTCCATCTAGTGTCTTAGGCTTCTCCCTACAGACACAGGGAGAGGTGTTTCCTGCACAGCGGGGCAGTACTGACGACATTTTCCGAGTGAACCCAACGTTTCCTTCTGTCATGTAATAATGAATTTATCACATTCCATTTTACTGTTTCAAAGTACATGTGGTATAATACTGAAGGCAGAAACAGGCGCCTCCTGGTAATATTTCGTATTCCATCCTTCGGATGACACGTTGAACCTGTGGTCATTAAAGATCCCATGGCACTTCTCATGTAAGATAGTGGGGTGTAACCCTGGTGTCCTGGCCAGATTCCCTCAACTGGCCCTTGTCAATTATGGCCTCCTGATAATCCCCACCCTGTGAATTGTCTCTCTCTACTCTCCACCAATAGCTGGTGTGTGTGCCGTTGTACTGTGGCTGCTGTAACATCATCCAGGTAGATGCTGCACACTGGTGGTGGTTGAGGAGAGACCCCCCTCATATTATTGTAAAGCACTTTGGGTTTATATAAAACGCTATATAAATGCCTCATTCATTCGTAAATGTTTTTAACTCAATGCAGCGGTATTAGGCATTTTGATTGACTGCCTACTGTATATATATATATGTTACTATATAAATATGCTGTATGTTGGCTCCCCTGCCATTTGAATTGATCTGTAACCAGTAAATATGCGAGTTTGATTTAGGTTCTGCTTGTATTCATAAATCTGAATGAATCACAACTGCTATGCTCTTTCTTTCTTTATCTCTCTCTTTAGCATTATTGGAGTGAGTCTGGTGTGTGAGAGGCACGTGTGAGAGCGTGGATTTTGGGATTCTTGTAGCCTTAAAGGTGTCATGAATTAAGAAACCAATTTTAACCTGAGCTTTTAGGTGCCACATATGGTTGTAGGTGCAAAACTTGAGGAGGTGCGAATCTTGTTTCGGCTTCTCTAATTAATAAAGCAGTTTGTTATCAAACAACTTGTAATCAGGCTGATTGAAAGCAGCGTTTGGGTAAAGGAAACGTATGTTCTCGTTACAGCTTTTTCACTTTTTCAAAAGTGATTATGGTGGTCTGAGTTTGGTTGCTCTCGGCGCGGAAAGCCACGTCTTTCGGGTTTCTGTTGTATTATGTGTGGAGACTGTAACGGCCACCTAGTGTTTAAGTATTCATAATGTTGGAGGTTGATGTCCCTTTAAGACGTATGTTAATATATGCGTGCTGTTCTTGGGAGCGCATGCGCGGAGAGAACCGCTCTACTGCTGACTTGCTTTATGTTGATATGTTTTCCGTTTATTTGATTTGTAATGCGTTTCGCAGTGTATTCCCCTGTTAATACTCACCCATTAACATGTGTGTGAAGAGTGGGTTTAACTAATGAAACCATAATATAAACGATCCGTGAAACCAACAGTCCGGTTGTACTGTCTTCTATTTTTCATCTGGGCAACCATCAAACTCTGCGAGACGTTACAAATTGGCGCCCGAACAACTGGATTCACCGGTCATCTTTTGTCCTTTGCCTACAAGGAGGTTTGGATTATTATTTTTTTCTTGGAAGAGGATTTCGTTGCGGGAGTTTTTGCATTGCGGCAACTTTTTGCTGACTAGCTTGCTAACTATGGACGCCATGCGGTTGGTGCGTGACTGTTCTTTGCCTGCTGATGTGCCTGAAATTTCGGAGGATGGTGGTGATGCTAATGCTGTGAACCCAACGGGCTTGGCTGTTGGTGATGAGGATGATCCTAACATGGGCCGCTATGCCTTGAGACCTCGACGTGTACCGAGAATCACTTCGGACTGGTCGACTAATAGGTGGACGAATGAGTACCACACAGACAGACTGGGCCTTGAATAGTGTTGCTCAATAATAATGTGTGTTGATTTGTTTGGTTTGTTCATGTGGGAGGGGTGATGTTGAAATTTGTGTGATGATGTAAATTTAATATTTACCATTGTTGATTTGTCTGTTGACTTGTTTTTGTTATAATGTTGGACACGATGGGAGTTGAGAGTGGATAATGCAATATGTCGTGTATTACAATTCTGGTTTGTTGAATGCCATTTTCTTTTGCTGCTGCGGATGTTGTGTTTTGGTCCATCTGTACTGACATGTGTGCCAGTGTGTACCTTAATGCAAGATTCTCCTGTATGGTTCTGTTGCTTTTACGACTTTTCATGTATGGAGTTGTGTTAAGTGATGCTGTACTCAGTTGTGCACGGCTGAGGGCAGCCTTTACCTTCCTGGGGGGGGATCTGTAACGGCCACCTAGTGTTTAAGTATTCATAATGTTGGAGGTTGATGTCCCTTTAAGACGTATGTTAATATATGCGTGCTGTTCTTGGGAGCGCATGCGCGGAGAGAGTGTTATTTGATTTGTAACGCGTTTCGCAGTGTATTCCCCTGTTAATACTCACCCATTAACATGTGTGTGAAGAGTGGGTTTAACTAATGAAACCATAATATAAACGATCCGTGAAACCAACAGTCCGGTTGTACTGTCTTCTATTTTTCATCTGGGCAACCATCAAACTCTGCGAGACGGTACAAGACACGTGGCTTTATGTTTTTACTTGGTGCCACGTGTCTTCCTGTTATGTCTCTCAGCCCCGCCCTCCTTTCTCCTGTAATTGTTTCATTAGGGTTAAATTCCCATCATCTGCTTTGTGTTTCACCTTCGTTAGGGTTTTATTCCCATCACCTGGTCTGTTAATCACTCTCGGTATGGTTTCATTCCAATCACCTGTCACCACTCTCCCCATGTAATCACTCCTCGTTAGTGTCTCCCTTTATACAGTCTCAGTTTCCCTCTGTTCAGTGTCGGTGCATTGTCTAATGTTAGTGCTAGTTCTCAACACTAGATGTCTTGCTCTCACGATAGTCTTACCTGCATACGATTTCTCGCGTTTGTTGGATTACCCTGTTCCTGTTTCAGTTTGTGAACTTTTTATTTCTATTCCAAGAATCCTTGTTTTGTTTTGTCCCACTCGTGGGAAGTGTTTGTTTGCCTTGGTTTTTGGTTCATGTTTTCCCCATTGTGGGTGTTTTATTTAAATAAAGTTTTCTGATTAACCCTTCGTCTGCCTGCATCTGGGTTCTGTCAAAACCAATTTGTGACAGAGGTGTGCATGTTTAAACATGTTTTTTGAATAAGCCTCACACTGCATACCTGCACAATTGAAAGTGACTTGTGCAATAAGAAAAGTTGTTACGTAATGATTTTTATGTTCGAAAAAACTTTACGAAACCTGCACAAACACTGGGGAAGCACAGTGAGCACAGAAAAAATACGTAATAAGTTTTAATCATGTTAAGCATGTACTTGCACCGGTCTCGTATCACGGAGGAGATTAGGAAGTGAATTTCTAAATAATATAGATCATCTTATTTTGACCTGATCTGTAATGACCCTTGTAGATGAACAACAGAATTTGTTTGTGCAAAGCAGGGTAATGGAAGTAGTAAGGAGATAATGAGTTTGAGGGAGGTAAGACTTAATAAACAAACTACTGTACATACCCAGCCAGTCAGGTTCTCAGACATTAATTTTAGAGGAAAATGTCTCAGGAAAACCTTTGTCAAGTCTGTAAAATTGCATTGTTGCTTAGAGAAACATTTACATTTAGTAATTTAGCAGACGCTTTTATCCAAAGCGACTTACAAAGAGTTCGGGGAGCAATAAGCGATATGTCATAAAAGAGCAATAGTACATTAGGTGCTTATACAAAGTTACTAGTTTCAAACAAAAGCTAGATCACTACCTGTTGAGAGAAGAGGTTAGTGTACTTTTTTCATTTGTCTGTCAAGTATTCACAGAAGAGGTGTGTTTTAAGTAGTTTTTTGAAGGTTGTGAGAGATGTGGTTGACCGGACCGCATTAGGAAGAATTTTCCAGGGTATCAGGGTGTGAAAGTATGCCGGTGCAGGCAAACATCGGTGACTTGAATCTGTAAGGGCTTCAACCGGTATCCAGTGGAGAGAGACATTAGCCCTTTTGAGGTGTTGGAAGATGCTGCTGCGTTTTGAACCAGCTGAAGTGGTTTGATAGCCTTTGCAGAAAGACCAGCAAGGAGAGCATTGCAGTAGTCTAACCTTGAGATTACCAGGGCCTGGACAAGGAGTTGCGCCGCTTGCTCATTGAGGTAGGGTCTAACCTTTCGAATGTTGAATAAGGCATATCGACAGGATCGCGTTGTCTTTGCAATGTGATCATTGAAGGACAGTTGTTCATCAAATATGACTCTGAGGTTCCTGGCTGATTCGGAGGGAGTGATTGTGGATTTGCCGAATTGGATGGTGAGATCGTGTTTCACCGTGGGGTGTGCCGGAAACACGAGTAGTTCTGTCTTTGCCAGGTTCAGGTTCTTTCATCCAAGCTGAGATGTCATCTAGGCAGGCTGTTATGCGAGCTGCTGTAGTGGTATCGTCTGGGTGAAACGAGATATAGACCTGGGTGTCGTCAGCATCTTGTAACAGTGATACAAGAAGCCGTGTGCCCGTATGATGGGTCCTAAGGATGTCATGTATATGGAAAAAAGCAGCGGTCCAAGCACCGATCCCTAAGGGACCCCAGTGATCATGTGGTTAGCAGTGGACAGCAAACCCCTCCATGACACCTTGAATGATCTGCCAGAGAGGAAGGATTGGAACCAGCGGAGAGGGGAGCCTGAGATTCCTAAGGATGACAGGTTTGCTAGCAGTATCTGGTGATTGACCGTGTCAAACGCTGCAGATAGGTCTAGCAGAAGGAGTAGGGGCGTGACCTGGGCCTGTTTGAATGTTGATGGAAAAGTGCCGGTGAGCAGGGAGGTGTTGATGATGTGTGTGAGTGCAGGTGTAAGTGTGCTGGATATGACCTGAAGGAGATGGGAGGGGATTGGGTCAAGCAGACAGGTGGTGGGGTGGCGGGAGAGAAGTCGGGTGACTTCGGTGTCAGTCAGTGGGGCGAAAGAGGAGAGTTCGAAGTTTGAAGTGATAACTGTAACTGTAAAATACTGTAATTGTAAAATCTTGAAAAGATGTAATTATTGATTGTTATCATTGTGTAATGAATGCCAAATTATCTCTGCTTGCATTATTTCCATACATCGATGCAACTATGTTAATAAAGTTTGTGTTAAGTATGTTGAAGATACTTTTTATATTTTTAAATACATGTTTTCCTTCCCCCGTATTGTTGCACTTTAAGAAAAGTTTGTATTATGCATTATGTTGCATACTTGCAAACAGCAGGTTTTTAAGAAAAAAGTGATAGAAAAATCTATCTAAAAAATAATGGGGGCCTGTGCCCCAGTGGAGCTATAGGTCTAGCAACACCCCTGGGAAATATGCTGTTTAATTTTTCCCAGCAATTGAACAAATATCTGCCTTCCCCCATTCAAGTGGATAAGACCATGGACTTTTTTTATAACGTAAAATAACTGCCCGGAAGCATTGCAAACATGGCCAGCGAGGGGCACAAATTTTGTAACAAGACTTTGCTAAGACTCACCGATGAAGCCCAGCTGGGAGAACTCAAGTATCATCCACTCCTCTGATGGCTGCTGTAGGGCAAAGTTTTTCATTGTTGTGAAGTAATTTGGGCGTGCGACAATGTCATCCTCTAGCTGTGGGAGAGAGGGAATGTTAAGGGAAACCGAAGCTGCTATAAAGTGTTTCTGAAGGGACATGTGCAATGCATCTCTTTTAGATGGAGCTAAATAACCCGTTCCGATTTATTATGAAGAGAGAGAGTTATGAGAAGCATCTGCTGACTAACTTTCCGTATACCTTAAAACTAGTGATTTTTACAATATTGCTGTGTGTGTTTTTCGAATCAAAACCATCTAGACGCTGTTGTTTCATTCTTGCAAAATGGTCTATAACCTATGCCAAGAATGGCATGAGGGTGAGTAAATTATTAGATTATTTTTATTTTCGGGTGAACTATCCTTTAATTCAATTTCATGACTTTTTAAAAATAAATTTCAAATGAATTTGTGTTTACCTGTACATAATATGTCCCTTTGGTCTGGGCATACATCATTAGAAAACTGTAATCCAAATTTTGCTTTGTTCGCCACCTGCAAAAACAGCGTTTGGTCAATAAAGAAGCAAAAGCCACAGGCACACAAATCAACAGACTTAAGATAAACAATTGTAAAATAGATCTGCTGCTAACAAACGAGGGGACAGTGACAACAGAAATGAACTTTGAACTGTTTCTTTGTTATTTGTTCTGTAACTTTGACCCGGACACCATTGGTTCCGGTTACTGCATGCATTGCTGCTGGGATTTGTTTGTATTACTGCACTTGTACTTTACTTGTACTTCTACTGTTTTAATATTAGTGTATTTTATTATCGTTACTTATCACTGTCGTTGCTAACTTATCCTGAAATCTCAATAACCCTGTCCTGGTTATATACTTGAAGATAGACCAAAATTGATAGTCAACACCGTTAGCATAGCAAGTGTGCTGACTTGCTTTCTGTTTACACTGTTGAATATCATCTTGCCTTCTAGTTGTCTTGTGTGCTAACTGTTCCTCTTTTAAGCGTATATACTATGATTCATCGAGCAGAATTACTCTTCAAACTCGTTGAGTTACGGCTTCTCCTCTTATCATTGTTACTTGCACCCACCGGTGGTGCCAGGGGGGGTCTTGGGGGGTCTCAAGACCCTTCCAAAGCGAGCCCTGCTTGAATTAAAAACAGAGGACAACAAGGAATTGGAGGATGAGGATGTGGGACAGGAGCAACTCGCAGCCCCCGAGGCGGAGGAGACAGGTGAGCAGATGGAAAGAAATGGCGCCTCATCGAGCACTACAGCGGGCACGGATGGTGGGATTCCTGATGGCGGAGAGGATTTAACGGGGGATTTAATCCATGGCCCAGCCGAGAAACCAAAACAGCTTCAACTAAAATTAAAAGCGCGTCGTTCTTTTGGATTGAAAATATGTTTTCTGTCATTGGTGTGTCCAGCGCCGCCGCTCCCACCACGCGCATCACGCGCTGTGCGTAGGGCACCAAGTGCTGAGGGGATACCAAAAATAGCCAAATGAAACAAAAAATGTAAATTCTAATATTATTTCATTAGACTATAGAAAAAACGATTAGGCAGGCACATTTCAGCCATGTATATGTAAACAAAAATGGCCGAACAATCCCATATAACCCCCCCCACACCACCACCCGCCCATGTACGGTCCACGCGGCAGCGCCTGTTGATTGCGCCTGCGCCTGGCGCAGTTCGACAGATGGTAGCCTAGGCAACTTATTTAGAAATGTACCCGAAAAGACAGCAGGAGTCAAGATCAGAGAAAAGAAAGAAGAAGAAACTGCGAGATGATGCCCGTGCATCACTTGCAGGTAATTCCATGTTTAATCAACTTAAATTCGGGAAATGTGGATGTGCTGCTACTAATTGTAATGCGCCTCGAACTTGCTGACGTATGTTAGCAAATTATGCTGCTATAACTTTAATTTCGGTACAGCTTGCAATCTGAATTGAAATTTTACTGTTAAACATTGATAGTTTTTTTTGTTTTGCTATTCTGTTTACTGAAGAAACGTTTGCACTTTCAAATGTGTAGTGTGTGTTGGCTATTCTACATATGTTTACAAAGTCAGCAAAGCTGTGAAGATTTTACTTTCTCTATTTAGTGTTTTTATACTGTGATGCTGCTATTGTGTTACTGGTATTGAGTTGTATGTTTGGTAATAAAAAGCAAAAAAAAAAATATTTCAGGTTGAGGGGCATCATAATGGAATTATGCTTAGGGCACCAATATGGCTAGCAGCGGACTGGGTGTGGCTATGGCAATTAAAGTGCGAGCATATTGTTTGCAAACTACAATTGATTAATTAATTAAATACAAAGTAGTTTATATGCTGTGTTGTTTTATTTGTTTACTAGAATGAATATGCAGTTATTAGTTTTCCCCACTCAGAAACATGACTAAAGCCAGATGATTATACTACTTTAAATGAGTCTGTCCCCCATAATTATTATTATAAGCATGAGCCTCACCTAAAAGGCAGGGGGGCTTTTAAAGACACTCTTAACTCCATGGGCGTTAACAACATGTGTCAGGACCCACTCACCTTCGTAATCAAACTTTAGATTTAATACTGTTTTACAGTATTTATGTGGACGACAGCAGACTGAAGAAATTTTGGATCATAATCTGGTTGTCATGATTCTGCTGCATCATGTCATGTTTCTCTTAGTATAGTGGCAGGATCATGACAGAACCTCATGTTTAATGTGGAGAGAGGCAATTATTGTTGTTATTGCCTTCCATACGCTCTCTCCGAGTCTCGTCTCTGTTCCCATCCTCTCGTTATTGATTAATGTCCTACACCTGTTTCCCTCTTGATTTGCTCCATTATTTAATGCCCTTGTGTCTTCTGTCTTGTGCTGGTTCATTGTGGTTGTGTGGTGAGTTCTTGTCAGTCTAGTTTAGTCATGTGTAGTTTTGTAGTTAATGTTTAAAGTTTATTTTAGTCTTGTTATGTGTAGTTAGTCTTAGTCCTGTCATTTATCCATATTTTGTTAGTAAACATAAAATAAAGCGTAAACCTCTCAAAGGTAATTTAGTTAACGTTAAACTAACTAAACATGAACATAATACAGATAATCAACTGTTACGACTCGGATTGCTATACATGATAACAGATCATAAAATAGACATGCTCTGTCTGACAGAAACATGGCTAAAGCCAGATGATTATATTGCGTTAAATGAGTCTGTCCCCCAAGATTACTATTATACACACGAGCCTCGCCTAAAAGGCAGAGGGGGAGGTGTTGCTGCACTTTACCGTAACTCTTTTAGCATTTCCCAGAAGTCTAATCCTAAATACAATTCTTTTGAAGTCATGGTACTTGATGCATCAATACCTAATACTAAGGACAAAACATCTTTAAAATTTACTCTGGCTATTGTATATAGGCCTCCAGGGCACCACACAGATTTAATTAAAGAATTTGGTGGGTTCTTTACAGAACTAGTACTGTCTGCAGACAGAGTCCTTGTTGCTGGGGACTTTAACAATCATGTAGATAATGATACAGATGCTTTAGGAATGGCTTTTAAAGACACTCTTAACTCCATGGGCGTTAGTCAACATGTGTCAGGACCTACTCACCTTCGTAATCATACTTTAGATTTAATTTTGTCTTACGGTATAAACGTGGTCGATGTTAAAATCCTTCAGCAGAGCGAAGACATCTCAGATCATTATCTGGTATCATGCTTGCTTCAATACCCAATGGTGGCAAATCAAACTCCAAGTTACAAATATTGTAGAACAATAACTTCGACTACAAAAGGTGCGTTTCTTGATAATTTGCCATGAATTGTCTCAAATCTCTAGCATGAGTAATAACGTTGAAGATCTTGACTTTACCATTGAAAATATTAATGCCACCTTCTCGGAAACGCTAGAAATAGTTGCTCCCTTGCGCTTAAAGAAGATTAAAAATGACAGACCGACACCGTGGAAAAATGAACACACTCAGGCTCTAAAGAAAGCGGCACGAAAAATGGAGCGCAACTTTAAGAAGACTAAATTAGAGGTATTTCGTACTGCCTGGAAGGATATTATTAAAAAATACAGGAAAGCCCTAAAAACGTCTCGATCCGCCTACATTTCATCATTAATAGAAGAAAACCAAAATAACCCTAGGTTTTTATTTGATACAGTGGCTAAATTAACCAAAAATAAATCGTCAGCGACTTCTGATGCTGTATACCAGCATAGCAGTGATGATTTTATGAACTATTTCACAAATAAAATCCAAGATATTCGAGAGAAAATTATAACTATGCAACCAGATGCGAAACCCGCTGAACATATGATTAACTACAGCACCCCTAAGGAGAAATTATGTTTATTTTCTACTATAGATCACGATGAACTATCGAAAATCATTAGATCATCTAAATCGACTACATGCATGCTAGACCCTATACCTACAAATCTTCTGAAAGAGATGCTCCCAGAAATTATAGATCCTCTACTTAGCATTATTAACTCATCTCTGACATTAGGACATATGCCTAAAGCATATAAGGTGGCTGTTATAAGGCCCCTTGTCAAAAAACCCCATCTGGACCCTGGAGATCTAGTTAACTATAGACCTATTTCGAATCTACCTTTCTTATCTAAAGTTCTGGAAAAAGTAGTCTCAACTCAAATATGTTCCTTCCTCCAAAGGAATGAGATTAATGAAGATTTCCAGTCTGGATTTAGAGCACATCACAGTACAGAGACTGCTCTGATTAGAGTTACAAATGATCTGCTTATGGCGTCTGACCGAGGTTGTATCTCCTTATTGGTGCTGCTAGATCTTAGTGCTGCATTCGACACCATTGACCACAGCATGCTCCTACATAGACTTGAAAATGATGTCGGTATTAAGGAAATAGCTTTGAAATGGCTTAGATCTTATTTATGCGACCGTTTCCAATATGTAAAAATAAACAATGAGGTATCACGCAAATCGCAAGTCCAGTACGGTGTACCACAGGGCTCAGTACTAGGGCCTATGCTCTTCGCATTATACATGTTACCCCTAGGAGATATAATAAAGCGACACGGAATAAGCTTTCACTGCTATGCTGATGATACGCAACTTTATATTTCCTCGAAGCCTCACGAAACACAGCAATTCCATCGAATAGTGGAATGCATAGTCGATATAAAAAAGTGGATGAGTAGCAATTTTTTATTACTGAACTCGGACAAAACTGAAGTGCTACTTATCGGACCGAAAACCGCCCTACGTAACAACCAAGAATACTGCTTAACTATTGATGGATGTTCCATAAAACCCTCATCTTCAGCTAAGAATCTTGGCTTTATATTCGATAGTACTCTGTCATTTGAGAACCAGGTCGCCAACACCTGTAAGATTGCGTTTTTCCATCTTAAAAATATATCTAAATTACGTCATATGCTGTCATCATCAGATGCGGAGAAGCTTATACATGCCTTTATGACATCAAGACTAGATTACTGTAATGCACTATTAGGTGGTTGCCCTGCAGGCCTATTACAAAAACTCCAACTGGTCCAAAATGCGGCAGCTCGAGTTCTTACACGTACAAAAAACTATGAGCATATTAGCCCGGTTCTGTCAACCTTGCACTGGTTACCTATAAAGCATCGCATAAATTTTAAAATCTTGCTTATTACCTATAAAGCCTTGCATGGTTTAGCTCCTCACTACTTGAGAGAACTTCTTACGTATTATAGTCCATCACGTGCACTACGCTCTCAGGCGTCAGGTCAGTTGGTAATACCTAGAATTTCAAAATCAAGTGCAGGCGGCAGATCCTTTTCTTATCTAGCGCCTAAACTTTGGAACAGTCTTCCCTGCAATGTCCGGGAGGCAGACACACTCTTTCAGTTTAAATCTAGACTAAAGACGCATCTTTTTAATCTTGCATACACTACATTATCATAATATATGTATTTCAAAGATCTAGGCTGCACTAGTTAGATCAACCGGAACCAGGGACACTTCCAATAACAACTGATGCATTTGTTGCATCAAAGAGTGCAGAACAGTACTCTACTCTCAGCCAGTCTTGTCTCATTGTTCCAAGGTTACAAGAGCGGAGCGGGCAGGGCGCAATCCATTCCTAGACCTGACAAATGCTGGACGAAGGAAGTGACGTCCCTACAAAACTTCAGCCACTATTAGATTATTAATGATAATTTTAAATCTAACTTTTTTATTTTGCCTTGTTGTGCAAGCACTGTTGAGCTTGTGCAGAGGCTGCAGTTTTTGCCAGAGGGGAACTGGAATCCCCTGGTTAGGCCTAGGCCGAGGTTTTTTTTCTCCTCCAATGGAGTTTTGGGTTCCTCGCCACCGTTTGCATACTGTTTTGCACTGTTTTGCCTAGCCGGGGGGGCTGCTAGAATTTGGTAGTCTTATTTAAATAACACTGCATATAGGAATTTATTGTGTGTCTGATATTTGACCTGTGTTTTGAATTCCATAACCTTTTATGTTTTACTTAGTCATTTTTTCTTGTACAGCTGCTTTGTAACAATGAAAATTGTAAAAAGCGCTATATAAATAAAGCTGACTTGACTTGACTTGACTTGTTATGTTACCCCCACGTGTGTCTTTGTTTTATTATTTATTAAATTATCTGTTAACCCTTACCCTCTGTCTGCACTTGGGTCCTCTGTCCGTGTCTCACCCCATTTTCATGACACTGGTATCAGCCTATGGCTGCAAATCAAATGCTTAGTTACAAATATGGTAGAACAATAACTAAAACTACCAAAAGTGCGTTTCTTGATAATCTGCCTGAATGGTCTCAAATCTCTAGCATGAGTAATACCGTAGAAGATCTTGACTTTACCAATGAAAATTTTAACGCCACCTTCTCTGAAACGCTAGACACAGTTGCTCCTCTGTGTCACGCAAATTGCAAGTCCAGTACAGTGTACCACAGGGCTCCGTTTTAGGGCCTATGCTCTTCAAATTATACATGCTACCTCTAGAAGATTTTATAAAGCGACACAGAGTAACCTTTCATTGCTGATCATACGCAACTTTATTTCCTCCAAACCTCATGAAACACAGCAATTCCATCGAATAAAGGCATGCATAATCGAACTGGATGAGTAAAAAAATCGAAACTGAACTCAAAAGTGTCACTTATTGGACCGAAAACCGCCATACGTAACAACAATACTGCTGAACTATTGATGGATGTTCCACAAAACCCTCATCTTCAGCAAAGAATCTTGCCGTTTTATTCAATAGTAATTTGTCATTTGAGAACCATGTCGCCAACACCTGTAAAATTGCATTTTTCAATCTTAAAAATATATCTAAACTACGTCATATGCTGTCACCATCAGATGCAGAGAAGTTAATTCATGGATTTATGACATCAAGATTAGATCAGTGTATTGCACTATTAGGTGGTTGCCCTGCAGGTTTATTACAAAAACTCCAACCGGTCCAAAATGCAGCAGCTCGAGTGCTTACACGTACAAAAGAGTATATTAGCCCGGTTCTGTCAACCTTGTAATGGTTACCTATAAAGCATCGCACTAACTTTAAAATCTTGCTTATTGCCTTCTGTTACGAACTGCTCTGAGACTTGAAGGTGAGATCCAATTGCAGCTTTATTAGAGGGCAATCCAAAGGCGTAATCCAAATAACATGCAAGGGTCATACACAGACAAGGCAGTCCAAACAAAGAAACAAACAAAACAAAGAAACAAAGGAAACAGGCAGGGACCAGAGGCAAAAGAGTAATCAGGGAACAAGGTAAGAAATCTAAAAACCAATAGACAAGGAACCAGGGAAACGCTCAGAAATGCAGTAAGAACAAAACAAGACTTCGCCATTAATGGCTGTGTGGAATTGGTATATATGTGTGTATGTGAATGATATGCAGGTGTGTGTGCAATCAGTGCTGATGAGTCCGGGTAGTGAGTTATGGGAAATGTAGTTTGTGAGTGAGTGAAAAGTCTGATGTGGAGTGCCCTCTGGTGGTTCTCAAGGGCACTCCAACTGGTGACCGTTAGATAGCCCCCCCTTTAAGGAGCGGATTCCAGACGCTCCTAAAACTGTCCAGGAGGGAGGTGGGGCGGAGGCGGAACTGGGCGGAGCAGGCTGAGCTGGCAACCAGGGTGGATCAGGCTGTGCAGGCGGCCAGGGCTGAGACGTCCCTTCAAGGGGACCAGGCAGGCCTGTCGGTTCAGGGGTATAGCGTGGATCCGACGGTTCAGGAACCGGCACAGGCTCAGGAACAGGCGTGGATTCGGATATCTTGTCTAAAGACACAGGCATGGAGAAGGCCATCTTGTCCGAAGACACAGGCGTGGAGAAGGCCATCTTGTCCGAAGACACAGGCGTGGAGACGGCCATCTTGTCCAAAGACACAGGGGTGGAGAAGGCCATCTTGTCCGAAGACACAGGCGTGGAGAAGGCCATCTTGTCCCAAGACAAAAGAACAGTCGATCTTCCAGAGTCGAGTCAAGTCCGAGTCGATCTTCCAGAGTCAAGTCAAGTCCGAGTCGATCTTCCAGAGTCAGATCACGTCACGTCTGCCCAGCCAGAGACTGTTCACGTCACGTCTGCCCCGCCAGAGACTGTTCTTTTGGCAGCCATCTCGTGCAGGGGCGCTGGGCTGCCAACTGCGCTGGACACTGTTGCCCCCCCAAAAAACGTTATTTGGGGTTTCAACACTGTCCTCTACCTCTCCCACAGTAAAGGGCGAGCCGCTTATCCGAAGGGCAAGGTCAATATATTGACCTAAAGTCCATTGAGGAGTGTTGTCAGGCATAAGGTATTCTAACATGTCCTCCAGCCCATAGCGGAACATGTCCTTTAATACTGCCTCCTGCTCGTCCACCTCATGTTGGAGCTCACAAAACTCCTTAACATACTCCTCTATCGGGCGGTTACCGTGGCTGAGGTGGAAGAGACGGATGACAGGGTCCATGGTAGGTGTTGCTGCTGGATCTCAGTTGGCGAAGTCTTCTGTTACGAACTGCTCTGAGACTTGAAGTTGAGATCCAATTGCAGCTTTTTTAGAGGGCAATCCAAAGGCGTAATCCAAATAACAGGCAAGGGTCATACACAGACAGGCAGTCCAAACAAAGAACAAACGAAACAGGCAGGGACCAGAGGCAAAAGAGTAATCAGGGAACAAGGCAAGAAATCCAAAAACCAAAAGACAAGGAACCAGGGGAACGCTCAGAAATGCAGTAAAAACTAAACAAGACTTTGCCATGAATGGGTGTGTGGAAGTAGTATATTTGTGAATGATATGCAGGTGTGTGTGCAATCAGTGCTGATGAGTCCGGGTAGTGAGTTATGGGAAATGTAGTTTGTGAGTGAGTGAAAAGTCTGATGTGGAGTGCCCTCTGGTGGTTCTCAAGGGCACTCCAGCTGGTGACCGTTACACCTATAAGCCCTACATGGTTTAGCTTCTCACTACTTGAGTGAACTTCTCTTGCCTTACAGTCCTTCACATGCACTATGCTCTCAGGCGTCTGGTCAGTTGGTAATACATAGAATTCCAAAATCAAGTGCAGGTGGCAGATCCTTTTCCTATCTAGGGCCTAAACTTTGGAACAGTCTTCTCTGCACTGTCCGGGAGGCAGACGCACTCTGTCAGTTTAAATCTAGACTAAAGACGCATCTTTTGAATCTTGCGTACACTACACTTTTAGGCTGCACTAATTAGATCAACCTGAACCAGGAACACTTCCAATAACAACTGATGTATTTGTTGCATCAAAGAGTGCATAACAGTACTCTACTCCTAGCCAGTCTTGTCCCATGCAGTCCATGCCCAGACCTGACAAAAGCTGAGATGATAGAACCGGATAAAGAAGGACGCGGCGACTTGACACATCTTTACTACAAAATCTCAGCTGCTATTAGATTATTAATGATAATGTTAAATCTAATTTGTTTTATTTTGCCTTGTTATGCAAGCACTGTCGAGCTTGTGAAGAGGCTGCAGCTTTTGCCAGAGGGGAACTGGAATCGCCTGGCTAGGCCTGGTTTCCCTCTGAGGTTTTTTTTTGTCCTGCAATGGAGTTTTGGATTCCTCGCCACCGTTTGCATACTGTTTGCCGGGCCGGGGTGCCAGGGGGGCTGCTAGAAGTGCTAGAAGCTAGTTTTATTAACACTGCATATAGGAATTTATAGTCTGTCTGATATTTTACCTGTGTTTCCCTCTCCTTATCTTGCAGGGGTGGTTCTAGGTGATGGCCCCTGTGTGTGTGTGTGTTTGTGTGTGTGTGTGTGTGTGTTTGTAGTGTTTTGTGTGTGGGTGTGGCTGAATCAGTGTGTCTGTCTTCTGTGTTTTCACCTTTTTTGTTTTGACTTGCATAATCTTATATGTTTTGCTTATAGACGATATGTTTTCTTGTAACAATGAAAATTGTAGCGCTATATAAATAAAGTTGACTTTACTTGACTTGAATCTCCAAATAAAATAATGTTTTATTGGTGCACTTAGAATGGAAGTCTACGCAATGCTATTAAGACAAGACCATTTAATTTAAAGAGAACCTGGTGTATAGAGAGATGTATGGCTTAATGTGTTGTAATAGCCTTACACTACTAGCATTTGTCGTTAGCAACACATTAAATATTTTCAATTCTTAAAAAAAACCTAATTGTAAAACTCATTTTAAACTAAGGAGGCCACCATGTTCTTTTTTGATGACGTAAACTACAGCTAGGCAGCCAAACTAAATAAAGACACACAAATCCAGGGGTGGCGAACCCGTGGCTCGCGAACCACATGTGGATCTTTGACTGCCTGTTTGTGGCTCTTAAATCCTCT
Organism: Barbatula barbatula; assembly: GCF_947034865.1. Classification (NCBI taxonomy): domain Eukaryota; kingdom Metazoa; phylum Chordata; class Actinopteri; order Cypriniformes; family Nemacheilidae; genus Barbatula; species Barbatula barbatula. The sequence goes on along the minus strand of NC_136781.1, from coordinate 18,287,338 downwards.
ATTAACAAGTTGCTTCTTAATCACATTTTTTTTATAATTTTAAACTGAACTGAACTAAACATAAATATATACAAATTAATTTTGCGCTACTACAAGCGGCTAGCATCGTCTAGTTCATACTGTAATTGTCAATCATCTGAGTGGGAGGATTTTTTTTTTGTGGAAAGAAACGAAAAACCATTCTGCTTGATATGGCAGACGTCGCATTTTAAGGCTTCAAATCTTGAGTGCCATTTCACCGTACTCCATCCTACCGAGGGTCGGGAATTTCCCAAAGGCAGTGAACTTCAAAAGCACAAGGTAAAAACGTTGAAACGTCAGTCAGAGAAGCGGTTCTTTTGGAAATTTACCAAACATTCAGAGACAGTCACAATAGCTGTTTTGGAATATTGCGGGTGCTAAAAAGCCATACAGTGAAGGGGACTTCATTAAACGTTTCCGTCCCGAAAATGAACATTTGAAACGTTTGGTAGGGACCTTCAATTGTCACCACACACTGTTGAACAAAGAATATCCGACAATAATAACACTGTTGAAACAAATTTATATTCAGATCTTCAGAAGTTTATGTACTTCAGCATTGCTGTTGATGAATCCTGCAAGGTTCAGGATAAGCCACAGATGGCAATATTTGTTTGGTCTGTGTCAGAAGACTGCACGATTAAAAAAGTGCTGCTTGACATTATGCCACTAACAGATAGGACTTGTGGCATCGATCTGAAAGAGACACTGATGACAGTTGTTGAGAAAGCCAATCTGCCGTTATCAAAACTAACCGCAATTGGCAAGAATGGAGCGCCATCTATGGTCAGATCTAAGATGGTGGCTTGTAGGGTTGTGTAAAGCTGATGACCGGTTTCCAGATTTTGGGAAGTTTCTCTTTATTATTCACCATAAAGAGTGGGATGGAGTCGCCAACTTCCACGGAGCAACCTGCCAAGAGAGCACGTCGGCTGTTTGATCGAGGTCGTCAGGGATATGAATGGCCTGCAGGGACACCACCCACTGCTGACTCCAGAGGCGAGTTGCGACTTCTACCATGAACAAACGCCTCCTGACGGTTGACGTACGCTAGGGCAGCTATGCTGTCTGCAGCATGTGCTTGCGCCAAATGAGAGGCAGGGGCCTCTACATCGCAAGGCAAGCTGTAAGCAACTCCAGGCAATTCGATTGCCACTGCAGGCTGGGGCCCGTCACTCCCCCTGGGAGCAGGGCGTGCGTATGCTAACTATCTTGACGATTGACCTATCTTGGCACTCATGGGATCTGTGGCCTACACACAGGGACCATTTGCCTAGCACCTCGACCGATTGGGCCTACGGGTGAACCAGGACAAAAGCATGCTTTCCCCTGTCGGTTTTGCATGTGTGAGCTTGTCGTTCACTGCCGGGAAACCTGTGTCCAGGTACCAGGATTCTGTATGCACTGCACTGCCACCCGATGCTCACGGCGGTCCGGGGAAACACAGCTCACATCGCCACATCGTCCGACCGTAGCCGGGAGCTGCAGGGAGTTCTCAGCTTCCTGATGTCAGGAAATCGGCACCCGATGTTGCGGCCGAAATCTGATCCTCTACACGCCTTGTGCTTGGACACTGGAATCACAAGCGAGTGACGAAAGTGTGGATGATGAGTAAATTTTTATACTGGCCACGTTCCTGAAGGCGCGGCCATCTGTCTTCCGCAAATATAACTTACGAGTTTGAGCAATGGGAGATGGTGAGAAAGTGCCGCATCCTGCGTTTTCCATTTCATAATTTCTTTAAAAAATTGGTTGGGGACATTTCCCATCTGCAAATTACGACCTATACCAAAATTAGATAGGCCTGAGGAGCATTTGATCGAGCAAGTCACAAATGAGACATTCTAAAATGCTTAACGTGAAAAAACACTTAATGTAGCTTAACGTATATAAACCAACATTTTTATATTATATTTTAATCAATATTTATTATTATTATTACTAATATACATTATAATATATCTTTGCAATATACACATAGAGACAAAAGAATAGACAAACACAAGCATTTCAGTAAATTTGATCTAGTCCCAATATCAATGCAGTCTACACAACTACCACTTATTTAGAATAATAGACCAGTAAACATACAGTAAACAGTGAACCACACGCCCATCCACAACTTTTCTTCCTTCTGTTCTTCCAATGTACATTTCTCCAAGCCCACGTCTCTGTGTCGAACAGGTCGTGCGAGTGCGTGCATATGGCGGACATTTATCATCGCTGGCAAACAATATGACACATTTGCAGTTTTGTGTGTATAGGTATAGATCCATATCCACTTCATATCCGCTCTTTGTGTTCAGCGTGTTCTTAGGTTTCGCGCTACGAGGAGTGAGTAATCTGTTGCTTCAAATGATTCAGATCGTACTGTGAACTGAACAAATCATTGTTCTGATTCGTGAACCTATTCAAACGGTTTTGCCCATTGTTCAAGTAATACTTTTAAAAGAATCGACTTGAAAAGAATCAATCACTCGGGATTGCCAGTAAAAAGAGACGACAACCTTGTCTCTATCATGTTCTGAATTAGAGATGTAGGTTTTGCTTAGCGGTTGCTAAAATAATCTGTTTGGTTGCTATGGGCATGGCCTGGCAGATGCCAATTGATGATGCCCCGACCAAACCAAAACCCCTCATGTCTCTACGGTTATCTGATGCAGAGATATACTGTAGGTCTTGTTAAATATAAGTCTCATTCGCAAAATCCTTCCAGTGCACTCTGACGTCCGTTCCTTGAAAATTCCCAATATGCACCGCAAAAAAACAATTTAATAATAGACCAAATTTGTGTACTGATGTAACAGAATAATGAAAGTGTTTCTCATATGTACTTTAACCACTATTAAAAAAATTTAGTTTTTTATGTAGGTTTTACCGGTTGTTGATTAATACCAGATGTGAAGTATCACAACGCGCTTAAGCAGTCACATCACATGAAAAAGTGAACGTGTCCCAATGAGAAGGGAGCCAGGGTCAGGGAGATAAGCCCACCCCCTTGTTTCTATGACATTGTGATGAATAGATATCCATCTGGGCCTTTTACAAATAGGAGTCTATGATCAGTAAATACATACATACATACTCTGCACCATACCTGTCAACATTGAGATTTGAAAATAAGGGACATTTTATAACCAACCACCTCTCATTTTTTTATGTGTATTTTATTATGACACAATTCTTTACAAAACACAATTTACAAAATCTCTCGTTGGGAGACTAAAGTACAAAACATAGTTAACACAGTTAAGTAGAACAAATGTCATGAGTCTGCCTTCATGTCATGTCTATTCTTGGTCTTGAGGCGGATTCATGACGAGGTCTTATTTTTTTTGTGAGAGAGTGATGTTGGCCCTATCGGCCTTCAATACTCTCTCCCCGGTCCGTGTCTTTGTTCCCGCCGTCTCGTTTCCTTGTTAACCTTCCCTGAGTGTTTCATTTCCAGCACCTGCTCCTTGTTAATTATTATTTGTCTGTCTCCCTTTAAAACATCCTCGTGTTCATTGTCCTGTGCTGGTTTGTTTTGCATTCATGTGTTTGTATCTCCCTGTGCCTACTGTGCCTACTGCGCCTACTGTGCCTACTGTGCCGACTGTGCCGACTGTTGTTTAAATCCTTGTTAGTTTAGTCCTCCTCCTCCAGTTCTTGTATGTTCTTTTACCCCATTGTGGGCTTTTGTTTTGTTCCTGTTTTTTTCATTAAATCCCTTGTTAACCCCTTCATCCCTGTGTTTGCCTGCATTTGGGTTCTCCCCTGAGATATCTCCCCGAGATCCTGACAACAAATACGTTAAAGAAAGTAAATACAAATAATATAAAATAAATTAAGCAAAAGCATTACAGTCCTTAAGGCATGTCAAAGTTGTTCACATTCATATATTTTCCTCAGTCTTCAAATATTCTTAAAATAAAGTTACATGGAAGCTTAACAAATTATAATCAGAATCAGAACAAGCTTTATTGCCAGGTGTGCTTACACACACGAGGAATTTGTCTTGGTTACAGAAGCTTCCAGTACACAAGTAAGGTTACAAGACAAGTAACAATCAACAAAGGCAACGAAAGTACAGAATAAAAATAAAAGTTAAGCACACAAAGGTGAAAGTGCAGTGTGACAGAAGAGCTCCGGAATTTTTGTTTAAAATATACAAGTTATGAGTTTATATATGTGAAATGTCTGAGGGAAAGTATTGCACACATTTATTGCACTGTAGGGTGTATGATATGTGTATACAGATTCTATGAGATATCTACAGGTGTTTAAAATATACACATTTTAAGGTGCTATATACGAAAAATCTGGCACAAAAATATTGCACACATTTATTGCAAAAGGTGAACATTTAACTGTTCATGAGGTAGATGGCCTGAGGAAAGAAGCTCTTCCTGTGTCTGGAAGTTTTAGTGCTTGGTGCTCTGTAGCGTCGACCAGATGGTAAGAGTTCAAACAGACAGTGTGCTGGGTGTGAGGGGTCCAGGGTAATTTTGTGAGCCCTTTTACCCAATCTGGATGAGTACAGTTCTTTAAGTGTAGGAAGAGTAGTGCAAATGATTCGCTCTGCAGTCTGGACTATCCGCTGTAGTCCTCCGAGGTCAGTTTTGGAGGCTGAGCCGAACCAGACGGTGATGGAGGTGCAGATGATGGATTCGATGACAGCTGAGTAGAACTGTACGAGCAGCTCCTGTGGCAGGTTGAACTTCCTCAGCTGCCGGAGGAAGTAAAGTCTCTACTGGGCTTTTTTTTTACAATAGAGTCGATGTGAGCGTCCCACTTCAGATCCTGAGAGATGGTGGTGCCCAGGAACCTGAATGACTCTACTGCAATCACAGTGCTGTTCATGATGGTGAGTGGGGGAAGTGCAGGGGGGTTTCTCCTAAAGTCCACTATCATCTCCACTGTTTTGAGCGTGTTCAGCTCCAGGTTGTTGTACCTGCACCATAGAGCCAACTGCTCCACCTCCTGTCTGTACGCAGACTCGTCACCATTCCGGATGAGGCCGATAACAGTAGTGTCGTCTGCAAACTTCAGGAGCTTGACGAATGTCTTTAGAGGTGCAGTCGTTGGTGTACAGGGAGAAGAGCAGTGGGGAGAGAACACATCCCTGTGGGGCACCAGTGCTGATGGCGCGGCTGTCTGACATGATTTTGCCCATTCTGACTAACTGTTGTCTGACTGTCAGAAAGCTGGTGATCCATTGACAGACAGAGCTAGGGACAGAGAGCTGGGTCAGTTTGGTCTGGAGCAGTGATGGGATGATTGTGTTGAAGGCAGAACTGAAGTCCACGAACAAGATCCTCGCATAAGTCCCTGGTTTGTCCAGATGTTGTAGGGTGTAATGCAGTCCCATGTTAACTGCATCATCCACAGACCGGTTTGCTCTTTAGGCAAACTGCAGGGGGTCCAGCAAAGGGTCAGTGATGACCTTCAAATAAGCCAACACCAGTCTTTCAAATGACTTAATGGCAACAGATGTTAAAGCCACAGGTCTGTAGTCATTGAGTCCAGTGATATTTGGTTTCTTTGGGATTGGGATGATGAAGGAGCGTTTAAAGCACGAAGGGACTTTGCACAGCTCCAGTGATCTATTGAAGATCAGTGAGAAGATGGAGGCCAGCTGGTCAGCGCAGGTCTTCAGACAGGCTGGTGAAACACCTTCTGGGCCTGGTGTTTTCTAAAGATCTGGCGTACGTTATCCTCACTGATCTGAAGTGCAGGGTGGGAGGAGAGGGGGATGGTTGGAGGTGTTGATGGCTGTGTATAGAGATGGTCAGGGTGGGTGTAAAGTGTCTGGTCTAGGGTCTCAAATCTACAATAGAAGTGATTTAAATCTTCAACAAGCTGTTTATTGCTCTCGATGCTAGGGGATGGTGTCTTGTAGTTGGTAATGTCTTTCAGGCCTTTCCACACTGATGCAGGGTCGTTGGCAGAAAACTGGTTTCCCAGCTTTTTGGTGTAGCTCTTTTTAGCCACCCCAATCTCCTTTGTCAGAGTGTTTCTGGCCTGATTATACCAGATCCTGTCCCCGCTCCTGTAGGCATCCTCTTTGGCCTGACGCAGCTGTCTGAGTTTTGGTGTGAACCATGGTTTATCATTGTTGAATGATAAATAAGTCTTTGTAGGGATGCATAAATCCTGATGTATGATGTAACAGTTTCTGTGAACTCGTCCAGATCGGTGGCAGCAGCTTCAAAAACACTCCAGTCAGTGCATTCAAAACAGGCTTGTAAGACCTGCTCTGTGTCGTTGGTCCATCTCTTTACAGTCCTTATTTCTGGCTTAGCAGTTTTAAGTTTTTGTCTGTAAGTTGGTAGCAGATGAACCAGGCAGTGATCAGAGAGTCCTAGAGCTGCTCGGGCGACAGAGCGATATGCACCTTTTATAGTAGTGTAGCAATGGTCTAAAATATTATTGTCTCTTGTGGGGCATGTGATATGTTGTTTAAATTTAGGCAGCTCACGTGTGAGTTTTGCCTGATTAAAGTCTCCTAGAATGATAAAGACAGAATCCGGGTGTTGTTGTTCTATGTCTGTGATCAGATCAGCCAGCTGTTGCAGCGCAGTCCACACGTGTGCTTGTGGTGGAATGTAAACACTTACGAGGATGACTGATGAAAACTCCCGCGGCGAGTAGAACGGTTTACAGTTAATGAAAAGCGCTTCCACATCAGGACAGCACATCTTCTTTAACACAGTTACATCCATACACCACCTTCTGTTGATGTAGAAGCATGTCCCACCACCGAGCGTTTTCCCCGTTGTCTCCGTATCGCGATCCGCTCTGAACAGCTGAAAGTCTGGCAGATGTAACGCGCTGTCTGGAATGGTTTCAAAAACACAGAGCAGCAGAGTTTGTAAAAACCTAATTTTTGCTTGAATGCAGGCGAAGTTCGTCCATTTTGTTAGGTAGAGAGCGGAGATTCGCAAGATGAATGATTGGCAACGGCGTTCTTAGGCCGCGCTGTCTGAGCTTGACGAGCGCGCCGGCTCGCTTCCCGCGCTTGCGTTTCTTCCGGCGTCCTCTCCTCGCGACTGCACTGACTAAAATATCCAGCAAAACGTCAGAAAAATCGAAAACTGGTTGCAGATTAGTTGGTGTCCACTGCCGAATGTTCAGCAGTTCGTTCCTTGTAAAACTGATAGTGTTTGACAGACATAAAACAGGACAAACTAACAAAAACAGCAAGACTACTGGAGAGCTCCACACCGAGGCAGCCATTCGCGGCGCCATCTTGGAAAAACTTGGAAAAATATAATGACAAATATTTTAATACATCTTAACACAGAGAGTAAATATTATCACTGGAATCTTTCAGGAGTTTCAAAGAAGTAAAGTGATCCCTCCATTCAATTTTAAACACCACTAAGGAAGGATTTTTATTTTGCCATTTACATTTATGGATATGTTCGTCCATACTCGGGATGCTGCTGTTCTTCTTCGCGCAACTTTTTTTTTCCCCTAACTACTTCGCGGGAAAATCCGGCCCTGCAGCTGATTGTAAAGATTTTATTGGTCATGTGAATCACAGTACTGATTGCCTACACCAAACACTGATCCCTAAACCTACCCGTCATTATAAGCCTAACCAATTAAATTAGCTGCAGGGCGGGCTTTCCTCTTAACTGTTTTGCGCCCAGTGTTTTTTTTTTATAGAAATATAAAAAATACGGGAGAAATACGGGAAAATATTTAAACGTTATTATAGCGGGATAGCAAGGTAAAATATGGGACTTTCCCGGCCAAATGGGATACTTGACAGTTATGCTCTGCACACACACATCTATAAAACACTCGCACATACATACAAACTCGATGCGTGCAAACACACCTATACAACACTCGCACATACATATAAACTCTGCACACACACACGTCTATAAAACACTGAGAGCGATAGCATTGACGTTCATAAGTCCTTTACTTGCTTGTGCAAGTTGCAATGAAGATGATATAGCCGATTTCTTTAATGGTGTTTTACACTGCCTTAGACGTATACAGCAGTATGCACGTATATCCCCAGTATTTGGGCCACGCCTTCTAATTTGTATACACTCCTGTATACAGCCTCAAATGCCCAATCCTCCATCCTTAAATTCCCAATCCTAAATCCCAAAATCCTCAAACCTAAATGGCTAAATGATTAAATGCCCAATCCTCAAATTCCTAATCCTAAATCCCCAAATCCTCAGCCTAAATGGCCAAATGATTAAATGCCCAATCCTACATACAAAATGCCCTATCCTAAATACCAAATGCCCAATCCTATATACCAAATTAATTTTTGACTTGGACTTTTAGTTTCAAATTTAGACTTTTAGTTTTGGTTTAAGACATTTAGTTTTAGACTTTTAGTTTACAATCTGACCAAAAAATCCCTCCATAGTAGTTCCCCCAAAAATGAAAATTGTGTCATAAATTGAATACTTTCTAGTTGTTCCAAACTGTATAGAACACAGAGAAAGATATTTAAAAAAATGCTTGTAACCAAACAGTTTTTGGACCCCATTGACTACCATAATAGGAAAGATTACAACATTAGTCAAATGTGCCCTAGAACTGTTTGCTGTCCTACATTCTTTAAATAAATCAGAGTTCAGAACAATACAAAGTATTTTTACTATTATGGTAGTCAACGGGGTCCAAGAACTGTTTGGTGATAAGCATTCATCCAAATATGTTTTTCTGTGTTCATCAAAAAAAAGAAATATGTACAGATTTGGAAAAACTCGAAGGTGAGTAAATGATGATAAAATGTTTATTTTTGGTTTAACTATTCCTTTAAACGGTGCTCCTCAGGGACTCTCCCGCACGCACGCATGCACACAAAAACACAAATGAATTTATTATTATAAAATACAGAAAAATATAAATAATGAGTTAGTGTTTCCAATCTCATGACTGGTACTGTTTATACTGTATTATATATAATACAAGGCATACATACATGATTTGTAATCCTAAAGCTGTCAGGGTGTAATGTACTTGCTTAAATAGCTCAGCATTCACACATTAGAAACACACACATTTATGGGGATGCGAAGCATTTGTACAAGCATTTGTATTACCTGACTCGTTCTTTAGGGTCACCAAATGACTCTTTGAGGTGAGAGAAGTCTGGATAAAAATGGATGGAGGGAGAGATTATCTCAAGCAGTCCGGATTGAATCTCCCCTGGAAAGCTAAACCACAGAGAGAGAGGATAGGTTCAGTCAGTATACTGTACAAAACCAAATTAAAGCAGTAGGTCTGTGTGGACCTTTAAATTGAATTATATGATTGTTTTATGTATTTGTTTTTAACAAAAGTGTTTCATAGTGCTTAGCTGTTGACGGACTGTACAGCACTTGTTATTAATAATAATTTAGATTAATTATTTATATCAAGTTACATAAAACGTTTAAAAATCAATTGAGATCAAATATTTTCTTATAAAAACAGGCATTCAAAATTATTTATTCACCCCAATCAAACAAATATTATGAGATAAATTATGAGAAGAAACATTATCTTTGTTTAAATGCGACCATTTTCATCAATGCAAATTAATTCAATCTGATTGCAGATTATGAAAGTGCTATTTACATGTCACCTTAATGTTGCAATATGATAAAAAAATGATTGTATGTACCTGAAATATATTACGAACAGAATTTCTGCGCAACTGCACAGCTAGGGTAGCTAGCTCAAATGACCTTGCATAGCCTAAATATCATGAACAACATTCTTTCCACTTCCACAGGAAAAAAGCAACCACTAAAGAAATCCTGATTATCCAAGTTCTCAAAAGGTAGCAGCAACACTGTGCACAGTGTCTAACATCATATCAAACCCTTTATTGTCACTCAACCATATACACAAGTGCAACAGTTGGTAAAAAAATTATTTGCAGTTCTGACCAACATGGCAATATGACAGATGAGACAGATTTGTAGATTTTATGTAACAAAGAACTACAATATTTTACAATAGACATTTTCCTGTACACATTTACACAGTAAACATTTATGTACAAGTGTATAACCATAGTATAAGGCATGACATATCATTTTCATATAACCACACATCAGCAAATGTACACATAATGTGCGTAGTGTACACATAATGATGACACATATTTACATATAACGACAAAGCGGCAAATGCACACACAATGTGCGTGGTGTAAAGTTATTGGTACGTATTGTGGTATTACTGTAAGTGTGTAAATTCGTCTGACTGGGTTAGAGTTCTTGTTGGTTGTGCATGCTAGTGGGGGATAAAGTAGATTGAGTATGACTGCTCTGGGAAAGAAGCTGCCAAATAGCCTGCTGGTGCGGGTTCTGATGCTGTGGTATCTCTTTCCTGATGGAAGGAGTGAGAACAGGCCATGACTAGGGTGGCTAGTGTCTCTGGTAATCCTCCTTGGTTTTTTCACACACCGTCTGGTGTAAATTCCCTGGAGGGAGGGAAGCTCACCTCTAACAGTGTGCCTGGCAGTTTGTGCCACTCTCTGCAGGGCATTCCGGTTGAGAGCGGAGCCAAAACGGTACCAGGTAGTGACACTGACAGTTAGGATACTCTCTATTGAGCTCTCTGTAGAATCGAGTGAGGATGTGGTTATTCAGGCCAAACTTCTTCAGTTGTCTCAGGAAGAAGAGACGCTGGTGAACCTTCTTCAGTACGGCTTCAGTGTGAGTGGTCCATGTGAGCTCCTCTGTTATATTGACACCAAGTAACTTGAATCTATTGACTCTCTCCACTGGTGCTCTGTTGATGGTGATAGAACTGTGTTATCTGTCTTTCCCCCTAAAGACCAGCTCCTTGGTCTTACTGACATTGAGAGAGAGGTTGTGTTCTTCACACCAACGTGACAGAGTGTACACCTATTCTCTGTAGGCTGTTTCATCAGTGTCAGTGATCAGACCTACCACCGCTGTGTCATCGGCAAACTTTATGATGGCATTTGAGCTGCCAGCTCTTGAGGGCGGGTGCTTCCTGCTTTAGTTTCTGTCTGTAAGCCGGAAGGAGAAAGACGGAAGAGTAGTCTGATTTGCCAAATAGTGGGCGGGGCAGGGATTTGTAGCCATAGCGGAAGGGAGAATAGCAATGGTCCAGCACTCGTTCCCCTCGTGTGTTGACATTGATATGCTGGTGGTATTTCGGTGCTACAGATTTGAGGTTGGCTTTGTTAAAGTCTCCAGTAACAGTAAATGCGGCTTCTGGTTGCGCAATTTCCTGGTTGCTTAAACTCCCATACACTTCCGGAAGAGCCCGTCTGTGTTGGCTTGTGGGGGGATATACATACTTTATCTGTGATAATGACCGCTGTGAATTCCCTCGGTAGCCAGAATGGTCAACACAAAAGCATGAGAAATTCAAGATCAGGGGAGCAGAAAGACTTGATAGCATGTACGTTCCTTTGATCGCACCATGATTTGATGATCATAAAACACACCCCACCTCCTCATCTTTTCCCCAAGATGTCTTTTGATCCGCTAGGTGCACAGAGAACACCGCGAGTTTGATGGCCATATCTTGAATTCCTGCAGTTAGCCAGGTTTTAGTAAGGCAGATAATGCAGCAGTCTCTCGTCTCTCTGTGAAAAGAGATCTACGCACTCAGTTTGCAAAGTTTGTTTTCCAGAGTTTGCCAGTAAAATACTGGGTAGTGGGGGTCGGTCAACTAGGAGTCTTAATCTGATGAGAACACCGGCTCTGCTTCTCCTTTTTCTGCATTTTTCGTGGCCGGGCTATCCAGACAAAGGGCTCCGCTTGCATGTTTGTAAACAGCGGGTCAGCATTGAAGTGTTTAAAGTCCGGTTTTCGATGTGCCACTTCAGAAACAATAACCAAAAGTGTTTGTCTGTCATAGACAATAAGGCAGGCAGTATCCAATATAAATATTATAAGAAAAATTTACAAAACAAACAAAAAACGTCAAAGTCCGTTCAGAGTTCGCGACGCAGAGCTACATCACACTTCACATTTGCAATTACACAAGCGCAATATCATAGCAGTGCTATTTTTGTCCAGAAAACTACAAGTGCACATGTCATGCTGATTTTATACAACAGTTAATAAAATAAATTTTTAATATATATGTTTGTATGTTATATAATATATGTTTTATAGACAACATTGTTGGTTTTCCTAAATTTTCAATGAAAATATTTTCAAGCCTCAGGAGAAGTGTTGCGTGTCTATGAGGAACACTCAGCGTGGTTTTTAAATTAACATCTGCTTATTTACATTTACTTACCCTTATGTCATTTCAAACTTGAATTACTATTTCTTCGGGGAAAAGGAAGATATTTCTTAAGAATTTAATAACCAAAGTGTTCTGGTCTTTAATTATAACAATTCAGCTTCTGAAAAAATTCTGAACATCTGAAGCTACTTTCTGTATTGTCTTCTCATGGCTTTAGGATATTTTGGCCCCAAATGTGATATGTGATTAAATTGTGATGAATTAGGTTAATTAATATCAACATCATGAAATTAATCAGATAAAAAAATTGAATCGCTTCACAGCCTTAAAAATAACCCACAAGCCCTAAAAAACGTACCGCATGTGACATTTTCATTGATAAAACAGGTCTTTGTAGTGACTTTCATGCAATTTAGCTGTCACTGAACAAATGAAGAAATGTTCAAGATTACCAATAGAATGTACATTTTCACAAACATTCAGTCAAACACAAAAATTGGTTTAACATGTTTATTTTAGTTCTGTCAATCGCTTAAAACAATTGACTAACTAATCACATACAGCATTTATCTAATAATTTCACACTTGATCTCCAAATTAATGTAGACCCAACACAATTTCTTTAACAGCATTATTTTATGAATGAAAGCCAACATTCTAATATTGCAAGTGATGTCTTTATTAAATATATTATTCTACTAAACAAACCCGTTTGACCTCCCTACCTGTCTAACCGGTAGGAAATATACAGAAAAATAAAATTAGGTTCTCAAACCCCTTTACCGTCTTAACTGCTAAATACATGAAATATAGAAGAATCCTCATTAAACCTATGAAATCACATTGATTTCTTCTTTTCTTTTGTTCCTTGATTAACATTAGTGACAGGAGTCACAGCAGCACGTTTAAGAATGCGTCCCCTTTAAGTGCTGCCACTCTAAGCAGGTCTTAATGTGCTTCCTATTTTACTCATTACGTGTCATCAGTACAACCATTTCAAATTGCCTCTAAATAGTTTAAAAGCCTTTATTAAATAAAAGTGTGATTCTATGATGAAACGATATACAATAATGACAGAAAAAATTGATTCTGCGTTAATGGCGTTAAACATTTTTAACGCATTAATCAGATCAAATTAATTGCATGCGGTAAAGCGTTAACATTGACAGCTCTAGTATATATGCATGCATGTATGTATTAAATATGCCCTGATAAAAAATATCTCCACCAATAGGCTTATCTGATTATTAAGATTGATATCTGCCGATACTGATTCTAAAGATTAAATAACTATGTCTTTCTGAATATCATTAATTCCTATAGCTACTTATATTGAACATCAAACTGGTGAACGTCAAACTGATATATCGGTGCATGTATACACTGTAAAAACATCTCAGTTGAAGCAATATTCTTAATTGGACTTTAGTTAAGACAACTTGATATATAGGCCTAAAGCCTGCAAAAATATTTTTAAAAAACATTAAATTAAGACTTATTTTCAAATTCAGTCAACATTCAGAGTGGCTTAAATTGAACGGATTAATAAACCCGAATCCAGCGAATATATAATAATACAGCATTACGGAAGCGAAAGAGAAGTCCCACAACAATTTAACAACATGTTAAGACTAAAAGTATCTCCTAACTTGCCGATTTTAGAGCAACTCTTAAGTACTAGGAATATTTAAAAAAGTGTTTTAGAGCTAAAACTAGCTCCTAAATCTGTGAAACGTTAGGAGTAGTGAATACTCCTAAGACACTAAGACTAACTCACAACAATCCCAAAAAGCTGTTATATCGTCAGTCTGCCTTTGAACTTAAACAGTTTAGAAAGATTTCAAGACAATTGAGCTTAACCATAAAGACCACTAATATCTACTGACTGTTTATGAGATGCAAACATGCAACAAATTGACAACTGAACATATTCATATATACTTTAAATGAAAATAAGGTTTATTTGCCAGAAGAGATAACCCCTTTTTAAAATTATTGTATAAAATCATGTTTTTATTGTGTTATCATATGTTTATTGTGTTTGTTAGCTGTCTTTTTTTGTTATTATCACTAAAAAACTAAATGCTTTTTGATTGATTCTGTATAACTGGAATGCACAATACAAAACATGATTTTGAAGTCATCTGTTTACAAATTAACTAAGTAATTAGCGTATGTTTTATCTTAATTTGAACATGGCAACAATTATATTTTAAAATAATTTTATTTGAATATGACTAAATTTAATTTTTAAGATCTTAATTTAAGTATGTCAGCATGATAACTCATTCTATAATATTTCTATTAAATGACTGACAGAGACCAATCCTCTATCAGCCAATCACTGTGGTCATAGTCATTGAGCTTGCTGACATCATCCAGAAAAAACAAGGTCAACCCCCGCCCTTTCTCTTGGTTAAGGATTTCTTTCTGCTCCTAAGTAAAATATGCTATCAGCAGCATTGTGAAAAGGTTTTAAGAGGAATATCTTAACTAAAAACATTTACTGCTGTTTAGGCCCTGATCACATGATAGCAAAAATAGAGAAGAAATGTACTCACAGGCGCTTAAGGTTGTCAGCTACACCATTTGCATACTGTTGATCTGTCTGCGAAACAAAGCACAGATTAATACCATAACTACAAACACGACTCTCAGAAATCATAATAACCTTCCCAAATTATAAACTTTCAGCTTGGAGAGGGAGAACGCTCTGGGTTTGTAAGCGTTATATGGGTGGATGATGTTAATATAAAGCACAGGTGTCAAACTCAGTTCCTGGAGGGCCGCAGCTCTGCACAGTTTAGCTCCAGCCCACACCCATGCTTGGAGGTTTCTAGTAATCCTGAAGATCTTGATTAGCTGAATCTACTGTGCAGAGCTGCGACCATCCAGGAGTTTGACACCAATGACATAAGAGTTTGTTCTCATGCACCGGCTTTAGTAAAGAGGCAAAAACAGCCATGTATAAAAACACAGTAAGAGACTTGTTCCTCCCATCACCAGAGGGAGTCCTCCTCCGAATACTGAATGCCCTCCAGTACCTCCACATCCTGTGTGTACTGTTTAAATGCCATGTGCTTGAAGCAAAGCATCGCAAAGTATTTAAAATTATTCAACCTTACCGAACATATATTTTGCTCACAATTAAAGTACAAAGCAGTTTCTAACAGATGCAGATCTCTGACACGTGCAGGAATAAACAAGCATTCAAAATTCTTTGTTTGCAAACATCTATCCCTGCTGATATAGTGAACTTGATAAGAAATGACGGAGCGACTTCGAACAGCAAGCTCAAATAGCCAAAACTCCAGCAAAAATTAATTACTGCAACAGATACAGTAGTATGCAAAAGTTTGGGCACCCCTTAGGAAAATCACTGCATCAGTTTGTCACTTGCTGAGCTTTTGAAGCCGCAACTTCATTTTAACATATTTTATACCTTATGGAAACAGAAACATCTCAGTAGTGAAATCATTTTTATTGGTCCAACAGAAAACTTTTTTATGTTTATGCAAATATAGGCATGTGCATAAGTTTGGGCACCCCAAATAAATAATTCCATTCATATTTAGTAGAGCCTCATTTGGCTGCAATAACAGCCTGTAGACGCCTCCTAAGTCCCTGAAGTCTGGCAGGTGGTATTTTGGCCCATTCCTCCATAAAAAATGCCTCCAATTCAGTCAGGTTTCTTGGCTTCCCTGCGTAGACAGCCTGCTTCGAATCAATCCATACATTACATGATGTTAAGGTCTGGGGACTGGGATGGCCATTCCAGAACATTGTACTTGAACAGTGCTTAGGATCATCGACTTTGTGACAGACTCTTGAAAATTCTTGTCAAGAATCTGCTGATACTGAGAGGAATTCATGTGGCCCTCAACTTAAACAAGGTTTCCAGTACCTGTGCTAGCCATGCCGCCCCATAACATGATGGCCCCTTCACCAAATTTCACAGTAGGCAATAAGTTCTTCTCATGGAATTAAGTGTGTTTTTTTCGCCATGCATACCTCCTCTTAGTCTCATCTGACCACAGTAAATTTTCCAAAATGCTTTTGGCTTGTCCAAATGTGCTTTTGCTTACCTCAGGCTTTTTGCACATCACCATTCCAATGAGCTTTTCCTGGTGCAAAGTACGCAACTACACCATCAGCATCTAAATGTTCTTGTAGTTCTCTGGAGGTGGTCTGTGACCATTCTAACCATCCTTCGCCTGTGCCTTTCCTGTATTTGTTTTCGGCCTACCACATCTTTCCTTCACAAGGACTGTTCTTGTGGCCTTCAATTTCTGACTGTGGAGACGGATAGTCCAAACCTTCCAGATAATTTCTTGTACCCTTCTCCTAATTCATAATAATTAATGATTTTAGTTGTTTAGAGGCTCCCATGTTGCCACACTCTAAGAAAGAACCAGGGACAAGCACAGCCAGCCATGACCTATGTTAAACAGCCTTTTTCATGATTGGTTCCACCTGTCTTTGTAATTGAACATTTAGTACATTTTATTTTATTATAATAAAAAATGTAATGCTACTCTAAGAATTTCGGCTTGGAAAACACTCAAATGTCTATATCTCTGTATGAAAACAAATATTGTTGCTGTGATCTTCTCTTATAAAGGTAGAGCAAATTATCATGAAATCTCAGAGGGGTGCCCAAACCTTTGCATACCACTGTAACACTGCTGGGAGCATAATCTCGTTTTCGCTAAACCAATGCTATCTAGCTAGCATTTTAGTGTTTCTTAACATCCTAAACAATTAAAACTTGTATGGCACATTTGCTGACAAGAACAATGATAACTAATGAAATTATTCTTGAAATGAACGTAGTTAAAAAGAAACACATTTAGCAGTGGTTTAATTCAACATATGTTTGACTGTATATGATTGTCTTTATCCGTTTGCTTGATGCATTATCTGCTGGTGTACTTCGCATCAAATACACATTTTGTTGTAACTAAAGCAAAAACACTAGATTCCTATGAAGTCCTTCATATTACACAGCATTATTCACAATTTTATTAACTATGAATATTAATATAGTAATTTATTCAGTCTATGACCCATGTGATTATTTTTTTACATAACTGCATACATCAGTCTTTTCTAAGGTAATGCCAGATTATTATTATCTGTATATAAATATGCTAATGTAGTGCTAAAAACAAAACTGTCATACCCACTATTTTCTAGTTGAAATGTGTGACTGAAACATACACTCACCTAAAGGATTATTAGGAACACCATAATAATACTGTGTTTGACCCCCTTTCGCCTTCCGAACTGCCTTAATTCTACGTTGCGTTGATTCAACAAGGTGCTGAAAGCAAATGATGGCCCATATTGATGGGATAGCATTATGCAGTTGATGGAGATTTGTGGGATGCACATCCAGGGCACGAAGCTCCCGTTCCACCACATCCCAAAGATGCTCTATTGGGTTGAGATCTGGTGACTGTGGGGGCCATTTTAGTACAGTGAACTCATTGTCATGTTCAAGAAACCAATTTGAAATTATTCGTGGTTTGTGACATGGTGCATTATCCTGCTGGAAGTAGCCATCAGAGGATGGGTACATGGTGGTCATAAGGGATGGACATGGTCAGAAACAATGCTCAGGTAGGCCGTGGCATTTAAACGATGCCCAATTGGCACTAAGGGGCCTAAAGTGTGCCAAGAAAACATCCCCACACCATTACACCACAAGCCTGGACAGTGGTAACAAGGCATGATGGATCAATGTTCTCATTCTGTTTATGCCAAATTCTGACTCTACCATCTGAATGTCCCAACAGAAATCGAGACTCATCAGACCAGGC
This sequence comes from Barbatula barbatula, assembly GCF_947034865.1. Classification (NCBI taxonomy): domain Eukaryota; kingdom Metazoa; phylum Chordata; class Actinopteri; order Cypriniformes; family Nemacheilidae; genus Barbatula; species Barbatula barbatula. Next base: position 18,269,309 of record NC_136781.1, on the reverse strand, counting down.
AACATTTTTCCAGTCTTCAACTGTCCAATTTTGGTGAGCTCGTGCAAATTGTAGCCTCTTTTTCCTATTTGTAGTGGAGATGAGTGGTACCCGGTGGGGTCTTCTGCTGTTGTAGCCCATCCGCCTCAAGGTTGTGCGTGTTGTGGCTTCACAAATGCTTTGTTACATACCTTGGTTGTAACGAGTGGATATTTCAGTTAAATTTGCTCTTCTATCAGCTTGAATCAGTCGGCCCATTCTCCTCTGACCATTCTCCTCTGACCTCTTGCATCAACAATGTATTTTCGCCCACAGGACTGACTGGCATGAGCGATAAGTGCAATCAGCTGTGCACGCACCGGTCCCGCATATCTTCCAGCGGACATATGTTAAGTTTGTGTTTATGTTTTATGGCCGGCAGTCGACCGTAAGGTGGCTGCCTGTCTTTACCTCCGTGTTTATTGTTTGTTTAATTAAAGTTTTATTGTTTAAATGTCCGCCGGTTCCTGCCTCCTTCCTTCCCTTCTATGAAACTTTGTTACACCCTAATTTACCTATTTGTATATAACATGTCAATTATCGTTAAGCAGTCTATTTATGTGATGACCTGCATTTGTGTTTTTTAAAGATGATAAAATACATTTTATAATTGAGCTACCTGTACAACTGTTCTAGCATGTGCTACAAAACTTTAAACCTCTGTAGCAGCAGTGCAATGTGCAAAAAAAGTTAATATTTTCAATTCAGGTAATGGATCGAGATTCTTTGTTACGAAGATCGTGATATGCTTTTTTTGGATGATTGCCCAGCCCCAATCTACATTTAGGCATTTGGCAGACGCTTTTATCCAAAGCAACTTACATAGCATTATCCTATACATTTTACATAGGTATCTGCAATCCCCTGGTATCGAACCCACAACCTTGCATTGTTGACGCAATGCTCTTACCACCGAGCTTGTTTGTGTTAACTGATGTGTACAGAAGATAATGGCTGAACAGCAGGGCACTGACGTGTTATTTTGGGTCAGTGTTTCTTTCAGCAAAATTGGCAGTCGTTATCTATGTGCTAAATTCAATGTAACTAAAAGCTAATCATAATTTCAAGAAATAAAACTACAAGGAAGTAACCCTTTATAACAATAATGAACTACTCTAAATTTCAAAATCATATAACATACACTGAAGCAATTAGGGGTGCAATGTATTTTATTTTTAAATATAAAGATGATAAAATGTTTTTTCTAATCAGATCAGTATCTATCTGGCACAAAAAATACTTTGTGTTGTTGAAGAGCTCTTCTTGACTCTTTCTCATACACACAACTGCAAGCAAGTTAACAATAAATAAATAAGTGTAGGAGTAGGTGATAAGTTTAAAAATATATGTAATACATTTGTGCATTTGGCTCACACTTTTATTCAAACTAATTTTCAGTGGAGCTACACATTCTTTGTTAGTATTTGTGTTCCCTAAATTCACACTGTGTATCTTAAAGAATCCTTAGAGGGTTCTTACCTCTGCAATGAAGACAACGATGACAGAGTCCTCTTTCTCAGTTGGACTTAACTCTGACATCAGCGAATTCAGTGTATCCGCCAGGTAGGAATGCATCTCCCTCTTTATACTGGGCACACCCATCACTATTGACACTGGAGATAAAAAGTTAAAGTCACTGATCACTTCTAATTTAGTATAGTCAATTTGTAAAGATTAATGTTAAATTACGCTCTACTGTAGAAATGCACAACATGTAGCATGGAGGTTTTATTGACGCACATTTGCATTTATGAGAGCTAAGTAAGAATTGAAGCTGGATAGAGACCAGCAGCCTTGCTGGGCATGTGAGACAGTAGAGCACCTCCTCACCGGTGGTCGCAGAACTGTGGACAGCACTCTAAAGAACGTCCACTCAGACAGGATAGAGACCTAGACACAGCCAGGCCTAGAATAGAGGTCTGCATTTGGGAGTGGGCACCCGTCCAAAGACCCGCGCCAGTCCATAGTACCAGAGTTTCCGACCGCTACCATCTTTTATCCCCAAAAATGTATGTGTTATGCATGTGCTGACCAGTTCTTACTCCATTTTAAGTTTAATTTGCACATGTCAGGCCCCAGACAGAGCGGGCAGGTCGCGTGCATCTTAGAGAAGAGAGAGATAGCCTTCGTGTTTTTAAGAGGGGTCGGTCATCAGGACATTTCTGTTAAATAGTTAAATAGTTCGGTAAAAAAAAAGTGATTTCATTTTGCAAGAGCTAGCTATAAGCCAATCATCCAACTTTATTATTAAACACTCGTTAGATAATATTTTTTCATTTTATTAAGAATAAGTGGCTTCATGATCTGATATGTCATGGTGGAAAAAGTATGTGTGAGGCAGATTTGAACCGGTAACGTTCAGTATGAAACGGCCTTAATCTGGCTAAAGTCATACTCGAAGTAAGCACATATTGAATTAAGACATGTGGAGTTCTCCTATTTTAGTTGCTTTATCAAAGTGCATTAGAGAAAATTATACCTTATTCATACTATTAACATTATGTTGGAGTTTTTAGCGCATTTTGCAACAACAGACATAAACAGTGGTCGTTTGACGGAAAAAGAGAGCATTAAACGTTTGCTGGCGTGGTGTGGCGACGTAATGACGATACGTACAATACAATAATAAATGTTCTATAACATTTAAAACGGGAACATGAAAGGAATATTCTATGAGAAACTCTTGTATATAACACCTATATTATATTATAATATCGTTTTAGACGGAGTAAGGAAAGTTTTTTATTACTGCTGTCTATGTAAACATAGTCTCTGTGGGGTTTACCAAGACCAAACGTCTCGGTAACGTATGTAACCTCTGTTCCCTGATGGAGGGAACAAGACGTTGTGTCGAAGCCGACAGATGGGGTTCGCCCTTGAGAACCAATCGTCTCTGACTATTTTGAAAAGGCCAATGAAATTGGCGAAAGAAATTTGCATGCCGGGCTCCGCCCCCGGATATCCGGGTATAAAAGGGGAGCCGGCGTGCCCATTCATTCACCTTTTGTGCTGAGGAGCCTGAGAGCATCTCGTGACTGCTGCAGCGGACGGCTATTGTCGTGGCATGAAGGACACAACGTCTTGTTCCCTCCATCAGGGAACAGAGGTTACATACGTAACCGAGACGTTCCCTTTCTGTCGGTCTATCGACGTTGTGTCGAAGCCGACAGATGGGGTTCCTATTGAAAACGGCAAGGCAATAGCCACGTCACAATCTCCAGCGAAGCGACGTTGACCAGCCTAGGCGAGTCAGACGTAAGCGCTCTCGCGAAATTGTAACCTTCCAGTAGGTAGACAGGGGGACCCAGAGCTTTAGAAAAGATGGGTAGCCCCTGCCCTCTGCCAACTCAGACGGCCCCAATGGCGAGAGCCATCCGGCCGTAGGACCACTGGGTAAGCGCTATTCCCTCAAGGGGGAGGTGCGCTACGGAGACCACTTCCAACCCTCGGGGGGAATACAGTGGGGAATCAGCATGGTCTTACTGGTAGAGAAGAACTCATGGGAGGTATGTGCGAGAAGCCGCAAGGTGGATGTCCACCTGGGGAAGGTCACGGGTTCCAGGAGGGGAACAACTCATGACGGAATCTCAGACGGAACCACCCTGCTGGGGGGTTACCACGTCTGGAGCACTGAGGTCGGTTAGAGCTACACGTAGATAACTCAACTTGTGCCCGCCAAAGGTGGCAGGCTGCTCCACCCAGCCCGCTGCCTTGAGTGCTTAGTGATGGATGGAATGCCTATTCTTCGCCCGAGGGGAAAGAAGGGAGGCAGATGATTGTGCACTGACCCACCTAAAGAGGGGGGATGGCGCTTTTCGCAGGCGTACGCCCTGCCGGTCGCCGGTCTCACCTGGTGTTATCCTGCAAGACTCGAGCTGACACCGGTTCCACGCAGAGGTTGTAGAACCTCGTGAAGGTGTTGGGCGTAGCCCAACCCGCAGCTCTGCATATGTCTGCCAGAGAGGCGCCCCGAGCCAGTGCCCACGAGGAGGCAACACCCCTGGTGGAGTGTGCCCTCACTGCCAGCGGGCACGGGCAATCCTGAGATCGGTATGCCGTCGTAACGGCGTCCACGATCCAGTGCGCCAGTCTCTGTTTGGAGACAGCTCTCCCCTTCTGCTGACCTCGAAAACAAACAAAGAGCTGCTCAGAGCCTCTGAAGCTCTGCGTGCGGTCCACGTAGAGGCGCAAGGCGTGTACTGGACACAACACGGACGGGGTTGGGTCTTCCTCCCCGGTGGGGAGCGCCTGCAAGGTCACCACCTGGTCCCGGAAGGGAGTGGTGGGAACCTTGGGCAGGTAGCCGGGCCGAGGTCTCAGGATCACGTGAGAATCACCGGGCCCGAAATTTAGGCACTCTGTGGACACGGAAAATGCTTGCAGATCCCCCACCCTCTTGATGGATGCGAGCGCCATCAGGAGAGCCGTCTTTATCGTGAGATGAGAAAGATCGGTCTCTCCGAAGGGCTCGAAGGGAGGCCTCTGAAGGCCCGCCAGGACCACATTGAGGTCCCAAGAGGGTACGGAGCGCGGCTGAGGCGGGTTAAGCCTCCTCGCGCCCCTGAGGAACCTGATGATCAGGTCATGCTGCCCTAGAGGCTTTCCAGCAACTGGTTCGTGATGAGCGGCGATAGCGGCTACATACACTTTCAGTGTGGAAGGGGAGAGATTACTCTCCAACCTCTCCTGCAGGAAGGACAGCACGTGCCTGACCGAGCAAATCCGTGGGTCTTCTCTGCGAGAAGAACACCAAGACGAGAAGAGCCGCCACTTAAAGGCGTACAGCCGCCTTGTGGCAGGTGCCCTAGCCTGAGTGATGGTCTCCACCACCGCGGGGGGTAGACCACTCAGGATCTCCTCGTCCCATCCAGGAGCCAGACGTGGAGGTTCCAGAGGTCTGGTCTCGGGTGCCACAACATGCCCTTCCCCTGCGAGAGAAGGTCCTTCGTCAGAGGAATTGGCCAGAGGGGAGTTGTCGTCAGAAGCATTAGCTCCGAGAACCAAGTCCGGTTGGGCCAGTACGGCGCAACTAGTACCACTTGATGCTCCTCTTACCTGACTTTGCACAGGACCTGTGCAATGAGGCTCACTGGGGGGAAGGCGTACTTCCACTTGTCCCGTGGCCAGCTGTGCGCCAGGGCATCCGTGCCGAGGGGGCCCTCGGTCAGGGAGTACCAAAGCGGGCAATGGGTGGTGTCCAGGGAGGCAAACAGGTCCACCTGTGCCCGCCCGAACTGCACCCAAATAAGCTGGACTCCACAGGAGGACGCGTCGGGCAAGTTGCGTTAACTGTCGTGAGCGGATACCCCCCTGGTGGTTGATATACGCTACGGCAGTCGTGCTGGCCCTGCACGAGGGACCGTAGTCCCCTCAGTGCCAACAGAACAGCTAACAACTCTAGGCGGTTGATATGCCAACACAGTTGGGACCCCTGTCCAGAGACCCGACACTGTGTGCCCTTTGCACACCGCACCCCAACCCTGTAAGGAGGCGTCGGTCGTTGACCCACGACGCGCCTCGGGACCTGCCCCATGGGGACGTCAGTCCGTAAAAAGGTCACTGATGACCACGGGGTTAGGATACGACGGCAGAGAGGTGTAATGACGATACACCTCCTGCCTGTGTGTCACGCTCTCCAGGGAACTCGTCTCTGTAGCCAGTGCTGCAGCGGTCTCATGTGCATCAACCCGAGGGGAATTACCTCTGCCGAGGATGACATGTGGCCCAGGAGCCTCTGAAAAAGTTTCAGTGGGACCGCTGGTCGCTGCCTGAAGAGTTTCAGGCAGTTCAGCACTGACTGTGCACGCTCTGCAGTGAGCCGCGCCGTCATGGAGACAGAGTCGAGTTCCATAACGAGAAAAAAGGAACTCTGCGCAGGGGAGAGTTGGCTCTTTTCTCGGTTGACCCGTAACCCCAAACGGTCTAGGTGCCGGAGCACCATATCCCTGTGTGTACACAACAGATCTCGCGAGTGCGCCAAGATAAGCCAGTCGTCGAGATAGTTGAGCACCCGCACACCTCTCTCCCTGAGGGGAGTGAGGGCGGCTTCCACGACCTTCGTAAAGGCAGGTGGGGACAGGGACAGACCGAATGGGAGGACCCTGTACTGATATGCCCGCCCCTCGAAAGCAAACCGTAGGTACGGCCGGTGACGAGGGAGAATCGAGACATGAAAGTACGCGTCCTTCAGGTCGATAGCCCCGAACCAATCCTGACGTCTGACGGACGTCAAGATGCGCCTCTGCGTGAGCATCCTGAACGGCAGCTTTTGGAGGTGCTTGTAGGGCACGCAGATCTAGAATGGGGCGCAACCCTCCACCCTTCTTGGGGACGATGAAGTACGGGCTGTAGAACCCGCTGGACATCTCGGCCGAGGGGACGGGCTCGATCGCTCCCTTCACCAGAAGGGTTGCCACCTCCTCCCGCAGCACGGGAGCATCCCTGCCTCTGACCGAGGTAAAGAGGATGCCCCGAAACCTGGGCGGAGGTCTGGCAAACTGGATCGAGTAGCCGAGACGGATCGTGTTCTCCAGTCACCTTGACGGTCTGGTGAGTGCTAACCAAGCACTCAAAGACTGCGAAAGGGGCACTAGAGGTACGATCTGCTTCATCGCCCCTGGGGAGGGCGGTTCGCTGGCTAGCGGTGCCGGCCCCACCTCGTGGGGGGTCTGGCTCCGCTGACTTACCTGCCTGGCGGTTGCGCAGCTCAACGCACCGTCGAGGTGAGAGTGCTGAGGGCTGCGCAATTTTATACTCGGCCTTGCGTGTCGCCACAACGCAACGTCGAGTTGCCGAACACCGTCCTGTGGAGAGTGAGTGCGGCTGATAGAGGGACCCAGAGAGAGAGACTGCTCTTTTTGTGAGGAAGTGGAAAAGGGCCTAGCAGATGTTGGGACGGGGCAGGGACCGTCCCTTTCCGACCCATCAGAGATGGAATGGCTGGGGTCGGGCCTGATCTCGATCTCCCCGGGTCCGGCTCGTCACGAACGCTTCTGCTTTCGCGGCGGCTGCTGACAAGACGGTGGTCGCTTCCTCGCCGTCCTCTTCCGGGGGGCTGCCTGAGGAGGGGGCACCGTAGCCGGGGCTGACGACGAAGAAGGCCGGGGCTGCTGGGAGGCAGACGGTCCGCGGGACCTCGACGGCCGAAAGGCGGCCGGGTCGCAGCGGGGCAGGATGTGTTTGATGGCCTCCGTATGCTTCTGTACTGCCGAGAACTGCTGAGAGAAGTCCTCGACAGTGTCACCAAACAGCCCCCCTTGCGAGATGGGAGCATCGAGAAAGCAAACTTTCTCGGCTTCACGCATCTGCACAAAGGTTCAGCCAGAGGTGTCTCTCGTGGACCACTAGTGTGGACATCGTCCGACCCAAAGCTCGCGCTGTCACCTTCGTCGCCCGGAGGGTAAGGTCGGTGGCAGTGCGGAGCTCCTGCATGATCTTTGGGTCGGTCTTACCCTCGTGGAGCTCTTTCAGTGCCTTGGCCTGATGGACCTGCAGGATGGCCATGGCATGAAGAGCTGAGGCAGCTTGTCCAGCAGCGTTATAGGATTTCGACACCAGCGATGCCGAAACCCTACACGGCTTAGACGGGAGTCTAGGTCGAGACCTCCAGGTGGCCGCCGTCTGCGGGCACAGGTGCACCGCGACTGCACATTCAGCCTGGGGGACATCGACATAGCCCCTAGCTGCCCCACCATCGAGGGAAGAGAGGGCGACAGAGTCAGCATGACGGGAACGAGCCGAAAAGGTGGCGTTCCAGGTCTTGCTGATCTCCTCATGCACCTCGGGGAAAAAAGGTACAGGGGGTGTGCGCGGCTTGGAGCCGTGCTCGGACCCGATGTACCAATTATCAAGCCGCGAGCGCTGGGGCGTGGGTGGTGCGGTGGCCCGATAGAGCATGGCCGACATCTCGACGTCTGCCTTTTCCTGAACTCTATCTCCGGACGGAAACGGCTCGAAGGAATCGTCAGGGTCGGATGCCAGAAGGTCGCCCTCCGATGCTGCGAGGGACATCTCATCGTCGTCACGCATCGAGCCCGATTGCGTGACGGAGGAGTAAGACGGTGTGGAACCGCCTCCCTGGGAACGGCCAGACGAGCGAGGCGGGGCATGAACGGTCCGCGAGCCAGCGGCTGACGGATTTACGCTCACGGAAATCCCCATGCCACCCAAGCTGCTCGCCGCCGCTGACGGCGGGGCCGTGGCCATCGCGGTCGCAGTGCGGGAATCAGACGAGGTGGTGGCCGGCTCTCGAAAGAGCGCAGCCACCCGTGACCGCAACGTCTGTATAGCCATCCGCCCGCAGTGCGGGCAGGATGACTCCACGAAGGCTGCTTCAGCGTGTTGGACCCCCAAACACCTGACGCAAGCATCGTGTCCGTCCCCCTCCTCAATGAAGGAACCGCAACCACGAGAGCAGCGGGACATGCCACGCTGAGAAATTTGCTCTTTTAGGAAATTTACTCTTTCAGAAAACACTTCTAGAACTGCTGAAACGCCGGGGGGATGATCGCTTGGAAGGGACAATCCGCTGCACCACGTCAAGAATTCAGCTCTAGTAGTCATTCCATGCGAAGGCTCCGAAGAACAAAAAGGTGAATGAATGGGCACGCCGGCTCCCCTTTTATACCCGGATATCCGAGGGCGGAGCCCGGCATGCAAATTTCATTCGCCAATTTCATCGGCCTTTTCAAAATAGACAGAGACGATTGGTTCTCAAGGGCGAACCCCATCTGTCGGCTTCGACACAACGTCGAGAGACCGACAGAAAGGGAACACACACACACACTGACCTCCTGTGCGACCCTGGCCGATGTGCACAGCTGGCTGAAGGCTGGTCTCCTTGGCAAGTAGGTGTGGCAGATGATGGAAGATGCTGGGAAGCTGCAGAATATTCTTACTGCTGGTCACGTTCCACAACTTTAGCTTGGTCTCATCTTAAAGTCACACAGAATGTCTCCAGTCACTTTTTTGCATGCATTATAGTTTTATTTAATTAACACTGCATATTGGAATTTATAGTCCGTCTGATATTTGTCCTGTGTTTTGACTTGCATAACCATATGTTTTGCTTATAGTCAATGTTTTCTTGTACAGCTGCTTTGTAACAATGAAAATTGTAAAAAGCGCTATATAAATAAAACTGATTTGACTTGACTTTAAATGCTTTTCTATCATAATCCTCACATGATTTACCCTATTAGTATTCATGGTTTATAACTCCAATCCTTTCTTTGTGCTAGAATAACATGCATATTACCCCAACCATTGGCAAACCCTTAAAAAGAAAAGGGGAATGGTAGGAACAAAGTCTTACTGTGACCACGCCCCATAGCTTAAAGATCTGCCTTTATCGATGCAATGTAACAGGTTTCAAGTAGACATAATATATTTGATATACAGTTATGTAGAGCTTGATTTCGGGTCATAGATTGCATAGTATGCTGTACTACCCGGCATGTGGCTGCAGAAATAAGAATGTTGATATTTTTTAAACTAGACATCATACACTAGCAGACTTTATGAAAGTTTCAGATAGAAACATATTAACTGATCAAATCTGCAGACTGGCACAGCCTTTTAAACACAAAGAAAGATATTTGGAAGAATGTTAGCAACTAAGACTAGCCACTAAGATATCTGGGGCACCATTGACTACCATAGTAGAAGGAATTATTATCCCTTTTAAAGTGATAGTTCACACAAAAATTAAAATGGTCTCATCAGTAACTCACCCTTGTATCATTTCAAACCAGTATATTTTAAAAAATGTTAACTGGACCCCATTCACTTGAATTGGTTATCTCTCCATACAATACAAGTGCATGGGGTGCAGTCAGGGGAGCCACCAGAGGGTATACCCCACCCCACTGGCCAGTATACATTTTAGTAGCATCAGTTATGCATTTCATCCCTAATGCACAGCCAGGCAGGCAAGCCGCACTAGACCTTCGATCGCACGCAGTAGTCCGCCCCTCCCCCTGGCCCTGCCCTTCTACATCCATGCTGCTGTTGCGCAGCTACAGCTCAGCACGTGCCCGTTGGTCAACAATTTCAAAAGAAGTTAAGAAAGAAGACGAAGAAGACTACTGGTAAGTAAATAAGTCAAAAATATTCTTAAGTAAATGAAGACGGGGAATTATGTTTCGTGATGTGCATTTTAAGTGACAAATAATTACAGTATACTGTTACAGTAGCTTTTTGATGTGTCTTTGACACGTTTTGACAAGAGTTACCTAGCTAACGCTGGTGCATGTATATGTTATGTCAATTATCAGACAATGAAGAGAAAGTCCACAGACATCTCTTCTTATTTTAAGAAGAAAAGTACAGAAGGAGGAGTGAAAGAGATGGCAGGGGAGCAACAGAGGCTTAGTAATAGTGAGGAGGAGGACGATGGAGGAGAGGAACAGACAGAGCAGCATGACAAAGATACACTTTCTGATTGTCTTCTACACTTTCTGATTGTCTTCACTTTCAAGTCTTTCTGATTGTTTTCTACAGGCCGGTTTACTTCAACAGTAGAATACAACTCTGAAATTATGGTTTATAGTTTTGGTGTGCCACCCCAAGATTTTAAGTGGCCCCATCTGGCCACCCCTTTGAAAAATTTCTGGAGGCGCCATTGGGTGCAGTGCTATTCGGTTATCAACTTTGTTCAAAATACTGTATCTTATTTTGTGAAATGACAAGAGGGTGAGTAAATGATGACAGAACTTTTAAGTCCATGGTACACAAGTGCATTAACTAAAGTACTGTAGGTATATAACATCGCTTTGGTTTTGACTGATTATATGTCTTGCTGTGTGTGTTGTTATTCTAGCAGTTCTGTGTCTGTATTTTACCCGACAGACTGTTCCAGGTACGGTTGATGTCCCGCAATGCTTGTTTCTCAGCGATGGCTTGCTTGATCTCATCCAGCACCAGATTGAGCTCTTTGGAGCGTTTAAGGTTCTCTTGTTCGGCAGAGTGGAGACGGTCTCGAAGAGCCAGAAATTCCCTCTGGTAAATGTTTACTACATCACCTAAAAAAACAACCAGAAGATAAAGTGAGATAGAAACTTACTGGTAATTTCTTTGATTTCATTTTTTTTTTATTTCTGCAGCCATTGTTTTTTAACTAGTTAAAACAATTATATTTAATTTCGGCTGCTTGTTTAATATGTTTTACATGGTATTCAACAATCCAGATACAGAAACCTTAAAATTTTACTTCAATAAATAATTTAATAATTAATCAAGTATTATGCAACTTTTTCTAAAATAAAGTTTTTTTCCTTATGCTTTGTATCAGGGGTTTTCAACCAGGGGTCCGGGTCAACTATAGGGGGTCCTTGGTGGAACTTCAAGGGGTCCGCTAATTATGGTTTACTCACAGGCAACGTTTGTTAAAAATGTTAATATTGCAATCAATGTTCTCTTTAAGCTGCCACGTCCGCTTATTGCAATTTTAACCTGCGTGCATATAAAAACATCCATTCAGGCAGCAGAAGCAATAAAATAAATGGTAAATCTGCTTCATCGTCTCCCTTACGATAAGTTCAGAGAATAACGCATGAAAGGAGTTTTATATTCTGTTCAAATATGTTAAAGCTGTCGCTTCTGCATTATAAACTCTGACAAAACTATTGTACGTGTTTAAAATCAATGAAACGCGTACCGTGTGCATATGGTGCACGTCAAACAAGTTGCCCCAAAAATAACTGTTGCGTGTTGTGTCTGTTATGATGCTCTGTAGAAAAAAGTGTGAATTTTCGTGTAAAACACACAGCAATGCTGATCCATAAAACTGCCTGCTTTTACAACAGAATGCATAACTTCTGCACTGATTTCTTTCACCTGCAGAGACGACTTCTACCTCCACTAGAATAGGCTTTGTGCCATTAGCCAGGGTCAGTCATCTCATAAGCCTTAATAAAATCGTTGAAAAGGTTCAGGACAAGAAAATTGTCCATATCACAGTAAAATGAAAATGTATGATACTGCAAATCCCCTAAAAGAATCAAACAATGTATATTAATAATAAAAATAATACACAGAAAAGTGTGTATGTGCAACAATAACATGCATAATAGTGCTAAAGTAATGTCTTAACATAATAGTGCTGTGACAATGAGGATTGTTTCTATTTAAATAGTTCGGTTTACAAATTTTGTATAAGGGGGTCCCTGCTCCATGCATCTCTCATCTAAAGGGTCCTTGTCCCGAAAAACGTTGAAGACCTCTGATTTAAATGACATGGGGAATATTTCTACTCCCTAGCTGTGTCCCAATTTGCAACCTTCTAAGGTCGTGGACATAAAAACAAGGACTTATTCTTCAAAGCAGGCACCCTCAAAAGTCCAAGAACCGAACTGAAATGAGCCTCGCAGAGGATTTCCTAATTGCGTCTCCTGTTGCTCATGTTTCGTGGTAACAGCAGCAGGACACAGCAGAGATATTTCATATCTTATTTTACTTATTTTAACAAATACAGAGCTAGAAAAAAAATATTTTATTTTAGAGAATATGACACGTTTATGTAGATTAAAACAGCCCTACAGTGTGTTCAATTAACCAATCTTATAAATTAAAAAAACATCAATGCACCAATAATGTTAATTAACAACATCATATAGTTATGTTCAAAGTAATAGCAGTCCAACATCACTAACTAGATCAGTCACTGTTTTTGGTAGAAATTATATTTCTAAATGGCAAATATTTTACTAGTAGGTGTAGTAGAGTAATAGAAAACCAACAAAACCAGCAAATGTTTTACTGTGCATTTCTCTGTGAAAACCTGAGTAAAATGGGTCTTTCCACACATTGTTCAGAAGAAAAGCATAAAACATATAAAGTGCGGAAAATAATAGGCTGCTCAGCTAAAATTTTATTCAAATGCTTTAAAATGGCAACCAAAACGAGAAAGTCAACTCAACTCAACTTCATTTATATAGCGCTTGTTACCTGCTGTATTTTTCAGCTGTTCATGTGAATATTGTTTATTTTGCTTCAAAGTACTTAACATTTAACGTGGCGTACATCAGTGTAATGTTTAAAACTGTGGAGTTGGCTCGTGGGAATCAGCATTAAACTGTACACACAGCGAGTTCGCTGGTATGAACTCACATTGTGATCAGAACCTCTCGCAAACGAATGACTTCTTAAAGCGATGCATTTGAACAGAATTTGTGTTCCAAATGACATAATATACACTATGTCCTTAAACTATGCACTATGCCCTCAAACATCTTCTAATGTATGATTTTAAGATGAGAATTAATCGTCCCAAATGGAATACTTAACGGTTTTAAACTAATCGGAAGTATACAAGGTTTCCCAGACGAGGGCATATGATGTCAATCGCACAACAGAATGTGTGTCAATAAAATCAATTTGTACATTGTACACTTCACGAGTTCGCCTTAGCAGATAAATAAAGAGGGAATGGTATGCGCATTTGGCATGCAGTCCATGAGAGGGCTACAAGGTCGGTTTTCTTGACGGAACCGAGAGCGCTCTCAATTTTTAAAAGTTAAAATGTTTAACTTTAGCTTTGAGTGTGTTGAAATGTCTCTCACTCTCTCTCTCTCTCCTTAAAAAAGTACAGAGTCTGGTACCCAACCCTAGTTTTGGGTGTGACATTTGCAGAGAAAACATGAAATATGCAAAAAGCAGCAAGAATATCTAAGAAAAACATGTATCTTCACAGAACATTAAATGTGACCCTGGACCACAAAAACTGTCATAAGGGTAAATATTCTGAAATTGGGATTTATACACATCTGAAAGTAGAATAAATAAGATTTCCATTGATGTAGGATTTATTAGGGTAGGATAATTTTGCCATAGATACAACTATTTGAAAATATGAAATATGAAGGTGCAAAAAACAAAATATTGAGAAAATAAGCTTGTCCATCAGATGTGTTAAAGCAGGTCATTGCTAAGAAGAAACCGTTTTTTAAAGCTTTCTTTTGGATTGGAGCTGTAATGATGTTATGGAGAGTAGATGAACCCGGAAGTGCAAATTCTAAGATATACATAGATTTCGAACTTGAGGGGGTACAAAGTTTGTGGGAATGTTTCCAGCCATTTCTGTTCGCAGTTTTGCTGCAAAAAAATAGTTTTTATATATTTATAGTTACAGAATTACAGAAATTTACAAAACATCTTCATTGAACATGATCCTAAAGAACATAAGAATCATAAAGATCATAAAAGAAAACTCTATCATTTTTACCCATACAATGTTTTGTTGGCTATTGCTACAAATAAACTCATGCTACTTATAACTCCTGTTTTTCCTCTGCTGTCTTCTCTGCACTCCCCCCCTCTGATGAGCTCTCTCTTTTGAATACAGACAATGCCACAGACACTCTGTGTTCCACGCTTTCATCCTGCTTGGACAACCTATGCCCTCTTGCATCTGGACCAGCCCGTGCATCCCCGTCGGCTCCCTGGTTATCGGATGTACTGCGTGAGCATCGCGCCAGCCTCCGGTCAGCTGAGAGAAAATGGCGCAAGTCAAAAGACCCTGCAGACCTCTCTCTCTACCAATCTCTTCTCTCTTCTTTCTCCGTAGATGTCACCTCTGCAAAAACAGATTACTACCACTCGAGGATCTGCAACTCTCCGGACTCTTGAACGCTCTTCAAAACCTTCTCTGCTCTCCTCTGTCCGCCTGCTCCTGCACCTTCATCTGAGTTAACAGCTGCTGATTTTGCATCGTTCTTCGTAAAGAAAACTACTGCCATCAGCAGCCAGTTCTCTACGCCACCACCTGTCGAACCCGCCCACATCCCTGACACGTGTGTGCTCCCCACCTTTTCTCCTCTGTCTGAAGCTGATGTCTCCAAGGTCATTGGCTCCAACCACCCTACCACCTGCCCACTGGATCCCATCCCCACCCATCTCCTCCAGGCCATCTCTCCAACGGTTGTGCCTGCTCTGACCCACATCATCAACTCTTCGCTCACCATTGGGACATTTCCCACAGCGTTCAAAGAGGCCCGCATCACACCGCTTCTAAAGAAACCCACCCTGGACCCTACACTGCTAGAAAACTACAGGCCTGTCTCCCTTCTTCCCTTCATCGCCAAAGCCCTGGAGCGAGTTGTGTTCAACCAGCTCTCCTCCTTTCTCATGCAAATCATTGCAAATCATTGATCCTGGACAGCAATCAGTCTGGGTTCAAGACCGGTCATTCCACAGAGACTGCACTGCTCTCAGTCATCGAAGCCCTGAGACTGGCAAAAGCATCATCCATGTCTTCTGTGCTCATCCTACTGGATCTGTCTGCTGCCTTTGACACTGTCAATCATCACATCCTCTATGCTTCTCTCAGGGATATGGGTGTCTCTGGAATGGAGTTGCAATGGTTTGAGTCCTACCTCTCGGGTAGGTCATTCAGAGTATCCTGGAGAGATGAGGTCTCCGCGTCCCAACATCTAAACACGGGGGTGCCACAGGGCTCAGTGCTTGGACCGCTACTCTTCTCCATTTACATGACATCCCTCGGCTCGGTCATTCAGAAGCATGGCTTATCCTATCACTGCTATGCCGACGACACACAACTCTACTTGTCATTTCAACCGGACGATCCGACGGTCGTTACTTGCATTGCGGCATGCCTGAGTGACATCTCGCTTTGGATGAAGGATCATCACCTGCAGCTAAACCTTGCAAAAATGGAACTGCTTGTGATCCCAGCCAACCCAAAGATTCACCACAACCTTGCCATTCAACTAGGCTCATCAACGATTACACCGTCCAGCACACCCAGAAACCTGGGAGTGGTAATCGATGATCAGCTTAACTTCACAAGTCATGTTGCCAGCACCGCCCGGTCCTGTAGATTCATCCTCTACAACATTAGGAAAATTAGACCTTTCCTACCGGAGCACTCTACGCAAGTCCTAGTCCAGGCTCTTGTCCTGTCCAAACTGAATTATTGCAATGCGCTTCTGGCTGGACTTCCTGCTTCCACAATCAAACCTCTTCAGATGATCCAGAATGCGGCGGCAAGAGTGGTCTTCAATGAACCGAAGAGAGCGCATGTAACTCCGCTCTTCATCATGTTACACTGGCTCCCTGTTGCCGCCCGCATAAAGTTCAAAGCTATTCTCCTGGCCTACAAGACCAACACCGGATCTGCACCATCGTATCTCCACCCGCTAATGCAGATCTATGTTCCTGCCAGATCACTGTGGTCTGCAAAGGAACAACGACTAGTGGTACCATCCCAAAAAGGTAAAAAGTCACTCTCCCGTACCTTCTCTGGATCTGTTCCACATTGGTGGAACGATCTACCAGCTGCTACAAGATCAGCAGACTCGGTTGCCATCTTCAAAAAACGCCTAAAAACGCATCTCTTCCGTCAACACGTCGCTGATTGATTTTTTCCTAATTCTCTTCCCTTTCCTTCTTTATAAAAAAAAAAAACCTTACTAACCTCACTATTCTTAGCTTTTTATACTGTGCTAGGCTTTAATGGACTAGTTTGATGCACTTATTTATTTTGTGGCATAAGTTGTTATAATTTGCTTCCAATGTTTCCTCATCTGTAAGTCGCTTTGGATAAAAGC
This sequence comes from Barbatula barbatula, assembly GCF_947034865.1. Taxonomy (NCBI): domain Eukaryota; kingdom Metazoa; phylum Chordata; class Actinopteri; order Cypriniformes; family Nemacheilidae; genus Barbatula; species Barbatula barbatula. The sequence continues at coordinate 18,252,726 of NC_136781.1, read as the reverse complement.
GTCTGCTAAATGACTAAATGTAAATGTAATGTAAATGTAACTGTTTTTTGTGGTCCAGAGTCAAAAATATGCCCATAAATTAATAATAAAGACAGTTATAAATGTGACAGTTCTGAAAGTAGCATTTATCTGACTGGAAAATGCTTTAAAAAAATGTAAGACATTTTTATTAGAGACGGTAAATGGTTTTTAGACCACCATTTGCATCTGAGCTATCAGTATGCCGAAAACATCTCTTTTTTTCATGGTAAGGTTGACATATGCATGGAACTGCCCTTTTAGTTTTTTCATGATTATTTCAAAACAAGGCAGGGAAGGATAGAAGTCCATTGCGCAGCATTGCTTTCTATCAGGATGCCAGTCGTTTGGTCATCAAACACATAAAATACATACAGTAATTTCACTATTTTCCATGGAGTAGAGAACTAAGGAAAACAGGAATTATTTAAAATAATAGTGTTAGCACCCAATTTGGGGATTAAGAATAGTGATTTGTCTATATAAAAATATATTTGGATATTAAGCTGTTGCTAATTCCTAGCTTATAAGGTTCTAAGCATGTTTACCTTCTTTCAGTATATTTTCTGACATCAACTACACCATATTCGCATAGAAATGGAGAGATCAGGGGAACTCTGATAGTCAAGCAGATCATTTATTTTAAACACGTATTGTTTATGTCTATTGTACGAAAAATCAAAGTCAGGTTTTAAATTACAGTCTCTTAACAATGCAGTTCTCCGAAGTTACCACCTGAGGCCAGACCTCACAAGAGAGAAAAAGCAACTAAAATCTTTTCTATACAATTTTATATCCAAGAGCGCAAAATTGTCCTTGCCCTGCATCATCCCATTTGTAAAATGGGAATTGCAAAGAAAACAAGAGTGTTCCAAAAAATATGCTCTTGGAAAAATTTGCAGTAGAAAAAAATTTGACACACACTTGCATTCTATGTAATCAATACAAATTGTAGACTTAAACTCAGTTGTTGTAATATTGAAGCACTAGATTAGTGTTTTAAATAAATGTGAACATGTGAACATTAAATGCTCAAAATAGATTTTATACACACAATGTACTACTAAAAATTAGGTGGTTACACCCTTCTAATTTAAATAATCCCTGTTTTCCATAGTTATTTCCTGTCCTTTGGAATGGACGAACAATCGACATTCAGGAAGAAATCAATGCAGTGTAATGCTGCGCTCTAGACTTCTATGCCTCTCAGGCTCGTATTGAAATCATCATGGTGGCAGGCTGAATAAACTCTATTTGTTTAAAGGTGCTATTCCCTGTGATGCCAATATTCAAACTTTAGTTTGTGTGTAATGTTGCTGTTAGAGCATAAATCATATCTACAAAATTATAAAACTCAAAGTTCAATGCCAAGCTAGATTTGGTTTTAACAGAATTCGCTTTTCAAGGACTATAGTGAATGGCAAAAATATTAGTTTATTTATTTAGTGGAAAGTTTTAAAACTTAGATTTGTATTTGTTCAGAAACAAAAACATAATACCTAAACAACTTCTCCCTTTAGAAAAAATAAATGCCAAATAAATATAGGCTACATTTTAAATAAACAAAGCATTAAAAATTATTACTAACATATTATTACTAAATGTTTTTTATTCTTTTTTTGTTTTCTTTCAGTGTTTTGTTGAAAGTAACAAAATAAAATGTATCCTTTTCATTAAACATATCTGCCTTCATATAAACAAAGTGCACACGATTGTTTGTAAAAAATCTAGTAAAATAGTAAACAAAAGCATACACTATACTAGTCTCAGCCTCAGATGTCATGCCCACGATCTGTTGGCTGAAGGTATGATGCATTTGGCACACTTTTTTGGAAACACTTCAGCACGTTCAAAGTCGTCATCTGATTGGTTAAATTTCACAGGATTTCCGGTAGATGAGTGTGTCGCGTTCTTTGACGGACCGCCTGGAGGGAACATTTTATTTAAGCTAAAACATCACATTCAATGAATTGATTAAATAAATGTTAGGTGAGGAACTGTGGTTTAAGCTTGTGTAATACATAAACTAATTTACAATAACTTATTAACAACTTCTATTTCACTATTATAAATACTGTAGTTACAGAAATATTAAGAATAACTTGTTACGGTACTTCCTTTACATGACATAATTTTGCTACCAGTATTTAAACACTGAATAAAGTCACATGCAAAAATATACTTGCCCTTAACCTAGATGTTACATTCACTCTTCATCATTAAAGTAATCATCACTAAATACACATCTGCATTTGCATCTTACAGCAATAAATCAAGTATTGTTTATAAACTTTTGATCAGGCTGGTCTTAAAATCATGTTGTGTATGAATCAGAAATTTTCACAAGTTTATGAGGTACAAGTCAATTCTCAAGTGGAGTCCAAGTCAAGTCTTAAGTCTCTGAGGTCCAAGTCAAGTCTCAAGTCTTTGAAGTGAAATCCAAGTCAAGTTGTAAGACTCTGAGGTGGAGTCCAAGTCTTGTATCGAGTCTCTGTTTCTATTATTCTACTAATATGAATAATGTTTGCTGAAACCACTGTACAGGCAAAATTAAGTCATGTAGTGTAATTGCACGATATACCCCTTCAAACCAAGCACAGGCTACCTGTCAACATGTGGGTACTAAAATCCAAGAGACCTCACGATTGCGTTTCATGGGAAAACAGAATAACAGAAAAAACAGGGTTTCCCTGGAGACATAACAAAAGGGTGGTGGGAGATGGGTGGAAAATCAGGAGGCTCCCGGTGAAAACCGGAGTGTTTACAGGTGTGGTCCAGAACAGTATATAGCATGCCATTCTGCATGTACATACTGTATATTCAGGGTTTAAATTATGATTTCTTATGTGGGGGGCTCTTTGGGGGAGCTTTCGAGGGGTACATATGCAAAGCTTATAAAATCTAATCAATTGTCAAACTGTAAAAAAAAGTTAAGAGAGCCTTCTACTATGAACAATAAAATGATTATCAAAATCATTTAAGGTGCCAGCAGTGTGCAAAGCTACATATGATAAGAATAAAATATTTTTATGTAGGCCTGTGCCTTTTTTGGAATGATGTTACCATAAAAAGAAAGAATATAAATACAAAATACTTTGAGTAGAACATAAATTAGAATTTCATAACTTCAAAGAGGGGCATTGCTAGGCATAAAGCTCTAACGGGGCACAGGCCTCCTATTACTTTTTCAGCATCATGTTATCTTTAGAGCATTTAGACATTTGTCTTAATTAAAAATCTTCATTTATTAACGTCCACAGAATTTTATGTATGACCTGTTTATTTCCAGTTCTTTTTTGTCAAAGCTTCATGCAACATTTGCCATGACTGAGATGATCTACAGTTTTAACTTGTGCATCGCTACTGCCGTTGCTGCTGCACACATCATGAAAAAAAAAACGAATTTAATGCATTCATTTTATTAAAATGACATAATTTGAAAAACAGTTCATTATTTATGATCAATTATGAAAATTATAAAAATGTATGCGTTACAAGCTTGAATTGGGTTACAATGTTGCAAACATATTTTTCCGCGATTATTAATCTAAATAAAAACACTGACAAAAAAGCAAAATCTGAATGTAAACTTAAGATTTATACTGGAGAGCAGCAGTATTTTACTGGGGCATGATGGAGTGCTGCACCAAACACTAGATGAGCCGCACACTGGTGCGGAGCAGAGCGAGACCGTCAGCCTATGTGCCCCAGCACAATTTTAACACTGTGTATATCACAACACAACTGGTGCTTAATGTAAGTTTACAGCACCTTTTTACAGTTTCTCATCGTAGGTGTTTTTGCAGTACAGTCTGTAGCAGTATTAATCCTTTATTGACTAATGGACCGAGAACTATGTCATCGCGAAACCTAAAACCCTCCAGCCCAGCACAGGGAAACATCCACCCGTGGTTCCCCAAGAGAAGTATTCCAATGCTGAGACCCATTAGCAGGTAATTCCCCTGGGTAAACCTGGAGCTCAGAGCAGCTGATTGTTTGTTCTGGTGTATGTTTCTCCTCTCTATCTCAGTCTCGCTCAGTGGAGTGAAACAGGAGATGGATAACTTACACGCACAAAGGGCCGGTGAGAGACTGGTGTCACATGAACAACTGACTACAGCTCTGACAGTCTGAGCATGTTAATTTGTCCACAGGCATGTATATGCACGACTAAGGAAACAAGGCAAGTTACAGTGACTTTCCCCATTGGGGGGGTCTGGGTTTTTTTAAGTGCTCCACATAACTATTGTAGAAGCAGCAACTTATAACATGACACATTACCAAGCTGAAACGCAAATACTAAAATACTAGTTGTTGTTTTGCAACTTTGAAATACAAAACGTTAGAAACAATTAGTCTTTTCTGAAACTTCAGGTGAACACCAATCGTGCCCAAGTTCCCTACTCAATTAGAAGGACAAGGCTCTCAAATTGTCAATTGCTGTTTGAATCTATGCATCATCTGTTAAGTCGTTTTTTATTTAAATTTGAAAATGAGAAAACAAGCTCCTTTTTTGTTTTTTCATTTAGAAAAAAACACAAACAAGAATTGAGCTAAATGTTTTCGTTTTTTGGATATTGGATCTCTACATGTGGGTGGGAATGAAACAAGTGGAAAGATACATATTGTATTTGTTTACTGTTGAAGCATTATGGCATAAAATTTGAAAGCAGAAGCACTCAAATTTCATGCCTCCACAAAGTGTTCATTCAAGTTTTTTTAAGGGGAGGTAACGTGCTATTTCATGCATTTTGACTTCTTTACTACGGAAGCCGTAAAGTGCCAAACAAAACAACAAATCGCAAAACGCAACACCAAATCTGAAAACACATTAACAAACCATAAAGCACAACAACAAATCCGGAAACAAAATAACAAATCAGAAAACACAACGACAAGTCAGAAAACACAACGACAAATCCGGAAACAAAATAACAAATCAGAAAACACAACGACAAGTCAGAAAACACAACGACAATTCGGTCAAACCGGAAAAGGTAGGTCTTTTGTGTGACCGGGGTAGTTACTGCTGATTGGAAGGAACCCCTGTCAATCAAGATAAACAGGAAGTACTGTTCTGTAGCTAGCGGCACAGAATAACAAGAAGTAGCTGGCGTCAGTGTACACAAATATATAATGTATTATCCTTATTGTGGGTTCAAATTTGGTGTTTTGCATCTGCTCTGAAAGCATTCCTGACATCGATTAATAGGGAATCGTTTTTTCGTCTGAATAAACCTGCATTCTTGAGGTGTCTTTCAATAGAGCGCAAGCTGATCTTAATATCATGATATGTTTAGAAGCATATCTAGAATCACGCCATATGAATGTCCTTCTTGAAAGTAGTGCTGAACAAACTCCATTATTTTCTATGAAAAAACACACCTGACTGTTTATCTTGATTGACAGGGGTTCCGTCCAATCAGCAGTAACTACCCTGTCACACAAAAGACCTACCTTTTCCGGTTTGACCGAATTGTCGTTGTGTTTTCTGACTTGTCGTTGTGTTTTCTGATTTGTTATTTTGTTTCCGGATTTGTCGTTGTGTTTTCTGACTTGTCGTTGTGTTTTCTGATTTGTTATTTTGTTTCCGGATTTGTCGTTGTGTTTTCTGACTTGTCGTTGTGTTTTCTGATTTGTTATTTTTTTTCCGGATTTGTTGTTGTGCTTTATGGTTTGTTAATGTGTTTTCAGATTTGGTGTTGCGTTTTGCGATTTGTTGTTTTGTTTGGCACTTCACGGCTTCCGTACTTTACACTGGTAAACGTGCTGACTTCTCAAGCTTTAGATGGTCAACTTGTCAAAAAACAAGTTGAGCTTATGACGTAGTATTTCTATGCCTGATTCTTTGTGCCAGGGTTCATACAGTTTTTTTAACATGGATTCACGATTTGTAAAAAGGGTTTCGTAGTCCCTTATTGGACAATTCTCCTAGAACAGCATGCCCACGTGTCAACCAGCCAGCATGAGAAAGAGCAAACCCATCAATGCCACTTCAATCGGCTGATGGAATTTGACCTTTGTTTGTTTGCTCACTGCAAACAATGATATCCATCTTCCCGAAAGACTTACCCAGTAGCATGTGAGCAATAGCAATGTCAAATGAAAATCCTGCATATAAACTTCCAAGAATGAGTTTATTCATAGGTATAGGTAATTTTTAAGGTTTATTATTTACTATAAACGTGTAATTTTTAAAAACATTTATTGGTAAGATTATAGCACAATTCTTTACAACCCACCCTATCCTTCACAAATGTTTAAACCCCCGGCTAAAGCAAAACTGCTACTCTGAGATTCATTAGGTGTTAAAAGAGTAAGTGAGAATCCCAAAATGCATCTTAAGTTGACCAATAGTTTATCTTTCTCTTTTCTGTATGGAAAATGCCACCAACATTTCTGTGACCACTAGTACTACATAATGAAATAACTTTGACTATTTGCAGGAAGCCTTCAGCTCCTTCTGTTAAAAACTGAAAAAAAATGTCAATTTGAAAAATATCATTTGAACTCAATCGACCCACCATCACAATGAGCTGATGCAACCTGCTAACTTGTCTATTGAGCATCTTAAGCTTTGTACGGTATGTATGGCAGAGTGATTAAAACAAAAAAATAAGAGCTTTGGTTTACCCTAATGGATCAGACATTAGCCAGGAAAAAAATTATAAGAAATTCATGTGATCCAATAATTCTGGTTTATGTTCAGGATGAGGTTTTGTTAGCGGTACACCAGGATCCATTAGAAGCACTCTTTAAATGTTCTGCCCTACCTCAAACCCCCTCATGAGGACATTGTCTCCTTATAGATTTTTTTCTCTCAGTTTTGGAAAGTGAAATGGTATATTTAAGTTTTTTCTCTGCACTGTAAAAAATGAAAATTGATGTTTATTAGAGTCAATGCTTTCTGAATTGCAACTTAGAACTGTAAACTTATTTAACTTAACCATGCAGATATGACGTCATGATGCACGGACTTGGCACGGACCAACCTTAAGTTTATCACTGTTAAGAGTTCACTCCTCTAGTGGCCACTGTGAAAAAAAGCTTCTTTACATCCCAGTCTATGAAAAAAAAATATATATATATATACACCAGTATATTAATGTGTTTTCATGCAAGGACTATAATTGTCATTAAACTGATGGTTGTTAGCTTTTTAATTATATTATCTAGAGGTGCACCACATAGATTTTATTAAAGAATTTGGTGGGTTCTTATCTGAACTAGTACTGGCCGCAGACAGAGTCCTTGTTGTTGGTGACTTTAACATTCATGTAGATAACGATACAGATTCTTTAGGAATGGCTTTTAAAGACACTCTTAACTCAATGGGCGTTAGCCAACATGTGTCAGGACCCACTCACCTTCGTATTCATATTTTAGATTTAATACTGTTTTACGGTATAAATGTGGATTATGATTAAATCCTTCAGCAGAGCAAAGACATTCCAGATCAATATCTGGTATCTTCCTTGCTTCCGTGGTCTATGGCTGCAAATCAAACTCCTTGTTATAAATATGGTAGAACAATAAACTAAACCACCAAAGGTGCGTTTCTTGATAATCTGCCTGAATTGTCTCAAATCTCTAGCATGAGTAATAACGCTGAAGATCTTGACTTTACCATTGAAATTTTTAACGCCACCTTCTCGGAAACACTAGGAGCAACTACACAGTTGCTCCTATGCGCTTAAAGAAGATTAAAAATGACAGTCCGACAGCATGGTATAATGAACACACTCAGGCTCTAAAGAAAGCGGCACGGAAAGAGGTAGTTCGTATAGCGTGGAAGGATACTATTAGAAAATACAGAAAATACCCAAAAACATCTAGCCTACCTTTCATCATTAATAGAAGAAAACCAGCACAACCCTAGGTTTTTATTTAACACAGTGGCTAAATTGACCAAAAATAAATCGTCAGTGACTTCTGATTCTGTAAACCAGCATAGCGTGATGAATTTATGAACTATTTCACAAATAAAATACAAGATATTAGAGAATTTTTTTAAAATATGCAACCAGAAGTGAAACCCGCCTAGCAAACAACTAACTACAGCGCCCTTAAGGAGAAATTACCTTTCATATCTAATGTTCTGGAAAAAGAAGTCTCAACTCAATTGTGTTCCTTCCTCCAAAGGAATGACATCAATGAAGATTCCCAGTCTGAATTTAGAGCACATGACAGTACAGAGACTGCTTTGATCAGAGTTACAAATTATCTGCTTTTGGCGTCTGACCGATATTGTATCTCCTTAATGGTGCTGTTAGATCTTAGTGCTGCATTCAACACCATTGACCACAGCACGCTCCTCCATAGACTCGAAAATGATGTCGACATAAAGGGAATAGCTTTGAAATGGCTTAGATCTTATTTATCCGACCGTTTTCAATATGTAGCAATAAACAATGAGGTGTCACACAAATCACAAGTCCAGTACGGTGAACCACAGGGCTTCGTCTCAGGGCCAATGCTCTTCGCATTATACATGCTACCTCTAGGAGATATAATAAAACAACCCAGAGTTAGATTCACAGTTATGCTGATGATACGCAACTTTATATTTCCTCAAAGCCTCATGAAAAACAGCAATTCCATCGAATAGTGGAATGCATAATCTATATAAAAAAGTGGATGAGTAACAATTTCTTATTACTGAACTCAGACAAAACAGAAGAGTTACTTATTGGACCGAAAACCTCTACACGTAACAGGTGATGTGCAGGCCTCTTTCCATACGTTTAATCTTGCATACACTACACTATCATAATATAGAAATTCCAAAGGTTTAGGCTGCACTAGTTAGATCAACCGGAACCAGGAACACTTCCAATAACAACTGATGTATTTGTTGCATCATAGAGTGCAAAACAGTACTCTACTCTCTTGTCTCATTGTTCCAAGGTTACCAGAGCGTGATTTTCTAGTCTGCCGTTATTGGTCTACCCTGAATGAGGCTCACGAGCTACAGCATTTGGGGGAGAAGAGTGAAGTTTTATATATAGTTCTATACCTTAGGAGGTTACTTTCTTACGTCCCACTTTACCAGGTGCTGTCCATGGCAGTGGTGCTGAATTAATGGATATCGATAATTTGGCAATCAATTATTCACTATATACAGTGACTGCTTCAATGATAGTTCAGATAGTTCTTTATAAAATAATAATAAAAATATTAATCACACTTACAATATCAAAGGGAGAAATATAAACAAGTATGCCTTAACTGTGCAGCCCTACAATAAGTTATTTTGATATCACAATTAAATGTATTCATTCATGACAAGAAAAGTAAAAAGTAGGGTAATAAAAGGGGAGTGTATGGCGGGGTCTTTGATTTAGCAAAAATATTTGCTGTATCGCTGCAGTTTGACTAAACTTCAATCTTTTCAAACAATCTTTCCCTTTAAATATACTTGTAAGTCTTTGGTTTGCCAGCTGATGCACCTTTAGATAATATAAGGTATAGCTTAGTGCTCCAGACCAACCTTTCAAACTTATAGTTAACTGAAAACATTTTGGGAAATACATTCAGTATTAACGCAATAAAAATGAATGCTGAGCAGAAAGTTCAAGCAAGTTTTACAGTGCAGAGAAAAAACTGAAATTTACCATTATACTTTCCAAAACTGAGAGAATCTACAATCTATAATGAGACAATGTCCTCATGAGGGGGTTTGAGGTAGGGCAGAACATTGAAAGAGTGCTTCTAATGGATCCTGGTGTACCGCTAACAAAACCTCATCCTGAACATAAATCAGAATTATTGGATCACTTGAATCTGCATATGTTTTTTTCCTGGCTAATGTCTGATCCATTAGGGTAAACCAAAGCTCTTATTTTTTTGTTTGAAATCACTCATTGAAATCACGCCATACATACCGTACAAAGCTTAAGATGCTCAATAGACAAGTTAGCAGGTTGCATCAGCTCATTGTGATGGTGGGTCGATTGAGTTCAAATGACAGAAATATTTTTCAAATAGATTTTATTTTCAGTTTTTAACAGAAGGAGCTGAAGGCTTCCTGCAAATAGTCAAAGTTATTTCATTATGTAGTTCTAGTGGGCACAGAAATGTTGGTGGCATTTTCCATACAGCAGAGAGAAAGATAAACAATTGGTCAACTTAAGATGCATTTTGGGATCTTCCACAAATGTTGAGTTTGATATCGCGTTGCGCCTGACGTAGACAAAACATTCTTACCTAAAGGGGTTTCTTGCAATCGGGCCAAGGTACTCAGAGACCAGGGGCCTGTACCATGAATGTAGCTGAACAAACTCAGGGTAATTGGATTAGTTTTGGGTTGACAAAACCAAACCAACGTGATCAAGCTTTGTTGGTACCATGAAGCAGCTCATGGAGTTTCTTTGTCAACTCAAGCTTTGATCCTGCTAAGATTAGTTTGCTCGCGTGTGCACATGAACGAGTGACGTCAGCATGGCTAAACCAATCGCATTATAAATGGATAAAGCGATTTCCACAATATGAACACAAAAATGAATTTCAGCCATGGACTGATATGTTTCTGCTGTCTACGCAAGAGAGAAGTGTTTCAGAAACACTGCTGATTGCGTTAATGTGCAAGTTAAACACTATATAGTACACACATTTACTGTAGTGCAAACAGGATCCGCGGGGTCCTCGGTGGAACTACAAGGGGTCCGTGTCCTTGCGGGCAACTTTTTTTATGTATGGCATGGGTACAGAAATATTACAACAAATGTTAATTGAAGCTCCCGCATTGCAATTTTAACCCTCGTGCGGACAAAAAACATCCATTCAGGCAGCAGAAGCAAGAAAGTTAACCTTACATCTGCTTCATCATTTCCCTTCCGAGTACACATGAGAGGAGTTGCGTGCAAATAAAGTCATTCTCATATATTCTGAACTTCTGTACAAATTTGTTAAAGCTGTAAACGGCTAATTTGACAGGCAAATGACACCACACAGCTTCTGCATTGTAAACTCTGACATCTTACGTGTTTAAAATCAATGAATGCGTGTCAAACAAGTTGCCCAAAAAATTACGCGGACTGGTTGCATGTTGGTCTCCTTTTAGTCTGATATGATGCTCTGCAGGAAAAAAACTAGTTTATTTTTTTGCAGAAAGGCAACGGAGCTCAGAATTATAAATAGCGGTGTGTTCTGCAACACAGAGAAGCGGAAGAAAATATAAGAATAACACTTAATAAAACGGCCTGCTTTTACAACAGAATGCATAAGCCTTTACCTTTAATAGACTAGTCTTTGCGCCATTAACCAGGGTCAGTCATTTCATTGAAGCCTTAATGAAAACTACGGTTCAGGACAAAGAAAAATGTCCTAATACAGTGAAACAGAAAGTATTTCTAGATGTTCTGCAACACAGACAAGAATGTAAAAACTGCAATGCAAATACACGTGATACAATAAAAGTGGAATATAAGTAAGTAAATTGAATTTCATGTAAGAGTGTAAGGGAAAGCCAGCAAATCTGTAAAATCAGATTTTACCTATATAGTAAACAATATTTGATTTTATATTTGTAATATATATTTTTATATTAGTATTTTTATTTTATTAAACAGTATAAAAAATAACTAGCCATTCTAACACGCACTGTGAGTCAGTTACGTCACCTATATGTTTCTTTGCGTAAGATACCATGGCGACGAACACCGAATAAACACAGAATAAAGCCGAGATACTCTCATGGTACCTAAAACCCAGGGTTGGCACAAACTAAACTGAAACATAGCTGGCTAGCCACCTAAACCAGCTTCATGGTACAGGCCCCAGCAGTGTTAACTTATCCTTTATTGTTGTTCTGTATAAACCCGCAAGATCCCCCATGAGTCAGCAAGTTGTATTTTGGGTATTTTTCTATCACCGACTGAAGATGGTCTTCTCTAAAAACGTTTATGTGTAACAGTGTTAGTTTTCCCATACTCTCTTAATCACAAAACAGATGAAGATTATTAAAGAGTTTTCCAAACTTGACCAAAGAAGAATGGCCATCTGGGCTGGATTTAACAACACAGGCTCAACTAATGGTTTTAAATTTGGTCTCTGATGTGGTCACCTGACCTATGTCAGATGGTTTCTTGCATATGAAGGTTTGCCAACAAACATAGGTGGGTGGAGTGGCCAAAATCGAAGTAACTGGAGAAATTGTTGAGTAAAAGTCTCTATTTGAAAAATGACTTGAGTAAAAGCAATGAAAAAACTACTCAAGTAGCTAGTTACTTGTGCTGTTTCAATGTGGTTGTGTGGTGAGTTTTGGTGTCTTGTCAGTCTAGTCTAGTCTATTGTATTCGTAGTTCTTGTTTTGAGTTTATTTAAGTCTTCTTAAGTTTAGTTTTAGTCCTGTCTTGTTGTTATAGTTCCCTGTTTTGTTATGTTACCCCCTCGTGGGTGTTTGTTTTATACTTATTAAAGTCTTCTGTTAACCCCTTACCCGATGTCTGCACCTGGGTCCTCTGTCCGTGTCTCACCACCCGAGATCATGACAGACAAGCACAGAAGAGACAAGCATTTCTGTAAATGTAATTTAGTCCCAATATCAATGTAGCCTACACAACTACAATTTATTTAGAATAATATAGACCATGTCAACTAAAGTGAAGCTGCAGAGCTTTGTGTTTACAATGAGCATTTCCTAAAATGATCTAGAATATTTGCAGTGCTCTCTTATATGAAATGCACTGATTTTAGACAAAACTCATGTGTCACATGTCTGTGTTGTGAAAAGCTCTTTCTGCAACCCCACATGTCTGTGTCTAACAGGTCGCGTGCATGTTGCTGTGTCTGACGAGCAGGTCGTGCGGGTGCGCAAATATGGAGGGCATTTATCATTGCTGGCAAACAATATGACGGATTTGCAGTTTTGAATGGATAGATATAGCTCTATATTTACTTCATCCAATGCTCTTTTTGTTTTGCGTGTTAAGTTTCGCGCTACGAGGAGTGAGTAATCTGCAGCTTTAGATCGTGCTGCGAACTGAACAAATCAGTTGAACTTATTCCTGAACCTATTCAGAAGGTTTTCCCCATTGTTAAATTAATACTTTCAAAAGAATCAACAACTCGGGGAATGCCCCAGTAAAAAGTAATGACAACCTTGAAATAAACAACGCTTTAAATGAAATTGTTCTTAAAATGAAGGAACCTCACGCAGTGTAACAAAATAAATGAGTATTTCTAATAATCTGTACAAGTAAGAGTAAAAGTACCCACTTTTAATTTGACATTAAAAGTACATATTTTCCAAAATGTTACTCAGTAAATGTAACAAAGTGAATGTAGCATGTTTCTACCCACCCCTGCCAACAAAATCCTAAAACTGTATATTGTGTTTTGTACGTAATAACTTAATGTTTTTGAAATTGTTGGTGCTTATTGGATGGAGGCAAATAACAATAATAGTCTAACCAATGTTTTCTTTTCTGCATTTGTATGTGTATGCCAGGGATTTTATATCAAGAATGGAATTAGTTTTTTGACATGTTGCAGAACACAATTTCAAGGCGAATCAACTTTGTGCTGAATGTGGTAATATATCCACTAGGTTTTATGTCCATAGTTAAAAGTCTGGCTTGCAAGACTACATCAAAACCAATCTAAACCAACAAAAGTATACCAAAAGTCACACTCATATCTGAATATCAATTGGACTGCGTATGTGAAACCACAGAAGACACCCATAACACTTTCTTTTACTGTGAAATCTACGACTCATCTTTTTAATTTGAAGAAAACACATTTGCGTTGTGTACATATGTATAAGTGTTTATTACGTGATACATGTAACGTTCAGACGAGCAGGCCATAAATCATTTAAAACACATCCTCACACAAGTCTATCAGACAGGTCTTTATCCCCCCCAACACTCATATGGATATGCGCCCGTTTAACTGTCAGAAGAGTGTTCGATTTTCTTGAATTTGGCTGAGCAGTCGTTGGATGGCTCGCCAGTGTACTAGAATGCTTCTAGTACATAAATGAAGAAAGCATGACCAAGTGCTTGTGGGGTACAGAGTTTATTGAAGGTGGTAATGTAGCATGGTTCTTCTGGAGCAATGTTCTTATGCCACATTCTTAATGAATCAGCCTCTTTTTCAGTGGTCTTTTGCATGTACAAGATTTACAAAAGGAGGAAACAAATGTGTTTGAGGCTCACGATATGTAATTTCCATGTACAGACCTCTTATTATTGAGCTTTGCCTAGGTAAATACAGGTTTCCATTCTATGGCATTTTTAAGAATTATAGACCTCCCTGCCTCATTTACAATTGAGTCACACTCTTGGTTTAAATTAATAAAACTGGAAGTTCAGCAGTGTATTGCCTTGTATCTGAGGGATTTTACTGTTAAATCCGTGAGCGCATTCCTCTTCTATTGAAAGAGACAATTTCTTAGTTTCAGGGTAGGCTTGTCTAGATGTCAGGGCTTGAATCAAAGGTATGGCGCTCTAAATGCACTGTAAAAGTAAAATTAAGAGCGAACTTTGAAAGGGTTGCAGGTGCAATGGCTTACGGAAAAATCTGTCCTCCTTGGTTTCAGTGAACTCTGAGTAAACATGACCTCAAGTATGAAATGGAAAGAAACAAATGAGAAGAAATAAAAACAAAATTCACAAGCAACCAGGAGGTGAAACACTAGGACTGATCAAACAGTCAAATCCACATAAACATTCAGAGAGGACACGTTTGAGACTAGAAACCAGCAAAGTTTGAATGTTTCCCTTTTAAAACATAAACACCATGTTAACATAATGGCACCCAAACTTAACTGAGCATTAATGAGCAGTCAAAATAAAATAAAAAAATTCGAAACAGAGAGAGAGAATTTCACTGTACCATGAGAAAACTTAATGAAGAACACTTCATTAACTCTGGCAATGCGATCTCACGACCTCACAATTGACCCTTCACAAAACCCTTCTTCTTGCCAGCTTGCTCATACATTCGTAAGTATTATATTCCGACTTAAAACACAATTTCCCGAACACTCCTGTCTGTGATTCGCACATTAATAATGCCAACAATATCATGTCCAGGGTATATGCAGGAATCATAGAGATTAATTTACCTTTTACTACCTTTTTAACCACCTCCAAAATATTTTTTACTACCAACACGACATCAAGCAGCAGCCCTTTTTTGGGGGGGTGGGGGGTATGCAAAACACCACTTACTACTTACTATAAGGGTGTGTTCACACCAGGGGTCTCCAACCTTTTTGCAAGCGAGGGCTACCAAAATCCTTTAGAGGGCTACTTGATGATAACATACTTTCAAACTTTAAACATGTGATGCCTTATTTTTACGCTCACAGAACCAAATTCAGTTTTCTTTCAGATATTTTTGCACTTGAATATATTAAAGCTTATAACATTTGTTAATAATAAACTTTCATGACGATGTAGCACTTGGCTGATCGGTATAGTCACAGATTTGTCAACTGTCTTGAGCATTATTGGGGAGCACTGTGTTTAGCGGGCACCTTACAGAGTTCATGCGGGCTACCAGGTGCCTACATTCACCACGTTGGAGACCACTGGTTCACACCAAGCGCGAATGAAGCGTTAAGCGCGAGTGATTAACATGTTAAGTCAATGCAAAGACGCAATGACCTACTTGCGGTGCGATTCGTGCGAATAAGGCGGCGATAATTGAGCATTTGCGTAAGTTGAAAAATCAGAACTTTTTAGTTCAGTGTTAACCAATCAGGAGCTTGCTCTAGTAGGGCCGTGAGAGAGCGGCAGAAGCCCCTCCCATGACGCGAATTTGCGTCTGTAATGAAGTGAATTTCACACGCGAATGATGCGAGTAAACTCAAAATGTTCAAGCGTTCAACACGCGAATAGCGCAATTTCCTGCGTTTGGTGTGAACACTCTATCATCACACTGTCACACCCATCATACATATTAGGTACACTAATGTTTAATTGTGATCATTAAGTATTGTCATTGTGAATTATGTTTTTTGTAGTGTCGAGTTGAGTTTCAGTTGTCTTTACCTTAACCCTAGCCCTTGAGTTATCCTAACCATTTATAAGCAGCTTCTTAAAATGTGGAGCAATGCCGAATTCAAGTATGTACGCCATTTTATCCTTGCCACATGCAAAACGTTTGGCTATCGGAGTCAGTGAACATGTTTTTGAACAATTCCACAATGCCCTGATTTGAATTATATTAATGATGGTTCAGGCACCAGAGAAACTCAGCCCTGAGTTAAGGTCTGCTGTCTGGTCGTGGTGGTGCTGGTGGCACTGCTTAGGTGGTGCGACAACAGCTGACCTCGAGTTGGCATGATTTGCCGCGACCTGTGTAGTGCTGCTAGCATTGCAAAACAACGAAATAGGGAGCTGCTCCCCCCTCACGCGAAGCCGCTGCTGCTGAATGTTCGATCCACTGTGTGACTTCATAGCGGTTATGCCGTTGAAGGTAACATTTATAGTTTTTTTGAAGACAGTGCAAAATGCTTCCCGGTCATACCCCCTGACGGGCTTAAGCCAGTCATTAAATGACGGGTCGTCATCCCAAGTTCGCGAAAACTTACATTTCCCCATTTCACACTGTAAAATTGGTAGAAAATAGAAGCAAGTGGCTAATATCAACTGAGGAAAATGTTGTTGGCATTGCTGATAGCCTATCACACACGGAACTCTACACAGGTTACTTCTACGTCATTACTATCAACTCCGACTCACTCAGGGTCCTGTTAGCACCGTATATATTTTTAAACTAGGCTAGATGAAGTTAAAACATGGAGACACAAATATTAAGCAAAAAATGGAAACTCTTTATATATTGGGGTGGTGATGCAAAATTTACTACTAAGTCAAATTGCGTTTGTTACCTTTTACTACCTTTAAAGGGACATAATTGTGGTAGATTCTTTTTACTACCGCGCGGACAGCCTGATGTCTCATATCTGTATTGGTATAAAAATAGTTGTGATGTGAACTCCGCTATACTCCATTATTTCTAATAATTAGTAAAATGTATAACTTAGTTATCATTATAGTGTGAACGTCTATTAAAGCTGGGTATATATCTCTCTGTTTACTATTACAATAATTAAAAAGTTATTTTTTCAGATTAATCACCAAAGCTCTGCTACGCCAAGTTTGTCGGACTAGTTTGTTTGTCGGACAAAATGGTGCTCCGTCACGGGGTACATAACATCAGCGTTATGATTTGGTCAGATCGCCTGTCAATCAAAGTGCTTGCAAAGGGGCAATTGCATTTGGTCCCAGCAACATAAAAATAATGTGCATTTTAATCGTTTTATGTTTTCTTTAAATAAAAACAAGGCAAAGCATTTATTTAAACTGTAAGCACACATAATTTACAATCAAAAATAAAATAAACTGAAAAAATTATATATACATACATATACACAAACTAAGTAAACAGAAAATGTTTTTCACCTCTTTGTTCTGCCTCATCCAGCCATCTCTGATTTTCAGATGGGTTTGTGAGGTAATTGTGCAGGACACATAGCTATGACGATAGGGTCTGCATTTTCTAGTTTCACATTCATCCTAGTATGGAGTAACCTCCACCTGGATGACAAAATTCGAAATGCACATTTAACAACCATCCTGGCTCGTGACAGTCTTTGTATTGAAAATCCGTCTCCATCGAGTTATATATGTTTTGAGTGGTAATGCTCCGTCTCCTACAATGGTGTAGGGCATTGGGTCTTGCACACCAGATCCTGGCAACGGGCATGTCTGCAGGGATCGACAAAGTATTTCCTCAATGCCACTTCCAGGAGCAGACCCACTGTAAACTTCACCATCACTTGTTCATCCAAAATCAGCAGCCTGGATGAATGTGAATTTATAGTCTGCATCAGTAAGTGCCAGTAGAACCATGCAGAAAGTCCTTTTGTAGTTAAAGTACAATCTTCCGGAATGTGCAGGTGACACAATGGTGAAGTGTTTACCATCAATAGCACCTAGGCAGTTTGGGAAGTTCCATTTCTCCCAAAACTTGGAGGCTATGGCTGTCCACCTTCCCTCTGTTAATTTAGACAAATGATTCCATCATTTGCTGCTCAATGGCTCTACAAGTCATGTGAACAGACTCCGACTCGGTGCTAATTCCTAGAGGGTACTGGAAGGCCAGGCTGGTAAAGCTCTAGCCAATGGCAAGATATCTGTGGAAGACATGAATAAAAAAAAAATTGTTTTCTGTGTATGCACATTTATATGCTCACAAACAAAATATATATAAACAAACACACACAGAGAGCTTTTATTTTAGAGCAAATGAGTCCAAGTGGAAATGAAAGGTGTTGAGAGATACTTTTGTGCGAAACACCAGTGGTTCTGGTGGCACAGTGCGGGAGTGGAAATATGTCAGTGTTGTAATATCTTGTGCCCTATAAATAAGGTTAGCATAGAACAGTGGTTGACATCCACCATCCACCAAAATTGTGAAGTGCTGTCCCTATTTTTTTAAAGTCAAGTATATAAAAAAAATAATTAGCATCACAACATTGTTATTGCTAATACATTCATAACATGATTTCTGGAATCTGTGCGTGCATTAACAAACATCCAATGAAGACACATGACGCTATATACTGCAATATAATGTTATGTGCACTTTTTTGTCGTGAAAATAGGGTTGATCACAGTGAAAGATATTTCCTTGCTGTGTTTTTAGTAGGGATGGGCATTTTCAATAATTTCATAATGGAATATTTGAGCTCATAAAAAAACGAATATTCGAATATTCGTTTGTTTTAATTAAGTTAATAATGACGTAATTTGTTAATTTTTTTATTTAGTCACAATTTCATATCACACTTCTAATTATCATTAAATATTCATAATACATTAATATTATATCCAGTATATGTTTTTTTCGATGTAGAAAAAAAGAAAAAATAGCCTACATACAGTATGATTTAAAAAGAAAACATACTGTACAAATCAATACACACAAAACGTCCACTGAAAGTCTGTGATATATGGTTATCTTGTATCTTTATACGGAAAAAACAAGCATATAGGCCTATTTCACACTGGTGAAAGTTCTTCAGCCATAAACCATAAATAAACTTGTAGTGAGGAGCCGGGATTTCGAGGCCGGTGAGTGATTACGAGCGTCAGCTGTACATGCACCGGTCTCGTATCATGGAGGAGATTGGGAGCATAAGAGGACGAGTGACCGGACCGTCAGTGAGAGAGGACCATGCCTGGACTTTATGTTATGGTTTGTGTGTGTCGCCGGCAGGCGCCCATGAGGGGGCTGCCGGCTGTCTATTTACGTTTGATTTTATTAATTAAAAGTCTATTTTATGTTCGCCGGTTCCAGTCTCCTTCCCTTTCATTGAACGTGTTGTAAAACGCTTAGGTCAGTATATTATCATCATGTTTATATCGTTTACAATAATTTCAATAGCTTAAGAGAAATAGTAGGCCTATTATTTTTTATAATTACTAACGTACAAAATTACTCGCTAAACTATATTTGTTTTCATAGCCAAATTATTTACGATTTATTATAGATGTGTGCTTTTACGGCATTGTTTCTGCCCTTGTCCTGTTAATGTTAAAAGGTCCCCTTTCTGGAATCACTTTTCGTATCAATCCGGGATGCGTTTGTGTTCACACAGAAGGCACTCTGCAATTTAACAGCAATTTTCTGGGATCAGTGGTCTGTGTGAATGGGGTTAGACAGCCAACAACACAGACAGAAAAGAAAAAGAACGGTTTCAACGACTGCAATAGAACCACAGCTACTAACTCATCCCGCTACCTCTGCACCCCCAAACGTCCCCAAACAAGAGGACGAAATGTACCACTTTGCCCTCAGTTTGGTTCCAAAACTGAATCAAATGCATCCTAGGAGTACAAGGGCAAAAATTAAATTTGATTTTGACCATCCTGGCTTGACCTGGAGGAAACAGGCAGCAGCAGCACACAGAATACCAGAATTGTTAGCCAGCACCCATAATCTGCTGGATTTCGTCCTTTTAACGTAATTCACTCAGAATTTATATTTTCTCTTGAAAAACAATATATCAATACTTAAGTATTGTTCTTTTATATTGATCTTACCTCAGTGTAACTGCAAGCTGCTGTTTCGGTACAATGGCCATCCTGTAATTTGTAGTTTGTCTCATCAGGTTGGCTCCGATCAGAGAAAGTATTGGATCCATTTGGTCGTTCAGCAACCAGATGATAATATATGCAAAACTGTCTCGTCCTTTGATTCATTGAGTGAATCCAAAGTCTGCATCTCCTTCTTCTGCATAACCTCATAAGCAAACCTCCTAAGCAACACTTATAGTGCAATGGATTTTCTTCTGTCAACAGTTCGCACTACTCGGAAAAGAAAGATGAAAGATGAAACAAACAAAAGTTAAACGACACGCATAGATAGTTTTTGACAAGAGTTTATCTTAAATCGATTTGATAGAGAATAAAAAAAAACTTACCCATTATTTACAGGCTGCTATAGAAAAGCCGTGGTTTAGCTGCATGCTGCCGATGTGAAAGGAAAATGGCGACACTGCTCCTACTCTGCTCTGTACGCACTGCTTGCGCGTGCGGTGTGAAGGAAATCGATCGGTCTATGCAATAATTATTTATTATTAGTGTAATCTATAGAAAAGCATTTAAAACTTATTTGAAAATATCAATCGCACCCAAGTGCCTTGGATCTCACTTGGCAAACTGAGAAATAAAAACAACACCATTTTCTCTTCATCTGAGACGACACTTTCCATTACGTCCTTTTCAGCAGTACCTTTCAAGGTCACAAAATGACTTTGGAACGCCTAGACCACAAAAGTAACGTGGATGGAGCACTTACATAAGGTAGCTAGCTATACTTAAAGTTGAAAGTAACAAAATGCACAGAAATTATTTTAGCGCAAAATAAATTCACAATTCAACACAGCATTGAACCATGAATGTCATACCGAACGGTTAAATATGACTGTATATAGAGAAATGCAGCATCCTCAATATCCTTTCAATATACTATTCCAATTTCCTGTCAAAAATCAGGTAAAAGAGCAAGTCTAAAAGCCTCATTAATTACCCTTGCAAACTGATCAGGGCTTTTACTTAATTTATGGCCTTGGATGAATAAAATATTCAGATGTTCTTCTCACTCAGATAGATTTGGCTTTGGCTCTCTTTCAGTCGGGTCCCTTCAAAGGGGGAGTTTCAAGAGGTCTAGAGTCACTTCAGTATTGAATAACTCAGCTCTTTCCAAAGGTGTGTACACGCACACACCAACACATACACAATCACAAATGTTAAAACAGCCACTAGTTCAACACTCTAGATAATTATAATGAAAGAACTTCAACAACACATTTCTTGGTCATTCATTACGTAAAATAATGCTGCATTAGGATTGGCATACGGATACACATCTAGCACAGAGCTCGCAAGCATCCGTTTCTATTTAGAGAATAGCTGCGTTAAGTTTGTGCCTCTTTGTTTGGTGTTCAGAAATCGCGGCTTTCACAATCTATCTATCTCTCTCTCAGCGCTCCCTAAATTCATGTGTTGTTTTGTGTTTCATGTTGTGTAATGTTTGTGTTTTGCGATTTACCATGTAGAGTTTAACAAACAACCACTTGTGATTAGTTTTCTGTGCTCAATGCTCACAATGCAAAGTCACTTAAACCGTGTTTAGATTTACGCTACCTTTGCTCTAAATTCTGTTTGGTAAAGTCACGTTACTTATGGCATTGAGATAACGGAAAGTGTATTAATCATTGATCCATTCACTGTACATTACTAATCAGAGACTGTAAAATATGTATATTTAATAACGATTATTATACGTATTTTAGCTAAACTAATTCCTTAACTGAAACTGATGTTATAAAAAACTCAGTTCATGAATTTGATCTTAATAGATCTGTGGAGAATTTTATTTGGTGAGCTAAGCTCACCATTATTTTAACACGCAGCTAAAACCACTACAGTAATAATAATACATTGTTTCAAACTTTTAAGCACCTTCTTAAATTCTCTGAAGCATGCTTTTGGTTTATGTTTATTGGCAGACACTGCTATTAGTCAAATGGTCATAATCTAAGTGAAAACTGAAAGGTTTTTTTTGTTATATTTATCTTTTAGCCTTTTAAAATTTTATTGAATAGTAGAACGCCTGACAGGAAAGTAGAAGCTCTTGTAGTCGAATGCTTTTAAACAGCCACAAAAGACCACCTACAGACATAATGCGTAAATAAGAGGAAACAACAACAAGTCAGGAATTAAAATTTGGCTGAAGACTTTTTTGATTTGATGACGAAAAACGTACCAAGCAAGCAGAATGTTTCCTGTTCATTTCAGAATTTTAACACACCCTTCTCTCTGTATGTTTATTTGCCCTGGTCACGTTTATTTATAAATTGTGTGCACTTATTTCATCCATTTGATAGAAAGATTGACCAAAACGCATCTTAATACCAAGTACAAACAGAGTCCGACCCACGGGCACATTTAAGCAGGAAAGTTAACATCTCTTTCTCCTCGATTGAACCGATTCCCCCTCAGCCCATCTCCTGTGAGACTGCGGCTGGTTCAAATAGGTTGAAGAGACACAAAATAGACTTGCTATAATGAGGTAATCCGAAACCTCGAATTGATTACTATGTTCTCTATATTTTATTTAGGGCCTGAAAACATGAGCAAACACGCTTGCTTAAGTAAACTTTAAGTACTACTCTTGTATCTGAGTGATGGTAACAGACTTCTGCACTCATACACCTGCTCTAAACCGAATGCATTAATATTCCTGTAGCTAACTATAACACCGTCGACAGCTGAGTGTGGGCAGATGTATTTACCAAACCGTGTCTCTGCCAGGACCGCAAGTAACCTGAATGAGAAATATGACTGGAAATTTGAAAAACAATATGTTTGGGAGAAAGCAATTAATATTTTGAGTTGATTCAGTCAATAAAAGGCTTTGTATCCATGTGTACGGTGAAGAAATTTCAAGTTGTCAACATGCAGCCATATGAACGCAATATCACTCGAGTAGAAGTGTGGTATCATTTACATTTAGATTTAGAAGACGCTTTTAGCTTAAGCAATGTGTTTATACATTTTTTATGAATGCTGCCTAGCTGTAATGGGTTAAATCCAATACCTATATTTCAATATAACAAGCTACAGACAAAGAATCGCTGTCACAATGACTACCCCTAAAACTCCTAAAACTGTCTGTCATTAATTCAACCAATGAAACTTTCAGTTGAAGAGTAGACAAAACAAGTTAATGCACAAAACCATCTGAGACTACAATATAGCCAGGGCTGTCTTGTTCGACGTTTTATGCCAAAATAAAACCCTGTTTAAAACATTTCAAAATAAATTGGCAAATTACTTTCTCTTCCTGAGGACCAAGACTGAAATTTTGGTTTTAAATCATTTTGAGAGAAAATAAAATTTGTATGGTTCCTTTTGGAACGTTTTTTGCTTTTCTCTTCAGTAAGTTCAGGAATTCATAGGTGTATATATGTCAAATGGTCTGACTCCAGGAGTAAGTTTATAATTCATAGTTATTATAAAATGCATAGTACATAGAAAGTACATGCAAAAATACATAGGCTTCCATTTATGCTTGTAACATATGATTTTAAATTGAAAAGTCAAACAGTGTAACCGGGACAAATTTTGTGAACTATCACTAGTTTATGATGCTTATTAAAGGTGTAATATAAACTAAACTATTTTTAAGTGTTCAATGTTATATTTTTGAAAAAGAGATGCTTTATTCACAAATTCAGAATTAAAGCTCTGAAAGAATAAATAATGATAATTAAGGTCATTATGTTTCTCCACATTAGTTGAAAAATTTTGCTTTAATGCATATTTCAATTCTATTAATTTTAAAGTTTAAGCCATTTATAATTTCATATAATGTAATGTTATGTATACATACATGATTCAATGATGTAGCAGAATGAAGTGGGTGTCTACATTTGAACATAAATTCAGTGCTAAAAGACATGATTACATTTCTGGTATTTTATCATTAATACAATATAAGACTACGCACATCCGTTGGGTACACTCGTGAACAGGCCTTTGCGACTGGCGCAGTAGCAGATAACCATGATATACGTATAATTAATTTGTTTAATTAATAAGTTTCATAACTTTATACACTGCCCATCCCAAAAAAGGACTGCCTTTGAATATGGCATGCATTCGCTGTGGCATCATTTTGATAAGCTTCTGCAATGTCCAGAATGTCAATTTTTTCATTCATTTTTCACCAAGATCTTGCATTGATGATGGGAGAGTTGGACAGCTGCGCAAAGTCTTCTCCAGCACATCCCAACGATTTTTAATGGGGTTAGGGTCTGGACTATCCATGTGTGAAAATTATGTATCATGCTCCCTGAACCACTCTTTCACAATTTGATCCCGATGAATTCTGGCATTGTCATCCAGGAATATGCCCGTGCCATCAGGGAAGAAAAAAGTATTAATGGAATAACCTAGTCATTCAGTTTATTCAGGTAGTCAGCTGACCTCATTCTTTGGGCACTAGTCCTCCAATCCAATGGAAGGCTCCTCCCTATTCGCTTAGTTAAATCCAGGTGGTGTCTCTTTTTTTGGACGGGCAGTGTATTTTTTATTTAACTTTGTATTGAAGAGCTTCCTTGCGCTTTTGACTAAATTTTTCAACCTTTAGTGGTGTTAAGAGCATACACAATACCTGCAAAATTATAAATCTCAAAGTTCAGTGCCAAGCGAGATATTGTCTTTAACAGAATTCGCTTTTCAAGGACTACAGAGAATGGCTGGAATCGGACTACAGCCCTCTACTTCCCGGGTACATAATGTCACTATTCCGAGTGCTTTTAATAACCTCCGCCCAAAGGATTACGCCAAACTTAAACTTTCACTTTAATCACAGTCCTACAGCTGGTAATAAGAATTCAGCTACACACATTTGGGTAACCAGCAGTCAAATAACAGCTTCCATGACTTGATTATCCAACTCGGGTCCAATATAAAAAGGCAAAACTAACGCTTCTGTTATTAGTGTTAATTAATATAACCGGTCTGACACCATTCGGTCCAGTGTCATTTCCCCCGCCATCGTAGGTCAAAACATTTTAATATCTCTAACAAAGATTGACGTTTGCACTAGCAGACCTCTGTGTTACACTTCAATCGATCGCCATTTTTATAACTGATAAAATGAAGCTGATGCCATTGTTACTGTTTATTGCTAAAAGCCAAACTTTATGAATACACGTGCACTGAGAGGGGGCCCGACCAATCACAACAGCCTGAGAAGCAGAAGCTCGCTGATATGGTATGGGCGGGACATCCACACACACACTCGAAGCGGGGAACCAATCACGACAGAAATGGTCAACTTTACCAATCAGAGCGTTTCGGAATGAGGGACTTTATCTAGACCGAAAGAAATCCAGTAATTTGTTAAAAGATGGACAAACGTGAAAAATAGACTTGAAATCTGTGAAATATAAAAATAAACACCCAAAAAACATAATCAAAGCATCAAAAACAAGCTTTATTGTTTTCCTTTTTTTGTGTCTTTTTGTTATTTTGTATGATAGGACAGTGGAGAACAGACAGGAAAGCTTTTGGACATAAATGGGGTAGTGGGACCAGCAAAGGGCGCTCAAGACAGAAATCTAACTCGGGTCGGACCGCAAGTGCACTGGCACTATATGTCGGCCGCTAACCACAGGGCTATTGGCGCCGACTACTTTTTTTTATCTTAACAACTCATACAGTGGGGAAATAATGATTTGATCCCCGCCGACTGTGTAAGTTTGTCTGCTTACAAAGAAATGAAGGGTTTATAATTTGTATGGTAGGTTTATTTAACCTGATGGAAACCAAATATCAATCAAAACATCTGTGGAAAAAAATTATATAAAGGTTATAAATTGATTTGCATTTCAATAAGTGAAATAAGTATTTGATCATCTACCAACCAGCAAGAATTCAGGCTCCACAGATTGGCTATGTGCCTATATGGACCACAGATTAGTCTAGTCACTTTAAAAAAAGTACTCCTAAATCAGCTTGTTATGTATATAAAAGATGCCTGCCAACAGAATCTGTATCTTTCATTTCAACCTCTCCACCACCATGGTCAAGACCAAATAGGTTTCAAAGGATGTCAGGGACAAGATTGTAGACCAGCTCAAACCTTGAATAGGCTACAGACATAAGCTTGGTTAGAAGGAGACAACTGTTGGCGCGATTATTTATTATTAGTTTGAAATAGAAGAAATACAAAATAACTATCAATTGTCCTAGGTCTGGAGCTCCCTGCAAGATTTCCCCAATGGGTAGAGATGATCATGAGAAAGGTTAAAGATCAGCCCTGAACAGAACTTTAAGTGTTAAGAGCATTTGCAAAAAAAAGATGAAAGTGCTGCTATGTACTGAGGCTTTGGAAATAAAACTAACTAATAAATGTATTTAAGTGAGCCATGTCATGAGTTTTACCCCTTCCCCTGCATCGTCGCTACAAGTAACCAGGTAAACAGCTGCTGGATTGATGACATGTACTGTATATGTTTTTTATTTGTATATGTTTTTTTGGTTAGTACCAAGCAATCAAACTAAATTTGAAACCCCCCTAAAAAATTTAATTTCGGCCCTAAAAACAATATTTGAATAAAAGTGTTACTAGCCATCGGTAGATGTGATACAAAATGACAAGTTTACTTACAAAAGCTAGACAAATGTAATAAATCAATCTTTCCAAAACTAATTGTAAATGGCACTTTATGCATTTGTAACCTTAGTATTTCTGTCCAATACATATGAAATCTTAAATATGCAATTTTCTAGTTTAAGCCTCTGGGACATTCTTAACCGAAAAAATTTACATTTTGAAATGTTAGAGATCGTAGCTTCATCAGAATGAGATGAAAATTTTTTAGTCATATTAGCTTAGTGAACATACAAAAAAATTATGGACATGATTCGTATATCTTAAAGGGCCACACAAAAAATTGTTACACTGTGCTCCTTTGTGGTCAAAAATGACAGACACAGAAATCTCTTATTTCAAAAATGCAATTGGTCCGAAAATGCAGCTGTGAGGCTGCATAGTACAAAGAAAAGGGAGCATATTACTCCAGTCTTGGAAAAGTTGCATTGGCTTCCAGTTAAATATCAGATTCAGTACAAGGTGTTGCTGTACGTTTTTAAAGCTGTCCATGATAAGGCCCCAGGATATGTTACAGACTTGATTCATATGAACTCGGTTAGACCTCAAAGATCATTTAATTGCTTAGTGCTTTCAGTTCTGAAAGCTCGGCTAAAAACCAAAGGGGATCGCAAATTTTCGGTCGGCGGCCCAAGACTATGGAATACCCTTCCACCTGACATCAGATCCCCACCCTCAATTGATGTTTTCTACTGCTTTAAATTGTTGATTTTGGGAAGATGAATTGTTTTAATTTTTCTTGTTTTCTGTTATATTTGATCTTGTTGTTTTTTCTTATTTTGTTGTGGCTGTACAGTCCTTTGGTCTACTTTGCAATGGAAAGGGCTCTATAAATAAAGTAGACTTGAGACACACAAACACACACACTCAAAAAAAAAACTGGTAAGGTTGCAATAGAGCAAGATTTTGAAAATTTGTTAAATAAAATCAATAAATTAATTTAAAATACAATCCGCACATTGTTTAACCGCCATACCGGTATACCGCCAGTCACTAATTAACGTTTGCACAGACCTCTGTTTCACTTCGATTAATCTGCATGTTTTTCACTGATTAAGTGAAGTTAACGCCATTGTTACTGTGTATTGCTTAAAGCTTAAGCTTATGAATACACATGCAATGAGAGGGGGACCGACCAATCACAACAGCCTGAGAAGTGGAAGCTTGCTGATATGGTATGGGTGGGACATCTTAAGGCACATGCTCTAATTGGGGAACCGATCAGGATAGACTGGGTCAGCTTTACCAATCAGAGCGTTCCAGAAGAAATCTGATCGTTTTGTGAGAAGATAAAATATGTCAAATATAAAGCGTTTTTTGAAACTATATACATGAATATCCACTTTAAACACAAAAAAACGAAATAAAAACTTAGAACGGCACTAGGGCTGCCAAAGAACGGCACTAGGGCTGTGACGGTGGCAGTTGTTTATCACAGCGGTGGTAATGGACAAATTAATGTGGTTGGGAAGTATACATTATTTATTTATTTATATAAATAATATTTATATTATTATATTTGCGTGTAGCAACCACATGAATGTGAAAGAGAAATATAGTCCTTGTTTATCTGAAATAAATGAGGATGGTGTTTAATGCACAAATGTTGGAATCCATGTGCAAAATGTCCATGTTTAATGCTCAAATCCATCAGTGAAACGGCACACAGCAGTTACATTTAAATAAACATAAGTAAATAATGAAAACTTAAATAATATAAGAAAGTTGAATAGAAATAAAAAAGCAATTTTTGCAGTGACAACTTGAGTCAGTGGCTATTAACCCTTGAAGTCCTTAACAATTCCATTTGATACACTGTTTAAGTTTGGATTTACTATTCAGATTGCCATAAAAAAAGTGACCTTTTACTACTCGTTGATGGGAAACTAACATGTTGCATTATCCAGTTTAAGATGTGTACAGCTGCACTAAATGCGTGCTCAGAAGATGTGCTCAGAAGATGTGCTCAGAGTGCAACCTGCGTGCGTTCCAACACCAGGCAAGCGGTTCATTTCACAACAAGAAAACAACCTGCAGAGTAACCTAGGTTTTGCTGTGCAAGACTGCACTTGAACGCACCAACGGTAACGTTAACAAATTATTTCTAGGTTAATGTAAAATTATTTAAATAAAAACCTCCACAACTGAAAGGCTGCCAATCCTTATCACAACTGTCATTTTTATAACACTTATATTTGTCACAGTGAGGTGCTATACCTCCGGTTCACCGAGGTTGTGCGGCCAGAGTAACAGTCCTAGACGGCACCTTTAATTATCAAATACTAAGTAACAAGAAAGCTTTCCATGTGTTCCCTTTATAACCATTTTTTATGTTTAACTGTAATCATAATGCAAAACTTTGTACTTATCAAACCAAAATGATCTGAAATTTGTTTTGGTAAAAAATTACAAAAGTTGAAAAAATCTATGAAATAGTTTAAATGGAGCCCAGTATGAGCCCTTAACAGAGGGTTGTATTTAGAAACGTATTGTTTAATCATTGGTAAAAAGGGGAATTAAGTTCTTTACACTTTGTATGGATACGTTTGTGGTGTTGTTGAGAAAGCACATGCACATAGCAAGAAGAATATAGAACATTTAAAAGGTAGCTGCATGAATAGTGCTGTATAAATATATGACACCCCTAATTTGTAATGTTAGGATGCTTATTTTCTAATTCCTCTACTCCCCCACCTCCACCAAGTACCCACCCAACCAAAAAAGATCAGTATCACTCCAACCAAAAAGCCAATGTTGGCAACCCTATTTTAAACACATTAGCAACATATCAGCATAAAAGGTGAATCATAAATGGTTTGCATTATCGCTTTTCATTTCGTTACATAACCCTATTTATAGCTTCAAGTCGTTTATTTTTGTAAATATCATCGGGCCTTCTGGATAGTTTCAGGGTGAGTTGAACACAGACGGCTCAAACACAGACGCCAACCTGAAGGTCTCGCACAAACAGCTGTTTATATATCGTGCAGCTATGATTCAGTGCTGCATAAGGATGCTTGACAGAATGCATAAAAGCATTGCATTAAACACATTATACATATGGCCACAGTAAAAACACGCCCCCAGCGTCCTCAAAGTCTGTCCTACCTTTTGAATTGCTGAATGCTGTGTACCAGGATAACGATATTAGCCCACATAAGCCGAATAGTAAGACTGTTAGGAAGGTGCCATTTCTGAGCCTCATCTCCGGATCCGCGCGGGTATCATGTCCGAACCGAACCGTGTGCTTAAGCGCGTATGGAGTGCGCTGCCGTGGTACGTCCGATAGCTGATGACAGCGGCGCTCGCATGAGTGAAGACGAAGGTTTTGTCCCAACGCCAGACTGCGCGTTTACAGAGAGAAGACGGCGTTTAAACGCGAGGGTGTGTTTGTGCGTGGAAATGTATTCGTTCCCATGTTGTGCGCGCGGGCTTGTGCAGTTGCTCCTCCTTGTGGTCAGAACAGAAAAACGCACAGCTTTTGTGCCAGCAATTCAATTCATTGTGTGTGCAATATAGTGGATATGTTTTATTAATAGTAGGCCTACTAAATATATACATTATCTAGAGTAGAGTAGAGTAGAGTAGAGTAGAGTAGAGTAGAGTAGAGTAAAGTAGGGTAGAGTAGAGTAGAGTAGAGTAGAGTAGAGTAGGGTAGGGTAGGGTAGGGTAGAGTAGAGTAGAGTAGAGTAGAGTAGAGTAGAGTAGAGTAGAGTAGAGTAGAGTAGAGTAGAGTAGAGTAGAGTAGAGTAGAGTAGAGTAGAGTAGAGTAGAGTAGAGTAGAGTAGAGTAGAGTAGAGTAGAGTAGAATAGAATAGAAGCATGTGTGACATTATGTAATGTGTCCTACATAATATAAGTACATTCTGTGACAATACAACTCGTATTTGTTAATATTACGAGTGAGGCCAAGTCCAAGATTAAAATCATAGTAAAGTTACTCTGAAAAAAAAATTTGTAATGGTAATCTTCTAATTGGATTATGAGATTTAAACCCAAATTTCACGGATAGTCTCATATTGTAATGCATTGTAATTTCTTGGGTAACTGTAGTTCACATGATCAATCATGACATTAACCCATCCTGTTATAGGTGTTTACCTTTTTATTTACTTCTATGATGCTAAACAAAAAAAAACAAGGTAAGACAAATGCAAAAGATAAAATATATTTTTATTACAGGCCTGCTTAATATGGAAGCCCGTTTCCGCCAGGGTTGGGAATATTTTTTGAATAAGTATCTCATAATAATGACTTAAGTATGTCAAAATAATGAGAAACTAAGTCGAAATTTCGACTTAGTAAGTCATAATAATATGGAAGCCCGTTTCCGCCAGGGTTGGGAATATTTTTTGAATTAGTATCTCATAATAATGACTTAGTAAGTCAAAATAATGACTTAGTATCTCATAATAATGACTTAGTATCTCATAATAATGACTTAGTATCTCATAATAATGACTTAGTATCTCATAATAATGATTTAGTAAGTCAAAATAATGACTTGGTATCTCATAATAATGACTTAAGTATCTCAAAAAAGTTTCTCATTATTATAAGATACTAAGTCATTATTATGAGATACTAAGTCATTATTTTGACTTACTAAGTCATTATTATGAGATACGAAGTCATTATTTTGAGATACTAAGTAATTATTATGACTTACAAAGTCATTATTATGAGATACTAAGTCATTATTATGACTTACTAAGTCATTATTATGAGATACTAATTCATTATTTTGACTTACTAAGTCGAAATTTCGACTTAGTTTCTCATTATTTTGACATACTTAAATCATTATAATGAGATACTAATTCAAAAAATATTCCCAACCCTGGCGGAAACGGGCTTCCAAAAAAAAGTGCCTCTTGTGCAAAAGTCTCCTAAGTGCTTTTCACTTTTTCTGCCTTTTGGCTGTGAACACATTCCTGAAGCTTGCCTACACCTGACCTGACACCCGTTTCAGTGTTTGACTAACTTTTAATAGGGAAGCTATCACTAACATTTCCATGGCGACGCGGCACTACTATCATGTGAAAAACCGCAGAACACCCTGCTGTGATGACGCAAGTGTTGAACCATGGCAGCTGAGAAGACCATTCTTTAAGTTATTTTTGAATAATTTTCAGAGCCTGATGAAATCGGTACAAATACGTGTTTTATACGGCAAACTACATGTTTTCTATATCTTTAATTGTTGCATATACCCTGCTGCGGACACATTTCAACGACTGTGCGAGCTGTCTCTTTCTACCGCGTGGGTTATATACATGTTGCTGGAGATTGGGATGACATTCTTGACACACCCACCAAAAAAGAGAAAACGTATCTCAAACGCCGTTGCGCACCGTTTCAAGGAAACGTGTCGGTAGCAAAACGTTACGCACCGGTTTTGCTCCAGCTGTGTGACATATTTTGCTTTAATACAATACATATTCCGATGGTCAAATATATGCATGTGAATGTGTTTTGTAGTTTAAACACTTTTATAATGGTCGCGTTAGTTGAGCCAAGTGGGCGCTGCCATGTTTGTTTCTGCCGCGGTCTGAGGTATATCGCATATACGGCATGTGAATTCATCCATTTTCTAACAAATGTAAATGCCTGGTGAACTAAATCTAGAAGAATAGATAATGTGTATCTGATGTGAAACACATCCGTCAAATTATATTTTTATTGCACGTCCATAGACATCAGTGTGTATTTTACAATCTCTAGATGTATGCTGTGCTTGTGGGCACGTGTCTGAATCCTACGATAAATATTATGTGGTTGAAAGCACGGCACAGTTGTAGTCAGGATTGAGCCGGCACTGAATGTTCTAATCAGACCCGGGGTGGTCGTACGCTGCAGGGATCAGCCAGAATCATAACACCGGTATGTTGGTACCTATATGGTTGGTACACGTTAAACGGTTTACATTATGAAAAGTTGACGGACATTCGTCGTAGCGACGGAGAACTTGAATCCACGAATGACGTTGCATGTAAACAAAGGAAGTCATGTGATGCAA
Source organism: Barbatula barbatula (assembly GCF_947034865.1). NCBI lineage: Eukaryota > Metazoa > Chordata > Actinopteri > Cypriniformes > Nemacheilidae > Barbatula > Barbatula barbatula. The sequence goes on along the minus strand of NC_136781.1, from coordinate 18,219,977 downwards.
GTGAGTCAGCATCAGCTGACAGAGCCACGCTCCTCGAGAATGACAACATGCTTTCCACTCTCAGACATTTCATGAGCTTTCTAGAAAGAACAGAAACGTTGACCATGTCATCACGAAGACCAATGTGTGGAATCAATCGAAAATGCCATTAAAAAGTTATTTAAAAACAAAGTCCATAGTGCCCAATGCCCATTTGGCCTATATCAAAACGTGACAGGTGGAAATGTAAATATTAAATCAATTTCACTTCAAAATTATTATATAGTTATGACTTTAAACGTTATTGATTTATTTATTACGCGCGGATTCCTTTTTTCTGGAGTTTTTATGTTGAATGAGCATACAGCTCCCATTCATGATGACACAGCATTTAATTTGAACACTCCCCATGTCAACCTCATACCAATATCCAGATTTCATAATTTTCCCCCTTCGGCACAGCTATAGTGTTGTTTTCTCATGCTTATTACAACAGAATTGCAAAGATTTAGCCTAAAAAAAAAATGAATATGTAACACCCAAGCAAAAGTAGCATGCTGTGCCTAATAACCTACTTTTAAAAAAACATTGTTTGTTTGCTTAACATTTAGTCTACTTGACATTTCCTGTGTCATTTGTAGAATGTTTAGCAAGTAATTTCACTAAGTGAATTTATTAATATAGTATGTATGTAACATATTTATTATGAAAGTAGGCCTATATATAATATTCGCCCTGTTGGTGAGTGGAAAGGGAATTTCCTCTCATAAAAAGATGTGTCATTCCTGAGATCACTGAAGCTTGTCGCTTCTGTTTTCAAACCTAACTCACATGATCATAAACAATATGAACCATGCCCTGCGATGACGGTGTACGTGGACATCCCCTTCTGTCCAGACGCTTTCGGGCACGCCCCTCAACTCGCGCTCGTTTCGATAATTGGCTGGTTTCTCGTGTCATTTGCATATGACGTGCACTCCCCGTGCCGGCTTATATACAGCACTGTCGACTGAAGTAGGAGGAAACGCATTCACGAACGCGACCTGTAAAGGCTCCTACGTAGAAGAAAAGCATTTTCAACTGCGCAACACATCCAGATCCCATTTCAGTCGCGATTTTTCGAAGAATTATCAGAATGTCGATGACAGTCAAAGCTTATCTTATTGGCAAGGATGAATGCAACAAGGAGATTCGTCGCTTTGCCGTAGACCAGGATGTCTCCACAAGTTTTGAATATCTGAAACGAAAAGTGCTTGATGTTTTTGTCGGTCTCGGTACTGCGCCCTTTCAAATGTACTATAAAGGTAAGACAGATCTGTTTTATGTGGTTATATGTGTTTAAATCTGCTGCACATTCAACGTGTTATCATTATATACAAAATACATTTAA